>NC_072384.2:132194738-132794738 GCF_028885625.2 Pongo pygmaeus
ACCATCACCATCATCACCATCATCACCATCACCATCACCATCACCATCATCATCACCATCATCATTTTTTTTTTTTGAGATGGAGTTTCACTCTTGTTGCCCAGGCTGGAGTGCAATGGCGTGATTTTGGCTCACTGCAACCTCCGCCTCCTGGGTTCAAGTGATTCTCCTGTCTCAGACTCCCTAGTAGCTGGGGGATTACAGGCATGCACCACCACGCCTGGCTAATTTTATATTTTTAGTAGAGACAGGGTTTCTCCATGTTGGTCAGGCTGATCTCAAACTCCTGGCCTCAGGTGGTCCACCCACCTCAGCCTCCAAAAGTGCTGGGTTTACAGGTGTGAGCCACCATGCCTGGCACCATCATCATTATTATCATCATCACTGTCATCACCATCATCATTATTATCATCATCACTGTCATCACCATCATCACCACCATCAACCTCACCATCACCATCATTACCACCATCATTATCACTATTATCACCACCATCACCATCACCATCATTGTCACCATCACCATCACCATCATTATCATCACTATCATCACCACCATCACCATCATCATCATCACCACCATCATCACCAACACCATCATCATCATCACCATCATCATCACCATTATCACCACCACCATTATCACCATCATTATCATCATCACCATTATCATCATCACCACCATCATCACCATCACCATCATCATCATCACCACCATCATCACCATCACCATCATCACCATCACCATCATCACCATCATCACCATTATCATCATCACTATCATCACCATCACCATCATTATCACCACCATCATCATCACCATCATCGTCACCATCATCATCACCATTATCACCACCATCATCACCATCACCATCATGATTGTCACCATCACCATCATTATTATCATCACTGTCATCATCACCATTATCATCACTATCATCACCATCATCATCACCATCACCATCATCATCATTATCATCACCATTACCATCATTATCATCACTATCATCATCACCATAATTATCATCATCACTATCATTATCATCATCACTATCATCACCATCATCATTATCATCACCATCACCATCATCATCACCATCATCATCATCATTATCATCATCACTATCATCCTCACCATCACCATCACCGTCACCACCATCATCATCATCATCATCACCATCACCATCACCATCATCATCACCATCACCATCACCATCATCATCACCATCACCATTACCATCACCATCACCATCATGCTGTCCAGCACTCTCCAGGGCACTGTGACCTCCATTACCTCCTTGCATTCTCACAACAATGCTTCAGGAAGTGCTTGGTTTTTCCAAACAACCAATTCTTCAATTCTCTGACACTAACTGGGTGTTCTGCAATTCCATTCAATTCCTTCAATAACTACTCAGAGTTAGCACAGACCCCAGAGGCCAAGGGGCTTAGTCCTGCTTCAGACGACAGCCATAAATGGGGTCCCCTGGCTATATGCAGTTCTGCCCGGCCGTGCTCAGGTTCAATAATCTGCTAGAACGACTCATAGAACTCGGAAACATATACTTATGACTACGGTGTATTATAAAGGACACAAATGGCCAGATGTGGTGGCTCACGCCTATAATCCCAGCACTTTGGGAGGCCGAGGCAGGCAGATCACCTGAGGTCACGAGTTTGAAACCAGCCTGACCAACATGGGGAGACCCCATCTCTACTAAAAATACAAAAATTAGTCAGGCATGGTGGTGCATGCCTGTAATCCCAGCTACTCAGGAGGCTGAGGCAGGAGAATCGCTTGAACCTGGAAGGCAGAGGTTGCAGTGAGCTGAGATCATGCCACTGTACTCCAGCCTGGGAAACAGAGCCAGACTCCATCTCAAAAGAAGAAAAAGAAGAAGAAGGAGGAGGAGGAGGAGGAGAAGAAGGAGAAGAGGAGGAGGAGGAGGAGGAGGAGGAGGAAGACAAGGAAGAACAAGAAGAAGACGAAGAAGAAGAAGAGAGCCTCTGTCCCTGTGGAGCTGGGGTGGCCTTACTCCCCGCACATGGATGTATTCAGCAACCCAGAAACTCCCCAAACCTCGTTGCTGAAGTTTTCACTGGGGAGGCATGATTGATTAAATCATTGGCTACTGGTAACCAAACTCATTCTCCAGCCTCCTGGAGGAAGGGGGAGGATGCGGGGCACAGGGGTGCTGAAGTTGCACCAACCCTCTTCTCATCAAGGTGGTTGGTTCCTCTGGTGACCAGCCCCATCCTGAAGCTATGGGGTGGGGAGGCCCTATCAAGAGTCACCTCATTAGCATAAACTAAGATATGGTCAAAGGGGCTCCTTATGAATAACAAAAGACACTCCTATCTCCAACTCGGTGGCAGGTGCCTATAGTCGCAGTTGAGGTGGGAGTGAAACTGCCATTGCAAAATTATAACTGAGACAATGAAAGAGATCTGACCTAACCAACTCCATCTTGCTTCTAACCTCCAAGCTGTCCTTGTTCATTCCTAACTTTAGGAGGCGCTTTGTTTACAGTTTAAAACAAAGACAGTAACAGCCCTTTCCCAAAATGAACCTCCTTCTTGCCTGGGGACTAGACTGCCTTTGTAGGACTAACAAATTAGCCAAAAGATTAGAAATTATGGTTTAGGAGTCAGGCAGCTGGAGGCTACAAGATTCTGACCCTCCCCACATTGCTACTGGGAATAACATCACTATTGTAAAACCTAAGATCGGTGCTTGAGATACCTTGCAGACCCTGCACTTGATGGATCAGCTGGCACCACACAGATGGAAAAGCTGGCTCATCTGATCTTGTGGCCACCACCCAGGAACTGACTCAGGGCAAGAGGACAGCTTCGACTCCCTATGATTTCATCTCCTACCCAACCAATCAACACTCTCGACTCACTAACTCCCCACCCACCAAATTATCCTTTAAAACTCGGATCCCTGAATGCTCAAGGAGACTAATTGAGTAATAATAAAGCTCCAGTCTCCTGCACAGCCGGCTGTGTGTGAATTACTCTTTCTCTATTGCAATTTCCCTGTCTTGAAATTGGCTCTGTCTAGGCAGCAGGCAAGGTGAACTCATTGGGGGGGTTACTAGAGGATCATTTAAGGCCAGGGGTTCAAAGGCACAGTGCACTATGATCACACCTGTGAACAGTCGCTGCAATCCAATCCTGGGTGATATCGGAGACTCGTCTCTATTTAAAAAGAAAAAAAAAAAAGATGTTCCTATCTATCACTCAAGAAACGTTAGGCCAGGCCAGGTGTGGTTGCTCACACCTGTAATCCCAGCACTTTGGGAGGCCGAGGCGGGCGGATCACCTAAGGTCAGGAGTTCGAGACCAGCCTGACCAACATGGTGAAACCCCATCTCTACTAAAAATACAAAAATTAGCTGAGCATAGTGGAGGGCGCCTGTAGTCCCAGCTACTCGGGAGGCTGAGGCAGGAGAATCGCTTGAACCCGGGAGGCGGAGGTTGCAGTGAGCCGAGATGCCCTCCAGCCTGGGTGACAAAACAAGATGCCATCTAAAAAAAAAAGAAATGTCAGGCCGGGTGCATTGGCCTGTAATCTCAGCACTTTGGGGGGCCGAAATGGTCAGATTACTGGAAGCCTGGAGTTCAAGACTGGCCTGGGCCCGGGAGGCGGAGGCTGCAGTGAGCCGAGATTGCACCACTGCACTGCAGTCTGGGCAGCAAAGCGAGACTCTGTCTCAAAAAATAAAAAGAGAAATTTCAAAGGTTTTTGGAGTTCTGTGCTAGGAACCTGGGACAAAAACCAAATATATACTTTGTATTACACCACAGGTAAGGACTATTATTATATCCATTTTACAGTTAGGGGAACTGAGGCACAGAGGTGTTAAGTAACTTGCCTTACATTACACAGCTAGCTATAGCAAAGACAGGATTTGAACCCAGACAGCCAGCTCCAAAGGCCACATGTCAGCCACAAAACTAGAATGCCTTGCTCTGTGGGACTCTGGGCAGTCATGGGGTGTGGTCCTCCTCCACAGGGAACACTGAGGGTTGCCCCCTTCAGAGGGCAGGGCAAACAGCCACCCCACTGGGAGAAAGAGCATAATCAGACTCAATGCTGTGCGGGGAAACCGCGATTCGTTGTGGGGGAACAGCCCTGATTTGTAGCCACTTTCGGTGGTGAAAATAATTCCACCAAAGCTGACGACACTGAACTCCAAGTTGGGCACAGAGGCGCACAATCACCGGCTGCCAGCCGACAGCAACACACACCACGCACAGCTCTGTGGGGCTGGGGACTTCTCTGGGTGTCCCCAGTAGGTCTGTGGTTCTGAGAGGGCAGCTGCTTCCACCGGTGTCTGCGCGACAGGCAGAAGCTTCCTTCCACTGTCTTAGGCTTTCAGCGCCACTCGGGGCCTGGACTGAGGAGACAGCCTTACCCCTCTCCAGTTTGGTGGGCAGCACCTCGCTGGATTCTCAAAGTGGCCTCTCCCCTCTCAGCCAGCCCACCCAGGGCCCCGCTTGTTTGCTAAATGCTCCACACACGGTAATCTGGATGGCACCCTGAGGCCACGGCTCTGTCTTCACAAGGACACCCCTGTCTAAGTCCACCCTTCTGGAACATGGGGGTCTCCCATTCTTTCTAGCTCAGCTAGGTATTTAACCTACTGTGGACCACATTTTATCCAGCATTTCTGCGTGTTTGAAGAGAGCGAGAGTGTGTGTGAGGGGGTATGTGTGTGTGCACTGAGATAGCAGGCTTCCCACTCACTCAGTCCACCATATTTCTTAGGCTGATTTAAATTTTTATTTATATGTAGTCATTTTTGCTTCTATGTGTCTTCTGATTTTTTCTTTTTTTTTTTTTTTGAGACAGAGTCTCACTCTGTTGCTCAGGCTGGAGTGCAGTGGTGTGATCTCGGCTCACTGCAATCTCTGCCTCCCAGGCTCAAGCCATTCTCATGCCTCAGCCTCCTGAGTTGCTGGGATTACAGGCGCCCACCACCACACCAGCCAATTTTTGTATTTTTAGTAGAGACAGGGTTTCGCCAGGTTGGCCAGGCTGGTCTTGAACTCCTGACCTCAAGTGATCCACCCACCTCAGCCTCCCAAAGTGCTGGGATTACAGGCATGAGCCACCGCGGCCAGCCCTGTTTTCTAATTGTGTTAACAATAATCAGAACCTCTTCCGGACATTTTGCTCTATTTCCTGCCAGGCTTTCCCCCAATAAACAGCCTTTCTTGCACATGTCTGTCATTATAATTTAGTGGAGTTTATGTTTCCAGCCCAGCATCCAGTTCACAGTTCACCTTCTTTTGGTAACAGCACCCCAGTTTTCCTCCTGGGAACGATTCCACTACCTTCCACAGGCCTTATGTTAGGGTGGGGCCGCACCCCCCCGCAACCACGCCAGGAGTGGTTGCATGACCCAGGCCTGAGCAATCAGGATGCTGTAGAAATTGCTTCTGAGACATGCCAGGAGCCCACGAGCCTGTCCCGAGATTTGCCGAAACTGCAGGGGACCAGCATCTCTTTGAACTGCCCTGAGCTGTTGGGAAGGATGCCTGGAGCGCTAGCAGCCTCCACATGGAGGAAATCCCCCTGAAAATCTAGCCATCAATGACAAAGGGAGCCAAGAGAAGAGAAAGAACCGAATCCATGACAGTGTCATGAGCACCTGCTGTGTAGACCCTTTCCTCCAGGCTTTACAGGTTCCTGTGAGCCAAGAAATTTCTTGATTTTTGTTATTTTTGCAGAAGTCAATTTGATTTGGGTTTCTATAGCTTCCAGCTGAAAGAGTATGGGCAAATAAATACACACAGTGTGCATAAAATATTGTGTCCTGCTTTTTAAAATATTTTATTTTTTGAGACAGGTTCTCACCCTGTTTCCCAGGCTAGAGTGCATTTGTGCTATCCTAGCTCTCTGCAGCCTCAACCTCCCAGGTCAAGTGATCCTCCTGCCTCAGCCTTCTGAGTAGCTGTGATTATGGGTGTGTGCCACCACACCTGGTCCTAATTTTTTTATTTTCGTATTTTAATTTTATTTATTTATCTATTTATTTATTAACGCAATAATAAATGTTACCCAGGCTGGAGTGCAGTAGCATGATCTCAGTTCACTGCAACCTCTACCTCCCAGGCTCAAGTGATCCTCCCTCCCACCTCAGCCTCCAGAGTAGCTGGGACCGCAGGTGCACACCACCACATCCAGCTAATTTTGTTGTTGTTGGAGAGATGGGGTTTCTCCATGTTACCCAGGCTGGTCTCCTTCCACCCGCCTTGGCCTCCCACATGCTGGGATTGCAGGCATGAACCACCATATCTAGCCTTATTTTTTGAGATGGGGTCACACTCTGTTGCCTAGGCTGGAGTGCAGTGGTGCAATTACAGCTCACTGTAGCCTCGAACACCTGGACTCAAATGATCCTCCCGCCTTGGCCTCCCAAAGTGCTGGGACTACAAGTGTGAGCCACCGTGCCCAACCTCCTGCTTTTTAAAGTAATATTATAGAACAACCTTTTTCCATGTTTCTGTGGAGGCTTTATACAGCTTCATAATAGTCCATAAACTGAGTTTACCCTAAAATAAGAGTATTTCATTATTTAATTGGAGAGTCATTCTCCCTAAGAGAAAGGAGTTGAGGGCCAGGCACAGTGGCTCATGCTTGTAAATCCCAGCACTTTGGGAGGCTGAGGCAGGCGGATCACTTGAGGTCAGGAGTTTGAGACCAGCCTGGCCAACATGGCAAAACCCCGTGTCAACTAAAAATACAAAAATTAGCCGGGCGTGGTGGCAGCTACCCGTAATCCCAGCTACTCGGGAGGCTGAGGCAGGAGAGTTGCCTGAACCCAGGAGGCAGAGGTTGCAGTGAGCCAAGATCACTCACACCACTGCACTCCAGCCCGCAGCCTGGGGGACAGGAGTAAGACTTCATCTCAAAAAAAAAAAAATTAGCCAGGTGTGGTGGCAAATGCCTGTAGTCCCAGCTACTTGGGAGGCTGAGGCATGAGAATCGCTTGAACCTGGGAGGCGGAGGTTGCAGTGAGCTGAGATCATGCCACTGCACTCCAGCCTGGGTGACAGAGTGAGACTCCGTCTCAAAAAAAAAAAAAAAAAAAAAAAAGAGAGAGAGAAAGGAATTGAAAAGAAAGCAAAGGCAAATTATTCGAGACAAATTTCCTCTTATGAGCACTACTTAATAAAGGTAGAGAGAACTCTTTTTACAAGATGATGCCAAAGGCAAAGAAGGAAGCTCTTGCTCCTCCTAAAGCTGAAGCCAAAGCAAAGGCTTTGAAGGCCAAGGAGGCAGAGCTGAAAGGTGTCCACAGCCACAAAAAAAAGATCTGCACGTCACCCACCTTCCAGCGGCCCAAGACACTGCGACTCTGGAGGCGGCCCAGATATTCCCGGAAGAGCATCCCTGGGAGAAACAAGCTTGACCACTGTGTTATCATCAAGTTTCCGCTGACCACTGAGTTGGCCACGAAGAAGACAGACGACAACAACACACTGTGTTCATTGTGGATGTTAAAGCCAACAAGCACCAGATCAAACAGGCTGTGAAGAAGCTCTATGACATTGATGTGGCCATGGCCAACAACCTGAATAGGCCTGATGGAGAGAAGAAGGCATATGTTCAACTGGCTGCTGATTATTATGCTTTGGATGTTGCCAACAAAAATGAGATCATGCGGTTGGATGCGGTGGCTCACACCTATAATCCCAGCACTTCAGGAGGCTGAGGAGAGTGGATCACCTGAGGTCAGGAGTTTAAGACCAACCTGGCCGACATGGCAAAACCCTGACTCTACTAAAAATACAAGAAAATGAGCCAGGTGTGGTGGTGCGCTCCTGTAGTCCCAGCTACTCGGGAGGATAAAACAGAAGAATCACTTGAACCCAGGAGGCAGAGGTTTCAGTGAGCTGAGATCACATCACTGCACTCCAGCCTGGGCCATAGAGCCAGACTCTGTCTCAAAAAAAAAAAAAAAAAAAAAGCCAGGCGCGGTGGCTCACACCTGTAATCCCAGCACTTTGGGAGGCTGAGGCAGGTGGATCACCTGAGGTCAAGAGTTCAAGAACAGCCTGACCAACATGGAGAAACCCCATCTCTACTAAAAATACAAAATTAGCTGGACGTGGTGGCACATGCCTTGTAATCCCACCTACTCGGGAGGCTGAGGCAGGAGAATCACTTGAACTCGGGAGGAGGAGGTTACGGTGAGCCAAGATCGCGCCATTGCACTCCAGTCTGGGCAACAAGAGTGAAACTCTATCTCAAAAAAAAAAAAAAAGGGATCATCTAAACTGAGTCCAGCTGGCTAATTCTAAATATATATATCTTTTCACTTGAAAAAAAAATAAATAAAAGTAGGAAAGTTTTGAACTAAGATAGAGAAAACTTTCATATATATTTTATTTTGTATTTTATTTAAGTTATGTACAGAATATATCTAAAATATATATTGTCCACATAACAGAATAAATATTTTGTTCTATACTGATCTCATTTAATATTTATTTACAAATAAATAATCCTTTATTTTTTGTTCCCCAATTTTAATAAATCTCTCTGCCTTTGACATCAGTGCCTATTCATTCCACTGTAGCCTTCCTTGGCATGATTTTCAAGCATATGAAACTTTTTTTTTTTTGAGATGAAGTTTTGCTCTTGTTGCCCAGGCTGGAGTGCAATGGTGCGACCTCGGCTCACCACAACCTCCGCCTTCCAGGTTCAAGCGATTCTCCTGCCTCAGTCTCCTGAGTAGCTGGAATGACAGGTGCGCCACCATGCCCAGCTAATTTTGTATTTTTAGTAAAGATGGGGTTTATCCACATTGGTCAGGCTGGTCTCAAACTCCCGACCTCAGGTGATCCACCCACCTCGGCCTCCCAAAGTGCTAGGATTACAGGCGTGAGCCACCACGCCCGGCTCAAGCATATGAAATGTAACAAGGGTCAACATAAAGTGCAACATGTAGAATCAAAAGCTGAATTCCAAATACGGAGTTTGTCCTCAGTGCCTATAAAGTACATGATGGTTTTAGTGGGCCACATGAGGGGACATCAAAAACTTTCTATTCTCAACACACACACACAAACACACACAGAAAGAAAGAAAGGAAGAAAGGAAGAAAGAAAGGAAGGAAGGAAGGAAGGAAGGAAGGAAGGAAGGAAGAAAGAAAGAAAGAAAGAAAGAAAGAAAGAAAGAAAGAAAGAAAGAAAGAGAAAGAAAGAAAGAAAGAAAGAAGAAAGAAAGAGAAAGAAAGAAAGAAAGAAAGAAAGAAAACGGCCAGGCGCGGTGGCTCATGCTTGTAATCCCAGCATTTTGGGAGGCCAAGGCAGGCAGATTGCTTGAGCCCAAAAGTTCAAGACCAGCCTGGGCAACATAATGAGACTCCATCTCTACAAAATATTTAAAAATTAGCCAGCCATGGTGCACACATCTGTAGTCCCAACTACTCAGGAGGCTGAGGTGGGAGGATCCCTTGAGCCCAGGAGGTCAAGGCTGCAGTGAGCTATGATTGTACCACTGCACTCCAGCCTGGGCAACAGAGTAAGACCCTGTTGAAAGAAAACAAGAAAAAAGAGAGAAGGGGGAAGAGGAAAGAAAGAGAAAGAAAAGGGAAGGGAAGGGAAAGAAAAGAGAAAAGAAAAGAAAGAGGGAGGGAGGAAGGAAGGAAGAAAGGAAGGAAGGAAGGAAGGAGGGTGGGGGAGGGAGGGAGGGAGAGAGGGAGATGGAAACTATATGAGGTGAGGGATATGTTAATTAGCTTGATTGTAGTGATTATTTCACAGTCTAACGTACAACAAAACATTAAGTCAGCTGGGCACAGTGGCTCATGTCTGTAATCCTAGCACTTTGGCAGGCAGAGGCAGGTGGACCACAGGTCAGGAGTTCAAGACCAGCCTGGCCAAGATGGTGAAACCCCGTCTCTACTAAAAATACAAAAATTAGCCAGGCTCGGTGACAGGCGCCTATAATCCTGGCTACTTGGGAGGCTGAGGCAGGAGAATCGCTTGAACCCGGGGGCCGGAGGTTGCAGTGAGCTGAGATCGTGCCACTGCACTCTAGCCTGGGTGACAGAGTAAGACTCCATCTCAAAAAAAAAAAAAATTAAGTCATATACCTTAAATATATAGGTTTTTATTTCCTGGGTAAAGATAGGGAGTGGGGAGAACTTTCCAACTAAAAGCAGGGAGCAGTGTGGGGTGTGGGGCTTTGGAGTCAGGCAGATGCCACTGACCTTGCTATGTGCTTGGCTTCTCTAAGCCTCAGTTTCCTCATCTGAAAAATGGGGAAATAACCCCTGCCCAGCGTCGGGCCTACTGGCACTCAGTGCCATATGCTACTCTTGATTGTTTAGGACTGGAAGATATTCAAGCAAACACGGACCAACCACTTGACAGGGATCTCATAACTGTTAGAATTGGATTAGGATTACGTTTAGCTGCATGTAATAGAAAACCAAAAATAATCATTTGGGCACACATAGTGTTATTTTCCCTCACATAAAGGAATTTGAGAGGTTGGCGATAGTCTGGTCTGGTGGCTGCCGGACAGCTCCAATCATGGGACCCAGGGTCCTTCCATCCTTGCTTGGTCCACCTTCTTACTGTGTACCTTCCACCCTCAAGATTACCAAGAGGGTTGCTAGACCAGTCCTCTTGCTGGACCAAGAGAGTTGCTGTTGCTCCAGCCTTCACATTCCTGATAGGGTGAAGAGCAAAAAGATGTTAAACTCTTTGAAGGATCCTGTCTGAAGTTCCACTCAATACTTTCTGCTTACTTCTCAATGGCCAGAACATGGTCACATGTTCTTACCTACCTGCAAAGGAGGCTGGGAAATGTGTTCTTTTAGCTAAGTAAGACATAGCGGCCCTGAATCAAATCAGGGTCCTGACACTAAGTGTCAAAAGACAAAATTACAAGTTTAGTTTAAAGCTCTCAATTGGCTTTGTGATTCTAGAATCAGGCAACATTTGATTTCCTAAAATAGAATAAGGGTTCCAATGAATCAAGCAGTGAAAGTTGGCTTTATAGACAGGAAGAGGGTGGAAAAAAGCAGAAACTAAAAACAAAAACCAGGCTAGGTGCAGTGGCTCACACCTATAACCCCAGCACTTTGGGAGGTGAGAGGTTCGCTTGAGCCCAGGAGTTAGAAACCAAGTTGGGCAACATGGTGAAATCCCATCTCTACAAAGAATTTTAAAAATAGCAGGATATGTTGGCATGTACCTGTAGTCCCAGCTACTCAGGAGGCTGAGGCTGGAGGAGTACTTGAGCCCAGGAGTTCAAGACAGAAGAAAAAGAAATTAAAACGGAGGGAGCTTCATTATCGTGCCACTTGAAGATTGAAACTGGCCTTTTTCTGTCATGTCAGCACTTTGGGAGGCTGAAGTGGGCAGATTCCTTGAGCCCAGGAGTTCGGGACCAGCCTGGGCAACATGGTGAAATTCCATCTTTACAAAAAGTGAAAACAAAATTAACTAGGTGTGCTAGAATGTGCCTGTATTCCCAGCTACTTGGGAGGCTGAAGTGAGAGAATTGCTTCAGCTTGGAGTTGGTATCACACACTGAACTCCAGCCAAGGCCACAGAGCAAGATGCTGTCTCAAAAAAAAAAAAAAAAAATTACCAGGCGAGATGGCTCACATCTGTAATCCCAGCACTTTGGGAGGCTGAGATGGGTGGATCACCCGAGGCCAGGAGTTCGAGACCAGCCTGAGCTGAGGCATGAGCATCGCTTGAACCCAGGAGGCAGAGGTTGCAGTGAGCTGAGATCACGCCACTGCACTCCAACCAGGCAACAGAGCAAGACTCTATCTCAAAAAAAAAAAAGAAAAGAAAAAAGAAACTGGCCCATTTGGGAAACTGGCAATCATCTCTGTCTCCCGGTGATTTGGAACCTCAGTGTGAGTGACCCCGTCTTGACGTTTAGTCCAGTCTGCTGGGACCTGGTGCAGGGGCCTCATCCGAAGCAGTAGCCTCCTATAATTTCTATTTAGCAGTTGTCTGACACTAAGGAAGAAGGTCATCTGGGATGGGCAGCCACCATTCTCTCCAGGACTCCTTCACAAGCTACAGGCTGTACTCATCGGCCCCTCATACTCCAACAAGCCTGGGTTTGCCCTGTGACCTCTGCGGTGGTGGCAGGGTATCTGCGGGGAAAATAAACACTTAGTGAGCAAGGAGCCTGGTGTCAGTAGTGCAGCCAGCCTCAGGGGGTTAAGGCGGAGGCTGGCTGGGCGGAGTCAGTAAAAGGAGTGTGAAGGGAAGGCCTGATCTTGGGAGAGGTGGAGGAGGGAGGGAGCCAGCCCAGAGAGGCAGCAGGAGAGGACAAGGGCAGAGAGTTTCAGGGAGGGGAATTTTCCGTACACTCATGACCATGCTGCTGATGGTGCAGCCCAGCGCTGGCAGCAGCTGTCACCTGCTGGTGTGGTGGAACCGGTTCTAATGGGAGGCCTCTGTCTGCATCCGCCAGCATCATTACCATGCCAGTCATTAGATATATCTTTTTTATTTTTTAAGGCACAGGATCTCGCTCCGTCACCCGGGCTGGGATGCAATGATGTGATCAAAGCTCACTGCAGCCTGGAACTCCTGAGCTCAAGAAATCCTCCTCCTGGGCCTCAGCCTCCCCAGTAGCTGGGACTACAGGTGTGCACCACCATGCCCAGCTAATTTTTGTTTTATTTTTTGTAGAGACAGGGTCATACTACGTTGCCCAGGCTGGTCTTGAACTCCTGGGCTCAAGCGATCCTCCCACCTTGGCCTTTTAAAGTTCTGGGATTACAGGCATGAGCCACCATGCCCAGTCCCTCATTCAACATTTTTAATATCCCTCCTGGGTATGAGAGAGTGCTGGAAAGCTTAGTATTGAAGCCAGACAGGGTTCAAATCCCAGATTCAGCTCTTATTAACAGTGTGGCTTTGAGTAAGTCACTTATTCTCTGTGAGGCTCAGCATGCCTGTGTGTAAACTGAGTATACTAGTAGAACCGTACCTACCCAGAGGTGATGGGTGATGAGAAGGACGCTATGTGCCCTTTTCTGCCCATAAGCAGTCACTAAATGTTAGCTGACAACCCCTGGAGAAGCACAGACACGACAGACTGAGCCTTCCTCTCCAACCATCTTCTTAATGTAGGCTTCTTTTTTTTTTTTTTTTTTTGAGATAGAGTTTCGCCCTTGTTGCCCAGGCTAGAGTGCAATGGTGCGATCTCGGCTCACCACAACCTCTGCCTCCGGGGTTCAAGCGATACTCCTGCCTCAGCCTCCCGAGTAGCTGGGATTACAGGCATGCGCCACCACGCCCAGCTAATTTTGTATTTTTAGTAGAGACGGGGTTTCTCCATGTTGGTCAGGCTGGTCTCAAACTCCTGACCTCAGATGATCTGCCCGCCTCAGCCTCCCAAAGTGCTGGGATCACAGACGTAAGCCACCGTGCCCAGCTAAGCACAAGTAGATGTATCTGGGGTTATCGTTCTCCAAGAAACACTCAGAGGTCTGCAGACCTTTTGTTATTCTCTGCCCTTCTAGCCCAGATGAGCAAGAAGAGATTTTTGCCCTACATCAAAAGGGTTAAACCCACAGCCACAAATGGAGCTGCCCAGGCCCTTGGCTTTTGCTTATACCTACTCACCACTGCTGGGAAACTGATTCCCTGCAGGAACACTGACTAAATTGGGCGTGTTTTTTTGTTGTTGTTTGTTGTTGTTGTTGTTGTTTTGTTTGTTTATTTGTTTTGAAACGGAGTATGCTTTTGCCCAGGCTGGAGTGCAATGGTGTGATCTTGGCTCACTGCAACCTCCACTCCCTGGGTTCAAGCAATTCTCCTGCCTCAGCCTCCCCAGTAGCTGGGATTACAGGTGCCCACCGCCACGCCCGGCTACTTTTTGCATTTTTAGTAGAGATGGGGTTTCACCATGTTGGCCAGGCTGGTCTCGAACTCCTGACCTCAGGTGATCCCCCCAGCTCAGCCTCCCAGAGTGCTGGGATTACAGGAGTGAGCCACCATGGCCAGCCTAAAGTGGGGTCTTGAGACACCACTGTAGACAGAGAGGTGCCGGGAGGGGTCCCTTATGAACGCTGTTCTAAATCAACATCTGCATCCCTTCTCATTTGTGAAAGTCACAGCTCTCACTCCTCCTGTGTCCCTGTGGCTGTACTTGCCCCTGTACACATGCCTCCAGCCCTTTCAAGAACATTTGTCATTTTTTCCCTATGTACCTGCAAAGTTGGCAACAAACTGTCCCATAGACTTAGCCCACTTGGAAGGCTGCTCCAGAAGCTCAAGACCCTTGCTCTACGGGTACCTGTGACATCACCAGTGGCCACAGTCCCTTGTGACCTCACCACTTGGACAACTCAGCCCAGCTGGGTTGCAGCCACTCCCTCCAACTGCCACAAGCAGCAAAGGGCACAGATGACCACAGGAGAGCCCTCGGGGGAGGCCGGCTCCACCAGCAGCCCCATACATGGCACTCCCAGGGTACCCCCTGGGCAACGTGGATGACAGCAGGTCTAAGGACAGCCCAGCAGGAGAGCCCCAAGGTCAGGTCCCACTCACAGCAGATGTCTTGGTGGTGAGCAGCTCTATCGCATCCACTGACTGGCAGGATATAGATCAGGCCTCCTTCAAGACGGCCACCCCCGGGGCCATATCAACATCTGGAGACAAAGACAAGGGTGCAGTTGTTCCAGAACACGGCCAGAAGACACCCAGAAAAATCACACCTCTGCTTCCCAGCCAAAACCCAAGTCCCCTGCAAATGTCTATGAGCCTTCAGAATCCAACGTGGGACAGGCAGGTTCAAGACGCAAGGACAAGTCAGAGTCTAGTGGTTTTCCCAAGTCACCTCCTGGGTAAGGACAAGATGTCACAAATGGTGAGTGTTCCTGAGAGAGAGCCGGAGTCAGCCCCCTCTGCCCCAAGTGCTGAGCTACAGTCCACCCAGCACATGGAGGCTCAGCCCGTCGAGAGTGATGCTGACCACGTCACAGCAGGTGCCAATGGCCAGCATGGCCCTCAGGCTGCCAGCACCACCAAGGCTGCTGAGGAGAAAGCTGAGCATCCAAAGGCTCCACACCCTGAAGCTGAAGCTTTGCCATCCAATGAGTCCCCAGTGGCAATGGGGGCAAATGTGGCGGGCAGCTTAGGAGACCTGCAGGCTTGGTTCTTCCCTCCACCTCCAGCAGGCAGTGTGTCCCCGTCGCCTGGCCCCCACGAGGTGGCCCTGGGGAGGAGGCCCCTGGACCCCAGCCTGTACATGGCCAGTGAGGAGAACGGCTACATGCGCTCCATGACCAGCCTGCTGGACAGGGGCGAGGGCTCCATCAGCTCCCTGGCAGACATCCTGGTGTGGTCCGAGACCACCATGGGCATGGCCATAGCTACGGGCTTCCTGGATTCTGGCCACAGCACCGTGGCAGACCTGCTGCACAGCTCGGGGCCCAGCTTGCGCTCGGTCCCCAGCCTGCTGGGAAGCGTCAGCTCGGCCTTCTCCTCTGGGCTGGTGTCAGGGACCGGCTCAGCCCTGCGCACCATCACCCGTGTGCTGGAGACAGTGGAGCAGAGGACCGTGGAGGGCATCCGCTCGGCCATGCGCTACCTGACCAGCCACCTCACCCCACGCCGGGCCCAGGCTGACCCCAACTATGATTAGAGCCCTGCACAGGGACCCCCAAAGGGCTGGTTCAGTGGCCTCCAGAGATCCCTGGGACCCTCACGCCCTGCTCCCTTGCCCATTCTTGCTCTGGACGGTTCCCCCAGCCCATGTAATAAATCACCAGTGAGCATTTATTTCTAAGCACCAGACTCCTCCCTTGGGGTGCAGTGAGCAACACAGTGACAGGACAGTAGGGCTCGGGGTGTGGTGGAAACAACGTCCCCTGAGGGTTTCTCAGGCTATCCCATTCAGGGGCTGGGGGCAAATGTGCAGACAGAGAAGAGCCTGGGCAGAACTGGAGGCAGTGTGGCGGGGGGTGTCTCAGACCTGCAAAAACCCATCCCTACTGAACCTCCACCCAGGTAAGCTCCCAAGGAGCCTTCCCTGGCGCCTAGGCTGGCCTGGCAGGCTCAGGCTGAGAGGCAGAAGACGCAGTGCAGTTGACAGTGCTGAGTCAAACCATGTGGGTTCAAACCCCAGCGCCAGCACTTGCCCTGGGCGAATCACGTCACTCTCAGCCTACTTAGCTATAGAAAGGAGAGAATAAATCCATACCATGACACTGTTATAAGACAGAAGGGAAGTGATGCAGGCCATAATGCATGGTGTCTGGCACTTGATAAGCCCACACATGGTGGCTGCCATTATCATTATCCTCCGGTGAGCTGGGGATGCAGAGGGAGCAGGAGTCTAAGCAAACTGACTGTCCCGGTTTGCCTCAGACTAAGGGGGTTTCTGGGTTGTAGGACTTTCATATTTAAAACCGGAAAACCCCAGGCAAACTAGGATGAGTTGCTCACCTTAGACCCAGGTCTCTTTTTGTGGTATTTACTCGTCTGTGAAGATGTGCCTCTGGGAAAGCATTAGCAAGGCCCTGCCTCGAGTGCAGTGATGGGGCAGCCATCTGCTTCGGAAGCTGTCAGCCCACCCTCTGGCTAGACCCTGTGGAGCACCCGGTGGTGTGACCTGGTGAGTGATGCCCCGGCTGGATATCCGCTCCAGCCCCACCCTTAGCCAAGTGCTGTCAGCAGCTCTCACCCGCATGCCTTCACGTGCGGCCCTGGCCACGGATGGTTCACTCGTCCTTCCTGGTTCCCAGCAGAGCCCCCAAATGGGAGCCCTAGGGCCGCAGCCAGCCAACTGATGGGTTGTTTGACCTACGTACTGCTTCTCAAATTTTAAACTAATCGCTAGCATTTAAAAAATAGATTTTACGGCTGGGCAGGGTGGCTCATATCTGTAATCCCAGCACTTTGGGAAGCCGAAGTGGGTGGATCACCCGAGCTCAGGAGTTCAAGACCAGCCTGGCCAACATGGTGAAACCTGGTCTCTACTAAAAACACAAAAAAATTAACTGGACATAGCGGTGTACACCTGTAATCCCAACTACTCGGGAGGCTGAGACAGGAGAATTGCTTGAACCTGGGAGGCGGAGGTTGTAGTGAACCAAGATCACACCACTGCACTCCAGCCTGGGTGACAAGAGCAAGACTCCATCTCAAAAAAAAAAAAAAAAAAAAAAAAAAAAAAAAAAAAAAAAAATTTGCATTAAAATCTGGATTTCTGCTTCTCTGGGAAAATCTAGGGCCCTCATTTCTTCAGGACCCCAGGCAGCAGAACTGCCTGCTTTAGGGTGTATGTGCTCACTGTCCACCACAGCCCACCTGGCCTGCATCAGTGACCCATGTCACCAGCCCCGCCCCACCCTGCGGAAGGCCCACGAGGAAGGGTGATGCCAGGCCCCAAGGTGGATGCAAAGATGAGCCCAGTGTGCATACCTGCTTCCCTCCAGGAGCTGCCACTTTTTTTCTTTTTTTGGATGGAGTCTCGGCTCTGTTACCCAGGCTGGAGTGCAGTGGGATGCCATCTCGTCTCACTGCAACCTACATCTCCCAGGTTCAAGCAATTCTTCTGCCTCAGCCTCCTGAGTAGCTGGGATTACAGGTGCCCACTACTACACCCGGCTAATTTTTTGTATTTTTTAGTAGGATGGGTTTCCCCATATTGGCCAGGCTGGTCTTGAACTCTTGACCTCAGGTGATCCGCCTGCCTCGGTCTCTCAAAGTGCTGGGATTACAGGCATGAGCCACCTTGCCCGGCCCAGGAGTTGCACTTTCTGTAGGTGCAACGGGAACTGTCCCCACATCATGAAAGCAATTAATTCAGAGGAGTGAGACTGTGGACTTAGATCCCAGTAATCAGGGGATTCTCAGGGAAGCAATTAAGCCAGTCCCTAAAAGAGAGAAGGAGGATGCCTCCCAGACAGAGGCAATAAGAACAAAAGCCAAGGCAGGCATGGTGGGGGTGATGGGGGGTGGTTGTTGAGCAGCTGGGGCCCACTGCAGAGGGCGATCAAGCTGCCAGGGTGACCTCAAAATGTGCTCATTCATGCTTTCTTTTTTTTTTTTTGAGATGGATTCTCACTCTGTCACGCAGACTGGAGTGCAATGGTGCAATCTCAGCTCACCGCAACCTCCGCCTCCTGGGTTCAAGTGATTCTCCTGCCTCAGCCTCCTGAGTAGCTGGGATTACAGGCATGCACCACCATGCCTGGCTAATTTTTGTATTTTTAGGAGAGACAGGGTTTTGCCATGTTGGCCAGGCTGGTCTCAAACCCCTGATCTCAGGTGATCTGCCCGTCTCAGACTCCCAAAGAGCTGGGATTACAGGCATGAACCACCACACCCGGCCTCACTCATGCTTTCAATAAATTTTTTTTCTTTTCTTTTTTTTTCTTTTTTTTTAGATGAAGTCTTGCTCTGTCACCCAGGCTGGAGTGCAGTGGCACAATCTCATCTCACTGCAACCTCCGCCTCCTGGGTTCAAGCGATTCGCCTGTCTCAGCCTCCTGAGTAGCTTGGATTACAGGCACGCACCACCAAGCCCAGCCAATTTTTGTATTTTTAGTACAGTCGCGGTTTCACCATGTTGGCCACACTGGTCTCGAACTCCTGACCTCAGGTAATCCGCCCTCCTCCGCCTCCCAAAATGCGGGGATTACAGGCATGAGCCACCGCACCTGGCCTCAAGAAATATTTTTTGAACATCCACTATGTGCCTGGCACTGCTAGACACTGAGACCACAAGGGTAAACCAGCCGTCAGAAGGAACAGAAACCTAACTCAAACCAGATTAAGCAAAGAGATGAATCATCCAGCACAACGGCCAGGTGTGGGCCGGGCCAGGCCAGGGCCAGGGCTCACCCTGGTCCTCAGGGCTCTGCCATTCCGGCTCAGCTCCCCGGGGCTGGCCCCCTCTGTGCTCAGGCGGCTCAGTCACCTTCTGAGAAAAGAGAAGCTTGTTCCCACTGGCTCTGGCAAGAGAGTTGGGGGAGGACGCTGCCAGGCCTGGCTTGGTGCCTGTGCCCTCCCCTGAACCACTCACTGAGGCCACAGGAATGAAATCCCTCATCACCTGGCCTGGGGCCAGGGTCAGACCAGGATTGGGGCCTTCCTAGGGGAAGGGATGCTGGGCCCACCGCCAGGAGAGTGGTAGCAGGCGTGTCCTTTGGGTCCAGCTGTCTTGAATCCTGACTCTCCCTCCCATAAACTGTGTCACCTTCATCTTCCCGTGCTGTTTTCTCATCTACAAAGTGATAATAGTACCTTTGCATAGGACTGTTGTGAGGATTAAATGAGTTAATGTGTCAAGTGCCTAGAACAGTGCCTGGCACGTAGTCGAGTGCTATGTGGCCCTGATGACTACTGCAGACGGGCCTGCGCAGCTGTGTGCCAGCGCATTCATGACTTCATCACAAGGGGAGTGAACACGGGGGTGCAGCATCTGCACACTGGCAGTTACCTGAGCTGGGTCTTTGCTGTTGGAGAGAGAAGGGCAAAGGCCTGGCAGTGTGGTGATGGTGCCACCTTCATGCAGGAGGGTGATGGGGGTGGGGGCTGCTCTATGAGGAGATGGTCCAGACTTGTGGAACTCAGGCTGGCAGGGAGGGGTGGCAAAGCAAAGGGAAAGGAGACATTGCAGGTGACCAGCTGGATTGAGGGGCCAGGAAAACATGATTCCTGGGTGGTTTGGGCCCGGGCAGTTAGGAGACTTGAGGTGTCCCTGACAGGTGGTGGGACATGAGGAAAGGGTTAGTGGAGGCTGGTGGGAAAGGACTGGATCATGTGTTTGTTTTTTTGTTTGCTTTTGGTGTTTTTTGTTTGTTTGTTTTTGTTTTATTTTGTTTTTGTTTGTATAGTTTTTTCTCACTATGTTGCCCAGGCTGGTCTCAAACTCCTGGACTCAAGCAGTCCTCCTGCCTTGGCCTCCCAAAGTGCTGGCTTACAGGCGTGAGCCACTGTCCCAGGCATGTTGGCTTTTAAAAATATTGAGTTTCAGCCAGGCGCAGTGCTGTAATCCCAGCACTTTGGGAGGCCGAGGTGGGTGGATCACCTGAGGTCAGGAGTTTGAGACCAGCCTGGCCAACATGGTGAAACCCTGTCTCTACTAAAAATACAAAAAATTAGCCAGGTGTGGTGGTGGGAACCTGTAATCCCAGCCACTCAGGAGGCTGAGGCAGGAGAATCGCTTGAACCCGGGAGGCGGAAGTTGCAGTGAGCCAAGATCGCGCCATTGCACTCCAGCCTGGACAACAAGAGCAAAACTCCATCTCAAAACAAAAAGAAAAGTGGCAAGCTAGCACACTTTCTCCCATCAAAGTGTTTATGAGGGGCTCGTATTAACACCTAGAGGTCACTGCTACTCAACAAGGACAGAGCTCATGCCTAGAACAGGGAAAAGTTATGAAGTCCCACTGGAACCACACAACTCTGCCTTGCATTGCATTCTGCAGGGCCAAGTTCCCGGTCCCCCAGGGGGCTGTGACAGCCACACCACACCGGTTGCTTTGAGTCTCCAGGGCCCCACCACTGGCCGACTCACTCTGTGCTGCCTTGAAACCCACTCAGTCCAGTGTCTGCTGGATGGACCCTCCCTGCTAGCTCTTCTTGATCCTTCCCTCCTTGCTGTGGGGTAAACAGTTGTGTTGGCAAACCCACCCGGCAACACATGCGGACCCCCAGGGATCCAAGTACTATATCATACCTGGGGAGGCAGTCAGGGCTGCACGCTCAGGGCCGGGGTGTCCAATACAGAAAGAAAGGGTACACTCCAGCTCAGGATGGATGGCTGAGGAAGACATTGTAGAGTGAGAAAGCAAAAGCCCAGAGACAGGAGCTTGGGGAAAGGTCCCATTCCACAGGCAAGAGAAGAAGAGGAAGCAGTTCCTAAAACAAAACACAGGAGCAGTCAGCAAGTGGGGGTGATCCAGCCCATCATGGGCACCTGGGCTTGAAGGCATAGGGGACCACCCCCAAAATATGCCACTTTGGCATAAGGATGATTTGAGCTGAAGGGAATTGAGAAAAAGCAGACAGGATGAGCTTTCTGCCCTTTCCCTTTCTGCCTGAAAAACAGGGTGTACATTTCCTTGTGAAGCCCCCTCACCTTGTCCATACCAGGAAGGGGAGAATGGCCTTATCACTGGAGAGAGAGATGGCACTGAGAAGCATCTACACAGACAAGCCTTACTAAATAGCCCTATCTACCATAGTGTCCCCCATATGTTTACCTTCCCACAGCTTACCACCCCTAAAAAGTCCAGAAGCCACTTTCCTTTGCCTTGTCACTTCTCTACAAATTTATCGTCCTTTGTTAGTATGGTATAAAGCCACCAAGTCTGCTTTGTGCGGTTTCTCTTCTAGGAAGCACCACCGCCTCCCCCATGCCAGGTAACACTTTTAACATTAGGGAGTCACGCTGAACCCATTCTGGTTTAGGGGTCCACCTGATTTGGAAAAAAAAAAAAAAAAACAACTTTTAACATCAAATAAAATGTGTATGTCTTTTCTCTGTCTTTTGTTTGTTTGTTTGTTTTTGTTTTTGTTTTTTGGAGACAGAGTCTCACTCTGTTGTCCAGGCTGGAGTGCAATGGCACAATCTCGGCTCACTGCAACCTCCACCTTCCAGGTTCAAGCAAGTCTCCTGCCTCACCCTCCCAAGTAGCTGGGATTACAGGCATGTACCACTATACCTGGCTAATTTTTGTATTTTTAGTAGAGACGGAGTTTCACCATGTCCGGCAGGCTGGTCTTGAACTCCTGACCTCAAGTGATTGGCCTGCCTTGGCCTCCCAAAGTACTGGGATTCCAGGCGTGAGCCAACACACCCAGCCCTTTTCTCCTGTTAATCTGTCATTTGTCCAATTATTTTGCAGGCCCAGCTACTGAACCTTAGAGGGTAGGGAATATTTTTTCCTCCCCTACAAAGGCCCCAGTGTGGTCCACTGCGTTCAATGGATGAAAACTGAATAAGCAGGGTGCACTATTAACTGTTGAGGAGAAGCAGTTAATAGAGACAGAAGGAGGGGATAAAGAATGAGCAATAGAATAAAAAGATGGCTGTGTGTAGGGTCCTCTTCTGTGTTGAGAAGTGAGGTATGACAAACGTATAAATTCAGCCCTACAAAGCCTGGCATTTCCTCACTCAGCAAATCAGGGAGCCTGGTTCTCAGTGCCTTCTTGTTTATATGTTAGGGTTAACGTTTGACAACAATCAGCATTGCTCTAGGATCAATAGCCATCTTTTTGGTGTGTTCTGCCAGGAGACACTGGCCAAGTAAGCTGAGGTCTGCACCAGCCAATAGGCATGGAGGCTGGACCAGGAGCCAGCAGGGCAGGCACAGTATCCTAACACCTGAGCCCAGCAGGGGATGGGCTAAGGGGAGGGTACCAACAAGTCCTGGCAGACATCAGAAGGGACACCCAGCCTACCCGGCCTCCACCCCAAGGTTGGACTGTCCTGACTCCCTCAAAGAAGGCCTTGCTCCTCCAGCCACTGGGAGCACTGTCGTTGGATAGGCTTCAGCCTCAGCTCCTGCAGAGAGCACCTCACCCAAGGTGGTGAGGTCCCAGGTGGCCCAATCCCCACACTGGTCTGTGCAGAGGTCTGAGGTCTGACCATCCTGACCCAGCTTGGGATAACCACAGCTCCAGAGCTCCCGCGGGGCTGGCTGGGGCTGTCGTTGAGCCTGCACTACAGGCTCGACCTCTCCCTCTCCAACTCTGTCTTCATTCTGCTCCTCTTCACAGGGCGTGATCCCAAATAAACATCCCGTGCACCAAACCCTGGCTCAGGGCCTGCATTCTGGGAAACCCAAGATATCACCACAGTCTGCTAATTTCTCCCATCTGAGATGTGTTGCAGTGGGGGGGATTCAAAACATAGAAAAACTTCAAAGATTTTTTTTTAATGTCTCTCTTTTTTTAAAGTTAAAAATTTGAGGCAAATTTGAGAATGGTAAAGAAACCAAATCTTTGTCAGTGTTTGTACTTGCTTTGTAAGGATAACTTTTTTTTTTAAATCTTGTCAACACACCTCTGCTGGCAGGAATGTAGGAAAATATTTCTGTTTAGTCTGTGGGCCCGTGGCTAATTGGTTAAAATTCCTATGCAACTGTAGTCCAGGTTATAGGTTTGGCTCGGTGAGGTATAGCTTCTATCAGGGAACAGAGTGTCTCCAAAACAAAGTTCACACATAGGACAGTCCCCCAAGGAGGATGTGATAAAGTGTAGAGGTAAACGAAGTACTTAAGTACGTATTTCACTATTTAAATGAAAGACCTCCCCCGGCTAAGAGATAGCCCTATTTGCTAGACCGACTTGATCTTGAGCTTCCAGTCCCTAAGGACACAGACTGCGCCCTCTGCTGGACGGAAGGCACCACCAGCCCATACTAGGAGGGCCCAAGGGCGTGGTGGCTCAACCTGTAATTCCAGCACTTTGAGGCCAAAGTGGGAAGATCGCTTGAGCCTAGGAGTTCGAGACCAGCCTGCGCAACATAGCGAGACACCATCTCTACAAAATTTAAAAAAAAAAAAAATAGCCAGGTGTGGCAGCACATGCCTGTAATCCTAGCTACTCAAGAGGCTGAGGGGGAGGACCACTTGAGCCCAGGAGGTTGAGGCTATAGTGAGCAATGATCATGTAACTGTACTCTAGCCTGGGTGACAGAGTGAGACCCTGTCTCAAAATAATAATAAAATAAAAAATAATTTTTAAACATTTTTTAAAGAAAGGGGAAAAAAGGGCACAAGGACAGAGGGGCATAGACCCTCCAACTGGAGTGACTGCCAGAGCTGAACAGCACAGCAATATAACAGTGCTCCAAGACTCAGACCACAGAAGGCCTAGAGTCCTCCAGGAAGGACCCAGACACAGAGCAAAGGTCTTCATGGGTAGTCTGGCTGAGGGGTCTCAGGACAGGCAAGGCCCACTGACCCTGTGCCTAGAAGCAGGCTGGCCCACCCTGTGGAGTCCTGCACAAGTGGACACTGTGGCCCTTAGTGTCTCCAAACCTGTTTCCTCATCTGCAAAGTGGTTCTTCCATTTGCCTCACAGAGATGCTGTGGTCAATAATGGTTGTTTTTTTTTTTTGAGACGGAGTCTCACTCTGTCGCCCAGGCTGGAGTGCAATGGTACCATCTCGGCTCACTGCAACCTCCACCTCCCAGGTTCAAGCAATTCTCCCACCTCAGCCTCCCGAGTAGCTGGGATTACAGGCACCGGCCATCGTGCCCAGCTAATTTTTGTGTTTTTGTAGAGACGGAGTTTCACCATGTTGGCCAGGCTGGTCTTGAACTCCTGACCTCAGGTCATCCACCTGCCTCAGCCTCCCAAAGTGTTGGGATTACAGGTGCGAGCCACTGTTCCTGGCAATTATGCATATTTTTCAAAAACAGCATTTAACAGTGGGCATGTGACAAATGTCAGTTTTCCTTTACTGGGATTTTCCACATGATCCGTGTATTGGTGAGGAGCCTCTTAATTGAAAGTGACAGAAACCCAGCATGTAGTAGCTTAGGCACAAACCGGATTAATGGGCTCGGTAAGGAAGGGCTAAGAGGAACTGGCTGTGAGGATGCTGAGTAGGAACTCACTGCTGCCAGTACTCTGACCCCATCACTTGTGTCCTCCACCTCCCATGGAGGTTCTTTCTCTCCGCCAGGCTTCTGCTCCTCGCGGGGACCGTGGCTCCTGGAGACTCCAGGCCCACAGGCTGGTCCTTGATAAACCAGAGAGGAAAAGTCTCGGTTTCCCCCATTGGATCTGATCAATCCTAGGGGGAAGGACCCTGGTTGGCCCAGCCTGGGTCCTGTCAGAGCAGGCTGCTCCCAGAAAGGGGAAGGAGGGGCCCAAAGCAGCCTGTCCCTTGTGGCTCCCCTAAGTCCCCCACTGCAAGGGACACTGTCCTAATCCCCATCCCTCCTATATCTGAAGGTTCCCCACCCAGCAGATAAAAGTTGCCTTGCCCACAAAAATAGGCCAGGACTCCAGATGGGGTCCGATGTTTGCCTAAGGCCACACAGAGCCCACACCTAGGTTCTGCGACCCGGGGTATGCCCACCACAACACACAAACTTGCCTGTGAATGCCCTGCACACAACCAGAACCTTCCTTTAAACACGTGCTTTGGAAAGAGCAAGGCACTTAGATCTTTCCATACTCACCCCCCCAACCCCATGGATTCAAATATATTCCTTTGCATCTCTAAATTTTAAATGTCAGCCAATGAGGAAATAGAATTCACCTAAAATTCTGCCTTAGCTACTCACCTCCTGTATTTTATTAGTACTTTTCAAAATACAGTCTTTGAGGAGGAAAAACACCTCCCACCAATGGGCTCACCACACTGAACTTGAACAAGGCACTCAGGGTCCTTCAGTAAGAGATGGTTAGGATTACCCCAGCAGCAGATGGGTAAGTCGAGGCACAGCAGGGCAGGGGCATGGTGGCCGATTGCCGGTGGCCCCTGCGCAGGTTCTGGGCCTTGTGTCCCAGTCTGGGTTCTGGCTTCAGCACTTTATATTCTGCTGCGGTGGGAACAGCCTAAGAACAGAGCCCGCCCAGAAACTTGGAGGTGGTCAGTGCAGACCCCTCTGGTCCCAATGCCCTCCTCACCCGGGGTGGCCTGGCCTGGCCTGGCTGCCCCCAACCCCAGGCAGCGGTGGAGGAGAGGAATGTCACACAGCACGAACGCCGGGGAGGGGCCGCAGGAGTGGGGAGGGCAACCAGGGATGAAGCAGAGTGGAGTGCGCAGGCCTCGCGTCTCCTCCCCCAGGGCAGGTGGCCAAGCTCAGAGATTTCCTGGGTGATTAGGGGGAGGGGCGCGAAAACGCCCCTTGCTGCCACCTGCTCCTTGTTGCCAGAGCAGGAACCCAGGTTGGGGCTTGGGGAGCAAATGAGGCTGGGACAGAGCACGGGGCAGTCAGATGGGGTGAGGCGAACAAAGGCCTCTCTCTGCGAGAGAAATCCCGACTGGCTGCGGGGCGCACTCAGGCCACAATGGGGCTTTCTCCGGCCACAGGCGGCCCGGCCAGCCCGAGGGCAAGGCAGGGCGTCTGCGCTGCCGCGGGCCAGGCGGCACCGCTTCCGCGAGGGAAGAGCAGCTCCCGTGCCGGGGCCGGAGCCGGGGCCGAGGCTCCGAGGCGGGACCAAGGGCGCGGGTGGCCGGCGGGGCCTGCGAGACCGGCCGAGCACCCGCAGCCCCAGCCCCCGGCCCGGCCCGGCCCGGCCCGGCAGGCCCTGCCCCGCCGTCTCCATGGCGACCGTGACCTCAGCGCCTGGGCGGGGAGGGAGAGGCTGAGCCGGTTGCTACGCGACGGCCCAGTGACGTCAGACAATTGAGTTTGGTTCCCAAGGCAACTGGCCGGGCAGCTGGGCCGGGAACTATTTGTGTCTGTCCCCAGAGGGGCTGCGGAGCCTCCAGGGTCTGGCGCAGCTGAGGAAATGCTCTCCTGACCCGGGGCAGGCGGGGGCCGGGACACAGAGGCCCTTTCAGCCCCGGGAGGCCGCAGGCCCGGGCGGGGCGGGGCGGCACCCTCCAGGAGGACGCCCGGCCTTCTCCCCACTTCTGCCTGGGAGGCCCCTGGCCCGCCGGGCTTTGTCCTATTTACAAACGTGCTCCTGAGTAAACTCCCTGAAGAAAGGGGCCTCTGTGTGCGGCAGCCCGGCCCACAGCGCCGCCCTCGGCACACAGTAGGCGCTCAGCACGACCTTCTCATGGGACTGAGGACAAGCACCGATCCTTGGGAGCTGCCAGGCGCCTCCAGCACCCAGAACCCCTGACATCGAGCGCCTGGACACCTGTTCTCGAAGCCCTGTGAGCTGATGGGCTACGTAACCTCTGGGCCGCAATGCTAGAATAAAATGCATGGCCACTTGTTCCAAAACGATGGAGGGACGGTGTGGGAAACAGGCCCCAGCCCTGTCGACTGAAGGTGAATGCACGAGTGAAAGTGACAATACAGGGGTAAACTGAGGCAGGCGGCATCAGCCGTAGAGGAGAGAGGATAAGGTTCCAACCTGGGGTGTAAGTAAAACAAGATGCGACAGGAGCAGAAGGGCCATCAGGTGTGCTAAGATAAAGCAGGGACCTAAATTTGGGCCTGAGAGCTGGTCCAGGCCTGCCAGTGGCAGTGGCTGCAGACGTGGGGCGCTGTGACTGGGTCTCAGACCCAGTGATGCCACTTACCCAGGCTTCTCCCAGGCTCCTCCCCCAATGGCACTCTGTCACTACAGAGTGACATCCAAGCCCTTCATGATCTGTCTCCAGGGAGCCACCACCTCCCCCAGCCCAACAGGCCAAGCACTGACATCCAAACCAACTGCCTGCCCAGGAGCCTGGGTATGCTTTGTCCGTCTGGCCCAGGGAGGCATCTGCCCATCCCTGTGAACAGCAGCGTCTCTCCTCAACAGTCAGCGACTGCCTTCTGACAGCCTGACCAGGGAGTCTGAGTGCAAGAGGCATCTGGCATCTCTGAAAGAGCAGCTCCAGCCTGGCTTCCAGGGCAGGGACTCTCCACTGCCAGATCTGCAGACTCTCCACCACCAGAGCGCCTACTGCAGTTGGGAAAAGCCTCAGATCTCTGTCCTCTCCTCTCTGGGTGGAGCAGGCACCATGATCCCTGTTTCATGCACAAGGACATTGATGCGCAGGGACTACAGGACTTGTCCAAGGATGCACCCGAGCCTACGTCCCACCTAGGTTCCCCAGTCTCTCCCAGACGATCCCTCAGAAAACAGTCCTGGGCCAAGGAACCAGAGCTGCTGAGCAGGCCCAGCTACATAATTTGTGTAGCCCAGTGCAAACTGAAAATTTGAGACCCTTTGTTAAGAAATTATGAAGAGGCCGGGCATGGTGGCTCACATCTGTAATCCCAGCACTTTGGGAGGCCGAGGCAGGCAGATCACTTGAGTCCTGGAGTTCAAGACCAGCCTGGCCAATGTGTTGAAATCCTGTCTCTACTAAAAATACAAAAATTAGCCGGGCATGGTGGCTGGTGCCTGTAATCCCAGCTACTTGGTAGGCTGAGGCAGGAGAATCGCTTGAACCCAGGTGGCAGAAGTTGCAGTGAGTTGAGATTGTGCCACTGCACTCCAGCTTGGGCGACAGAAGGAGACTGTCAAAAAAAAGAAAAGAAAAAAATCATGAAGAGGCTGGGCATGGTGGCTTATGCCTGTAATCCCAGCACTTTGGGAGGCCGGGGTGGGCGGATCACCTGAGGTCAGGAGTTCGAGACTAGCCTGGCCAACATGGTGAAATCCAGTCTATACTAAAAATACAAAAATTAGCCAAGTGCGGTAGTGCATGCCTGTAATACCAGCTACTTGGGAGGCTGAGGCAGGAGAATCGCTTTAACCCTAGACGCGGAGGTTGCAGTGAGCCGACATGATGCTACTGCACTCCAGCCTGGGCGACAGAGTGAGACTCTGTCTCAAAAAAAAAAAAATTATGAAGGATTTCAAGACAATGTCAAAAGACCATCAAACTAAGGATGGGACACATGTGACTGCACAGGTCATATGCTCATGAAGCTGGCCAGGATGGCAAGTCCAGGACGCCAAGCCAGCCTCTTTCCTGGGCACCGTGCACCTCTTCCCTTGCTCAAGGTCCATCTGCTGGCCAGCTCCTGGGATTTCTCTGACCCGCCCACTCCACACAGGCTGGACATCCAGGGCATCTCCAGAGAGTTCCACTAGATATTAGGGGATGCTGCCCAGTACTTTCCCATCAAAGACCAAGACCACAGAACACTTCCAGAAATGCTTCCAGAAATGCTCAATCCTGCCAGCACTGGAAGTTTGCCTGCCTATTTTCAGCTGAAGAACACTTGCTCTTGAAGAAAATGTAGCAGGGCTGTCTACCTAAGGTGAAATGTACCAGCCGACAGATGAGAATCTGACACTGATCAACATTAAAACAATATATAAGAACAAAAGTCAAGGGCATGTTTGTGGCCTCCTAGAGTCCACATCATGCCCATGATTTGTCTCACTCTGCCCTTGGAGAGCCAGGGGAGGGAACTTCTGCCTTGGCTCACCTGGGTTTGTCCCCACCCTGGAGTCAGGCCATGTCCACTCCCCTTCCAGTCTCTGCTGGGGTCCCTGCATGCCCTATGCTGTCTTCCAGCTTGTCTGAATCCTGCCCTCCAGTCTGAGTGCCACATGGTGGGCGGCTTGCTGGGCTGCCTGATGCCCCACAGAACTGCAGGGCTGCTGGCCTCAGACAGTATGGCCCTCTGCTGTCAGATCCCTCCAGAGATGGCCTCAACCGGAAGAAATGCCTCTCAAAAGCCCACATCTCCCTTTCTTGGGTTCACTCAATGACTGGCGAGCAGTGGCGTCCTGATGAGTGACAAGGCAGGTGGAAAGATCCAGCCCTCTTGCCCCAACTCAGGACAATAATACAAGACCCACCGGGCGCGGTGGCTCACGCCTGTAATCCCAGCACTTTGGGAGGCCGAGGTGGGTGGGTCACCTGAGGTCAGGAGTTTGAGACCAGCCTGGCCAACATGGTGAAACCCCATCTCTACTAAAAATACAAAAATTAGCTGGGCGTGGTGGCATGTGCCTGTAATCCCAGCTACTTGGGAGGCTAAGGCAGGAGAATTGCTTGAACCCAGGAGGCAGAGGTTGTAATTAGCTTAGATTGTGCCACTGCACTCCAGCCTGGGCGACAGAGTGAGACTCTATCTCAAATTTAAAAATAATAATAATAATAATAAAATAATAACAAATAATAATACAAGACCATCCCTGCTCCAGAGCTCCCCTTGGGGTCGGCAGGGCCTTCCAAGTTCTCCCTCTGCCCCTCCTGTGCCTTCCCCCAGAGATGCTGACCCCAGGAGCACTCCCTGATGAGCCTCCTGCCTGGCAGTCTCCCTCTCAGAGTTGGCTTTCTAGGAAAGCGGACCTGCCTCCACGAAGCTGCGTCTCCCCTACCTGGGGCACCTGTGGGCACCTCCCACCTCTTCAAATGCCCTGTAACAGTCATCCATTCAGCAGATCCTCATTGAAGGCCTACTATGCATCAGATGCTGTTCTGGGTGCTGACGGTAAAGCAAAATGAAGCAGACACCCCTGCCCTCATGGAGCTCAGGCCTTCAGATGAGCAGGCAAAAAGCAACCAAAAATTTAATGCAATGACATTAAACATCATACCACAGAATGATACAACAGAGAATCTGATTGTGGCTGGGGGCACCTGCTTTAGATCAAACTTCCTCTGGGTCAAGGAGAGTCTCTCTGAGGAGCCACGTCTGAATCAGAGGCCAGTTCCTCGATAAGTTGAAAGATGAACATTAACCAGGCAAGTTCAAAGGTTGGATGGGAAGGAAATTGAGGTGTTGGATTCAAGGGAACAAAAGTAAATTGGAGTGAAGCTGATGACGGGAGATGAGGTGAGATGTAGGACCAGAGGGCTGGGGGGGGTTGGCTCATGCTTGTAATTGCAGCACTTTGGGAGGCCAAGGAGGGCAGATCACTTGAGGTCAGGAGTTTGAGACTAGCCTGGCCAACATGGGGAAACCTCATCTCTACTAAAAATACAAAAAAATTTAGCCAGGCATGGTGGCGTGTGCCTGTAGTCCCAGCTACTTGGGAGGCTGAGTCATGAGAATCACTTGAACCTGGGAGGCAGAAGTTAGAGTGGTCCGAGATCATGCCCCTGGGTGACACAGTGAGACTCTGTCTCAAAAAAAAAAAAAAAAGAAAAAAAAGAAGCAGGACCAGAGGATGCAGGGCCTTGAGGAAGAATCTAGAAGAATGTAGCTTTTATTGTGAGGTGGGAGCATCAGATGGTTCTAAGCAGGGCAGTCATGGAATCTTTTTTTTTTTTCTTTTTGAGACAGAGTTTCGTTCTTGTTGCCCAGGCTGGAGTGCAATGGCGTGATCTCGGCTCACTGCAACCTCTGCCTCCTGATTCAAGCGATTCTCCTGCCTCATCCTCCCGAGTAGCTGGGATTACAGGCATGCGCCACCACGCCCGGCTAATTTTGTATTTTTAGTAGAGATGGGTTTTCTCCATGTTGGTCAGGCTGGTCTCAAACTCTCAACCTCAGGTGATCCACCCGCCTCGGCCTCCCAAAGTGCTGGGAATTCAGGTGTGAGCCACCGCGCCCAGCCTGGAATCTTTACCTGTTTCAAGCCATCACTGGCGGTCAGACAGAAAATGAATTCATCGCATGAAATACCTGCTGTTCGGCACATGAGCATTTCTGGAAGTATTTCTGGAAGTGTTCTATGGAATGGGTGTAAGGTTTTGGGTTTTGTTTTGTTTTGTTTTTTTCCATTAGTTTTTTTTTGGTTTTGGGGGTGTTTTTAGAGATTGGGTCTCATGTTGCCCAGGCTGGACTCAAACTCCTGGGTTCGAATGATTCTCCCACCTCAGCCTCCCGAGTAGCTGGGACTACAGGCATGCACCACTGCAAGTGGCTGAACATTAGCTTTAACCTGCATTTGTGCAATATCCTGTCTGCTGTTTAGGAGCTGGAGTCCAGCACTTGGACTTGTTTGGATCCCCAACTGCCTTGCTCTGAGTAGGTGTTCAATGAACATTCGATGAGTTGATGCTTCTGTTTTAGCTATGATCTTCTGAGTTGATGCTTCTGCTTTAGCTATGATCTTCTGAGTTGATGCTTCTGTTTTAGCTATGATCTTCTGGGTTGATGCTTCTGTTTTAGCTATGATCTTCTGGGTTGATGCTTCTGTTTTAGCTATGATCTTCTGAGTTGATGCTTCTGTTTTAGCTATGATCTTCTGGGTTGATGCTTCTGTTTTAGCTATGATCTTCTGGGTTGATGCTTCTGTTTTAGCTATGATCTTCTGGGTTGATGCTTCTGCTTTAGCTATGATCTTCTGAGTTGATGCTTCTGCTTTAGCTATGATCTTCTGAGTTGATGCTTCTGCTTTAGCTATGATCTTCTGGGTTGATGCTTCTGCTTTAGCTATGATCTTCTGAGTTGATGCTTCTGCTTTAGCTATGATCTTCTGAGTTGATGCTTCTGCTGTAGCTATGATCTTCTGAGTTGATGCTTCTGCTTTAGCTATGATCTTCTGAGTTGATGCTTCTGTTTTAGCTATGATCTTCTGGGTTGATGCTTCTGCTTTAGCTATGACCTTCTGAGTTGATGCTTCTGTTTTAGCTATGATCTTCTGGGTTGATGCTTCTGTTTTAGCTATGATCTTCTGGGTTGATGCTTCTGCTTTAGCTATGATCTTCTGGGTTGATGCTTCTGTTTTAGCTATGATCTTCTGAGTTGATGCTTCTGCTTTAGCTATGATCTTCTGAGTTGATGCTTCTGTTTTAGCTATGATCTTCTGAGTTGATGCTTCTGCTTTAGCTATGATCTTCTGGGTTTGTTTTGTTTTGTTTTATTTTGACATAGAATGTTGCCCAGGCTTGAGTGCAGTGGCACAACCTCGGCTCACTACAACCTCTTCCTCCCTGGTTCAGGTGATTCTCCTGCCTCAGCCTCCCGAGTAGCTGGGGCTACAGGTGCCCGCCACCATGCTGGGCTAAGTTTTTCGTATGTTTAGTAGAGACAGGCCTTCACCATGTTGGCCAGGCTGGTCTGGAACTCCTGACCTCAAGTGATCTGCTCACCTCGGCCTCCCAAAGCGCTGAGATTACAGGCGTGACCCACCTTGCTAGGCCTGATCTTCTGGTTTTGCTTCTCAAAGTGTGGTCCTCAGACCAGTATCCACACCAGCTGGGAGCCTGTAGGAAATGGAGAATCCTAGGCCCCACCCAGGCCTACTAAATCAGAATCTGCCGTTTAACAAGATCCCCAAGAAATCCTAATGAATGGTAAAGTTTAAGAAGCACTTCTAGAGGGCAGAATAACTCAAGGGCCTCAGATAAACCCGTCACAGACAGAAGGAAGGGGGCAGGGGTTAAAAGAGAGGCAGCCCTTAAGCCCAGCTGGGATGGAAGAAGATTTTGATTGGAGATAAGAGAAGGTACATTCCAGGCTAAGACAAGGCTGGGAAGGAGGAGGCAAGTGTGAGGGTGGAGGGCCAGTGGTCTGAAGCAGCCAGCCCCAGGGGCCAGCAAAATGAGGAGGTAGAAATTCCCAGAAAGGCAGGAGAGGCCAGCTGCAGTGGCTCACGCCTGTAATCCCAACACTTTGGGAGGCCGAAGAGGGTGGATCACCTGAGGTCAGGAGTTGGAGACCAGCCTGGCCAACATGGTGAAACCCAGTCTCTACTAAAAATACAAAAATTAGCTGGGCATGGTGGCAGGTGCCTGTAATCCCAGCTACTGGGGAGGCTGAAGCAGAAGAATTGATTGAACCCAGGAGGCAGAGCTTGCAGTGAGCCGAGACTGCACCACTGCACTCCAGCCTGGGAGATACAGCAAGACAGTCTCAAAAAAAAAAAAAAAAAAAAAAGGGCAGGAGAAAGCTCTCTCAGAGAGCAGCCCCTCAGATGGCCAAACAAGACTGGGGAGTTAGGTGGCGTGAGGCTGAATTCTGGCTCTGCCTCCCACTAGCTGAGTGACCTTGGGCAAGTTATCATACTTAACTCTCTGAGCCTCTACAAAGTGGGGATAATAATAGATGTGCCAGCTGTTGGGGGGGCAGGATGATTAAATGAGATAACACATATAAAATGGTTGGCACAGGAGAAAGGTGGGGAGCACTCAGTAAATGGTAACTGTGATGACGATTAAAGTGCGGGCTGGATTGGGAAGGCCAGGAGTGGGCACTGAAGGCTTCTGAGACGGGGAGTACTGCAGCCTGTGTTTTAGGGAGATAAATCCAGCGGGTGCACCAGGAACAAGGACAGGGAGGTGGCCAGAGGCTGCGGGCAGATGGGAGGTTGGTGTAATGGAGGCGAGACATTGAGAGGTGCCTTGGAGCTCAGAGAGGGGGAAGCAGCTGCCCTGGGGCAGAGAGAGGCTGGGGCAGGATGGCTCTGGGCTTCTAGGCTAGGAGGTGGGCCAAGGGCAGGCAGGCTCTGGGAGAGACATGCTGTGGGAAGTGTCTGGCTGGGGTGGGGTGGAGAGGGGGGCTTCAGGGGACAGCAGAGAGGGGAGGTCTGAGGCATGGGGAGGATCAGGACCAGAGTCAGAGAGAAAACCTTCAGCCACAGGGGTTTGTGGATGCCTCAGGATAGGTGAGGCTGCTCCCAAGAAGGAGGTCCTGAGGGAGCAGGAGGTGAGCTCAGGTGCACACAAGTGACTCAGTTGGGGAGGCTCCCTTAAAAGTGGCAGCCACCCTGAGTCACTGAGTCTGAGAGGTGACTCACCTCTGGCAGAGAGGAGGCAGGACAAGTAACAAAGCTGGTGCTTCCTGGGATGTTATCTATGGGCCAGTCCCTGGTTTGCAAATCCCTTCCATGCATGATCTTATCTAAAGCCCTATGAGGTGGAGCTAGTACCGGCACTATCCCATATGGCAGATGGAGAAATCGAGGCCCGGTGCCTCGATTCCAGGCATAACTCCAGTGGGAGTTATTCCAGACTCTTCGGCCAGGACACAGGCATTTGGCTAAACCTAGTGTTTGTGGCAGGGTCTGTTCTGATTGGCCGATGCCTGTCCTACTGGTTAGTCAATGTTTTGAAGGTCACCCTGGTTACACAGCTGGAGGAGGCAGAATCCCAACCAACCCCTGGGGCTGGAGCCCTGCTCTGAACCACGATCCTCTCTCCGTCTAGCGCCGCAGCGCACCCCAGGACAAGTAATGTGCGTCGAAGGGCTTTGGAAACTGCAAGGCACAGTATAAATAACAGGTTCCTTCTTTCCTCCTGGGCAGGAGAAGCCTGTTGAGGCCAAAGAAGCTGGGCCATGAGAAAGCAGAGGAAACGCTGCTGTGGGGAACCAGCATTCTCTCTGCTTACTCAACGGGGAAAGTGAGTCAGAAGGGAAGCCTCCCTGAGTGGAGCCCCATGGTCAGCCCCTGGGAGGTTCTCACGTGCCAGACGCCATCCGACTAACCAGGTTAGCCTGGACTTGTCCCCAGGGACCGTCCAGGCTCTCCTGCAACTGGCCACCAGGGGGCGCCGCTCCCCCAGCCTTCCTCTTACTGAACCTACCCCCCACCACCCCCCCAACAACCTGCTCGCGAGAAACCAGGCCTTGGAAGGAGTCCCGGGGAGCAGGCACCAGAGACTTTGAAAAGTGGCAAAAATGCGGGAGATGCTGAGTGGAGGTGGGAGTTCGTCCCTGTCCCACTGGGAGGGAGAAGGGAAGGGGGGATGGAAACCTACATATAACCATTTTCAATTCCCAAACCAGCCCTGTGGAGGACTACCTGTTCCCATTCTACAGATGAGGAATTTGAGGCCCAAAGATGTTGGGTAAGATCAAGAGGCTAGGGACAGGCAGCGCTGGGTCATTTGCTTCCAAGGTCAGTTCCCAATGGGACCACAAGCAAATGCTAGCTCATTTGGCCCTGTCGCCTCGCGGGTCCCCCCCCCGCCCCCCGTTGATCCTATGTTCTGAGTCATGGTCAACACCACAACCTATTCCCCCACCAACAATTCCAGCTGCCCCTTCTCCAACCTGAACTTTCTGGAAGCCTGAGCACCTGCTTCATTGTTCTCCAGGGACCCCCATCAGCCACCCATCCCACACCCTCCCCATCTGGGCAGAGCCAGGAGCCCCCTCTGCAGCCCTGTCCTGCTTGACATCCCTTCCCCACCCCAGGGACCCCGCGGAGTCAGGCTTTGCTCCTCGACACCCCATGGTAGGCAGCAGCACGAATAAACAATGGGACATTTGAACCAGGAAGAGCCTGTGGTTGAGGCCAAAACAGGCACCAAGGTTTTCTCTCAGCTCCTACCAACTCCTTTTATGGCCTCTGGGCCCAGTTCCTTCTTCATAAAAAGTCAGAACTGGAAAAGGCCTCGAGTCACTGGGTCCAACCTGAGCCAACACTTTCCTTTTCTATAGAAAAAACCCGTCGTGCTGCCTCCCCGGCTCCAGCAAGGTTTACAGCACCAGGATCTGGGCCGGCAGCGTCTTTCACTGGAGGGAAATTCTAGCCCTGGGGCGGGACCTGGGCACGTCCGCCGGGGAGGCCCAGTCCCTGCACCTGTAAAATGGGGGGCGGGCCTAACCGTAGCTTCTTCAAAGGCCCCCCGCCCCCAGCTTGAGGTTCTGTATCTAGCCCCGGGGGCCCGCCCTAACGAACATCTATTTCGGCCCCCTCTGTCCAACCGTTTCCTTCCCTCTGCCCGAGAGCTGTAGGCAGCTCAGCTCGCGTGTGTGGGCGCACGTGCGTGCAAGTGATCGTGTGTGCAGGAGCCGGTGGCGGCCAGACGCAACTCGGCACACGCGTCCGCGCCTAGCTCTGTGCGCGCCCCCTAGATGCCGGCCTCCCCTCTTCAGCCAGGTGGCCGTGTGCAGCGCCGCGTGTGCTCCGTGGGTATCGGCCCGGGCCGCTCGCCCCTCGCGGCCGACAGCACGCGATGTGCGGCAACTGGAACGTGGGAGCTCGTGGTTCCCAGTCCCGGAGACCAGCGCCCCCTCCCCACCAGGGATTTTTTCTGCTCCGCGAGGCGCGCTCCGGGGCGGGGGCCGAGAGCAGCCCCCCCCGGGCCGGCCTGCTAGGGCGGCGAGTCTGCCGGGAGCGCGCCGCCCCCACCCAGGCGCCCCGATGGGTTTTTCCATGACTGCATCCGGCCTCGGGCCGCCTTTGTTCCCGCCGTCCCCGGCCTGCCCGCGAGGCGGCCCGCCTCTCCCTGCGCGCCTGGGATTTTCCAGGGCTCAATTGGAGCACTGGCGAGCCGCCTCCCCGCCCCCAGCCTCCCCCGCCCCGGCTGCCCCCGAGTCCTGTTTCGGGGAGCCTAGCCCTCTCTCCAGACGCGCCGCTCTGTCCCCTGTCCCCGCCTCCAGGAGCTGCGTCCTCCCAGCCCCACATTTGTGCGCAAAGTTGACGGTCACCGGGTCCGCGCGCTTCGGCATCTTGCGAAGGCCCTGCCCGCGCCCTGAGTCCCTCCCTGGGGCTGCACGTTGGAAAGGACAGAGGTCTCCTCTGCTTCGCAGTTGCAAAAGGCCTCACGTTTTCACCAAGGGGCAGGTGGTGCAGTCGGGGCCCTGGGAGGCCTGGTCCACCAAGGAGGGGGAATCCGCGCGCGCGCGCGCGCGCACGCACATGGCCAGGCGCGCCCGGGAGACCTCCGTGTGATCACCGCGCGCGGCAGCTCCCGAGCGGAAGCACCTCCTACCTCCACGGGAAAGTGGGCTCAACTGGGGGCGGAAAGCGATACGGCTGGGGGACGACAACGTGCTCCCCTAACCCCCTTCCCGCTGTCAGTAAGGAAGTGCAGATAAACCGAAGAGGGGCCTTGGAGAAAGGAGCAGGGCGGGGTGAGGGAGTTGTGGGGGGATTATGAGAGAGTGAGGTCAAGCTCAGAGCCCCAGGACCCTCTCAGATCCCCCGTGCCCGTGGGAACTGCGCGTCCGCCACCGATCTTGCCCGCTCCGGGTTGAGTTCAGTTTGTGTCTCCGCGCGCTGCGACTTTGCGCGCCTGGGGGCCTCCCAGCTATTGCCTGGCTATGCTGGCGGGAAAAGTGTAAGAAACGCTGTTTGCCCTGCAGGAGAAGTCAGATTCGCATGGGGTGCTTCAGGCTGGGGAAAGGTGCCTGCCTCTGTGGGGTTTTTGGAATCCCAGGTGGCGCCCTTCCTACAGCCCGGCAGAAGGCAGCCATGCCTTCAGGTGGGGAAAGAGCTTGAGGTGCGGGTGGGAGGAGGACGAAGCAGGAGGGACACCCGGATCCGCAAAGAGTCAGAGGCCCAGAGCTGTCTTGCTGTGCCAGGTGGGAGGGAACGCCCCGTCGGCAGCTTTGAGCGCCAGCTCCCTGGCCTAACCAGTCATGAGGGAACCGGCAGGCTGCTCTGGAAGGGCCCTTCCTCCAGGTGTCCTCTTGATCAGCTTTGCCTGCTCTTTAAGGTGTCCCTATGTCTCGGCCGCCTCCCCTCTCAACCCTCTTATTTGCTCTCAGAGGCAGCACACCAGTCCCCATCCCCAACCATCCCAGGATGAGAAGGTCTTGGTCCTGGCCGGGCACGGTGGCTCACGCCTGTAATCCCAGTACTTTGGGAGGCCGAGGTGGGCGGATCACGAGGTCAGGAGTTGGAGACCAGTCTGGCCAACATAGTGAAACCCTGTCTTTACTAAAAATACAAAAAATTAGCCGGGTGTGGTGGTCTGCGCCTGTAATCACAGCTACTCGGGAGGCTGAGGCAGAAGAATCGCGTGAACCCGGGAGGCAGAGGTTACAGTGAGCCGAGATCGCGCCATTGCACTCCAACCTGGGTGACAGTGCGAGACTCCGTCTCTAAATAAATAAAATAGGGCCGGGCGCGGTGGCTCACGCCTGTAATCCCAGCACTTTGGGAGGCTGAGGCGGGCAGATCACCTGAGGTTGGGAGTTCGAGACCAGCCTGACCAACATGGAGAAACCCCGTTTCTACTAAAAATACAAAATTAGCCGGGTGTGGTGGCTCATGCCTGTAATCCCAGCTACTCGGCAGGAGAATCGCTTGAACCCTGGAGGCGGAGGTTGCAGTGAGCCGAGATCGCGCCATTGCACTCTAGCCTGGGCAACAAGAGCGAAACTCCCTCTAAAAAAAAAAAGTAATTAATTAAAGGAATAAAAAAATAAATAAAGTCTTGATCCCACACCTGGGTTCCCTGCTGCTCACAGGATAACTCAGATGCCCTTTGCCCTTGTAGAATTGGTGGGAGATTCCAGGAGCAGAGGCACAGCCCCTGGCTGGGGCCCAGCCCTCCCATAAGGGGAACTTTAACCAAGATACCTGCTTCCCTCCTCTATCAGTCCCCCCAGCGCCATAGCAACAGAGGCCTTCAAGGTGCATAACTCCTCACCTAGTATGCTAACTGATATTGACTAGACCGATCAGACAAGCTGGGCCTCCTTACACTCACCTAAAAATATTGGGTTGAGCAGGATGTCATCCAGTTCCCAAAATGATAGCACTCTGGCATCTCCTTTCTTCTTCCTTCACCTTGCACAGGGGAGTAAGTCATGTTTAAGATCTAGTCAATTCCGGTGGTGCCAATAGTAATGGTGCCAATTCAAGTGGTATCAGATGGTTTCTACCTGTCCTCCCTGGCCAGGGCCAGCCTTGGGGCAGCAGGAGAGAAAAAGAGCCCGTTGGCAGGTGCTTGATCCCAGGTGTGACTCCCAAAAGGGGGCAAACGTCAAAGGTTTTGTCACTCAGAGATGAGGTGATTGCACCACTAAATCCTATTTGCCGTTCCTTCATCCTCAGCTGTCATATCGACTGTTCACCCTTCAATCTCCATGTCCTTGTGCAGGCTGAGAGTATTCTATTTTTGTTTTGGAGACAAGATTGCACTCTGTTGTCCAGGCTGGAGTGCAGTGGTGCAATCATGGCTCCCTGCAGCCTCAACTTCCTGGACCCAAGTCATCCTCCTGCCTCAGGCTCCCTAGTAGCTGGAACTACAGGTGCGTGCCAACACACCCAGCTAATTTTTTGGATTTTTAGTAGAGATGGGTCTCGCTATGTTGCCCAGGCTGGTGTCACTCCTGAGCTCAAATGATCTTCCAGCCTCGGCCTCCCAAAGGGCTAGGATTACAAGTGTAATCTTAAGTCCTGGCCTGAAGCATTATTCCTCTTCATCACCTCCCACCTACTCAAACATACACTTTCCAGAACTTTCCTTCTAGTCAGAATGTTTTCTCCTCCCTTTAAAGGCAGAGTTCGGGAAAGCAGAAACAAAGAGGAATGCTTTGATCTTGATGCATTCTAAAAATGGAATTAAACTTCCAATAGTGATAGCAAACAGTATTTGCTATTTGCCAGGCTGTTCACATATATTAATTCATTTAACCCACATAACCACTCTGGGAGGTGGGCACCATTATCACTTCCATTTTATAGATGAGAAAACAGGCACAAGAAGTGAAGTGACCTGTCCAAGGTCACACAGGCAGAGGTTCAGCTGGGAGTTGACCGCGGCAGCCTGGCGCAGGGCCTGTGCTCCTATACTGTGCTTGTAAAATTTTGCACAGGCAGACTCAGGAAGTGGTGTTAATATACATAGCTCATCTGTAGAGTAGGAGGAAAACAATAGGTGCTGGGGTTTAGGAGACATTTTTCTTGGGAAGAGTCACATTCGTAACGGCGATGTCTGCTGCAGTTCCCACTTTGTGGCTGTTACAGTTGTTTTATGGGTTTTTTAAATCACAACTGTCAACTGAGAAATGTATGCCAGTCAGATCATTACCCTGATGGAAGAAAACTCCAAGTCCTTCCAGCAGTAATGTGCATCCTATAATATTTCTTCATTTCATATTTATTGGCCCACTTGCTTGTGCCCAGTGCTGTAGCAGAGGCTAGAGGGAACATTCTTAGCAGGAAGAGAGCTCACTTCACCATCTTCTTGGGGAGACAACACGTACGTCCATGTAACAGTGATACCTTCAGTTGCCAAAGGGAGCATTTCAATTGACCAGCAGCTAATATCTGATGAGGACCCGTGGCTGCCCGACATGAAGGTGGGCTCATGATCCCTCTGGTCTCCATGCCCTTCTGAGACACCCCCCACTTGGGTGTGGGTGGGGCCTGTGACTTGCTTCTAACTAACAGAATATGGCAAAGGTGACAGGATGGATGTGACTATGTGTGTGTATGTTATATGAAATTGTAATGACAGTTTTGCTAGGATGCCTCCTTCCTTGTCGGCTTACGAGCAAGAAACTGACACCCTCAGTCCAACAACCTGCTCGTAGCTGAATTCTGCAAACAAGTACATGAGCTTGGAAGAAGATCCTTCCCCAATGAAGCTACAGATGACACCCTAGCCCTGGCCTGCACCTTGATCACAGGCTTGGAGAGGACCCAGTTGAGCCATGCTCAGACTCCTGTAAGAAAATTGTGAGATAGGCCGGCTGCAGTGGCTTACGCCTATAATCCCAGCACTTTGGGAGGCTGAGGCAGGCGGATCTCCTGAGGTCAGGAGTTCAAGACCAGCCTGGCCAACATGGTGAAAACTCATCTCTACAAAAATACAAAAATTAGCTGGGCATGATGGCGGGTACCTGTAATCCCACCTACTTGGGAGGCTGAGGTGGGAGAATCACTTGAACCCGGGAGGGGGAGGTTGCAGTGAGCCGAGATGGCACCATTGCACTCCAGCCTAGGTGACAGACTCCGTCTCAAAAAAAAAAAAAAGAAAAAAAAAATGTGAGGCCGGGTGTGGTGGCTCACACCTATAATCCCAGCACTTGGGGAGGCTGAGGCAGGTGGATCACGAGGTCAGGAGTTCGAGACGAGCCTGACCAACATGGTGAAACCCCGTCTCTACTAAAAATACAAAAATTAGCCAGGTGTGGTGGCACACGCCTATAATCCCAGCTACTCAGGAGGCTGAGGCAGGAGGATCGCTTGAACCTGGAAGGCAGAGGTTGCAGTGAGCCAAGATCTCTCCGCAGCACTCCAACCTGGGCGACAGACTGAGACTGTGTCTCAAAAAAAAAAAAAAAAAAAAAAAAAAGCCAGGCGCGGTGGCTCACGCCTGTAATCCCAGCACTTTGGGAGGCCGAGGCGGGCAGATCACGAGGTCAGGAGATTGAGACCATCCTGGCTAACACGGTGAAACCCCGTCTCTATTAAAACTACAAAAAATTAGCCGGGCATGGTGGCGGGTGCCTGTAGTCCCAGCTACTCGGGAGGCTGAGCCAGGAGAATGGCGTGAACCCGGGAGGCGGAGCTTGCAGTGAGCCGAGATCATGCCACTGCACTCCAGCCTGGGTGACAGAGCGAGACTCCGTCTCAAAAAAAAAAAAAAAAAAAAAGAAAGAAAGAAAAGAAAAGAAAAGAAAATTGTGAGCTAATAAATATGTGTTTTTATTAGTTTGTTTCATTTTTGTAGAGATGGGGTCTTACTATGTTGCCCAGTCTGGCTGTGAATTCCTGGGCTCAAGTGTTCCTCCTGCTTCAACCTCCTAAGTCTCTGGGACTATAGGTGTGTGCAGCCGCACCAAGCTAAATGCGTATTGTTTTAACCCTCTACCTTTGTGGTGACATTCTTATGCAGCAACAGAGAACCAATATAGAAGCTATTGGGTAAAAAGTCCTCTGTGGGGCTGTTAGAGGATACCAAAAAATATAAGGAACCCAGCACTTCAGGAGCCTCCCAACAGTTGAGGTGAAAAAGGAACCACAGCATAGTTTTACTATTTGAAAAAAGAAAATGTTTCCAAAGATTGAACCCAGCCAGCCACAGTGGCTCTCGCCTATAATCCCAACACTTTGGGAGGCCAACGTAGGAGGACTGCTTGAGGCCAGGAGTTTGACACCAGCCGGGGCAACATAGTGAGACCTCCTTGTCTACAAAAATAAAAAATAAAGAGGGAAACTGGCTCCTGATTCTAAGAGGAATTTATCATGTGGACAGTATCTATGTACAATCCGTGAACAGAGCATTGAGTCTGTAGGGGCTGGACCACCTGCAATTCAAGAGTCCTCCTCATCCTGACTCCTTTGGGTCTGACCTCCTGCCACATCACACCCTCCTGCTTGCTGCCCTCCTCCTGGACTGCCCCTTCCTTCTCTGCCCATTGCCTCCTACATTTCAAAGACCAGCTGGGACCTGTCATTCCTTCTTCAAAGCCTTTAATTCCCAAGCAGAATTACCTGCTTTCTCCCTGAACTCCCAAATCACTGTTATCAAAGACATAACATTGTATTATTCATTTGTCACTGTTTTTATTGAGCATCTGCTAAATGCTGAGCCTCCTGTTAGGTGCAAGAGACACAGTCACAAATGCAACACAGGGCTGTCCTTGGGGGCCTACAGCCTGTGGCACCGTGGTCATGGCCCCATCCTTTCCTCCATATAGGGCCTGTCCTCTCTTTGCATCCTTGGAGCTAGCATGACACACAGCAGCCTCGAGTCTCAGCATTTGTGAAATGAATGATTGAGGCTGTGCAGACCTTTCTCTGCTAGCTCACAAGCAGTTGCTGCCTTCCTGAGAGGCTTTGGGGAAAGTGCTAGCTTAAAATATGTCCCCAAGTAGCTGAATCTGTAGGATATCATGATTCGGTGGTGTCCACGTGAACTCAACATTCAACCTGTCCAGAGCAAAAGTCAGCAGAAACTGACTTCGTTTCCCTGTTATTGATATGAGGCTGTGGGGGCTCACTGTAATTAATCAGTAGGGTCAGCAGCCTTTGAAGGTTGCTCGTGGTTTCTCATAGCGGTGTCTCCGCAGTATGGATGGAGATACGGAACATCCTGTGGCAGTGATCAGAAATTTATGCAACTAATTTATCTGAAAACTGAAGGAATTTAGCAACAAGTTAAGAGGGAAGGCAACCAAGGTGTGGCCCTATTAGCTTTGTTGCTCAGCACCTAGCCCCAGGTGTTTACAGGAGGGGCTACACAAGTCCTTTGTCACCTACCCGGACTTCCTGGCCTTCCCAGGCAAATGTAGGCCACCTTGTGTTCAGTTTCCTGGAGTCTCCTTTCCCCAGCATCCGGGTCCCCAGGAGAGCGGTGAGAGCTACCCCTGTCCCCGATCTGTGGGGCCTGGCCGCCTTCCGCAGGGCTGCACGCCATTCCCGCATCGTGCTCCGTCTTGGATGATTTTCCTGGCTGGGGCCCAAGCACCTGGAGCCTCCATTATCTCTGCTCAGAATTTCCAAGTCTCTCCAAAGTCCTCCAAGGAGAACCCCCGCCCCACCCCCTGACACTGATGCGGGCCTCCAAGAGTTTGTTTTTTGTTTTCTGTGGGTTTTTTTTTTTTTTTTTTTTTTTTTTTTAGTGTGACAAGTTTCCTGGAATCCACGGGAGTTTTACTACATTCCCTGGGACTTGTTTACCGCAGATGCAGACTGCAGCGGCGGTGGGTGTGGGGGACGAGGGGGGCGGGAATGAGCCTTCTCCCCAGAGCTGGGGAACCTGTTTCTGTTTCCTCACTGTCTGGTCTGCCCTCCTTCCCTCTTAGGCAGAACTGATGCCCCATTTTAATCTAAGCTGCAGGAGAAATGGTCTCAGAAATGGGCTCAAAACACTGCCCCTGGATCCCATAATCTAAAATTTAAAATATTCCGTGAAGCATGCCCCTTGTATCATATCAGCTCTCCTCTTCCCTCTGTCCTCCTTAAACCTGCACCATTTTTGGTGGCCTCTCTTTTTTCTTTTTCTTTTCTTTTCTTTTTTTTTTTTTTTTGAGACAATCTCGCACTGTCGCCCAGGCTGGAGTGCAGTGGCGCGATCTCGGCTCACTGAAGCCTCTGCCTCCCGGGTTCAAGCAATTCTCCTGACTCAGCCTCCTGAGTAGCTGAGATTACAGGTGCCCACCACCATGCCCAGCTAATTTTTGTATTTTTAGTAGAGACGGGGTTTCACCACGTTGGGCAGGCTGGTCTCAAACTCCTGACCTCCAAGTACTGGGATTACAGGCATGAGTCACCGCGCCCAGCCGGTGTCCTCTCATTTTTAAAAATTTTTTCTTTTGTAGAGATGGCATCTTGCTTTGTTGCCCAGACTGGTCTGGGACCCCTGGCGTCAAGCTATCCTCTCACCTTTGTCTCCCAAAGTGTTGGGATTACAGGTGTGAGCCACTGTGCCAGGCTTGGTGTTCTCTCTTTATACTCATTTTTCTGTTTGATCCTTGAGATCTGGTGACTCTAATTTTGGCCTGACCTCTTGGCTAGATACCTGGGATACCTTGGCTCGCCTCTCGGACCTGACCCAAGCATCCAGAAGGACTGCCTGCTCCACTCTCTCTGCTTGTCCTCAGTGACCTGCCTCTGCCCAGCCCCAGCTCCAGGCCCAGGATGCTGCTGCTCTGGGGCCTCTGCCTCTCCAGGCTCCAGCTCTTCCTCAACTAAACAGCTCGGCCCCAGGCAGTCCACAGCTAAAGTGTGGGACTAATAAACACCGTAGGGGCTGGGTATCCCAGCACTTTGGGAGACTGAGGCAGGCGGATCCCTTGAGGCCAGGAGTTCAAGACCAGCCTGGCCAACATGGCAAAACCCCATCTCTACTAAAAATACAAAAATTAGCCTGGCATGGTGGTGGGCGCTTGTAGTCCCAGCAACTTGGGAGGCTGAAGCAGGGAATCACTTAGACCCGGGAGGCGGAGGTTGCAGTGAGCAGAGATCTCACAACTGGGCAACAGAGTGAGACTCTGTCTCCAGAAAAAAAAAAAAAAAAAAAAAAAAAAAAAGTGGTCTGAAAGCTGGGCCCAGGGGCAGGCATGATGATTCACGTCTGTAATCCCAGCACTTTGGGATGCCAAGCTGAGAGGATTACTCGAGCTCAGGAATTTGAGACCAGCCTGGACAACATAGTGAGAACTCATCTCTACTAAAATTCAAACAAAATTTAGCCAGGCGTGCTGGAATGCACCTGTAGTCCCAGATACCACCGAGGGGGCCGAGACAGAACTATCACTTGAGCTGGAGATGTTGGGGTGGCAGTGAGCCCTGATCGTGCTACCACACTTCAGCCTGGGCAACAGAGTGAGACCCTGTCTCAAAAAAGAAAGAAAGGGAAGCCAGGCACAGGGGCTCAGCCTGTAATCCCAGCACTTTGGCAGGCCGAGGTGGGTGGATCACTTGAGGTCGGAAGTTTGAGACCAGCGTGGCCAATATGGTGAAACCCTGTCTCTGCTAAAATACAAAAAATCAGCTGGACATGGAGGTGCACGCCTGTTGTCCCAGCTGCTTGGGAGGCTGAGGCATGAGAATCGCTTGAACCTCAGAGGCAGAGGTTGCAGTGAGCCAGGATTGCCCCACTGCACTCCATCCTGGGCAACAGAGTAAGACTGTTTCAAAAGAAGAAAAAGTCCTGGCTCAAGCAATCCTCCTGCCTCAGCCTCCCAAAGTACTGGGATTACAGGCATGAGCCACCACACCACACCCCCGCCCGCCCACCGAGCCTTGGTTTCTTAATATTTTATTAGATATTTGTTCAATTTTTTTTTTTTTTAAGACAGAGATATGCTCTGTCACCAGACCAGAGTGCAGTGGTGCGATCTTGGCTCACTGCAACCTCTGCCTCCCGAGTTCAAGCAATTCTCCTGCCTCAGCCTCATGAGTAGCTGGGACTACAGGTGTGCACCACCACCCCCAGCTAATTTTTGTATTTTTAGTAGAGATGGGATTTCACCATGTTGGCCAAGATGGTTTCAATCTCTTGATCTCATGATCCGCCCGCCTCGGCCTCCCAAAGTGCTGGGATTATAGGCGTGAGCCACCGCACCCGGCCATTTGTCCTAATTTTTTTTTTTTTTTTTTTTTTGAGATGGAGTCCCGCTCTGTTGCCCAGGCTGGAGTGCAGTGGCACGATCTTGGCTCACTGCAACCTCCTCCTCCTGGGTTCAAGCGATTCTCCTGCCTCAGCTTCCCGAGTAGCTGGGATTACAGGCACCCGCCACCACGCCCAGCTAATTTTTGTGTTTTTAGTAAAGACGGGGTTTCACCATGTTGGCCAGGCTGGTCTCGAACTCCTGACCTCAGGTGATCCACCCGCCTCGGCCTCCCAAAGTGCTGGGATTACAAGCGTGAGCCACTGCGCCCAGCCGTTTGTTCAAATTTTTAACAAATATTTATATCTTATTTTGTGTAAGCTTGGTGGGCCTATTTTAACATACACTTTATGAGCTGATATTTAAGATGCATGTTTACTGTTATAAGAAAAAACATAACTCTTCAACAATTACAGTAAAATTAATGCTTTCTTGCCACTGTAATAAAGGCATGTTTGAATTAGAAAAAAAAATGTGGTTTGAGTAAATCTTAAAGAAACACTGTTTTGGCCAAGCGAGGTGGCTCACGCCTGTAATCCCAGCACTTTGGGAGGCCGAGGCGGGCAGATCACGAGGTCAGGAGTTTGAGACCAGCCTGACCAACATGGTGAAACCCCGCCTCTACTAAAAATACAAAAATTAGCCAGGCATGGTGGCGTGCACCTGTAATCCCAGCTACTCAGGAGGCTGAGGCAGGAGAACTGCTTGAACCCGGGAGGCAGAGGTTGCAGTGAGCAGAGATCACGCCACTGCACTCTAGCCTGGGTGATAGAGTGAGACTGTGTCTCAAAAAAAAAAGAATCATAAGCATTGGTGTGCAAGAAAGGGGAGCTTCTGAATTACCCCTTTCATGCCCAGAACTCAGAAAAGGACTCACTCTCAATAGTTGAATGTCCAAATGTAAAGACCCCTGAGCATCCCACCAGTCCTTGTTCCACAATAGGAGGTTAAGGGGGACCCCACCAGCAGCACCTGGGTCCCCACTGAAGCGAGCAGTCCTTTCCCCATTGGCAGACGCAGTCCCCTAGGAACCATCCTTTGCAGGGGTACACTATGGGCAAAGCCACACTAGTGGGGATATGGGAATATACAAAATGGCTATTTACAGCCAGAGATATAAACAAGGCTCAAGGAACTATCAGGTTGGAACCAGATAGCTGAGCAACCTCTTTCACCTGAGCACATATACAGGAGGATGATACTATTGCCGTCTGTTTAGGGAGTGGCAGGAGTAGAAATGAATCATTATGAAAATCAAGTACCTCTCCCTCTCCCTCTCCCTCTCCCTCTCCCTCTCCCTCTCCCTCTCCCTCTCCCTCTCCCTCTCCCTCTCCCTCTCCCTCTCCCTCTCCCTCTCCCTCTCCCTCTCCCTCTCCCTCTCCCTCTCCCTCTCCCTCTCCCTCTCCCTCTCCCTCTCCCTCTCCCTCTCCCTCTCCCTCTCCCTCTCCCTCTCCCTCTCCCTCTCCCTCTCCCTCTCCCTCTCCCTCTCCCTCTCCCCTTTCTTCGGTCTGCCTCTCCTTTTTTCGGTCTCCCACTGTTATCGAAGCTGGACTGTACTGCCATGATCTCGGCTCGCTGCAACCTCCCTGCCTCGGGCTCCTGTGACTCTCCTGCCTCGGCCTGCCGAGTGCCTGGGATTGCAGGCGCGCGCCGCCACGCCTGAATGGTTTTTGTGTTTTTGGTGGAGACGGGGTTTCGCCGTGTTGACCGGGCTGGTCTCCAGCTCCTGGCCTCGAGTGATCTGCCTGCCTCGGCCTCCCGAGATGCTGGGATTGCAGACGGAGTCTCGCTAACTCAATGCTCAATGGTGCTCAGGCTGGAGTGCAGTGGTGTGATCTCCGCTCGCTGCAACCTCCACCTACCAGCCTCCTGCCTTGGCCTCTTAAAGTGCTAAGATTACAGCCTCTGCCCCGCCGCCACCCCGTCTAGGAAGTGAGGAGCATCTCTGCCTGGCTGCCCGTCGTCTGGGATGTGAGGAGCCCCTCTGCCCGGCCGCCCTATCTGGGAAGTGAGGAGCGCCTCTGCCCGGCCGCCCATCGTCTGGGATGTGAGGAGCGCCTCTGCCCGGCTGCCACCCCGTCTGGGAGGAAGTGAGGAGCGCCTCTGCCCGGCTGCCCCGTCTGGGAGGTGAGGAGCGCCTCTGCCTGGCCGCCACCCCATCTGGGAGGAAGTGAGGAGCGCCTCTGCCCGGTTGCCCCATCTGGGAAGTGAGGAGCGCCTCTGCCTGGCCGCCACCCCAACTGGGAAGTGAGGAGCGCCTCTGCCCGGCTGCCACCCCATATGGGAAGTGAGGAGCGCCTCTGCCCGGCTGCCACCCCATATGTGAAGTGAGGAGCGCCTCTGCCCAGCCGCCCCTTCTGGGAGGTGAGGAGCGCCTCTGCCCAGCTGCCCCGTCTGGGAGGTGAGGAGCGCCTCTGCCCGGCCGCCCCGTCTGGGAGGTGAGGAGTGCCTCTGCCTGGCCACCACCCCGTCTGGGAGGAAGTGAGGAGCACCTCTGCCCAGCTGCCCCATCTGGGAAGTGAGGAGCGCCTCTGCCCGGCTGCCACCCCCTATGGGAAGTGAGGAGCGCCTCTCCCCAGCCGCCCACTCTGGGAAGTGAGGAGCGCCTCTGCCTGGCCGCCCACTCTGGGAAGTGAGGAGCACCTCTGCCCGGCCGCTCACTCTGGGAGGTGAGGAGTGCCTCTGCCCGGCCGCCCTGTCTGGGAGGTGAGGAGCGCCTCTGCCTGGCCGCCACCCCGTCTGGGAGGAAGTGAGGAGGACCTCTGCCCAGCTGCCCCATCTGGGAAGTGAGGAGCGCCTCTGCCTGGCTGCCACCCCCTATGGGAAGTGAGGAGCGCCTCTGCCCGGCTGCCCACTCTGGGAAGTGAGGAGCGCCTCTGCCCGGCCGCCCACTCTGGGAGGTGGGGAGCGCCTCTGCCTGGCCACTCCGTCTGGGAAGGGAGGAGCGCCTCTGCCCGGCCGCCCCGTCTGGGAGGTGAGGAGCGCCTCTGCCCGGCCGCCACCCCGTCTGGGAGGAAGTGAGGAGCACCTCTGCCCGGCCGCCCCGTCTGGGAAGTGAGGAGCGCCTCTGCCTGGCCGCCACCCCGTCTGGGAGGAAGTGAGGAGCGCCTCTGCCCGGCTGCCCCATCTGGGAAGTGAGGAGCGCCTCTGCCCGGCCGCCACCCCACATGGGAAGTGAGGAGCGCCTCAGCCTGACCACTCCGTCTGGGAGGTGAGGAGCGCCTCTGCCCGGCCGCCCCGTCTGGGAGGTGAGGAGTGCCTCTGCCCGGCCATCACCCCGTCTGGGAGGAAGTGAGGAGCACCTCTGCCCGGCCGCCCCGTCTGGGAGATGAGGAGCACCTCTGCCCGGCCGCCCCGTCTGGGAGATGAGGAGCACCTCTGCCCGGCCGCCCCGTCTGGGAGGTGAGGAGCGCCTCTGCCTGGCCGCCACCCCGTCTGGGAGGAAGTGAGGAGCGTCTCTGCCCAGCTGCCCCGTCTGGGAAGTGAGGAGCGCCTCTGCCCGGCCGCCACCCCATATGGGAAGTGAGGAGCGCCTCTGCCTGGCCACTCCGTCTGGGAGGTGAGGAGCACCTCTGCCCGGCCGCCCCGTCTGGGAGGTGAGGAGTGCCTCTGCCCGGCTGCCACCCCGTCTGGGAGGAAGTGAGGAGCACCTCTGCCCGGCCGCCCCCTCTGGGAAGTGAGGAGCGCCTCTGCCCGGCCGCCCTGTCTGGGAGGTGAGGAGCGCCTCTGCCTGGCCGCCACCCCGTCTGGGAGGAAGTGAGGAGCGTCTCTGCCCAGCCGCCCCGTCTGGGAAGTGAGGAGCGCCTCTGCCGGGCCGCCCCGTCTGGGAGGTGAGGAGCGCCTCTGCCCGGCCGCCCCGTCTGGGAGGTGAGGAGCGCCTCTGCCCGGCTGCCACCCGGTCTGGGAGGAAGTGAGGAGCGCCTCTGCCCGGGCGGCCCCGTCTGGGAAGCGAGGAGCGCCTCTGCCCGGGCGGCCCCGTCGGGGAAGCGAGGAGCGCCTCTGCCCGGGCGGCCCCGTCGGGGAAGCGAGGAGCGCCTCTGCCCGGGCGGCCCCGTCGGGGAAGCGAGGAGCGCCTCTGCCCGGGCGGCCCCGTCGGGGAAGCGAGGAGCGCCTCTGCCCGGGCGGCCCCGTCGGGGAAGCGAGGAGCGCCTCTGCCCGGGCGGCCCCGTCGGGGAAGCGAGGAGCGCCTCTGCCCGGGCGGCCCCGTCGGGGAAGCGAGGAGCGCCTCTGCCCGGGCGGCCCCGTCGGGGAAGCGAGGAGCGCCTCTGCCCGGGCGGCCCCGTCGGGGAAGCGAGGAGCGCCTCTGCCCGGGCGGCCCCGTCGGGGAAGCGAGGAGCGCCTCTGCCCGGGCGGCCCCGTCGGGGAAGCGAGGAGCGCCTCTGCCCGGGCGGCCCCGTCGGGGAAGCGAGGAGCGCCTCTGCCCGGGCGGCCCCGTCGGGGAAGCGAGGAGCGCCTCTGCCCGGGCGGCCCCGTCGGGGAAGCGAGGAGCGCCTCTGCCCGGGCGGCCCCGTCGGGGAAGCGAGGAGCGCCTCTGCCCGGGCGGCCCCGTCGGGGAAGCGAGGAGCGCCTCTGCCCGGGCGGCCCCGTCTGGGAGGTGAGGAGCGCCTCTGCCCGGGCGGCCCCGTCTGGGAGGTGAGGAGCGCCTCTGCCCGGCCGCCCTGTCTGGGAGGTGAGGAGCGCCTCTGCCCGGCCGCCCTGTCTGGGAGGTGTACCCAACAGCTCCGAAGAGACAGCGACCATCGGGAGCGGGCCATGAGGACGATGGCGGTTTTGTTGAAAAGAAGGGGGGGAAGTGTGGGGAAAGGAAGGAGAGATCAGATTGTTGCTGTGTCTGTGTAGAAAGAGGTGGGCATAGGAGACTCCATTTTGTTCTGACTAGGAGAAATTCTTCTGCCTTGGGATGCTGTTGATCTATGGCCTTTCCCCCAGCCCCCTGCTCTCTGAAACATGTGCTGTGTCAACTCAGGGTTAAATGGATTAAGGGCGGTGCAAGATGTGCTTTGTTAAACAGATGCTTGAAGGCAGCATGCTCTTTAAGAGTCATCACCACTCCCTAATCTCAAGTACCCAGGGGCACAAACACTGCAGAAGGCCGCAGGGACCTCTGCCTAGGAAAACCAGAGACCTTTGTTCATGTGTTTATCTCCTGACCTTCTCTCCACTATTATCCTATGACCCTGCCACATCCCCCTCTCCGAGAAACACCCAAGAATGATCAATAAAAAAAAAAAAAAAAAAGAAAAAAAAAAAAAAAAAAGAAAATCAAGTAACTTGGAGATGACCTCTGCCATGTTAAGGGAGCTAAAGATATTTATCCCACTGCTATAGTTGGACTTTATTTTTATTTTATTTTATTTTATTTTTGAGACAGAGTTTTGTTCTTGTTGCCCAGGCTGGAGTGCAATAGCGCGATCTCCGCTCACTGCAACTTCCACCTCCCGAGTTCAAGCGATTCTCCTGCCTCACCCTCCCGAATAGCTGGGAATACAGGCGCCTGCCACTACACCCAGCTAATTTTTTTTGTATTTTTAGTAGAGATGGGGCTTCCCCACGTTGGCCAGGCTGGTCTCGAACTCCTGACCTCAGGTGATCCACCCGCCTCGGCCTCCCAAAAAGTGCTGGGATTACAGGCGTGAGCCACTGCGCCCGGCCTTTTATTTTTATTTTATTTTATTATTATTAGTTTTTGAGACAGGGTCTCTCTTTGTCACTCAGGCTGGTGTGCAGTGGCATGACAGTGGCTCAGTGCAGCCGTGACCTCCTGGGCTCAAGCAATCCTTCCACTGCAGCCTCCTGAGTAGCTGGGACCACAGAAACATGCCACCACGCCCGATTAATTTTTTGTACTTTTTGTACAGACGGTAGCACCACGTTGCCCAGGCTGGTCTCGAACTCCTGAGCTCAAGCGATCCTCCTGCCTCAGCCTCCCAAAGTGCTGAGATTACATGTGTGAGCCACTGCACCAGGCCTAGTTGGATTTTAAAAGGAAGAGTTAAAAACCTAAACTGAAAATTAGCTAGGCATGGTGGCGTGTACCTGTAATCCTAGCTGTTTGGGAGGCTGAGGCAGGAGAATCCCTTGAGCCCGAGAGGTTGAGGCTGCAGTGAGCCGTGATCGCGCCACTGCACTCCAGCCTGGGCAACAGAGTGAGACCCTGTCTCAAAAACAAACAACAACGACATCCACAACAACAAAACAAAACCTAAAATGGAAGGGGATTTGGTTTCTAAAAGCCACAGGCTGGTAAAGAAATGAGGCTTATTTTGGGAAGAAAGGTCAGAGTCTTTGGATTTCTTCCTCCCTCCCACCACATTCCTGGAGAGAGTTTTCAGTTCATTGGCAGGTATATTTCACAACACCCTTGGGGGCAGGAAAAAAACAGCCATTTATTTTTGGAGTTCAGGACGGAATATTCTGGAATGGATTTATTCACATAATCAGGGTTAGACTTGCCTAATTCATGTAGACTAAAGGGTAGTAACGCAAAAGACTTCATTCCTCCCATGGGAAAATCTCTGCGCATTCCAGGGCATTCTATGGGAAGAGCAGAAATTCCAGGGCATTTTGTGGGAAGAGCAGAAAGCTCCAGACCCATACAGGGTAAAGCTCTTCTCAGGCTGACGACAGTGAAACTGTGGGCAGAGCACAGTCTGCAGTCACAGGCTTCACAGAGAGGGGATCTGGGGAAGGGTCTCATGGATGGCTCAGAAGGTCCTGGGTGGATTTGTCGTCCAGGATCAAGATGGAAGAAAGGTCCCAGCTGCATAAATAGTCAAGAAAAGATTGGGAGCAGTGCAGATTGACTGGAAAATATATAAGAAAAATCTATTTTTTTTTTTGGAAACAAGTTTTCACTTTGTCACTCAGGCTGGAGTGCAGTGGTGTGATCTCAACTCACTGCAGCCTCGACCTCCCAAGTTCAAAGCGATCCTACTGCCTCTACTGCCTCAGCTTCCTAAGTAGCTGGGACTAACCACCACATCCCGCTAAATTGGTTTTTTTTTTTTTTTTTTTTAGAGATGGGGTTTTGCCGTGTTGGCCAGGCTGGCCTCAAAGAAATTCACCCTAAGCTCAAGAAATTGACCCACTTTGGCCTTCCAAAGTGCTGGGATACAGGCATGAGCTGCTGCACCTGGCCAATCTTTTTTTCAAACAGTAAATCTGAGCCAGGCATGGTGGCTCATGCCTATAATCCAGCACTTGAGCCTGGGCAACACAGTGAGACCCCATCTCTATTAACTTTTAAAATAATTTATAAAAAGAAATAAAATTTAAAAAGAATAGTATGATCAGATGTAGTGGCTCGGCCGGGCGTGGTGGCTCACGCCTGTAATCCCAGCACTTTGGGAGGCCAAGGCGGGTGGATCATGAGGTCAGGAGATCGAGACCATCCTGGCTAACACGGTGAAACCCCGTCTCTACTAAAAATACAAAAAATTAGCTGGGCGTGGTGGTGGGCGCCTGTGGTCCCAGCTACTCAGGAGGCTGAGGCAGGAGAATGGCATGACACTGGGAGGCGGAGCTTGCAGTGAGCCAAGATCACGCCACTGCACTCCAGCCTGGGCGACAGAGCGAGACTCCCTCTCAAAAAAAAAAAAAAAAAAGATATGGTGGCTCACGCCTGTAATCCCAACACTTTGGGAGGCCAAGGCAGGCTGATCACTCGAGGCCAGGAGTACAAGACCAGCCTGGCCAACATGGTGAAACCCTGTCTCTACTAAAGATACAAAAAAAAAAAATGTTAGCCAGGCGTGGTGGTGCACACCTGTTGTCCCAGCTACTTGGGAGGCTGACCCAGGAGAAGACCTCGAACGCAGGAAGTGGAGGTTGCAGTGAACCGAGATCATGCCACTGCGCTCCAGCCTGGGCGACAGAGCAAGACTCCATCTCAAAAAAACAAAAAAAAAAGTCCCTTTAAATAAGTAAATAAAAAGAATAGCAAATCTTCTGGGCATGGTGGCTTATGACTGTAATCCCAGCTACTCAAGATGCTGAGGCAGGAGGATCACTTGAGGCCAGGAGTTCAAGACCAACCTGGGTACATAGGGAGACCTCATCTTGTCTCTAAAACAAAAGAAAAATAGTAAATCTGAAAATGCCAGATACTGGTGAGGATATGGGGAAATGAGTACTTTTTTTTTTTTTTTTTCAGACAGTCTTGCTCTGTCGCCCAGGCTGGACTGCAGTGGTGTGATCTCAGCTCACTGCAAGCTCCGCCTCCCAGGTTCACGCCATTCTCCTGCCTCAGCCTCCCGAGTAGCTGGGACTACAGGCGCCTGCCACCACGCCTGGCTAATTTTTTTTTTTTTTTTTTTTGTATTTTTAGTAGAGACGGGGTTTCACCGTGTTAGCCAGGATGGTCTCAATCTCCTGACCTTGTGATCCGCCCGCCTCGGCCTCCCAAAGTGCTAGGATTACAGGCTTGAGCCACCGCACCCAGCCAAGAGACAGGGTCTTACTCGGTTGCCCAGGCTGGACTGCAGAGGCACAATCTAGGCTCACTGCACCCTCGACAAACCTGGGCTCAGGGGCCGGGCACGGTGGCTCACGCCTTTAATTCCAGCACTTTGGGGGGCTGAGGCAGGCAGATCACGAGGTCAGGAGATCGAGACCATCCTGGCTAACACGGTGAAACCGTGTCTCTATTAAGAATACAAAAAATTAGCCAGGCATGGTGGCACACACCTGTAATCCCAGCTAATTGGGAGACTGAGGCAGGAGAATCGCTTGATCCCAGAAGGCAGAGGTTGCAGTGAGCCGAAATAGTGCCACTGCACTCCAGCCTGGGTGATAGAGCAAGACTCTGTCTCAAAAAAAAAAAAAAAAAAAACCTGGGCTCAGGTGATCTTCCCACCTCAGCCTCCAAAGTAGCTGGGACTACAGGCACTCACCACCACATCTGAGTAATTTTCATATTTTGTGTAGAGATGGGGTTTTGCCATATTGCCCAGGCTGGTCTCGAACTCCTGAGCCAAAGTGATCCACCCACCTCGGCTTCCCAAAGTGCTGGGATTACAGGCTTCAGCCACCGCGCCTAGCCTGAAATGACACTGTTGTTGGTAGGTACTTTGGGAGCACGTAGCAATACCTGGTAATGCTGGAGGTGTGTGCATGTGCTCTTCAGAGTTCCTTACCTAGGCTTTTGGAATGGGTGTTCAAGAAACAAGTACAAAGATATTTACTGGAGCACTGTATGCAATTGCAAAAAAAAAGTTAAAACAACCTAATTTTCTCTCAGCAAAAGAAAGGACAAAATGAACCCAAACTTGCTCAAGTTGGTATTCGATGCTGCAGTTAAAATGAATGAACAAGATCTTCATTTCTGGCCGGGCGGGGTGGCTCACACCTGTAATCCCAGAACTTTGGGAGGCCGAGGTGGATGGATCACGAGGTCAGGAGCTCAAGACCAGCTTGGCCAAGATGGTGAAACCCAGTCTCTCCTAAAAATGCAAAAATTAGCTGGGTGTGGTGGTGTGCGCCTGTAATCCCAGCTACTTGGGAGGCTGAGGCAGGAGAATCACTTGAACCTGGGAGGTGGAGGTTGCAGTGAGCCAAGATCGCGCCATTGCACACCAGCCTGGGTGACAGAGCAAGACTCCGTCTCAAAACAAACAAAAACGTATTGAGTTTAAGAAGCAAAAGTTGGGCCGGGCGTGGTGGTTCACGCCTGTAATCCCAGCACTTTGGGAGGCCGAGGCAGGCAGATCACCTGAGGTCGGGAGTTCGAGACCAGACTGACCAATATGGAGAAACCCCATCTCTACTAAAAATACAAAAAATTAGCCAGGCGTGGTGGTGGGCACCTGTAATCCCAGCTACTTGGGCGGCTGAGACAGGAGAATCACTTGAACCCGGGAGATGGAGATTGCAGTGAGCCAAGATCACGCCATTGCACTCCAGCCTGGGCAACAGAGCAAAACTCCTTCTCAAAAAAAAAAAAAAAAGAAGAAGCAAAAGTTGGCCGGGCACAGTGGCTCACGCCACCAGCACTTTGGGAGGCCGAGGCAAGCAGATCGCTTGAGCTCAGGGGTTCGAGACCAGCCTAGACAACATGGTGAAACACCATCTCTACAAAATATACAAAAATTAGCCAGGCATGGTGGCTTGTGCCTTTCTTTTGTTTTAGCGATGAGATGAGGTCTCCCTATGTTACCCAGGCTGGTCTTGAACTCCTGGCCTCAAGTGATCCTCCTGCCTCAGCCTCCCGAGTAGCTGGGATTATGACTGTAATCCCAGCTACTCGGGAGGCTGAGGCAGGAGAATCGCTTGAACCCGAGAGGTGGAGGTTGCAGTGAGCCGAGGTGGCACCACTGCACCACTGCACTACAGCCTGAGTGACAGAGTGAGACTCCTCTGTCCAAAAAAAAAAAAAAAAGAAAGAAAGAAAAAAAAAGAAGCAAAAGTTGCAAAATGGTACACATAGTGATTCCATTTATGTAAAGTTCCAAAACACACACACAAAATAGTAAGTTCTGTTTAGAAAAACATTTATAATATGTAGTAAAACAACAACAAAAACATACACGGGGGTGATTTACATATATGGGGGTGATTTACACCTACCTCAGGATAATGGTCACCTCTGGGGAGAGAGGGAGAGAACAGCCATAGAGGGCTTTAGCTATTTCTGTAAAGCTTTATTTCTTTTTAAAAAAAATCTGAAGAAGGCCAAGCGCAGTGGCTCACACCTGTAATCCTAGCACTTTGGAAGGCAGAGGCGGACAGATTGCCTGAGCTCAGGAGTTCGAGACCAGCCTGGGCAAACACGGTGAAACCCCGTCTCTACTAAAATACAAAAGAAATTAGCCGGGTGTGGTGGCAGGCACCTGTAGTCCCAGCTACTCCGGAGGCTGAGGCAGGAGAATGGCGTGAACCTGGAAGGTGGAGGTTGCAGTAAGCCGAGATCGCGCCACTGCACTCCAGCCTGGGCAACAGAGCGAGACTCTGTCTCAAAAAAAAAAAAAAAAAAACTGAAGAAAACGAGGCAAAATATTAATTTATATTTAATCTTAGTGGTATACACATGTGTGTTTATGATATTTCATTTTATATTTGTGCTGGGCTGAATAGTGGCACCTCCACAAATGTCCACCCGCTATCCTAATTCTCAGAACCTTCATGTTGGAAAGGAAACTTTGCAGATGTGATTATATGTCTTGAGATGGGAGATTATCCTGAATTTTCTGAGTGGATCCAACATCATCACAAGGTTCCTTGTAAGAGGGAGGCAGGAAGGTCAAAGTCAGAGAGCGGAAATGTGACAACGGAAGTAGAAGTTGGGGTAAGGTGCTTGTGGGAAGGGGCCACGGGCCAGGGAATACAGACAGTTTCTAGAAGCTGGAAGAGACAAGGAAACAGATTCTTCCCTGAGGCCTCCAGAAAAAACATGGCCCTGTCAACACCTTCATTGTAGCCTCTTTTTTCTTTTTTTTTCACCCAGGCTGGAGTGCAGTGGCACAATCTCAGCTCACTGCAGCCTCGACCTCCTGGACTGAAGTGATCCCCCCACCTCAGCCCTGCAAGTAGCTGGGACTACAGGCGCATGCCACTGTGCCCAGCTAATTTTTGTATTTTTTTGTAGAGATGGGGTTTTGCCATGTTACCCAGGCTGGTCTCAAACTCCTAAGCTCAAGTGATCCACCCGCCTCGGCCTCCCAAAATGCTGGGATTCCTGGCATGAGCCACCATCCCCAGCCCTTCATTGTAGACTTCTGACCTCCAGAAATGTACGAGAATAAATAAATTTCATTGTTTTAAGTCACTAAATTTGTGGGAATTAGTTACAACAGCAATAGGAATCTAATCCAGGACTTCTGGGAATGTTTCATCATCTTAACTTTTTGTTTGTTTTTCTTGTATGACGTTATGTTGCGAGAGGTCTGAGTCCTGTCTGTTGATATCTTCCTGTTCCTCCTCCTTCAGAGGAGGTGGGGAGCTGTTCAGGGGCCCTTCTCAACCAGCCATACCACGAATACATCATGAGACTTCTGTGCGAAAGACGGAGCTATACGCCCATCTCAGGGGGCCCTGGGGTTTCTGGAAGACCTGGTTGTCAGAAAATGTTTGGGGGCTGGGGTGAGCTGCACTAGGGGAACCTCTGGAACTGGTCCCTTTTTCCCTGGAAGGTGGAGCTGCCAGAAGCTCACAGAAGGCTGAGGGTGACAGTTTGCAGAGACGAGCTTTGAGGCACTGAAAGGAGCGCGCCTGGAACACTCTCCTTACCCTCTTTATCCACCTCCTGAAGAGGCTGCAGGAACCGCCCAGGGGCTGGCCTGTATGGAGAAGATTTGCCTGGAAAGGGAGGTGCTGGATGTCAGATGGGCAGGTCCTCCTCCACCACCAGAGGAGCTCGGCAGTGAGGGTGGCAGCACAGTGCTCACAGGGGCTAACTCCCTCACTCGGGGCAGTACCCTCCCGGGCTCCACCTGCAGTGAGCTGAGATCGCACCACTGCACTCCAGCCTGGACGACAGAGAGAGACTGTGTCTCAAAATTAAATAGAGAGAGAGAGACAGACAGAGAGAAAGAGAGAAAGAAAAGAAGAAAAAGAAGAAAGAAAGAGAGAGGGAGGGAGGGGAAGGGAGGGGAGGGGAGGGGAGGGGAGGGGAGGGGAGGGGAGGGGAGGGGAGGGGAGGGGAGGGGAAGGGACTGCTGGGACTGCTGGGACTGCTAGGCCTGCAAGCGCGAGCTGGGCTTGGCTGGGCATGGGGCCTATCCTGAGGCACCATGTTACAGGGTAGGGTGAAGGGATAGAGAGGAACAGGGCAGTTCCAACCCTAGGCCAGGGCCAATCTGCTTTCATGTCTACCCTGAGGATGAAGCCATCCTGCTGGAGACAGGAGAGCTGACAGGTGACAGGCCTGGGCCGTACTAGGGAATGAGAGGAGGGAATTGAGTGATGTTGCAAAGGAAAGCTCTGGTGACCTGGCAGCTTTTCCATAAAAGGGTGTTCTCCAGGTTGCCTTTCCTCATGGCAGTGGGGTCTCTCACAGGCAGGTCCCATGAGATCTGTGCCCTAGGAAAGCCCGAGACAGCCCGACTCCATGGTGACAGCCACGTGGGTAAGGGCCTGAATCCTGACTCAGCCTGTCCACTCCATCCTCTTCAGCAGAGGCCTCCTCACCCCAGACACCTGACTAAGCATCAGGGGTCTGGTTACCTGCAGTCCAACCTCCAGGCCGCTCCTCAAGAGCCCCTCGCCCATTCATCCTGCCAGCTGCTCTCCTTACAGCATCGGCTCCCACCTCCCTGGCCTCATTCCAAGGCCCCACACACCTCAGAGCACGAGGCTTCAGGGAAGACTCTGTCCACAGGAGACTGCAGGGCCAGGGAGGGGCTGGGTGAAGCCTCAGACTCGCCTGGCTCAGAATATTTATCAACTGCATTTTTTATTAAGACAATAAAATATGCAATAACATTCTGGCACAGGAGGTGCAGGATTTAAGTAAATATAACATAAAACAGGCCCAGGAGAATTGGGTATGTAGTCAAGAAACAAGAGAAAATTATAAATCATTTTTTTCTTTTTGTTTTAGCAAAAATACTGCAATGAACATTTTTGTTGCTGCATTTTGGATGTCTTAAATATTCCTTCCAGAATAATTTCTAGGGGTGGAAATGACCGGTCAAAAGGAATTGGTAATTTAAAGGCTTAATTTTCCTCCAAAATTGCTCTTCCCATTTTATGCATTCTTAGAAGTAATTAGTGAGAAAGCCTCTTCTCTAAGTGATACTCATTTGCCAATCTGATAGGTGAAAGGAGAAATGTTATCTCGAATGGTTTTACTTTGCCTTGTGTTGAGTATTAAAGAGGCTGAAGATTTTTTTCTCTTATTAACCATCTGGTTCATCATTGATTCATCTGCCAGCTTACACATTCTCCATATTTCTCCTTGGTGCCCTATTCTTTTTTTTTTTTTTTTTTTTTTTCTGGAGACAGAGTTTTGTTCTCGTTGCCCAGGCTAGAGTGCAATGGCACAGTGTTGGCTCACTGCAACCTTCACCTTCTGGGTTCAAGCAATTCTCCTGCCTCAGCCTCCTGAGTAGCTGGGATTACAGGTGCCTACCACCACGCCAGGCTAATTTTTGTATTTTTAGTAGAGATGGGGTTTTGCCATGTTGACCAGACTGGTCTTGAACTCCTTACCTCAGGTGATCCACCCGCCTTGGCCTCCCAAAGTGCTGGGATTACAGGTGTGAGCCACTGTGCCCAGCTAGTGGCCTATTTTTTTTTTCGAGATGGAGTTTTGCTCTTGTTGCCCAGGCTGGAGTGCAGTGGTGTGATCTCGGCTCATTGCAACCTCCGCTTCCCGGGTTCAAGTAATTCCCCTGCCTCAGCCTCCTGAGTAGCTGGAATTATAGGCACCTGCCACCATGCCCAGCTAATTTTTGTGTTTTAGTAGAGATGGGGTTTCACCATGTTGGCCAGCCTGGTCTCAAACTCCTGACCTAAGTTGATCCACCCACCTCGGCCTCCGAAAGTGCTGGGATTACAGGCATTAGCCACCGCGCCCAGCCCCTATTCTTTAAAAAAGCCCATTCTAGGCTGGGCACAGTGGCTCACATTTGTAATCCCAGCACTTTGGGAGGCTGAGGCAGGTGGATCACGAGGTCAGGAGTTCAAGACCAGTCTGGCCAACATAGTGAAACCCCGTCTCTAGTAAAAATACAAAAAAAAATTAGCAGGGCATGGTGGTGTGAGCCTGTAATCCCAGCTACTCATGAGGCTGAGGCAGGAGAATTGCATGAACCCGGGAAGCAGAGGTTGCAGTTAGCCAAGATCGTACCACTGCACTCCAGCTGGGCGACAGAATGAGACTCCATCTCAAAAAAAAAAAAAAAAATTAAAAATTAAAACTAGGCCGGGCGTGGTGGCTCATGCCTGTAATCCCAACACTTTGGGAAGCCAGGACGGGAGGACCACTTGAGCCCAGGAGTTTGAGACCAGCCTAGGCAACATAGTGAAACTCTGTTTCTACAAAAAATAGAAAAATTCGCCAGGCGTGGTAGTCCCAGCAACTCAGAAGGCTGAGGCAGGAGGATCATTTAAGCCTGGGAGGTTGAGGCCGCAGTGAGCTGAGATCACAACACTGCACTCCAGCCTGGGTGACCAAGTGAGACCCTGTCTCAAAAATTAAATTAAATTAAAATTAAGGCCGGGCCTGGTGGCTCACACCTGTAATCCCAGCACTTTGGGAGGCTGAGGCAGGCAGATCACTTGAGGCCAGGAGTTCAAGACCAGCCTGGGCAACATAGGGAGATCCCATGTCTACAAAAATTTAAAAATTAGCCAGGTGTGGTGGTGTACACCTGTGGTCCCAGCTACTTGGGAGGCTGAGGTGAGAGGATTGCTTGGGCCCAGGAGGTGGAGGCTGCAGTGAGCTAAGATTACACCACTGTACTCCAGCCTGGGTGACAGAATGAGACCTTCTCTCTCAAAAAAAAAAAATTAATTAAAACAATCTAGTGGAGTTTTGGTTTATTTCCATCTTTGGCAGGGTGCTGATTAATCTTTTCAGGTAAAATCAGGGAAAATAGAAAGAAAAGTTGAGGGAGGGAAGGAAGGAATTTGATCTTTGGGAGGAGGGGCTGAGTGTGACTTGGCAAGAAGAGGCATCCAAGAGCAGAAACGCCAGAGGGAAGGGGCGAAGGGCGCAGAACCAAAGAACTTCCAGAGGCTGACGTCTCCCAGTGGGGTCCACAGAGGTCCCAGTTCACTAAGGGTCATTGCTCCAGGGAGGGAAGGAAGTGGGGGAGGAGGGGAAAAGGGGATGGAAGGGGGAAAGATCTGCATGGCCATGTGTAGCCCAGAAGGTGTCCCTAGGTCAGTCCTGTAGGGCGACAGCACTGGAGAGGCCTGCCATAGCCTCTGGAAACCAGATTATTTCACCCAAACCAACACAGGCTTGGAAACATCCCAAGAAGGGGGCAGAATTGATGGAGCTCAGGACACACCACCCCAAAATACGGCACCTCAGCATCTGGAAAACCCTAGAAGCAGAAAGAGCTCTCTCACCCTCATCTCACTCTGCTCCTCTAAAGCAGGTCATAAGAGTCTCATTCCAGAGATGCCCTCCCGATACCTGGAGGAGAGGAACAGCCTTATCTCCAAAGACACAGGGACATAGACAAGACTCTGAACAAACAGGCCTTGCTAAGTCTCATGCACCCCTCTCCCCAACCAGTTTACTGCCATTAGATCATATTTATTTATCAAACCAAACTTCTCCACGACTATACACTGCATCATCAAACCTAACGTAAAAAATACACAGGTTGGCCGGGTGCGGTGGCTCACGCCTGTAATCGCAGCACTTTGGGAGGCTGAGGTGGGTGGATCACAAGGTCAGGCGATCGAGACCAGCCTGGCCAAAATGGTGAAACCCCACCTCTACTAAAAATACAAAAGTTAGTCGAGTATGGTTGTGGGCGCCTGTAATGGCAACTACTTGGGTGGCTGAGGCAGGAGAATCGCTTGAACTCAGGAGGTGGAGGTTGCAGTGAGCCCAGATCGCAGCACTGCACTCTAGCCTGGGTGACAGAGCAAGAATCGTCTCAAAGAAAAAAAAAAAATACACAGGTTAGGCTGGGCACAGTGGCTCATGCCTGTCATCTCAGCACTTTGGGAGGCTGAGGTGGAAAGACTGCTTGAGCCCAGGAGTTTGAGACCAGCCTGGGTAACAATATGAGACCTCGTCTCTACAGAAAAAGTTAGCCAGGCATAGTGGCGCCTGCCTGTAGGGCCAACTACTAGGGAGGCTGAGGTGGGAGAATCGCTTGAGCCTGGGAAGTGGAGACTACAGTGAGCCATGACTGTGCCACTACACTCCAGCCTGGGCAACAGAGCAAGACCCTATCTATATACATGCATACATGCACACACACACACACACACACATATTCACACACACACACATACATAATTTAAAGTGATTACTTGAGCCAAAGTGAGGAAAGCTGCCTGATAGATTCAGACCCAAGCAACGTTGGATATGAATTCTTTGACCTTTGTTAGAAGCGGGTTTTTGTTTTATTTATTTATTTATTTATTTATTTTTGAGACAGCCTTTCTCTGCCACCCAGTCTGGAGCACAGTGGTGCCATCTCAGCTCACTGCAACCTCCGCCTCCCAGGCTCCAGCAATTCTCGTGCCTCAGCGTTTTGAGCAGCTGAGATTACAGGCGTGCACCACCACACCCAGCTAATATTTTGTATTTTTAGTAGAGATGGGGTTTTACCATGTTGGCCAGGCTGGTCTGGAACTCTTGACCTCAAGTTGATCTGCCTGCCTCAGCCTGCCAAAGTTCTGGTATTACAAGCGTGAGCCATCAAGCCCGGCCTGCTGGCTCATTTTAATGTCACTCTGGGCCTGATAACTGAAAAGGACTCAGATTCCTCAGATAAAAGCTCTTTTCTTCCCTCACCTGTTTCTTTGGGTTTTCATTTACAAAGTTTCCTGTGTCATGTAAAACTTATATTAAATAAATGTAAGGCCAGGGTGGCCTCCCATTCTCTGCCTCAGCCTCCCGAGTAGCTGGGATTACAGGCGCCTGCCACCACACCCTGCTCATTTTTTTTTTTTTTTTTTTTGAGATGGAGTTTCGCTCTTGTTGCTCAGGCTGGAGTGCAATGGCGCAATCTTGGCTCACCGAAACCTCCACCACCCGGATTCAAGCGATTCTCCTGCCTCAGCCTCCCAAGTAGCTGGGATTACCAGCATGTGCCACCATGCCCCGCTAATTTTGTATTTTTAATAGAGATGGGGTTTCTCCATGTTGGTCAGGCTGGTCTCAAACTCCCGACCTCAGGTGATCCGCCTGCCTTGGCCTCCCAAAGTGCTGGGATTACAGGTGTGAGCCACCGCGCCAGGCCTGTTTTTTTGTATTTTTTGTAGAGACGGGGTTTCACCAGGTTGGCCAGGCTGTTCTTGAACTTCTGACCTCAGGAGATCCGCCCCCCTAGGCCTCCCAAAGTGCTGGGATTACAGGCATGAGCCACCATGCCCAGCCTCTTCTGTGAATTTTAAAAATTGTTTTCATGTGCCTGTAGTCCCGGCCACTTAGGCTGGAGTGTTTAGTGTTTCCATGGATGAATTTGAAAACAAACGAGCCCGGGCATGGGGCTCACACCTGTAATCCCAGCACTTTGGGAGGCCGAGGTGGGTGGATCACTTGAGACCAGAAGTTCAAGACCAGCCTGGCCACCATGGTGAAATCCTGTCTCTACTAAAAATATAAAAATTAGCCAGGCTTGGTGGCGCGCACCTGTAATCCCAGCTACTTGGGAGGTTGAGGCAGGAGAATCGCTTGAACCCAGGAGGCGGAGGTTGCAGTGAGCTGAGATCGCACCACTGCACTCCAGCCTAGGCAGAAAGAGTGAAACTCCGTCTCAAAAAAAAAAAGAAAGTAAAGAAAACAAACATCAGAGGCATTATTTGTAACTTACTGTAGATATTTCAAAACAATCCTTGGCTACTACTTAGAAGTTACAGAAATAGACCGTTTGGTCACTGGCTGATTAAAATGGAAAAGACAAAGGTTTTCCAGGGGGAAACAAAAGGAGGCAAGGAGTCTCAACTGAGCGCTCAAGAAAGAGTGTGTGTTATTGAGGAGTGACTGGGAGTTGGGGGCCTTGCCTGGACACTGTCCAAATCCGGGGAAGTGTTCTGGGGGGCAGATGAGTGGGCTCTTCAGTTCCCCAGCTGGTTCTGTCTTGGAGGCTATTCCCAACAGACACATTTGCTTGGAGAGGGGCCGCATTGGCCAGCCTGCTTCCTGCAATTCTGTTTGTGCCCAAACAGTATGAGTGTGTTGTCCCAATGTGGGTGCGTCCCTGTGCAGCACTGCTGTGTTGCCGGGCAACCCAGTGTGTATCCCCTTAGAATTCTCTCTACTCCTGGAGTCTAAGGCAGAGCTGGCATGGCTGGCATCCAGGGCTGCCGCCGCCCCGATCTGATCAGTCTGGGGTAGCCTCTGCCCTCCAGTCGTAGGGTGCACAAAAGCCCGAGAGGTGTGGCTGGGGACCTGACACACTGCTGCCTCTGGAGGTTGTGGCTGAAATGGGAAGTTTCCATTTGGCTGTGTGTGTGTGTGTGTGTGTGTGTGTGTCTGTGAGTGCACGTGCGCTCGTGTGCACTCTGTGTCTGAGTGTTGGACTGTTCAAGGCTCTAGCAGGACCCTGCTCATGGCTGAGAATTTAGGGAGTGGAGCTTGCCCTTCCAGGGCAGTTGTCCCTCTCTGGGGGCCAGCTTTGGGTGTTGGGTGGATTTGGCCACAGTGACAGCATTTGCTCTTTTTTTTTGAGACAGAGTCTCACTCTGTCACCCAGGCTGGAGTGCAGTGGCACGGTCTCGGCTCACTGCAACCCACCACCTCCCAGGTTCAAGCAATTCTCCCATCTCAGCCTCCTGAGTAGCTGGGACTACAGGCACTCACCACCACACCGGCTAATTTTTGTATTTTTAGTAGACATGGGATTTCACCATATTGGTCAGGCTGGTCTCGAACTCCTGACCTCAGGTGATCCACCCGCTTCAGAATCTCAAAGTGTTGGGATTACAGGTGTGAGCCACCACGCCAGGCCTTGAGGCTAATTCTTTTTTTTTTTTTTTTTTTTTTGCTCGAGACAGAGTTTCACTCTTGTTGCCCAGACTGGAGTGCAATGGCGCCATCTCAGCTCACTGCAACCTCTGCCTCCCAGGCTCAAGTGATTCTTGTGCCCCACCCAGCCTCCCAAGTACCTGGGATTACAGGCATGCACCACCACGCCCCGGTAATTTTTTTTTTTTTTTTTTTTTTTGAGACGGAGTCTCCCTCTGTCGCCCAGGCTGGAATGCAATGGCTCACTGCAAGCTCCGCCTCCTGGGTTCACGCCATTCTCCTGCCTCAGCCTCCTGAGTAGCTGGGACTACAGGCGCCCGCCACCACGCCCGGCTAATTTTTTGTATTTTTAGTAGAGACGGGGTTTCACCGTGTTAACCAGGATGGTCTCGATCTCCTGACCTCGTGATCTGCCCGCCTCGGCCTCCCAAAGTGCTGGGATTACAGGCGTGAGCCACCGCGCCCGGCAGCCTTCTCATTATTCTTGCAGGAATCTTTTAAATTCGTTATTTGGAACCAGCACGAAGTGTCTTGGTACCAAGTGTAGTGATCACTCAAGACAAAAATGAAATAGCCTGGAAATGTGGCAAGGCCAACTTGTATGTTCCAAAAACAGGTTCTGAAAGGAATTTTTGTTTTTCGAGACAGGGTCTCACTGTCGCCCAGGCTGGAGTGCAGTGGTGCAATCACAGCTCACTGCTTCCTCGACCTCTGGGCTTTAGTGGCTCTCCCACCTACGGCTTCGTGCCACCACACCAAGCTAATTTTTTTATTTTTTGTAGAGACGGAGGTCTTCCTATATTCCCCAGGCTGGTCTTGAACTCCTGGCCTCCAGTGATCCTCCCGCCTCGGCCACCCAAGGTGCTGGGATTACAGGCGTGACTCACTGGGCTCGGCCCTGAAAAGAATATTTTTTTAAACACGTTTAAAAATAAAATATTTTGAACAGTGAAAGCAACATCTTTGAATAATCACAGAACTTTCTAGGATTATTCCTTTGAAGTTCTGTTCTATTTTGATTTTTAAAAGATCTCTCTCAAGACTGTAGAGGTGTAAACGGGTTCAGGAAGAGCAGCTGAGCCCCTCCTGCAGCACAGGAGGAAGGAGACAGAGCAGATCCCGGGCTGCAGCGGCTTCCCGAGGGTCCCCGCGGCCGCATCCTGCGGAGGGTTTCCAGTGTTTCTGTTTATATCTGTGCGTCTCTGGGTGTGTCTCCCTCTGGGTTGTGCACTAGCAGACTCTAGGCGTGTCCCATCTCAGAGCAGCTCAGCCAGGAGGTGTTTCATCGCTGCAGGGAAATTCCAGAGGGCAGCTCCTGCCACAACTGCGGTGAGACATAATTTCCTTGGGAGGAAACCAGTTCTCAGCAGCCAGAAATGAAACAGTTTCCACTCTGGGAGGGCGCAGGAGGGTGTGGCTGCAGGCGGGGCAGAGCTGCCCGCCTGTAGAGCCTGCTGGCCGGCCTGGCTCCCTGAAGCCTCCAGTCACAGTTTAAATTTAGACCTTCTATTCTGGTCCTTGCTGCTCACGCCTCACCCCGTGGCCACCGGTCAGCCAGTTTCCCCGAGCACAAGTGTGCTCCCGAGGGGCAGAACACGTAGGAGGTAAACTGTGTCCTGACCTTCGTTCCGTGGTGGTGTGGAATTGTGAAGTGGAATGGAAGAAAGACCAAGGCCAGAAAAATCGTCCACCCTAACAAATTTCAAAACCAGGGACGCCATGTCCACGCGCCCCACTAACTTCACAGACAGAAACATGCTTGTCCCACAGCCGTTTGTGGAGAGTCAGCCACGTGAGCCACCAGGACTCGGTCCCCCTTCACGGTCTGGTGGAAATTCAGACAAGAAGAGGGCTGATGAGTGAGCAGGAAGAGAGTGCATGTTCACGGCAACTTGAATCTGTGCCTGGGGGCGGGGGCCAGGGCGGGGAGGGAGTAGGCCAAGGGCTGTGAATCCCAGCACTTTCAGAGGCCGAGGCGAGAAGCTTGCTCAAGCCCAGGAGTTCGAGGCCAACCTAGGCAACATAGTGAGACCCAATCTCACAAAAAATACAAAAATTAGCCAGGTGTGGTGGCACACACCTGTGGTCCCATCTACTGCAGATGCTGAGGTGGGAGAATCGCTTGAGCCTGGGATCATGTGCCCCACTCACTTCACAGACAGAAATAGGCTTGTCCTGCTGCAGTGAGCTGAGATTGCACCATTGCACTCCAGCCTGGGTGACAGAGCAAGACCCTGTCTCAATCTATATATATAAACAAAGTTAGCAAAATCTATGAGAATTAAGGCCTGCTTTACCCTAAAAATTCTTTTTTAAAAATCATACACGCTGGGCACGGTGGCTCACTCCTGTAATCCGAGCACTTTGGGAGGCCAAGGCAGGTGGATTGCTTGAGTCCAGGAGTTGGAGAGGAACCTGGGCAATATAGTGAAACCCCGTCTCTAACAAAAAAATACAAAAAATAGCTGGGCGTGGTGGTCTGCGCCTGTAGTCCCAGCAACTCCGGAGACTGAGATAGGAGGATCCCTTGAGCCTGGGAGGTGGAGGTTGCAGTGAACGGAGATCATGCCACTGCACTGCAGCCTGGGTGACAGAGTGAGACCATGTCTCAGAAAAAAAAAAAAAAGAAGAAAAACATATAACCATAATTCCTATAATTACTACTTCATTATGTTCCCTGCCCAAACGCCCCTGCCCTGACCCTCCAAATCAGTCCCCGCCTCTCACTGCCCCTCACCGCCCCTCACCCTGCTTCATGTTCTCCCCAGTGGCACCATCATCTGACAATAGCCCACATCCATGTGTCTTACCGCTTCCTCCCCTAGAATGCAAGATCCAGGAGAGCAGGGACTTGGCTTTGCTTGCTGCTACATCCCCGGTTCCTAGAGAAGTTACCTATATTAACTAAACGCTTACTATGTACCAGGTGTTGTTAAACATTTCAAATGGGTTTTCTAATTTTATCTTCATGATAACCTATGAGGTTTTTACCCAAGTAGGAAAAGGAAGCCAGGAGAAGTTGAGGATCCTGTTCAAGGACACACAGAGAACCCGGGCAGTCTGTGCTGGCGTGTGTGCCCTTGGCCACTTCACTGACTGGGTGCCCTTTCCACCCAGCCCTGCACATGCTCTGCGAGGGAAACCACCTCTCTTACTCTTTCACTCAGCCCTTGCTGAGCTCCCTAGCCAGTCTCAGGAAGGCTGAGCCAAACCCCCAACCCCTGCTGCCCCCACCCCCAACCATCCTGGCCAGTGCCTGGGAAGAGGTGCATTCGTGGTGAAGGGATCCAGAATGTACACATGTCCCCAACTTATGATTTTTTGACTTTACAACGGTGTGAAAGTGAGCTGCATTCAGTAGAGACCACACTTCAAACTTTGAATTTTGATCTTTTCCCATACTGGCGATACTGTCAGTGATGCAGCCGCAGGAGCCACAGTGCTGGGTGCTGGTGAGTACCACGCTCTGCGGTGGGCGTGCTGCCCAAGGATTCTGATTTCCTTCCTTCTTTCCTTCTTTTTTTCTTTCTTCCTTTTTTCCTTTCTTCCTTTCCTCCCTACCTCCCTTTCTTTTTTTTTTTTTTTTTTTTTTATTTTTGAGGCAGAGTCTCACTCTGTTGCCCGCCCAGGCCAGAGTGCAATGGCACCATCTCGGCTCACTGCAACCTCCGCCTGAAAGGTTCAAGGGATTCTCACGTGGCTCAGCCTCCTGAGTAGCTGGATTACAGGCATGTGCCACCACGCCTGGCTGATTTTTGTATTTTTAGTAGAGACAGGGTTTCACCATTTTGGCCAGGCTGGTCTTAAACTCCTGGTCTCAAGCCATCCACCTGCCTCGGCCTCCCAAAGGGCTGGGATTACAGGCCTGAGCCACTGCACCCGGCCCCTCCCTCCCTCCTTTCCTTCCTTCCTTTTTTTTTGTAGTGACAGGGTCTCACTATGTTGCCCAGGCTGGTCTGGAACAATCCTCTCGCCTTGGCCTCCCAAAGTGCTGGGATTACAATCATGACCACCGCACCCAGCCTGCCAAATAATTTTGCCCAACTATAGGCTGATGTCAGTGTTCTGAGCACATTTAAGGCAGGCAAGCCTAAGTGATGACAGTTGGTAGGTTAGGTATATTGAATGCATTTTCTACTTAAGATATTTTCTTTTTTTTTTTTCGAGACAGAGTCTCACTCTGTCACCCAGGCTGGAGTGCAATGGCGCGATCTTGGCTCACTGCAACCTCTGCTTCCTGGGTTCAAGCAATTCTTTTGCCTCAGCCTCCCGAATAGCTGGGATTACAGGCACCCACCACCACGCCAGGCTCATTTTTTGTATTTTTAGTAGAGACAGGGTTTCACCATGTTGGCCAGACTGGTCTTGAACTCCTGACCTCAAGTGATCTGCCTGCCTCAGCCTCTCAAAGTACTAGGATTATATGTGTGAGCCACTGCAGCTGGCCTTAGGATATTTTCTTTCTTTTTTTTTTATGATTTTTTAGAGACAGGGTCTCACTATGTTGCCCAGGCTGGAGTGCAGTGGCTATGCACAGGCTCCATCCTACTAGTGATCATCACAACGTCATGGTCACAGTAGGATGATCACTTAGGCAACCTGGTAGTTCCCTGCACCTGGGAAGTCATCATATTGATACCAAACTTATTGTGAACACCTGTTCGGCATACAGCATTAACACCCTGAACTCTTGGGCTCATGCAATCCTGCCTCAGCCTCCTGAGTAGCTGGGACTACAGACACAAGCCACCACGCTCAGCAATATTTTCAACTTACCACGGGTTTATCAGGACATAACCCCATCATAAATGGAGGCATATCTGTATCACTGGATAGAGGAGTTGTTTTTGTTTTTGTTTTGTTTTGTTTTGAGACAGGGTCTCACTCTGTTGCCCAGGCTGGAGTGCAGTGGCATGATCACGGCTCACTTCAACCTCCACCTCCTGGGCTCAAGTGATCCTCCCACCTCAGCCCTCCTGGAGTTGCTCTTTTATTCCCCCTGAATACCTCTTATCTAAAAGCAGGGCCTCCCAAAAGAATTCAACTGTCCTCGATATCCTTTCCAGGAGTTTCGCAACAGGGAAGACTGAGAAGTCAGCCCAGTGTTAAGAAATCACCTAAACAAGACATGGTCACAAAAGTAGCTCCACCTATTCTCCTAAAGGCCTCTTTTGTTTGTTTGTTTGTTTTGAGACAGGGTGTTGCTTGGTCGCCCAGGCCGGAGCGCAATGGCACAATCATAGCTGATCATAGCTCACTGTAACCTCAAACTCCTGGGCTCAAGCGATCCTCTCGCTAAGAGCCCATTTAGTTTTCCTAAAACTAATTTGTTTTCCCCTGAGTAGCTTTTCTCCCCCTCACTTCTCCTAAGAAGATAATATGTAAGCCCCAAATTCTAACCACCTCCGTGAGTCACATTTTTCTGCAAACTCCTGCCTGCAAACATATCTCTTGCTTATTTATCTTTTTTTTTTTTTTTTTTTTTGGAGATGGAGTCTTGCTCTGTTGCCCAGGCTGGAGTGCAGTGATGCGATCTTGGCTCACTGCAACCTCCGCCTTCCAAGTTCAAACAATTCTCCTGTCATAGCCTCTCAAGTAGCCGGGACTACAGGCACACACCACCATGCCGGGCTAATTTTTTTTGTAATTTTAGTAGAGGTGGGGTTTCACCGTGTTGCCCAGGCTGGTTTCGAACTCCTGAGCTCAGGCAGTCCGCCCGCCTTGGCCTCCCAAAGTGCTAGGATTACAGGCATGAGCCACTGCACCCAGCCGTTTGTCTTTTGTCCGCTTCATTTGCAGGCCCCAGAACGCTGAACCTAAGAATTCACCATGGTCTGCAGTGCAGCCCTCAGCTGTGTGTGCCAGAGGGAATCCCTTTCTGGAGGACCAACTCACACTAACCAAACTCATCAAGCACTGAGGAATAGACAGAAATAAATGGTGTTCTAACACCTGGACTTAGGGACACCACAGATAAAATCCTCTACCCAGAGACCAAGCTACCTCAGATCCTGCTGCCCAAAATTCCACCATCTAGTCATTTTGGGGGGTTAAAGCACCATAGTCCTATGAAGTCCCTTTGAAATGCAAATCCACTGCAGAGGAATACAGAATTACTCAACTCAGTATCCCTAGAATTTTGGAGGTGAGTAAGAAAATCCTAGAAGTATCCTGAAATTTATAACGATGTCTGGGTATTCCTGTTTCTATGGAAAGACATTATTATTATTTTTTTTTTTTTTTTGAGATGGAGTCTCGCTCTGTCGCCCAGGCTGGAGCGCAGTGGCGCAATCTCGGCTTCTCTGCAAGCTCTGCCGCGCAGATTCACGCCATTCTCCTGCCTCAGCCTCATGAGTAGCTGGGACTACAGGCGCCTGCCACCACATCTGGCTAATTTTTTGTATTTTTAGTAGAGACGGGGTTTCACCGTGTTAGCCAGGATGGTCTTGATCTCCTGACCTCGTGATCTGCTTGCCTCGGCCTCCCAAAGTGCTGGGATTACAGACGTGAGCCACCGTGCCCGGCCAAGACATTATTTTTCAATGGACTGCTTGGAAATGATCTGAGAAAAATAAAGGGAAAAAAACGAGGATGCTACTTCTATGTAGATAAGGAGCAATCTCCAAAGCATAGGTTGCTAAATAAAAAAGCAAATGCAGGCCAGCTGGGCGCAGTGGCTCACGCCTGTAATCCCAGCACTTTGTGACGCCAAGGCAGACAGATCACGAGGTCAGGAGTTTGAGACCAGCCTGGCCAACATGGTGAAACCCCGTCTCTACTAAAGATATAAAAAATTAGCCTGGGGTGGTGGTGGACTCCTGTAATCCTAGCTACTCGGGAGGCTGAGGCAGGAGAATCACTTGAACCTAGGAGGCGGAGGTTGCAGTGAGCTGAGATTGTGCCACTGCACTCCAGCCTGGGCCACAGAGGGAGACTCCGTCTCAAAAAAAAAAAAAGTTTGAGGCCAAGGGACAGGGTGGGAGAGAAACTTCTCACATTTTTTTTTTTTAACTTTTGAAATGTTGTCCCTTGTGCTCATGTATCTATTCAAAGAGCAGCTGTCCTTAAAGATTCTTTCCACCTGATACTGAAATTACAGATTTCCCTGCCTCCAGCTCTGACACCCCTGTTTTGTGCTCTGATGCTGACCTGCTCCCAGAGTCTTCCTCCCAGGCAGGCGCACCCACTGCCTGGGGAAGAGGTGTCCCAGGGAACAGAAGGACCAGCAGGAACCAGCGCCACCAGGGTGCCGTGTGGGCCAACCCCAGCAGATGGCAGCGTGTGGCCACTCAAGGTATCCGGCCCACTGAGGAGGGGTGCCAGGCCACCTGAGGCACAGGAGTGGAGACAGGGATGCCAGGAGGGAGGGCTGGCGGGGTGACCGTGAGAGTAGTTGGCGCTGGGCAGGGCTGCTTCCTCTTCTGTGCCACAGGCCTCTGGAGTCTAGGGGGGCCCAGGGACCTTTCTCAGAGTGGTTTATGCATTTTTATTTATTTATTTTGAGATGGAGTTTCACTCTTGTTGCCCAGGCTGGAGTGCAATGGTTTGATCTTGGCTCACCGCAACCTCTGCCTCCCAGTCTTAAGTGATTCTCCTGCCTCATTCTCCCAAGTAGCTGGGATTACAGGCATGTGCCAGGAGGCCTGGCTAATTTTGTATTTTTTTTTCTTTTTTTGTTTTTTGTTTTGTTTTGTTTTGTTTTGTTTTTTGAGATGGAGTCTCACTCTGTCGCCCAGGCTGGAGTGCAGTGGCGCAATCTTGGCTCACTGCAACCTCCCCTTCCTGGGTTCAGGCAATTCTCCTGCCTCAGCCTCCCGAGTACCTGGGACTACAGGCGCAGGCCACCACACCTGGCTAATTTTTTGTATTTTTAGTACAGACGAGGTTTCATCGTGTTAGCCAGGATGGTCTCCATCTCCTGACCTCGTGATCTGCCCGCCTTGGCCTCCCAGAGTGCTGGGATTACAGGCATGAGCCACCACGCCCAGCTAATTTTGTATTTTTAGTAGAGACTGGGTTTCTCCATGTTGGTCAGGCTGGTCTCAAACTCCTGACTTCAGGTAATCCGCCCGCCTTGGCCTCCCAAAGTGCTGGGATTGCAGGTGTGAGCCACTGCGCCCGACATTTATTTTATTTTTTGAAACAGAATCTTGCTCTGCTGCCCAGGCTGGAGTGCAGTGGCACAGGCTCGGCCCACTGCAGCCTCCACCTCCCGGGTTCCAGCGATTCTCCTGCCTAAATCTCCCAAGTAGCTGGAATTACAGGTGCCAGCCACCAGACCCAGCTAATTTTTGTATTTTTAGTAGAGGTGGGGTTTCACCACGTTGGCCAGGTTGGTCTCAAACTCCTGGCTTCAAGTGATACTCCCGCCTTGGCTTCCCCAAGTGCTGGGATGACAGGTGTGAGGGTAATTTTTTTTTTTTTTTTTAGACAAGAGTTTTGCTCTTATTGCCCAGGCTGGAGTGCAATGGCCCGATCTCTGCTCACCGCAACCTCCACCTCTCAGGTTCAAGTGATTCTCCAGCCCCAGCCTCCCAAGTAGCTGGGATTACACAGACGTGCCACCACGCCTGGCTAATTTTTTATATATTTAGTAAAGACAGGGTTTCAGCACATTGGTCAGGCTGGTCTCGAACTCCTGACCTCAAATGATCCACCTGCCTCCGCCTCCCAAAGTGCTGGGATTACAGGCATGAGCCACCATGCCCAGCCAAGGGTGATTCTTTATAAATGTATTCAATAACTAGATCCAGTAGTGAGCCTGATAATGACTTTTTTTTTTTTTTTTGAGACATGGTCTCACTCTGTTACCCAGGCTAGCGTGCAATGACGTGATCATAGCTCACTGCAGTCTCGACCTCCCAAATTCAAGCGATTCCCCCACCTCAGCCTCCCAAGTAGCTGGAACTACAGACGCATACCATCATGCCCAGCTAGTTTTGTTTTTTTTTGTAGAGATGAGTTCTCACTATGTTGCCCAGGCTGGTCTCAAACTCCTGGACTCAAGCAAATCCTCCCACCTCGACCTCCCCAAGTGCTGGGCTTACAGTCGTGAGCCACTGTGCCGGGCATTACCATGATTTCAAAATCATGATGAACATGAATGACATCCAAAATACCTTCCACAACTGTGGCGTGGTAAGAAAATACCTCGCCGGGCGTGGTGGCTCACGCCTGTAATCCCAGCTTTTTGGGAGGTTGAGGTGGGCGGATCATGAGGTCAGGAGATCCAGACCAGCCTGGCCAACATGGTGAAACCCCATCTCTACTAAAAATACAAAAATTAGCTGGGCATGGTGGCACGCGCCTGTAATCCCAGCTACTTAGGAGGCTGAGGCAGGAGAATCGCTTGAACCCGGGAGGCAGAGGTTGCAGTGAGCCGAGATCACGCCACTGCACTCCAGCCTGGCGACAGAGCAAGACTCCATATCAAAAAAAAAAAAAAAAAAAAAAAAAAAAAAAAGCCCAGGCGCAGTGGCTCACGCCTATAATCCCAGCACTGTGGGAGGCTGAGGCAGGCGGATGACGAAGTCGGGAAATTGAGACCATCCTGGCTAACGAGGTGAAACCCCGTCTCTACTAAAAATACAAAAAATTGAGCCAGGTATGGTGGCTCATGCCTGTAATCCCAGCACTTTGGGAGGCCGAGGTGGGCAGATCACGAGGTCAGGAGTTCGAGACCAGCCTGACCAACATGGTGAAACCCCGTCTCTACTAAAAATACAAAAATTAGCCAGGCCTGGTGGTGCGCACTTGTAATCCCAGCTACTTAGGAGGCTGAGGCAGGAGAATCACTGGAACCCAGGAGGCAGAGGTTGCAGTGAGCCAAGATCGTGACATTGCACTCCAGCCTGGGCAACAGAGCAAGACTCCATCTCAAAAAAAAAAAAAAAAAGAAAAAGAAAATACCTGTGCTTTCTTTTTCCCTTTTTTCTTTTTCTTTTCTTTTCTTTTTTTGTTTGAGACAGAGTTTCGCTCTTGTTGCCCAGGCTGGAGTGCAATGGCGCAATCTTGGTTCAGTGCAACCTCCACCTCCCTGGTTCAAGCGATTCTCTTGCCTCAGCCTCCCAAGTAGCTGGGATTACAGGCACTTGCCACCATTCCCAGATAATTTTTGTATTTTTTTTAGTAGAGACGGGGTTTCACTATGTTGGCCAGGATGGTCTCAAACTCCTAACCTTGTGATCTGCCTGCCTCGGCCTCCCAAAGTGCTGGGATTACAGGCGTGAGCCACCGTGCCTGGCTTATTACCTGTGCTTTCTGTAGGTGACAAAGTCCCAGGAACTGCCTCTACTACTGTGGTGTGCTGCTTACATACACACGGAAGGAAATGCTAGATGTCAACGAGAGATTAGCAAAACTCCACGGTGTCACTTTTTCCCATCCTAAATTCACCAAATCCTTAACTGTAAACTAAGAATCTAAGGAGCGCAGGTCTGAAGGGGCCTCAACCTGGGAGGAAAGGCTGAATTTCTGGACACCTCCCTGAGCCAGAGTTGGATTCTGCTGTCATTCAAAGTTGGTGTGGGAGCCGGGCGTGGTGGCTCACGCCTGTAATCTCAGCACTTTGGCAGGCCAAGGCGGGTGGATCACCTGAGGTCAGGAGTTTGAGACCAGCTTGGCCAACATGGTGAAACCCCCATCTGTACTAAAAATACAAAAATTAGCTGGCGTGGTGGTGGGTGCCCGTAATCCCAGCTACTTGGGAGGCTGAGGCAGGAGAATCGCTTGAACCCAGGAGGCAGAGGTTGCAGTGAGCTGAAACCGCACCATTGCACTCTAGCCTGGGGCAACAAGAGTGAAACTCCGTCTCAAAAAAAGAAAAAAAGTTACTGTGGGAGACCTGGAAGACAGAGTGGGGGCCAGGGATAGGAGGACAGCCTGGGCACGGTAGAGCTGCCACCAGGGACACTCTGCCCTGGCTGGAAGCTGGCTTGGAGTGTGCATGGATAGATGCTCTGCCTGTCGCCTCCAGGCCCTCCAGTGACAACAGCAGTGCGTGGCTGGTCTGGCTGGGAGGACTGTCCCAGCTCCCCTCTTCTCATGTCCCCAGCTCTCTCCCAGGCACCCCAGCTCCTTTCACTTCAGAGGAGCCCGTGATTCTCTGGAAACCAGAAGGTACCCCAGGGCCCCTCTTCCATCCTCCAGAGGGTGGTTCATGTCACCTTGACAATGGGCCAGCAACAAGGAAATGGGGTGAAGTGCGTCCCCTCTGCCCGGTTCCACCTTCACAGGAGCCTTGAGTCTAAACCTAAAAATAGCCCAGGTGCTCTGCGTTGCCTAGACAATTCCATCATATGTCTGGGATCAGGGCACGTTTTTTCCCGTTTGTGTATTTGGTTTGTTTTTCCACTTTGTGTTACAATTTTTTCTTTTTTTTTTTTTGAGACAGAGTCTCGCTCTGTTGCCTAGGCTGAAGTGCAGTGGTGCGATCTTGGCTAACTGCAACCTCTGCCTCCCGGGTTCAAGCAATTCTCCTGCCTCAGCCTCCTGAGTAGGTAGGATTACAGATGCGTGCCACCATGCCCAGCTAACTTTTGTATTTTTAGTAGAGATGGGATTTCGCCATGTTGGCCAGACTGGCCTCAAACTCCTGGACTCAAGTGATCCACCTGCCTCGGCCTCCCAAAATGCTGGGATTACAGGCGTGAGCCACTGCACCCTACCAAAAATTTAAAAAAATACATGAAAGTATAAAAAAATAGACCAGGCGCTGTGGCTCACACCTGTAATCCTAGCACTTTGGGAGGCTGAGGCAGGCAGATCACAACGTCAGGAGTTTGAGACCAGCCTGGCAATATGGTGAAACCCCATCTCTACTAAAAATACAAAATTACCCGGGCGTGGTGGTAGGAGCCTGTAGTCCCAGCTACTTGGAAGGCTGAGGCAGGAGAATCCTTGAACCCTAGAGGCAGAGGTTGCAGTGAGCCGAGATAGTGCCACTGCACTCCGGCCTCGGCGACAGAGAAAGACTCTGTCTCAAAAAAAAAAAAAAAAAAAAAGTAAAATATGCTCCCATTACCTCCTCGCCCAGATTCTACAATTCTCAGCCTTTCACCACAGTGGTTTTCTCTGTCCCTTTTCAGCATAATTATTAGTTGTGCCATCTTTTCCCTCAGAAGTCCTGGTTTGAACAACATAATGCAATCTCTGGCCCGAGACTGAATGCTGCCCTGGAGGGAAAAAAAATTGCTATTAAGGACATATTTGGGTCAATTGATAAAACTGGAATATAGGCCAGGTGCGGTGGCTCACGCCTGTAATCCCAGCACTTTGGGAGGCCGAGGCAGGTGGATCACCTGAGGTCAGGAGTTTGAGACTAGCATGGCCAATATGGCAAAACCCCATCTCTACTAAAAATACATAAAGTAGCTGGGCATGGTGGCACGTGCCTGTAATCCCAGCTACTGGGGGGCTGAGGCAGGAGGATCGCTTGAACCTGGGAGGCGGAAGTTGCAGTGAGCTGAGATCATGCCACTGCACTCCAGCCTGGGCAACAGAGCAAGACTCCGTCTCAAAAAAAAAAAAAGAAAAACTGGAATATAAACAGTGGAGCAGATACAACTCTTATCAAAGTTAAATATATTGAAGTTGATTTTTTTTTTCAAGATAGAGACTCACTCTTGTCGCCCAGGCTGGAGTGCAATGGCGTGATCTCGGCTCACTGCAACCTCTGCCTCCCTGGTTCAAGTGATTCTCCTGCCTCAGCCTCCCAAGTAGCTGGGGTTACAGGCATCCACCACCACAACCAGCTAATGTTTTATTTAATTAGCCCAGTTAATTTGTATTTTTAGTAGAGATGGGGTTTCACCATATTGGCCAGGCTGGTTTAGAACTCCTGACCTCAAGTGATCCGCCTGCCTCGGCCTCCCAAAGTGCTAGGATTACAAGCGTGAGCCACCGTGCCTGTCCAAAGTTTTTTTTTTAATGTGGTTATACAAGGCAGTTTCCTTATTCTTAGAAAATACACACAGATCAGCCGGGCGTGGTGGTTCATGCCTGTAATCCCAGCACTTTAGGAGGCCGAGGCTGGTGGATCACGAGGTCAGGAGTTCGAGACTAGCCTGACCAACACTGTGAAACCCTGTCTCTGTATAAAAATTAGCCGGGCGTGGTGGCACATGCCTGTAATCACAGCTACTCAGGAGGCTGAGGCAGGAGAATTGCTTGAACCTGGGAGTCAGAGGTTGCAGTGAGCCTAGATTGCACCACTATACTCTAGCCTGGGCAACAGAGCAAGACTCCGTCTCAAAAAAAAAAAAAAAAGAAAAGAAAAGAAAAATAAAATACACACAGATTTGCCAGGCGCGGTGGCTCATGCCTGTAATCCCAGCACTTTGGGAGGCTGAGGAGGGTGGATCACCTGAGGTCAGGATTTCGAGACCAGCCTGGCCAACATGGTGAAACCCCGCCCCTACTAAAAATACAAAAAATTAGCTGGGCTTGGTGGCGCTTGCCTGTAATCCCAGCTACTTGGGAGGCTGAGGCAGGAGAATCACTTGAATCCAGGAGGCGGAGGTTGCAGTGAGCAGAGATAGGGCCACTGCGCTCCAGCCTGGGCGACGAGTGAAACTCTGTCTGAAAATAAAAAAAAGAAAAAATTTGCCCAAAAAAATACATTAGCAAACAACGAGAAGCATTAGTTCAAACAATAAATTCTATGGCCACCCTACCTAAACTCTAGAAAGTCTAAAATGTCCAACGCAGCCTTAACCAGAAAGCTGGCCCTAGGATTCTGGGCTTCTGGGTTTCAAGGTCTCACATATCAGGGGCCTATCCTCACACGCATTCGCATCCATCTGAAAGGAAACGGAGAATATTCCTAAAACCAGGCAGCTATTACAGAGCAAGGACTTCAGACAGAGCCCTGGGGCAGGCGCGGTGAGGGGCAAAGGCAGATGGACAGTTCCTGCCTCCAGGAGGCTGCTCTTGGGCAAGTGGGCAGCATTTGTGGGCCACCGTGAGGGCACGGGGCTCTGTAGCCCCAAGGCTAGCACTTGTGGGCTGGCCTACAGCAATCCCCTGCCTGGGCATCTCTGCACATAGCTGGCAGGATGCTGCTGCCCACTGCGTCTCTGCACATGGCTGGCAGGATGCTGCTGCCCACTGGAATGATCCAGAACGAGAGCTCTCAGCTTTCATAAAGGTCTAGGAGTCCCTGAGATTTGCAAGGTCCAAGAAGATTGTGTCTTTTCTTATTCAAGGCTGAGTTGGAATTTAACATATCTCTCCTGATGTATCTGCATCAATTAGCGTGCACCTGATGTATCTGCATCAATTAGCGTGCACCCTCCCCCTGCAAACTTCCCTCGGAAATGAAAACCATATGCATGATAACAATATCCCTGGCTAACAGTTAAGGGCACTTGTGTGCCTCACTTAATCCTCCCAAGAACCCAAGGAAGTGAGTTTAGGAAATGTTAACTAAGGCCACTAAGATAGAAAGGGGTGGAGTTGAGTTTCCAGCACAGCAAGACAGGAGTGGGGAGGGTGGAGCAGGCAGGTGCATGGGGAACCGCCCCACCTGGAGGACGTGGGAGCCCAGAGGTCAAAAAGCCTACCCTGGAAAGGAGACACAGGTAGGGTACAGCGCAGCATTTACAAATCTCCATGACCCTCGTGTCGTGTTCTGAGCATGGATTTAGGAACCAATGTTCAAACCCCAGTTTAGCTGATCACTAGCTGGGTGACCTTGGGCAAGCTTCTTTTTTTTGTTTTTTTTGGTGAGACGGAGTCTCCTCCTGTCACCCAGGCTGGAGTGCATTGGTGAACTCGGCTCACTGCAACCTCCGCCTCCTGGGTTCAAGCGATTCTCCGGCCCCAGCCTCCCGAGTAGCTGGGATTACAAGCGCCCTCCACCACCCCGGCTAATTTTTTGTATCTTTAGTAGAGACAGTGTTTCACTATGTTGGCCAGGCTGGTCTCAAACTCCTGACCTCGTGATCGGCCCGCCTCAGTCTCCCAAAGTGCTGGGATTACAGGTGTGAGCCCCCGTGCCCGGCGGACAAACTTCTTAACCTCTCTGTACCTCAGTTTTCTCCTCTCTAAAACAAGGATAATAATTATGGAGTGGCTGTGAGAATGAATGAATCACACACACAGAATTGACAGCTTAGCTTTCATTTTACTCCTATATAGGTGCCAACATTTCTCAAAGAAAAAAAATGGGCCAGGTGCGGTGGCTCACACCCATAATCCCAGCACTTTGAGAGGTTGAGGTGGGCAGATCACTTGAGGCCAGGAGTTTGAGACAAGCCTGGCCAACATGGTGAAACCACGTCTCTAGTAAAAATACAAAAATTGGCCGGACGTGGTGGCTCATATCTGTAATCTCAGCACTTTGGGAGGCCAAGGTGGGCGGATCACGAGGTCAGGAGTTTGAGACCAGCCTGACCAATATGGTGAAACCCCATCTCTACTAATAATAGAAAAGTTAGTTGGGTGTGGTGGCACGCACCTGTAGTCCCAGCTACTCGGGAGACTGAGGCAGAAGAATCGCTTGAACCCGGGAGGCGGAGGTTGCAGTGAGCCGAGATCGCACCACTGCACTCCAGCCTGGGGCCAGAGCAAGATTCCAACTCAAAAAAAAAAAAAAGGCAAAAATTAGCCGGGTATGGTGCACACCTGTAATCCCTGCTACTAGGAAGGCTGAGGCAGAAGAATCGCTTGAACCTGGGAGGCAGAGATTGCAATGAGCCGAGATTGTGCCACCGCACTCCAGCCTGGGTGACAGAGCCAGACTCTGTCTCAAACAAACAAACAAAAAATCTGTTTAGCATGTACTATCATTGCTCTTTAAAAAAGTATTAAAAATAAAAAAGGTTAGCCAGGCGTGGTGGCTCGCAACACTTTGGGAAGCCGAGGCAGGAAGACTGCTTGAGCCCAGAAGTTTGAGACCAGCCTGGGCAACATATTGAGACCCTGCCTCTATCAAAAAAACAAAACGACACTAAACTAGTCAGGCGTGACAGCACACACCTGTAGTCCTAGCTACTCAGGAGTCTGAGGCGGGAGGATCGCTTGAGCCCAGGAGTCCTATGATTGGACCACTGTGCTCCAGCCTGGGGGACAGAGCAAGACCTTGTATATAAAATAAATAAATAATAAAATGTGGTTACCAGACAGCACCTGGTGCTGTAGTATGGGCTGGCCCACCCCTTGGCTTGCTCCTGATGGATACTGCTGTCACTACAGGCAAGATGGGCAGGGTCTGGGGACATCATCATGCTACAAGTGCAAAGTCCCCAGGGTATGTGATCTCAGTGGAAGGAAGGGGGCAAAGAGCCCTCAGTGAGTGCCTCTGCTGCCTCGTCAAGCCCACATTTCTCAACCTGCCCACAAAACCAGTTTCCCCAGGTCCTTGCAAGATGGTTTCTACCTATTGGGTGTGCCTCCCCTATATGGCTGTGGGACAAAAGCCGTCTGTCAAGAATTGAAAAATGGGAATAAAGGCTGGGCGCGGTGGCTCACACCAGTAATCCCAGCACTTTGGGAGGCCGAGGTGGGCAGATCACCTGAGGTCAGGAGTTTGAGACCAGTCTGGCCAACATAGTGAAATCCTGTCTCTACTAAAAATCCAAAAATTAGTCTGGCATGGTGGCAGGCACCTATAATCCCAGCTACTCAGGAGGCTGAGGCAGGAGAATCACTTGAACCTGGGAGGTGGAGGTTGCAGTGAGCCGGGATCACACCATTGCACTCCAGCCTGGGGGACAGAGTGAGACTCCGTCTCAAAAAAAAAGAGGGAATAAATGTTGAAGGTACATGGGGAATCATACTCTTCTACTTTTTTGTATGTTGAAAATTTACATACATTTTTAAAATCTGCCAGGCACAGTGGCTCACACCTGTAATCCCAGCACTTTGGGAGGACGGGGCAGGTAGATCACTTGAGCTCAGGAGTTCAAGACCAGCTTGGACAACATGGTGAAAACCAGTATCTACAAAAAATAAAAAAAAAACTCACCGGGCATGGTGGTGCATAGTCCCAGCTACTCGGAAGATCACTTGAGCCCAGGAGGTTAATGAGGCAGTGAGCCACTGCACTCCACTTTGATCCCAGCACTTTGGGAGGCCGAGGCTGGCAGATCATGAGGTCAGGAGATTGAAACCATCCTGGCTAACAAGGTGAAACCCCGTCTCTACTAAAAATACAAAAATTAGCCGGGTGTGGTGGCAGGTGCCTGTAGTCCCAGCTACTCGGGAGGCTGAGGCGGGAGAATGGCGTGAACCTGGGAGGCAGAGCTTGCAGTGAGCCGAGATTGCACCACTGCACTCCAGCCTGGGCAACAGAGCGAGACTCCATCTCAAAAAAAAAAAAAAGAAAAGAAAAGAAAGAAAGTGATTTGCTCAGGTGACACAGCCAGCAAGGGGGGAGAGCTTAGGCAGTCCAACTCCAACGCCATACAGAGCACACTGCTTCTCACACCAAGGCCAAACACCAAATCACTCATTCACATCACACATAGAAATACCTTCAAGAGTCTTTTGAAGCATATCCATACAGTGGAATATTATTCAGCTATAAAAAGGAATGATATATGCTACAACATGGATGAACTTTAAAATATTACGCTAAGTGAAAGACGCCAGACACAAAGACCACATATTGAATGATTCCATGTATATGAAATGTCCAGAATAGAAAACTCCATAGAGACAAAAGGAGATTAGTGGTTGCAAGAGCTGGAAGGGAGGTGGGCAGATGAAGAGTGACTACTAATGAATACGGGTTTTGCTTTGGGGTAATGAAAATGTTCCGGAATTAGTGATAATGGTTTTTCAGCTTTATGAATACAGTGAAAACAGCTGAATTATACATTTTTCTTTTTCTTTTTTTTGAGACGGAGTCTCGCTCTGTCGCCAGCCTGGAGTGCAGTGGTGTGATCTCGGCTCACTGCAACCTCCACCTCCTGGGTTCAAGCGATTCTCCTGCCTCAGCCTCCCGAGTAGCTGGGATTATAGGGGCCCGCCACCACGCCTAGCTAATTTTTTGTATTTTTGGTAGAGACGGGGTTTCACTATGTTGGCCAGGCTGGTCTCAAACTTCTGATCTCAGGTGATCCACCCACCTTTGCCTCCCAAAGTGCTGGGTGTGAGCCACTGCGCCCGGCCTCATGAAGTCTTATTAATAGGAGTCAGGGACCTGTTAAGATTGAGTCTCTCACCAAGCAAGACAAGCACCTACCACTTATCAGTATTGCTGAGTGTTGGAGTCCCCACCTTGTTGAAGTTTTTTTGTTTGTTTGTTTTTGAGACAAGGTCTCACTCTGTTATCCAGGATGGAGTGCATTGGTGCGATCTCCAGATTCAAGTGATTCTCCTGCCTCAGCCTCCTGAGTAGCTGGGATTACAGGCACGTGCCACCACACCAGGCAAATTTTTGTATTTTTAGTAGAGATGGGGTTTTGTCATGTTTTCCAGGCTGGTCTGGAACTCCTGGCCTAAAGTGATCCACCTGCCTCGGCCTCCCAAAGTACTGGGATTACAGGCATAGAGCCACCATACCACTCTGCCTTGTTAAAAGTTTTTTGTTTGTTTTTTGAGATGGAGTCTCACTCTGTCGCCCAGACTGGAGTGCAGTGGCGCGATCTTGGCTCACTGCAACCTCCGCCTCCCACGTCGAAGCCATTCTCCTGCCTCAGCCTCCCCAGAGTAGCTGGGATTACAGGTGGCGCACGACCATGCCCACTAATTTTTTGTATTTTTTTAGTAGAGATGGGGTTTCGCCATGTTGGCCAGAGTGGTCTCGAACTCTTGACCTCAAGTGATCCACCCATCTCGGTCTCCCAAAATGTTGCGCCCGGCCACCTTGTTAAAGTTTTAAAAAGAGAAATAAGGATGAACACAATTAAAAGATCATATAGACCCTAAGGACTTGGAAACTGAGGTTGCAAGTCAGACACCTCAACTTGGATGAAGGATCTTTGCTCCACTATTAGTTTATGAATTTAGGCAAGACTAATAACCTTAAAATCTCAGCTGCTTCAGGTATCAATGACGAATGATCCCTGCCCTCAGCCTTCTACCTTGACCCCATTCTGACCTGCAAAAATGCCGTTCCTCATAATCCTCAAATGAGTTGCGGAAACTTGAAAAGCAATTGTGACCTGCGAATGTGCTACTGACTACTGAGACCCTGTAGGAAAAAATAAAGGGAGGGAGGAATATGGATACTTTTCCTTCCAACCGCATGTGACCTGATCACATGACTTATGTGCATTCTGGATCCCAGGTCACCAGACAACTAACATTCTAACCTTGAACGTGGTCCCTCAACTGGCCGGGTCCTAGCTCTCCCCAGAGACCGTGAGAAACTGGCAGTTGACCGGCTCCTCTGAGCCTGCTGAGTTTTTTCTATTTGCCCAACCACAGCTCTGCTGGAGAAGCAAAAAGTGCTCCAGTATGTATGTAAACCATGAACCAAACTTCCTAACGCACGGAAGAGCGCTGGCAGGAGCCATGCCACTGAATCAGACAGTGGCTGTACTGGAAGGTGGAAGACTATGGGTCCTTTCACGTCCTTTAAGTACTTCTGTACTTATCTCTCTGTGTCAGTTCCTCCACCTGCACCTGGTTAGGAAAGTTAGTGCACTTAAAACAGGGCCTGGCATATTGCAACAGAAGGTGAACATTATCATTCTTTCAAAAATTTCTACTGGCCGGGCGCGGTGGCTCACACCTGTAATCTCAGCACTTTTGGAGGCTGAGACGGGCGGATCACGAGGTCAATATATCGAGACCATCCTGGCCAACATGGTGAAACCCCTTCTCTACTAAAAACACAAAAATTAACTGGGCGTGGTGGTGGGCGCCTGTAGTCCCAGCTTATAGGAAGACTGACGCAGAATTGCTTGAAAGCGGGAGGCGGAAGTTGCAGTGAGCCAGGATCGCGCCACTGCACTCCAGCCTGGGCGAACAAACAAACTTCTATCAAGAACTTGTATTAGTTTTATGGCTAAGGTTTGCTTTTAAACATTTTCTTGATCATTGTTTTACAGGAACGTCTCTTTAATGGAAATTTTTAAACTTATTTTTGCCTCCCCCAAATCCATAACCCCAATTTGAAGCAGAAAGTTGCAAACTATGGGGATGAATTTGCGGAACGGTATGTCTTTTCTTTTTCCATGAAAAACTCAGAATAACATCTCAAAAGGTGTAGGCACTTTCAAGAAAGCTTCATCCGCCAGCTTTAAGCACGCGCACCGAAGAAAGAATTTGGGGAGCGAACGCCTCGGGCTTCCCCATAGGCGAGTTTTCCCCCCGGCCAGAGGAAGAGCGCCCAGCTGAGCCATTAGCGCATGCGAGGGAAAATGGAGGCGCCTGGTCCCACCCGCGCACCGGCGCCTGCGCCCTGGGCGCCCACCCGGACCCGCGAGGCGGCTACGGCCGGAGAAAGAGGGCAAGGGAACCAGTGCCGTGTCGCGCCCCACCCTGCACCCGACCGCAGTGCCGGCGAGCCCGGCTCCGGCCCTAAGAGTCCGCTCCAAGCCGCTCCAGACCGCGAGCCGCTCCGCAGGTTTGCAGTGCTCCATGCTTTCCCTCCAGCCCTTTGTGTCCTAGCGCTCGTCGGAAGGAACGCGGGAACGCGCGCCGTGCTGTGCGCCTGCGCAAGGGGGCAGGCGGTGCGCCCTGCCTGGAGTCAAGAGTGGGCGAGGCTCCCGGCCGCCCCGCCCCGGCCCGCCTTCGCTCCGCCCCTTGCCCGCCATTTCGTGCTCCGCCGCGTCTCCCGCGTCTGGCGCGCGCGGCCTCCGCGTGATGGACGCCCGGAAGCCGGCACAACAAATGCCCAAGCGCCAGGGCTTCGCTGTCTGCAGATCCTTCCGCTTCCCGCGGAGCGAAGATGGCGCCTAGAGCTTGCGGCGTTGCCCAAGTATGGGGGGAATTAGGCGCCTCTCCCTCCTCAAGAAGGGTCTGCAGGCTGGCCTCGGGGGTGTGCACGTCCTTGTGTATGCAGAACCCTGGGGCGTGCGCCTTTATGTGTATGCGCAACCTCGGAAGTGTGCACATACTCTTGCTTACACTCTAGCACGCACACCCAAACTTGGCATGCACGAACCTGCGGATTTCCATGTTTTCGTATGTGCACGACCTCGAGGACGCACTTGGACCCGAGAATGTCCGCATTTGTGTTTGCACAGGTCCGGGTGTGCACGGACACGTGCGTTCAGGAATCTAGTGGTTCGCAGGAGCCGCTGTTTGCGCGGCCGGGGGATGTACGTGGACCCGCGAGTGCTAGCCCCGCCTTCGCTGTCTGTGGCCCGGGAACACGATCCTGTTTCCGGCCTGTTTGGGATTTATTTGCACTTGCCCAGTTTACATGCAAAGCATAATCTGCCGACCACCCCAAACAATTTTTAACCTTTCCTTCGTTCTTCACCGATTTTTTGGCTCCTGCCCTGGACCCAACTTTGCACTTGGGGGCACGCGGTGATAGTGACTCAGAGCATGAAGCCAGTGGGAGAAACGCCTAGAAATAGGCAGTTAGGACAACCTGTGAAGGAGGCGCATGGCTCGCCAATGACAGGGGAAGCCGTGAGCCGAGACCAGGGCATGGGGTAGAGGGAATGGGGTAATGGGCCCAGGACTGTTTGGGGAGGCATTCAGTCTCATTTGAGAGGATGGTGGGTGGAAGCAGAGGAGGCAGGTCATGGAGAGGAGAGTGTGTGGGGAAAGGGGTGTTGGTGAGGCTCAGGGGGCAGAAGACTTGGGCAGGCGTTTGAAGTGAGAGCTCGCAGGGACTGGCCTCCCCAGGGAGCAGTGGGGAGAAGCAGGTGGGGCCTGGGGGTAGAGCCCGTGTGTCCCACTGTTGACACCTTCGCGGGCTACTGCTCCTCGTGGCTTCTGTGTGGAGCACAGGCCTCTTTCCGGGAGAGGGACTCAGACTGCAGGCTCCAGCCCTGCACTGCCATTAAAGGCCTGGGCAGGTTGTCTGCATAAGAACACTACCTCTAGTGGAAATGGAGGGAGACGCCGCGGCACAGAGGACCTGTCCCAGACACGTGGGATGGCAAGCATCGGCGCTGGAGTGACTGCCGAGGTCCCCTGGTGAGGCCCTGCTTGTCTCTCCCTCAGCAGCCTAGTCCCCTCTGATTTTTTTTTTTTTCTTTTTTTGAGACGGAGTCTCTGTCGCCCAGGCTGGAGTGCAGTTGGCACCGTGTAGGCTCACTGCAACCTCCGTCTGCTGGGTTCAGGCATTTCTGACCTCAGGTGATCCGCCCGCCTCGGCTTTCCAAAGTGCTTGGGATTGCAGATGTGAGCCACCGCGCCCGGCCTGTCCTGTTTATGGTTACAGGTACTCTCCAGTCATGCTCATGGAAAACCTCTCCCCTGAGGTGTCTGCGTTTCCATTGAGAATCCCTCTCCACGAGGTCCCCAATGTGTCTGTCTCCAGCTCGTTGGAACATGTCTCATGAGGGAGCAGGGGCCACTTCGCACACTTTGCGGGACAGCCTTTTTGCTGTAGGCCAGATCTTTTCTCTTTTTCCTTTTTTTGGAGACAGAGTCTTGTTCTCTTGCCCAGGCTGGAGTGCCAGATAGTATGATCTCAGCTCACTGCAACCTCCACCACCTGGGTTCAAGCGATTCTCATGCCTCAGCCTCCTGAGCAACTGGGATTATAGGCATGTACCACCACACCTGGCTAATTTCTGTATTTTTAATAGAGATGGGGTTTCACTATGTTGACCAGGCTGGTCTCGAACTCCTGGCCTCGAGTGAACCACCCGCCTCAGCCTCCCAAAGTGCTGGGATTACAGGCACTAGCCAATGCACCCGTCCTAGGCCAGATTTTTTTTTTTCATCTGAAATGAAGGTTTTTTTTCAGTCACCCAGAAGACACTTTTTTGTTTTTGAGAGAGAGTCTCGCTTTATTGCCCAGGCTGGAGTGCAGAGGCGCAATTTCGGGATTACAGGCACATGCTACCACGCCTGGCTAGTTTTTTGTATTTTTAGTAGAGACGGGGTTTTCTTGGCCAGGCTGGTCTCGAACTCCTGACCTCAGGTGATACTCCCGCCTCAGCCTCCGAAAGTGCTAGGATTACAGGCATGTGCCACCGCGCCCAGCCTAGACCAGATCTATTTTATCTGAAATGGAAATGAAGGCTTTTTTTTCTGTCACCCAAAAGATACTTTCTGAGCACATGCTCTGTTAAGCCTGTGTCTGGACTAGAGATAGGGCCGTGGAGCAGTTCCTGCCTCTAAGGAACATACAGACCCCAGTCCCAGGACATGAGGGTCCAGAAGCAGACAAACAGCTTTTTTCCACTGAACCTGGACCTGCCTTCACCCTCCCCACTCAGCCCCGTGCATCTTGAATTAAAACAGAGAAGGTGGGGATTGGATGGTGGCAGGCCGTTCTCCCCACCGAGGGAGTGGCCTTGCCAGGCACTGCCTTCCTCTTTCCCAGGCCTGGGCATTGCCCCCAGCCCCTGCTTCTGGGAGTAACGGGGAGTTCACTGCACTCTGGGACACCAGTTGGGACCCTCCTCAGAAGGGGATGGGGACAGTCCTGAGTGCAGGGCAGTCTGTGGGGAGGCCATGGTGGGGCTATCCCACTGACCTCCCTCAGCACCATATCTGGACAGCCGTGCCCCCCTGGGAGGTGGGGTGAGGGGGCCAGTGTCTAGCCATCTAGCTGTTGTTCCTGTGACACTCAGGCCTCAGGGCAGGTTGTGCCACTTTAATCCACCAGCAGGGCCAAGTCCTGGAGCCCTCAGGGCACCAATTCTGAGATCTGCTCTAAACAAGGTCTACATCCTTCAAAGTAGGTGAGGTGGTCTCATCTCCTGTAGAACAGGCAGGTTTCCTACTTTCCCCAAAGGCCCCAGGACCTGGGTGATGTACTTTTTCCCTCAACGGTCCCTCCCTCTCCTTCAGCACAAGGCTCAAGAGGCAGCTCCCCATCCCACCCCACTCCTGAGCAGGCGGCCGGAGCTGCCCCCTCGGAATGCCACGCTGGGCAAGGGGTCCGTGCCTGGGAAACACCTGGTGGGGAATGCTCTGGTCTCAAGAATAAACAACAGGGATCTAGATGGTGCCACCGTCCTCAGCCTCTCACCTCCAAAGAAGCCACATTCAAGAGAAGGGAGGTCCCTCCACAAATGAGACAGCAGAAGAATAAATGCCACCCTGTGCCTGCCGACTTCCTGCAAAGGTCTGTGGGCTCGTGTAAATAATTGAATGGAAAACTTCAGAAGGAAGGCAGCCCACGGGAGCCTGGCCTTGCCTGCCAGAAAGCAGGTTATAAAATGCTTCCCATGTAAGCGGTGGCTGGGGGTAGTCAGGATGCCTAGTTACAACTCCGAGAAGTAAGGCTGCCCTGGGCTCCCAGGGGAAACGCTGGGCTGGGTGGGTGGGCGCTCTTCAGGGAGTAGATCCCTCCCAGCCACCCCCAGCTCCTAGTCTCTGGGGTGTGGTAGCTCCAAGATCTCAAAGCCCAATCGCCGAGCCCGGTGGTTTCCAATGTGTCCTACCCTCCCTCCTGCTGCACATGCAGCTTGCGTTGCTGGGGAGTAAGGGGAGATTTCCGGCCAGCACAAGCAAAGCCAGGCAGGGTGTCCCCTGAGGCGGCGCAGCAGGAGGACCACCAAGTGTGGCCCATACGCCCTGCATCCGGCCCTCTCCCTGCCTTGTCCTCAGCTGAAGTCTGAGGTGAATCGTAGGCTGGGCCGATTCCCCACCCCTGGCCTCAGGGCGGTTCCTCCTGGGTCCAACTGCCCCAGCCCAGGCCATCTGGGAGGCAGCCTGGGCGGGGAGAGAGGGAGGGAGGACGTGTGTGGAGCCACTGCCCAGCCCCCGAGGCACAAACGTTTCCTTATGTGGTGGCTCTGAGTGCCCGGGCGACACCCTAGAGGCTGCTGGGGAGGGCCAGGGCCGGACAAACCCTGGGTGATTGCAGAAGCAGAGCCCCTGCCCAACAGGATCTTGGCCTCATCTTGTGGAGGAAAGGACCCCCACCCAGCTCTTTGTCCCCTGGAGTGGCCCACAATCCCCTAGGAGGAAGTGGTCACTGCTTCTCTACGGGATGTTTCCCCAAATTCCCCCTGTGTTTGCAGGAGAACCTGTGAGATTAGAGGTACAGCAGAGACCCCAGCCCCGGGACAGGAAGGGGTGAAGGGTGGGCTGGCAGGCCCCTAGCCTCAGGGTGCGCCTCCCGCACCACCCCCCACTCAGCACCAGGCACGGCGCTACTCCCTTTGTTTCCGGCAGGCTTTGGGAGCTATATTTGGCTGTGGGGGGATAACAGGGTGACTCATGGGAGGGATGGCCCGGGGTGGGAAGTGGAGGAGCTATGTCTCTGGAAATGCGGCTCCCTCTGTTCCCAGGCCTGCCGCAGGTGCTAGCCTTCCGTGAGCGCTGAAAGCAAAACAGGCAACAACGCCAGGGCTCCCGCCTGTAATCCCAGCAATTTGGGAGGCCGAGGGGGGCAGATTGCTTGAGCCCAGGAGTTTGAGACCAACCTGGCCAGCACAGTGAGACGCCATCTCTACAGAAAAAAATTAGCCAGGAGTGACGGTGCACACCTGTGGTCCCAGCTACTCTGGATGCTGAGGCAGGAGAATCACCTGAGCCTAGAAGTTCAAGGCTGGAGAGAGCCGAGATCACGCCACTTACACTCCAGCCTGGGCAACAAAATAAGACCCTATCTCAAAAAAAAAAAAAAAAAGAAAGAAAGAAAAGAAAAGAAAGAAAAAGAAACTGGGCAGACCCAGCATAGCTGCCTCCCACAGCAAAGCAAGGCTCCATGGTCCCTGCACTCGCTCTCAGGGTGTAGGACATTGACCTCAGGGGGCACCCCAGCTGTCCAGAGCCTGGTTAGCACACCCCAGCCCTGATCCCCTGGGATGTCTACTCAGACCTGCGAACTGCCCTAGCTTCTCAGGCCAGTGTCATTTCTCCAAGGTGACAGCCCTTAAAGCAGATTTGAATGTCTGACAGGGCGTGTTCCCCATGGGATATGTATTTTATTGTTGTTTTATGGCTTTTTTTTGAGACAGAGTCTCACTCTGTCGCCCAGGCTGAAGTGCAATGGAGCAATCTTGGCTCACTGCAACCTCTGCCTCCTGGGTTCAAGCGATTGTCCTGCCTCAGCTTCCCGAGTAGCTGGGATTACAAGCACCTGCCACCACACCTGGCTAATTTTTGTTTTTGTGTTGTTGTTGTTGTTTTTTGAGACACACCTGGCTAATTTTTGTTTTTGTTGTTTGTTTGTTTGTTGTTGTTGTTTGTTTTTTTTTGAGACAGAGTTTCCCTCTTGTTGCCCAGGCTGGAGTGCAATGGCGCAATCTTGGCTCACCACAACCTCCGCTTCCCAGGTTCAAGCTATTCTCCTGCCTCAGCCTCCCAAGTAGCTGGGATTACAGGCACGTGCCACCACACCTAGCTAATTTTGTATTTCTAGTAGAGATGGGGTTTCTCCATGTTGGTCAGGCTGGTCTCGACCACCTGACTTCAGGTGATCTGCCCGCCTCGGCCTCCCAAAGTGCTGAGATTACAGGCATGAGCCCCTGCGCCTGGCATTTTTGTATTTTTAGTAGAAATGGGGTTTCGCCATGTTGGCTGGGCTGGTCTCGAACTCCTGACCTCAGGTAATCCGCCTGCCTTGGCCTCCCAAAGTGTTGGGATTACAGGCGTGAGCCACCGCGCCTGGCCAGAATATTTTTTAAATGAGGCTCCAGTAAGAAATGTGCTCACTCCAGTGCATCTTGAATTGGTCTGATTTCAGGGAGTATAGGTTGAGGCTGACTCCGAAAGTTAACCCTGGTCCAGGAGGCCTTGGCATGCCAGCACCACCCCCACTGGGCTGAGGGGACGAGCCTGCTGGGCCTGGCTGCCAGCTGGCCCTGCGACTCCCATCTTTTCTCCCACAGCCCCTTGATGCTCAGCTCCCTGGGGTCCATCCTTGGTCCCTCGGTCAAGGGACATCCATCTCTAAAGTGCCTTCCTCCCAGCCACTACCCTTACTAGCTGACACTGGGAAAGTCACCTCCTGCCTCAGAGCTCCCATTGGCCCCAGCCCAACTTGCCCCATCCTGATTCAGTGGGAATGGGTAGGATTCAAGCCCCCCAGTTCAAGACCCAGTCTTCTGCAGTACACTAGGATCCCAGAGCTGAAGTAGACAATCCGGTTAATACATCAGTGCACAGACTCTTCAGTTTTAAGATTCTCTTTCCATACTGGGGGAGGTCTCAGGAATCTGTAGAAGGTAGATGGGGAAATGGACACTCAGAAGCATCACACACTTCACAATCCAGATGCTGATAAAATGGCCAAACCTTGGTGTTCAAAGGGATCTTAGTGGTCCTCTCATTCAACCCAACTATCCAAAGCAGAAATCTCTTCTACTGCTTCCTTGATTGCTTCCAGCGGCAGGGGAACTCACTACCTTGGTATGGTTTTGTTTTGTTTCTTGTTTTTGAGATAGGGTCTCTCTTTGTCACCCAGGCTGGATTGCAGTGGCATGATCATGGCTCACTGCAGCCTCGACTTCCTGGACTTGAGGGATCCTACTGCCTCAATCCACTCCCCCTCAAAGCAGCTGGGACTATAGGTGTGTGCCACCATGCCCGACTGATTTCTCTGTATTTTTACCAGAGGCAGGGTTTTGCCATGTTGCCCAGGCCAGTCTCGAACTCCTAGGCTCAAGTGATCCTTCTGCCTTGGCCTCCCAAAGTGCTGGGATTACGGGCGTGAGCCACCACGCCCGGCGGGTGTGTTCTGTCTTAAAGGAATTAAAATTTTCCTCCTTCAGCGTCTGTCCTCGTGGTCCTTGTTCTGACTGTGTGTTCTGTGAAAGCAGAGTTACGGGGTGATTTGCTCCCCGCTGCATCCCACCACCTCACACAAAGCTGGGATGTAGCGATGTTCAATGGATATGCTGCCGGAATGATTGATGAAGCAATACTGAATGTTAGCCATGGTGCCGCCTAGAGTAGCAGTCATCTACTCTAGGCTATACAGCACCAGCTTTTCACACCATCCCACATATGACAGACAGGGTTTCCAGAACATTCTTCATCCTTCCCACGCCTCTGCCACATGCAGGTTGCAGAGTTCTTTTAAGCAGTGGGCCTCTGCACTGAACTCAGTTTTCTAGGGCTGTCCTGAATGGCACAGAAGTGGAGTGGGGCATGCCACCCCTCGGGGTGCACTCCATGCTGCTGTCCGCACAGCCTGCCTTGCGAGGGCTTATTTCAGCATCACGCCATGGGTGCATCTCTCTGAGCCCTAGGCTGGTCCTTTGTGCAGCAGAGATGCAACTTTAACTTCCAGAATTTTAGCAAAGCATGGGGCTCCTTGCTTTGTATGGCAATGGTACCACACCCTGGAAGAGGGCAGCCCCAGGCCCTCCTAGGTGGCACCTGTTCAAGGGGCCAACAGTCTCGTGGGGCAAGAAGATGCCAGAGTGTGCCCCTTGCTTGGTTTCCTCAGTGAGCAAGACCTGGCATTGGGGGTCTCCCAGTCCCCAAGCTGAGAGACCCATACCAGGTCATCAGCAGTTGTCTGACTGTGGGTAGAGGAGCCCCTGGGCCCCAGGGCTTCCAGGCACTGTGGCTCAGCTTTGCTGGCCCACAGAGCCACACAGGCATGAGGTAGTTGTGAACACACCGTTCTGGGTTAATAAGTGTTTGCTGACTGACTCCCGAGGGCTAGGAGGTGGGGAACTGCCACACCTGCCAGCAGGAGGTGGGGAACTGCCAGCTGGTGGCTGGCAGACTTCATATGGCACCTGGGATGCTGGATCCTCCTGGTCCCCTCTGCCGTGAGGGGCCAGGTCAAACTCATCCCTCTCACCCCAGCCCACAGGTTGCAGGTCTCTTTTTTTTGAGATGGAGTTTCACTCTCGTTGCCCAGGCTGGAGTGCAGTGGTGCGATCTTGGCTCACTGCAACCTCCGCCTCCCGGGTTCAAGCGATTCTCCTGCCTCAGCCTCCCAAGTAGCTGGAATTACAGGTGCCCGCCACCACGCCCGGCTAATTTTTGTAGTTTTAGTAGAGACGGGGTTTCACCACGTTGGCCAGGCTGGTCTTGAACTCCTGACCTCAGGTGATCCACCTGCCTTGGCTTTCCAAAGTGCTGGGATTACAGGTGTGAGCCACCGTGTCCGGCCACACAGGTTGCAGATCTGATGAAGGGCAGGGAGGAGGCTCTGGCTAAGACCAGGCTCGATCTGAACTTGTAGTGTAAAGGCAGAAGGAGTGAGATCCAGACTATCCCAGGAAGGAACTGGGGCCTCTGGAAAACCAGAGAGGTTTTCCTCCCCTGAAGGGGTTTTGTGGCAACGTCCCTCAGCAGAACCACCTGGTGGCCACAGAGGCTCAGGCAGGGTTGGGTGGGGGGCAATGGGAGGGGATGGGGCAGGTCAGGGCCATTGCTCCCTGCTGAGTCCCACTGGGGATCATTGTGACAGAGAGGAAACCCCCCTTGGTGCAAGGAAGCCAAAGGAAGATAAAATTTGCCCCACCCTGAAAAGGAAAGGAAGACTCGGGAGAGAGGCCCCAGAGGGGGAGGCTTTACTGCCCAAAGGCTCCCAAGGCCTGTCAGGTCAGCAGACACCAGCTGTGTTCCAGCAGAAGGTGGCCGGCTGAGCCCAGCTCCAGAAGGACACCAGCTGGGCTCCCGCGCCACAAGGGCTGGTCGGGCCTGAGAAAGCACCTGCCCAGATGTGCCAAGGAGAGTTGGCCCCACACCCGGACCTGCACTGCTGACTCCAAGCAGAGGCTGCGCCCACCTCGCCCTCCTTCCTGCAGGAAGTGTGGCTTTGCAGCAGTGGCTGGTCTGAGGAATTGCCTCCTAGGCCAAGCCCTCTGGCTACCTCCCCAGGCCTCAGGGATCCCCCTGGAACACACCTGCAGTCCCGCCCAAGGCAGGCTGTGTGTTCTGAAAGAGCCCTGGGGTCCCAGGACAGAGCCCGCTGGCACTCACTGGCTGGAGAGCCTGGGGCAGGTCACTCTGCCAGCCGGCCCCCAGTGCTCAGTCCCAGCTCTGCCAGCCAGCATGTAATTTTTCTGCCTGTGAGAGCGTGGGCCACCTGAGCCGGCTGAGCTGAGTGAGCAGGACCAGAGCCTGGGTGCGAAATGCAAACATGGCCTCATACGCAAATCACTCAGTTGTTTGTTCCTTCTCTACTGACAAGGGCCAGACACACCCAGATGCCGAAAAGAGCGTCCATGGCCTGGTCCCTGGGTGTCCTCAAGAGAGGAGTAGGCTGGGCACCTGATGGAGCACAGCAGCGCTAACCTCTGGGGCAGGACCCAGCTGAGCAGACGGCCCTCTCTCCTCGGAGGAGCCGCGAGCCCTCGGTCCCTGCCTGAGGGAATTCATAGCATTCTGCCTTTCCTGAAATCACTTGTGTCCCAAATGGAGTCATCCCACAGACCATCAGTGATGTCTGTTTCCCCAGGCTCAGGGCAGACTTTCAGTCTGGGGCTGATGTGGGCCGACCTTTGAGGAGCTGGCTGGGAACCCCTCCCTCACCTTCATAACAGGGACCACTGCAGGGTGGTAAGCCAGGCCCACATAGCTCTTTTTTTTTTTTTTTTTGCCCGGTTAATTCTTTGTATTTTTAGTAGAGACGGGATTTAATCATGTTGGCCAGGCTGGTCTTGAACTCCTGACCTCAGGTGATCCACCCGCCTAGGCCCCCTAAAGTGCAGGGATTACAGCCATGAGCCACTGCACCCGGCCATCCACATAGCTCCTTCTTGCCTGAAAGATCCTGGGCCAGGAGGGAGCTAAGCTTGGGACCCTGCCTCAAAGGATTCTGGGCAGGGTGACACCAGCACTGGGTGGGTAGCAGTCCCCTGAGGCTGCGGGTGGCAGACAGCTGGGCCACGGGGGCCCTGGGGAGTCCCAGATGTTGTCTCTTTCAGCTCACTGCTTCTCAGAACGAGAGGGGGAGACTGGGGAGGCCACAAGGAGGGGCCGAGGGGCCCCCACGGGGGTTTACTGAGGAGCAGACAGTGCGGGCAGTGGGCCATCTGTCCCCGGGCTGGGCCAAGGAGGGGCTTCCCAGTATCAGCAGGCAGGGCTGCCCTCAGGCCCAGCTCCCCCAGGAGTGCATGGCAGGGGCACCTGGCTCAGGGCTGAATGGAATGAGATGGGTCTAGAGCACCCCCTGCACACAGTGAGGCTCAGGTGAACCTGGGAATGTTCAGGGAGAGGCACAGGAGAAACAGGAGGCCTGAAAGGGAGGGGCCCGGCCTGAGGGCAGATCTGGAGGAGAGGGCCCACCTGCAAGCTGCTTCCCTCCGGCCTGCTGGAGGCGCCAAAATCACCCTAGCCCGGGCCCCACCCGACAGTCTGAAAGCCCTTTCTCTTTCCATACTGGGGGAGGTCTGAAAGCCCTGGGCAGGGACCGACGTTCTGATTTCACGGCAGACCTTGTTTTCCACCAAAATCAATCAGCCATGGTTCTGTAGGGTCCTTGAAATCTCCCCTAAGAGCTTGGTCAGAGCCTCGGAGGAAGGAGGCGTGGGGGGAGGAGCCTCAGATCTGGGAGGCCGGGTCTAGAAGGTCCGGCCCATCCTTGGGACCCTAGAACCTGGTCCCTGAAAGGCATGGCCCCTCCTGAGGCACTGACTCTGGGGACTGAAGCCCCCACAGAGCTCTCACTTCCAAGGCCCCCCAACCCTGGGCCACTGGGGAATCCCTGCTCCCTCCCCTTCCCCACCCATCCTCTTAGGCTCCTTCTCCCATCCCCCAGGGAAAAGAGGGCCCGCCCCCCACGCCAGGGCATCCCACTTCCTGCCTCTCACCGGCAAACAGCTCCCAATCTCAGTCCTCAGTGAGGAAACAGGGGTGTGTCTGACCCCTCCCAGCCAGGCTCCACCATTGTGCTGGCCCTTGACTCCATTTGTCCCTCCTGTTGGCTTCTTCCAGGTTCCTCTTGTGTTCACACGGAGTACTCTAGCCCACCTCCCTCCTGCTTCCCTGACTTCACCGCCTCCGAGCTCTCAGCTCACTGCAACCTCTGCTTCTCGGGTTCAAGCGATTCTCCTGCCTCAGCCTTCAAGTAGCTGGGATTACAGGCGCCTACCACCACGCCCAGCTAATTTTTTTTATATTTTTAGTAGAAATGGGTTTCGCCATGTTGGCCAGGCTGGTCTCAAACTCCTGACCTCAAGTGATCCGCCCTCCTCGGCCTCCCAAAGTGCTGGGATTACAGGTGTGAGCCACCAAGCCTGGCCCCGCAGCCTCCTTCTTGAAAGAGATGTCCACACCTCATCTGCACCTCCTCCTCCCTTCCTCGTTCCTCAGCAGCTGGCCTTCTGCGGCTGCTCCCAGGATCTTCTGCAGAGTCCGGTCCAGTCAACCCGAACTACCTGGCTCCAGGTCCATGTCTTTTGAGCCCTCCTCTTCTCCGCCCCATGGCTGCCCGTTTCTCTGGGCCTGCCTCTCTGCCCTCCTGTCCTCACCGCAGGCCCTTTCTACCTGAGCCTTGGGGCAGGCACTCTCCCTCTGAGAGTGGAAGTGGGGAGGCTGGGAACAAGGGCTGGCATAGGGCACCCTGGGTGCAGAGGCCTCACTGTGTACCAGCTGGATGGCCTTGGTTTCCTCAGGCGTAAAGTGAGGTTGGTAACGTGGAATTGGCCTCTGGGTCCTGTGAGGACTTAGAGGCATACATCCAGGCAGCTGCTGCACACCCAGGGGGCCGAGATTTGCCCAATGAACTCTGGCACCAGTGCTTTCAGCCACAGTGAGAGGTTTGCAGAGGGCTTCATAGGTCCGCAGGCATTTGGGCTGATCTGGGAGTCCCAGTGACCCAAGCAGCCACACACATTCCCACACAGCTGAGCGCATTACTATTCTGAGCAAGGGGCGGGCACATTTTGAGGGCCTCGGCCATTTGCACGGAACACCGTGTTCTGTCTGCTGCCACTGGTCCCAAGGAGGACGAATCCCCTCAACCTTACCCCACCGTGGGCATCTCCACCCAGAGCCCTGGGACGTGAGGGCTGGGGGCTGGCAGCAGATGGGTTAACTCCTGGCCTGGCTCAAGAAGGGATGGCCCATCAGCCTGCAAACCCCTCTGGACTCCTGGCACCCCTCCTCTCACACACGGCCCCTCTACCCTCCGACTGAAGGGCACAGGGGCTCCCCCAGGTGGCCAAATGCACGAAGGCCAGAAACAGGGGAGTCCGGCAAAAACTTAACTGCAAACAGCTCGCCCCTTCCACCCCATAAATACAGCTCCCTGGTCGGACCAGGTGTTCTGACTTGGGCTTTGGAAAATCAGGCCACCTGTATGTGGATCTGCGTCTGTAGGAAGCCAGAGGCTTTGCAGCCCAGGTGTCGTAAAGTATTCTTAGCAGGCTGCAGGGGAACTGCTTACAGCCATTGTAAAGCTGCGGCAGGGTTTAGAATGACACACTCTGCCATGTGTCATGGGTCACAGGACACAGAGATATGGGGACAGGAAACAGCCCAGAGGCCCAGCTCGAAGCCAGAAATGCACCAGTAACCACCATTATGTATTACATGCCTCTGTGTGCCTGTCACCATGCTCAAGGCTTTCCGTCCCTTGTCTCATTTACTTCTCACAACAGCCTAGGAGTTAGGCACTCTTATTCTCCCCATTTAGCAGATGAGGAAACTGAGGCTGAAGTTAAATCCTTTGTCTAGAATCACACAGCTAGACAAAGCCTGAACTTGAACTCAAACATGTCTGCCTCCCAGCTCTTTGCTCTTTTTTTTTTTTTTTTTTTTTGAGACGGAGTCTCTCTGTGTCGCCCAAGCTGGAGTGCAGTGGCGCTATCTCGGCTCACTGCAAGCTCCGCCTCCCAGGTTCACACCATTCTCCTGCCACAGCCTCCCGAGTAGCTGGGACTACAGGCACCCGCCACCATGCCCGGCTAATTTTTTTGTATTTTTAGTAGAGACGGGGTTTCACTGTGTTAGCCAGGATGGTCTCGATCTCCTGACCTCGTGATTTGCCCGCCTTGGCCTCCTAAAGTACTGGGATTACAGGCGTGAGCCACCATGCCTGGCCTTTAGCTCTTTGCTCTTATGCAAGCCTGCCTGTGCACAGGAAGATGACCTGGCCAAGTAACTAGAGAGCCACGAGTATACTCGTGAGATGCTCATCAACGAGGATGTGCAACGCCTTCTTTCCCCAGAAGCGTGCACAGCAGGTGCTCCGCAATTGCAGCTGGAACACAGGGAATGCATACACAGGAGAAACAGGAAGGGAGGACCCAGCTTCCCCCACAAAGACTCAGGGCTTGGATACTGGTCCTTCTAGACCACGGGCACCTAGACACCATTGAGTGAACCAAGATCCAGAAAGTTCCAGTGACAGGTTGTGGCCCACTCTCGGCTTACTGGCAGGCTGAGCTCCAGCATTCTTAGACCCAGACAGGTTCCTGGTGACAGCCATGCACAAGCAGGGGACACATCCATGAATGTGGGTTCAGTCACACATGGCTCCACCCACATATACATCTTCCAAAGGCAAAACCTGCTGCCACCATCTGTGCAGACACAGTTGAACACTTGGCCTCTTCGGCACACAGTTCAGCTCACAATGACAAGCACACACACAGACACACACACAGAGACACAGACACATGCACACATAATACACACAGACACACAAACACACACACATGAAAGGGGGTCTCAGAGAGAAGGGGAAGGAGGAGCTGGCTCAGGAGCTGAAAATCCCTGCAGTCCCACAGACACGCAGGGCCTAAGCCCTGGGCTCTGGCCCCTGAGCTGCAGACTTTGTCCTCAGGTGGCTGCCACCCACCTTCTGGGGCCCCGCCTGCCTTCTGCCTTCTGTCCTTCCATTTTATTTATTTATTTATTTTTGTGTTTTTTTTTTTTTTTTTTTTTTTTTGAGACAGAGTCTTGCTCTGTCACCCAGGCTGGAGTGCAATGGTGAGATCTTGGCTCACTGCAGCCTCTGCCTCCCGGGTTCAAGCAATCCTCCTGCCTCAGCTTCCCAAGTAGCTGGGACTACGGGCACGTGCCACCGCACCTGGCTACTTTTTTTGTATTTTGAGTAGAGACAGGGTTTCATCATGTTGGCCAGGCTGGTCTCCAGACCTCAGATGATCTGCCCCCCTTGGCTTCCCGAGGTGCTGGGATTACAGGCGTGAGCCACTGTGCCCAGCCTGCCCTCCCATTTTAGTTAGTTACTATTATTATTATTATTTATTGTATTTTAGTTTTTTTTGAGATGGAGTCTTGCTCTGTCGCCCAGGCTGGAGTGCAGGGCACGATCTCAGCTCACTGCAAACTCCGCCTCCTGGGCTCACGCCATTCTCCTGTCTCAGCCTCCTGAGTAGCTGGGACTACAGGCGCCCGCCACCACGCCCGGTTAATTTTTTGTATTTTTAGTAGAGACGGGGTTTCACCGTGTTAGCCAGGATAGTCTCGATCTCCTGACCTCGTGATCTGCTTGCCTTGGCCTCCCAAAGTGCTGGGATTACAGGCGTGAGCCACCACGCCCGGCCAATATTATTATTTTTGAGACAAGCTCTCTGTCACCCAGGCTGGAGTGCAGTGGCGCCATTACAGCTCATGGCTCGCTGCAGCCTCAGCCTCCTAGGCTCCAGCAGTCCTCTCACCTCAGCCTCCCAATTAGTTGGGACTGCAGGAGTCAGCCACCACATCTGGCCACCTGACTAATTAAAACTTTTTTTTTTGGGTAGAAATTGCGGGGGGAGGGGTCTCACTATGTTCCCTAGGCTGCTCTTGAACTCCTGGGCTCAAGCGATCCCCCTGCCTCAGCCTCCCAAAGCAAAGCACTGGGATGACAGGCATGAACTACCTTGTCTGGCCACCTTCCTGTTTTAAACGCTGAGCCGAGGTCTGAAATGCCCCTGATGACCACCAGAGGGCGGATGAGCATCAAATAAGCCCTTCAGCCAGCCTGCTTCCAAAACCCTCCTCATTCATTCATTCTGAAATATGTATTAAGCACCCGTTTGTCCCAGTTCTTGGGACACAGAGAAGAAAGGTGGGGGAAAGTAGCAGAAAGGCGATTAAGGCAAAGGAAGAGGTGTGTGCCTAAAGTCCGGTGGGAATGGAGGTTAGATTTGGGGGAAAGGTGTTGGTAGGAGGGGCTCGGTAAAAAAAAAAAAAAAACCCAGCTAGAATGTACTGAGTATCAGCAGTGTTCCAAGCTGTTCAGAGTTTTTTTGTTTTGTTTTATTTTTTCTTTTTTGAGACGGAGTTTTGCTCTTGTTGCCCAGGCTGGAGTGCAATGGGGCAATCTCAGCTCACCGCAACCTCTGCCTCCTGGGTTCAAGCAATTCTCCTGCCTCAGCCTCCTGAGTAGCTGAGATTACAGGCATGCACCACTATGCCTGGCTAATTTTGTATTTTTAGTAGAGATGGGGTTTCACTATGTTGGTCAGGCTGGTCTTGAACTCCTGACCTCAGGTGATCTGCCCGCCTCAGCCTCCCAAAGTGCTGGGATTACAGGCGTGAGCCACTGAGCCCGGCCCAGAATTGTTTTTTTTTTTTTTTTTTTGAGATGGAGTCTTGCTCTGTCGCCCAGGCTGGAGTGCAGTGGTGCCATCTTGGCTTACTGCGACCTCCGCCTCCTGGGTTCAAGCGATTCTCCTGCCTCAGCCTCCCGAGTAGCCGGGATTACAGGTGCCCACCACCACCACACCTAGCTGATTTTTGTATTTTTAGTAGAGACAGGGTTTCACCATCTTAGCCAGGCTGGTCTTGAACTCCTGACCTTGTGACCTACCTCGGCCTCCCAAAGTGCTGGGATTACAGGCGTGATCCACTGCGCCTGGCCCAGAGTTTTTTTGTTTTTTGTTTTGTGACATGCATTAACTCATTTACTCCATGACTGTATGAACTAGGTATCTAGTATAACTTCCATTATTCTACTTATTATTGGTACAGTAAGGGAGACATAACGAGAGTTACTACTCCACCAGGCTGTTGTAGGGATTAAACTGCTCAGCATGAGTATGTGTAAAGCACTCAGAAAACTGCCCTGTTGTTATCGTCATCCTCATTTTACAGATGGGGAAACTGAGGCATAGTTAGCAAGGAGTAGGGGTCAATCATGAGCAGTCTGGTTCCAGTGCATGAGTGGAGGAGGCCAAGGCAGTGGCTGGGGAGCAGAACAGGAGAGGCAGGAGCGTGTGGGGCATCTGAGTGGAGGAGAAGCATGGGGGCCCAGGCCTACCCTCTGGCCTTGACCTGGGAGAGGGCCTCCATATCCCCAGGGCTGAAGATAAAGGACAAACAGCCCCCAGATCCCTCTGCCTCATCTTTCTTGGAGAGCTTGGGGAGGGTGGGAGGGCCAGGTCCCTAAACTCTGGCTCCCTTCTGTTTGGGGCTCATGGGGCTCGGGGCTCATGGGGCTCAGGGCTCCACAGTGATGGGCCTCTGGACTGGTCTCTCCCATCCGGCCTGGCACCCTAGCCCTGGCCCACGCGTTGGGGACAAGGGGCCCACCCACTCTGTGGCTGCCAGTCCCCCAGCATCTGGGCAGAGTGATAACACACCTCCACCCCCCTACATATGTTGAGGCTCTACTCCCACAAAGACTTCTTCTCATTTTTATTATTTATTTTTTTTGAGATGGAGTCTCGCTCTGTCACCCAGGCTGGAGCACAGTGGCACGATCTCAGCTCACTGCAACCTCCATCTCCCAGGTTTAAGCAATTCTCCTGCCTCAGCCTCCCGAGTAGCTGGGGCTACAGGTGCCTGCCACCACGCCCGGCTAATTTTTGTGTTTTTTTAGTACAGACGCGGTTTCACCGTGTTAGCCAGGATGGTCTCGATCTCCTGCCCTTGTGATCCGCCCGCCTCAGCCTCCCAAAGTGCTGGGATTACAGGCTTGAGCCACCGCGCCTGGCTAATTTTTTATATTTTTACTAGAGATGGGGTTTCACCGTGTTAGCCAGGGTGGTCTCAATCTCCTGACCTCGTGATCTGCCCGCCTCGGCCGCTCAAAGTGCTGGGATTACAGGCGTGAGCCACTGCGCCCAGCCTAAAGCCCTCTTTTCTATAGGATCCCATCTAATCTTCACAGCAATTTGGGAGATAGGCCCTTATTATCTTAGTCTTACAACTGCAGGAGCCACGTGGGAAGGAAGGGGATTGCCCCAGGTCACACGGCTCCTGCCTGGACCAGCCCTCTGCCATGACTTTTGCCGCAAATCATGCGCTCTTACTCCCACCCCCGCCCTGTTCCCTGCGCTACCGGACCCTTGGTGGCCATCTAGGGGATGGAAGTAGCTGTCCCTTGCGGATGACGACCCTTGTGCCGGACTGGGGATGGGGCTGCATGAAGCATTGTTCAGAGTCACCAGTATTCAAAGGGGCAGAATCTGCGTCCAACTTCATTCCAGGCTGGGGACACCTGGGGAGGCGGGAACCAGCTGTGTGAGGAACAGAGCCTCCAGAAAGGTGACGTGCCTGGGCAGGCAAGTGGGGACAAAGAGGGCGCCGGCACACCTGGCGGCCACGCAGCCCGCGCCCGCCAGCCCAGATTCAAAGTGGAGCCGAGGCTGTGATTGGCGGCCCAGCCCGAGCCCCACCCCTTCTCTCACCTCCCAGGCCGCTGGGAGAGACGCAGGGAATGGAGAAGGCCCCTCATCCCGCCTTTAACCACGCAGCAGTGGCCTGGCTGGTAGTGAACTGCTAACAACCTCTCCTGCTCCAAACCCTGCCGGGCCCCCGCTTGGCATTCTGGCGCCGCCTTCGGTCCCAGTGATTCCTGGAGCTGCCGGGGCTCCGGCCATCGAATCACCCCTCCCTGAGCCGTCCTTCAGCCTGCGGCCTCCTCCACTAACTGGTCTTACCCCCAACCCGCCCTCTCCAATGTCCCCTGTTCTCTGAGAGCTCTCCCAGTCCAGCCACCAGCCACGGCCAGGCCCAGGATGGAGCCGCCGCTTTCTGGGCTCCGTCCCGTGCCCATTGAGCTTTTCCCCCACGGCGGTGGCCCAGCCCCTGCTTGGACCCCGGGGACTCCGAGCGCAGCTGGGCCGGGAGTGGCAGCGGGGGAGGCCGGTGCACAGGTTGCCGGACCGCGGCGGGGGCAGGCGGCGGGGGCTGGGCGGGAACCCGACTCAGGGCCTGCGCCCCGCCCCGGCACAGATGGCGGCGGCGCGGGCGCGTCCCGGGCCGCCGCTGGGGGCTCGGGTTTCGGCCGAGAGGGGCGGGGCGAGCGCCTGGGGGCCCCGGGGAGGCTGCGGCCCAATCACGGCCCGGCCCGGACGCTGCCCCCGACCCCGGCCGCCAATCACTGCCTGGCCAGACCGCCCCCGCTCCGCTGCGTCCTTTGTTCCCGCTCCCCTCTGCCTTCCCGGGCGCCCCGCTCCGGCCCTGCGGCTTCCGGCCCGCGCGGACCCCGCCGTGTGAACGCGTGTGGGCTGCGCCCGTCCCGGGCGTACTCCGGGCCCCGCCGCCGGGCACAGGCCCGCTTGTGGCCGGGCACGCTCGTGTGCCCTTGGCGGCCCCGGGCGCTTCGGAGGGCCTGGCCAAATCTCCCAGAAGAGCCCTTTGGAGGGACTGAACTTTGACCAGGGGCAGAGGGCAACGGAGGAACCCAGGACCCGGGCAGTGTCCAGCCTGGGCCCCACCTTCCCTTCCCGGGCTGCGGCTCTCCTCACTCTCAGCCTCCTTGCTTTGCCCACGCTGCTGCCATGGCCCCACTTCTTTTCACGTACATCCCAGCCTTCCTTCCAGACCCGTTTTGGGGGTGCATCGTCTTTGACGCCACCCCCACCCCGGTAGTGGTCCCTTTTTGGTCTGGGTCTGAGGCCTCCCCAGCAGAGAGCCCCAGCGCCCGGCAGGGCTCACTTACAGTGCTGCAAGGGGCCTTCAACAAGCCTTGGTCCCCAAGCTTCCGCGGGCACCCCAGGCCTGATCTTGGTTCCGTGTGAGGCTGCGTGGAGGCTCTGTCACTCACTGAATCGGAGCCGCAGTGTTCTCAGCGGTGAAATGGGCACGATAATAGTAACAGGGTCAACTCTGTTTCCCAGGTCAGGACTGTCGTAAGGATTAAAAGAGCTGGCCGGGCGCGGTGACTCACGCCTGTAATCCCAGCACTTTGGGAGGCTGAGGCGGGCGGGTCACGAGGTCAGGAGATCCTCCTAACCAACATAGTGAAACCTAGTCTCTACTAAAAATGCTAAATTAGCTGGGCGTGGTGGCGTGCACCTGTAGTCCCAGCTACTCGGGAGGCTCAGGCAGGAGAATCGCTTGAACCAGGGAGTCGCAGGTTGCAGTGAGCCGAGATCGCGCCACTGCACTCCAGCCTGGCGACAGAGAAAGACTCACTCTCAAAAACAAAACCAAAAGAAAAAAACCCTAAAATCTGTGAAGAACAGAATACCCAGCTAGGAGCCATGGTGCCTACACAGGCCCCACCCCTGCCTCTTCCTAATCCCCAGGTCCAGGGGACACTCCTGCTCTCTGTCTCCCTCCTGGAGTCCCCTCCCTGGACCTCTGCACCTTCTGCTCAGGACCCCACCCTCAGCCCCTTCTCCCCTTATTCTCTCCACCTTCTGCCAGGCCAGCCAATCTCAGACCTCCTTGCCCTGGCCCCACCTCTCTTCTGGGTCCTCTGGAGACATCCCTCAAACACCTCCAACCAGATTTTCTCAAATTCAAGGTCCTCACCAGCACCCCACTGGCCACATGTGTTCCTATTTCTGTGGAGGACTCACCATCCTCACCACTGCCCACCCCAGAGACCCGAGTGTCTTCCTCACTCTAGTGGCACCCCACCATATGCTGGGGCCAAGCCTCTGATCACAGGCCTAGCCTACCCTGTTTTCCCAGGGCCAGTGCCTTGGCCCACACTCTTCTCCTTTTGGCCTGGTCTCCTAATCTGTCCCCTAGCCCTCTGCCTCCAGTCTGTGGGACCCACTGCCGGGAGGGCTCCCCAGCGCTGCCCTCAGCGTCCAGTCCCAGCTCCTGGGTGTAACTGACAGAGCCCAGCTCCTGGGTGTAACTGACAAAGCCCTGCCATCTGGCCCTGCCTGCCTTCCTGTTTCAACTACAGGCACACAGAATTACTCCAGCTGAAGCCTGTGATGCAGGCGAGGAGGTTGGGAGTGGGTCCACCTTCCCAGGGCCCCTAGCAGAAGAAGGGCCAGGCCCTGGGGGCAATCAGAGGGTCAGCCGAGGCTGGGAGCAGGCTGGCTCTGCAGACAGGCTCTGCAAACAGGCACACAGGGTGTGAATCCTGGCTCTGCCCTTGCCCTGCTTAGTGACTTTGGCTTGGTTACTTACCCACTCTGGCTCTCATGGTATCCCAGATGGGTTTAATATCACCTTCTGGAGAAGAACTTGGGACCCAGGGCCAAAAATGGTCAGGGGCTGCCTTCCCTCTGGGGATCCCCCAGGGCCCCAGCTTCTAAATCACTTGGTTGGGGGTGGGGAGAAGGAGGGCCTGATATGGAGGAGCCAGTTGGGAGGCCCTGGGGAGGAGGGGAGGAGTAGGGGGGCTGAGGGGGTAGGGGAGGCTGACAAAAGAGACCAGCTGCTGTTTGCACACAAACCCCAAGTTGATAATGAGTGGAGGGGTGGGGCGGGGCGGGGAAATGGCTTGGCAGGAGCCTCTGCCAGCTGAAGAGGCTGCCCAGAATGCCCCCCCTACCCCACGGACCCCAGCTCTAGGCTCTCACTACCCACGCTCAGGGCATAAATCTGCTCCCAAGACTGCAGCAGGAAAGGCAGGAGAGCCCAGTCTGGGCAATCTGGTCCCCACTAAGCCCAAGGCTTAAATCCTTCTTGGGCCACACTCATCCTGAGCCCTGCCCTGGGGAAGCGCTTGTCATGGAGCCCATGACCCCGCAAGGAGCTGGGAGCAGGCCCAGGCTCCCTCTCTGAGCTCCTGGCTGGAATGAAGGCCCTCGGAGAGGCTCTGAAGAAGAGGGGAGGCTCCCAGATGTGAGGCCTTCAAGAGTCCTCTGTACTGCAGCCTCCCGGACAGAAACAAAAAGGCAGACCCAGGGATGAGGGGTCAGGAAGCCCCTGTCAGCCCCTTAGCCCACAGTAATGCCAGGAGGGCTCTGGGTAGTCCACTAGATGGGATGCAGACAAACAAAGGCAAAGAACAAACTGTTGCAGTGGTTCACGCCTGTAGTCCCAGCTGCTCAGGAGGCCAAGGCAGGAGGATTGCTTGACCCTAGGGTGTTGGAGGCTACAGTGAGTCCTGATTGCACCATTGCACTCCAGCCTGGGCAACAGAGCAAAACTCCATCTCCAAAAAGGAAAAAAAAAAAAAAAAAAAAAAAGCTAAGGAAGACCAGCTGGGCTCCCTGGGGCATCAGGAGTGGGAACCCCCCCGTTTACTCACCCCCATCTGCCTGGAGAGTCATGGAAGAGTTTCCCTTTCTGTGGCCCCAGGGCCCTGCTCTGTTCATTTGTGCATGCACCCCCCTGCCCCCAGAGTCTGACTGGCCTGTTGGCATCCCCCTCCAGGCAAAGAGCTGCCCCGTGCCCGCGTCCGCCTCCTGCCATGTGGGCTGTGGGCGCAGCTGACAGGCTGTGCGTGCAGGAGAGCGAGAGCACGTGCTCCTGCTGCTGCCGGGTGCCAGCCTAGCAACGGCTCCCAGGGGCCCAGAGAGGTGGCGTCGGGAGGGGATGGCAGCTCTGGTACCCTCCCCACCGCACTGCCTCCTAGTTCCCTTGCTGCTTGAGCTCCCTGCCAACACCTGCTCCAGAAGAGGGTCAGCCTGGCACTGGGCCCCAAGGACAGCAGTGGACAACAGCAGCCTGCACAACTCGGAGGCCTCAGTCTTCTGCTGGGGCTGGTCCCTGAGAAGCCAGGGGCTGAGCTTCATGGGGAGCAGGGAGGAAACCCCGCTGTGTGAACCAGGAGCCCCGCCTTGGCAGAGCATGGTTGGGGAGCAGGATGGTTCTCTTGGGTGCCCTTCCTAGCAGCTCACCCCCTTCTCAAGGCAAGAGGGAGACTGGGTGCAGCAGGACGGAAGGGAGGTGGAAGAGCCAGGCAAAGGCTTGGAGGGGCGATGAGAGAGGTTGGGGGAGAGGCACACAGCGAGGAGGAGGAGGGGGAGGAGGGGGAAGGGGAGGAGCGGTGAGAGGGGAAGGGGGAGGAGCGGCATGCAGCCAGGTGATGGAGGGACCTTGAATGCCGAGCAAGTAGTTAGTCCTGGCGTCAGTGGGAGACACAGAAGATGCTGAGCAAGGAGCCACCAGAGGTACAGGAGAGAGATCATGGCTACGGGGCAGTGAGAAGAAGCCAGAGGGGTCTGCATTCGGGGAGTGGTGCCCTCCTGTAGGGGCAGCTGGAACCCAGGCCTGGTTCCAACCTGTGCTTGAGCTGCTGTGGGCAGCTAGGCAGCTGTGATTTGGGGCAACATGATGGCCTGTCCCTGTTTGTTGGGAGGGTCTGATAGTATCATATGGGCAGAGCCGTCCTGGAAGGGAATTGCTGTCACTAGTGGGGAGGAAGCATGGCTTGGATGGGGGCTCAGGCTCCTGAGTCACAAGGCTTAGCCTCTACGTGTCAGAAATGGGCACCTTTGCTCACTTCCCCTCCTGGGCGTTGGGGGCAGTAGTGTACACAGTGAGCGCTGGTGGGCTCCTGAGGGGCCCTGCTTGGCACTGGTCATGCAGCTGGGGCCACAAGCAGTATGTGTCCTTGAGCCCAGATGTGGCACGAGGTGGTGAGGGGAGGAGCTTGGTCTGAGTGGGTACGTGAATAGGCAGGAATGAGGGGAGTTTGAGCAACGGCCCACGGAGGCAGACCAGTAACCAGCGTGAGGGGCTCCAGAGCCCTAAGAGAGGCCTGGGTACCACCAGGGAAAAGGCGGCTGGGGACAAGGAGCCAGCAGCACACCAGGTTCTAGAGGGTGAATGGGACTTGATATGAAAGGGATGCTGGAGTGTAGACGTTTTCCTCCCATGCCTGAGCATGTGCCCACGTGCCCGCCCTGGTACACCTGGATGAGTGTGTGTTCGGGATGCTTTCTCTGGGCTGGATTTCACAAGCCACCACAGGGCCCACCTCACTGGGGGGCTTCCAGGGCACCGGGCCCTAGGGATGGAGCATGCCTATTTAAGATGCCAGGGCCAGTGCCAAAGAGGCCAACCCAGTGCCACCCGGAGAGGGGACCGAGCTGGCTGGGGCCCCAGGCCTTACCCGGCCCACCCTCCCAGGCCACAGAGGAGGCATTGATGGTACAAGAGCACCGCAGCTGGCGCAGCATGGGCACTGCTGGGTCTTGGAAGGGGGAGTCAGGATGAGCCTGCAGCCTGAGCTGCTGCCAAACAGGCCCCTGAACCCGAAGGCGAGAGTGCCTATGGTCAGCCTGTGCCCTGGGCATCCTGGCCTCCGGTGCTCCTGGGCAGGCAGGGGTACCTGAGTCAGTGCCCACACACCCATCTGTGGGTGTTGGCAGGAGGTCAAGGACCCCCAGTCCACCCTCACCCTGGCTCAGACTTCTGTGACCCTTCCCCGCTAGACAGCACCTGGGCCCCTGTGCTCGGCCCACCGTGAGGCTCTGGCCTTGCTCCTCACCCCTGGACTCCCAGTGGGCCCCTGGACTCCCACCTCTCCCCCTGATTCTCTGCTCTTCTGTTCCCTGAGCCCTTTGAGCGCCCCCCTTTTTTCTCAGCCAACTTATCTGACTGTCCAAGGCTTTACCTCCCCCTCAAGCCTCCAGGTAGGCCTGTCTCCTCCATGGAGCCTCCTAGGATTGCTCCAGGCCATCTAGCTCACCAAGTATGCCCTGTGTTTTGCAGGCACCTCCAGGGGAGCTAATTATCATGCTAGATTCAGCCTCCCCGCATGCAAAGCTCCTTAGGGGATGGAGCTGAGAACTACTTTGTCCTCCCTTTCTCCTTGTAGGCACTGAATAAATGTCACAGTGGCCGGCAGACCACTCCGCCCCCTTCCCAGGTTCCCTCTAATTTTCAGGCAGGTTGTCCCCAAAGTCAGGCTCAGGTAAGTGAGGCCCTGCAACCTCCCCTGGCCGCAGCCTGGCTCCATCACATCCCACAGGGCCAAGCCCAGGCGGACACCCACATTCATACAGACATGCGCCCGCATAAAGGCACAGTGAAAAAATGCACTCAGGCACGGGCACACTCCTACAAGCACAGACGCAGACATGCATTCATAACACACCTGCACATGCTGACACAGGGGCATGTACACACGGACAAAAACAGACACAGATGTGCAGACAGACACACAGACGCATGCTCACAGATTCACACACACACTCACAGGCACACCTTGCGCACATCAGACACAGGCATTCCTGGACACGTCAGCAGACACAGACACACATAGACCTGCTCACATACAGGCACATACTCACACAGAACCCACAGGCACCCACCAGCACACACCCGGCCAGGCCTTAGGTGCTGGAAGAGGAACAGCTGATCAGGGACCCAGAGCTGCTACCTCCTCCCTCGAGGAGCCCCCAGGCCGGCAGAGGGCACTCTAGGCCCCATCCCTCCAGACCCTGCCACTGGAGGGTTAGGGGCTGGGAGGGAGCACGTGGTCACCTCCTGCCCTCCCAAGCCAGGTCCCTTTTGTTTCACCACCCCCCCAACTCCCGGGAGGTGGCTGTGCCTGGGGACCTCCTGTGACTATTCCTGGCGATCGAGAGTCCTGCGGGAACTGCCTGGTTGAGGTTGTGCTCATCTCAGCCCCAGAGATGAGCCTGGGGGGCTGCGGAGCAGTGAGAGGACCCAGGCTCCAGGCAGGTGCCCAGCACCAGGACAACAGGCACCACAAGGATGGAGAGCCCGCCCATCACCCATGCCTGTTGCAGGCAGGACCGTGCAGCCCCCAGAGCCCTGCGATCTCCTACCCCTCATAGTGCAGCCCAAGGGGCCAAGGGTGCTTACCCTGTGGCCTTCCCATTGTCCCTCTGAGAGCTTGTTAATGTGCTGTCCCCTGGGTGGGAGGTGGGGAGGGGCTTCCAGAATGCTGAAGTGGGAGCTGAGAACCCCAACAGCAAGCCCCTCAGTGTTCCCCTTCTCTCAGTGCCCAGCTCTTCTGGCCTCACCTTCCAGTACCCCTTCACCCCAACTTGGAGTCTTGGAGGTTATGCGTGGGAATCATTCAAGACACCACCTCTGCTACTTACAAGTTAAGAACCTTGGGCGAGGGATTTAACCTCCACAGCCTCAGTTTTCTCATCTGTAAAATGGGCATCTTTAGCAGTCCCTGCCTTGCAGGTGGAGCTGGGGGCAAACAAGGCAGTGCATGCAGAGCCCTGGTTTGGGGCCAGGCCACGGTGGGTGGACATTGGCTGCTTTCGCTGTGGTGATCACTGTGTGCTGAGTGCTTTCCTGGCTGAGCCTTTGGGACAGTGTGTGGACTCCAGCAGGGAGTCACATAGTATGTGCTCACTAAACCCTGGTACATGAACCAGAAGGGGATGGGGCACCCCAGGAATGCCACACTTGTGCCATCAGCCAACAGCCAGCATCAGGGAGAGCCTGGCAAGATGCCGGGCCTTGTTTTCTAAGTGGTTTGTTTCTTGGGACTTGAGTTTCTATTCCTGGTAGGACCATGCTCTGGACCTGGTGATGGGCCTTGGCTCAGTGAGGTTCCTCCTCCTCCCCCTTCCACCAAGGAAGGACGAGACTGACCCTCCCCACCCACTAGCACCCCCCAATCTCCTTCCCAGTTGCTCCCGTAATTAGGCTCTGTGCAGTTCAAGAGGGGGTGTCTGCGCTGCCTCTCCTCCCGCAGCTTCATCAGGCCAAGGGTGGGAGGTCTCCCCTCCCTCAGGGGTGTTTCTGGGCCTCCCGAGGGCAGGCAGGGAGCTGGCCAAACCTATGGCAGGGGTGGGCATTCTGTCCACCATCGTAGGGTCCCTTGCTAGGAGGTTAGTGGTACATGCCGCTCAGCAGGGCTGGGGCGTGCTTAGGTACATGGGCCGTCGTTAGTACCGGCCTCACTCCAAGTGAATTAGCTGGTCCTCAGGGAGCAAGTGCTGAAGACTGCAGGCTCCTGGCCCTGGCCAGTGATTTATTACCACAACCTCACCCACAGCAGAGGCCGGTGGCATCCCTGCCCCCAGCCTACTGGCCTGGCCGGCGGCCGGGAGCAGGAGGCTGGTGCCCAGAGCTGCCCTGGCTGCCCGTCCACCTGCTACTCATCGGTCTATTCATCAGGCCATCCCTGCTCCCTCCCACTGTTCTGCTGCCTCCATCCACCAGGCCCTCCCACACGCAGGCCTGGCCCACCCTGCCAGGCTCCGTCTCCTACTCCGAGTCCCCTGGCACCTTGTCCTCCTTCCCCCACCTCTGTGTCTTTCTGCCCCCCTCAACTGGAGCCCCAGGATCCACTAACTGGTGTTGATGAAAAGCAGAGGTCAGCTCCTGCCAAAAAGCAGGCCCTTGGCAGCCTCTAACAAGGTTGAGGGAGGCAGCCCCTTTGGTCCCAGCCACAAAAGCCCTGAGGAACCCATCCCACTCCCTTCCAGGGCCCCCAGAATGTTCACTTCCTCCAGTGGCGGCAGGTGCTCAGTGCGCATGTGCTGATGGGTGCATGGATGCGTAGCTGCCCTTCCCCACGGCAGGTGGCTCGTGCTTCATCCACTCGCGTGGCTCACATCTGCTCCCATGTCTCCGTGTCTCTGGCTTGAAAACTGGCCTACTGTAGCCACAGAGTGAAAAACGCCCACATTTTGAGGCCAAAAGACCTGAATTCCAAACCTGGCCTTGTGAGCTGTGTGATCCTGTCTCTGAGCCAAAACGTCCTCAAGGTCATGTGAGGCCAAGCCCCTGCCCCCGTGCTGGCTCTGAGGCATTGATCTTATGCAGGGAATGCAGGGCATAGAGATGCCACCCAAATGCACTGCCACCACAGCAGAACTTGGCTCAAAGTGCTCGTCCTGGGGGCCTCCTTAGCACATATGTGTGCAATTTTCCTGGTATTGTTCTATAATCCTTGATGTGTTGCTCTGTAATTGGTCTCAAATGGTTTCATCATAATAAATAGCATCTACAGAGCAGTTCACAGTCTGCAAAGTACCTTTTTTTCTCATTCCATTCCCACCTTTACAAAAAGAAATAGAGTGGCAGGGCACGGTGGCTCACGCCTGCAATCCCAGCACTTTGGGAGGCCAAGGCAGGTGGATCACCTGAGGTCAGGAGTTCGAGACCAGTCTGACCAACATAGTGAAACACCATCTCTACTAAAAATACAAAAATTAGCCGGACGTGGTGGTGCGCACCTGTAATCCCAGCTATTCAGGAAGCTGAGGCAGGAGAATCTCTTGAACCCGGGAGGTGGAGGTTGCAGTGAGCCGAGATCATGCCATTGCACTCCAGTTTGGGCAACAGAAGGAGACTTTGTCTCAAAAAAAGAAAAAAAAAAAAAAAAAGAAGAGAAGAAACAGAGGCTCAGAGAAGTTAAGCTGGGGCCTCCCCTGACCCCCGGGATATGATGGTTCATGGGAGAGGCCAGCGTTGCACTCGTTAGGAGGCAGGGTTTTCTCATGAGCAGGCTGTGCTTTGATGTCCCAGGTGTCGGTGCATGACTGTGTGCTCACCTGGGTGTGCAGGTGTCCAGGCTGAGAGCAGGTGAACCCCGAAGGGGGCTTATGGAGGAGTCATGCCTGCCATGGTGGGCTGTGGGACTGGGTTAGCTCCACAATCCCTTTCTATTGTGGGGAAAGGGATTGGACCACATGAAATGCCTCTAGTGGAACTGAGTTTCTTTTCTTTTTTTTTTTTTTTGAGAGGGAGTCTCGCACTGTCCCCCGGGCTGGAGTGCAATGGCGCTATCTCCACTCACTGCAACCTCCACCTCCAAGGTTCACATAATTCTCCTGCCTCAGCCTCCCGAGTAGCTGGGATTACAGGCGCACACCACCACACTCGGCTAATTTTTTTGTTGTTGTTGTATTTTTAGTAGAGACAGGGTTTCACTATGTTGGCCAGACTGGTCTCGAACTCCTGACCTCGTGATTCGCCCGCCTCAGCCTGCCAAAGTGCTGGGATTACAGGCGTGAGCCACCGCACCCGGCCTTCTTTTGAGATAGAATTTTGCTCTTGTCACCCAGGATGGAGTGCAATGGAACGATCTCAGCTCACTGCCATCTCTGCCTCCCGGGTTCAAGTGATTCTCCTGCCTCAGTCTCCCTGGTAGCTGAGATTACAGGCATGCGCCACTATGCCCTGCTAATTTTTTGTATTTTTAGTAGAGATGGGGTTTTGCCATGTTGACCAGGCTTGTCTTGAACTGACCTCAGGTGATCCGCCTGCCTCAGCCTCTCAAAGTGCTGGGATTACAGACGTGAGCCAATGTGCCTGGCCCTGAGTTTCCATCACCCAGATAAGTGGCATTATTAGCTGTTTGATTGATTTGCTTATTTTGTTGCTGTTTTGGTCAGAAAACTGAGGCACCAGGGAGGTACAGTGACTTGTCCCAGAGGTGCAGTAATGTGAGAATGGGGGATGAAAACAGCAAATCAGAGTACTGGGAGGGCAGGCTCTGCCAGAGGAAAGCCAGTGGGGGCAGCGATCAGCAGGGGAGGCCTCTGGAATCTACCTAGAATTGTCCACCCTGGAGCCCTAAAGCCCAGTCTGGAGTGCAGTGGCACACTCACAGCTGCTGCAGCCTCGACCTTCTGGGCTCAGGCAAACCTCCCACGTAGTTAGGACCTCAGGTGCAACACCACACTTGGCTAATTTTTTTTTTCTCTTTTTTTGAGACGGAGTTTCACACTGTTGCCCTGGCTGGAGTGCAACGGCATGATCTCGGCTCACTGCAACCTCTGCTTCCTGGGTTCATGTGATTCTCCTGCTTCAGCCTTCCAAGTAGCTGGGATTACAGGCGCACACCACCACACTCAGCTAATTTTTTGTATTTTTAGTAGAGACGGGGTTTCACTACGTTGGCCAGACTGGTCTTGAACTCCTGACCTTGTGATCTGCCTGCCTCAGTCTCCCAAAATGCTGGGATTATAGACGTAAGCCACTGCGCCTGGCCACTAATTTTTTTTTTTCCTTTCTTTCTTTCTTTTTTTTTGAGATGGAGGCTCACTCTGTTGCCCAGGCTGGAGTGCAGTGGCACGATCTCAGCTCCCTGTAACCTCCGCCTCCCGAGTTCAAGCAATTCTCGTGCCTCAGCCTCCCGAGTAGCTTGGGTCAAGGCATCTGCTACCACACCCAGCTATTTTTGTATTTTTAGTAGAGATGGCAGTTTCATCATGTTGGCCAGGCTGGTCTCAAACTCCTGACCTCAGATGATCCGCCCGCCTCAGCCTCCCAAAGTGCTGGGATTACCGGCATGAGCCACCATGCTTGGCCAAAATGACTTCTTCTTTTTTTTTTTTTTTTTGAGACAGTTTCGCTCTGTCACCCTGGCTGGAATGCAGTGGCGCAATCTCGGCTCACTGTAACCTCCATCTCCTGGGTTCAAGTGATTCCCCTGCCTCAGCCTCCCATGTAGCTGGGATCACAGGCATGTGCCACCACACCTGGCTAATTTTTTTTATTTTTGGTAGAGACAGGGTTTTGCCATGTTGCCAGGCTGGTCTTGAACTCCTGGCCTCAAGGGATCTGCCTGCCTGGGCCTCCCAAAGTGCTGGGATTACAGGCGTGAGCCACCATGCCCGGTTTAATTTTTAAATTTTTTTGTCGAGACAAAGTCGCCCTATGTTGCCCAGGCTGATCTCAAATTCCTGGGCTCAAGTGATCCTCCTGCTCCGGCCTCCCAAGGTACTAGAATTACAGGCATGAGCCACTGTGCCCTGCCAAAAGTTTTTTTTTTTTTTTTTTTTTTTTTAATACAGAAACATACAAGGGAGAATAAAGTCAACACCCACAGATCTGCAGGGACCTGCTTGGTGCCCCTGCCCCTAGGAGGGGAAAGGGTGGTTGAACGGTTGGTGGTATCACGGGCACATGCTTGCATCTGCACACGCATGCACACATCTGTGGCCACATTCAGGACATGGGATCCGTGTGTTCGTGGTTGTACAGACATGTACATGCACAACCAGAGACTGGGCGTGGGAATGTGGAACGGGCCTGCTACAGGGAAGAGAGGACAGGCTGGGCCAAGGCCTGGGTGTGGCCGCGCGCCTGCAGGTGCCTCTTGCCCTGTGTTCTATGCCCGCACCAGGCCTGCCCCCAGTGGCGGCTCCATGCTGTGCTTCTGTCCAGGTAGGCAAGGCAGGCCCCCTCAAATACCCACCAGCGAGCAGCTGGGGCTCGGGCCCCACAGCACTGTTTCCTGGGTTTTCAGTCTTGGCTCTTTCCTGGCCTTTCCCACTGGCCCCTCTGGCCAGACTGGTCCCCTGAGCTCCAGCATCCTGAGGCAGTACATGGGCATGGCTGCCTAAGAACAGATGAGGATGGACATGCTTCTGTGGAGAGGGGAAGTTGGCTGACATCCGTGTGGACACACAGGAAACACTCAAATTCACTCACGTTGTTCCTGGGCTGTGGGGCCCAAGGAAGTGTGTTTCTGGTGGGAGTTTGGGGTGACAGCACAAGAGCTCAGTGTGTCTATGCAGCAGGGGCCAGCAAGGCCCTGGCCTGAGGCCTTGGGGTGACTGAGGGCCCCCTGGGAAGGGGACTCCAGGGCAGGGGTTGGAAACTTCGAAGCAGATCTGACTTCAGAGGTAACATCACCAACTACGCTGCCACACATTCTTGAAAAGCAACAACCATAAGCTTTGAATACCAAGAATGGACATTATGAACACATTACAAAGCGCAGGTTGCTTTGTTATTGACATGTCATGCCAGTGGAAAGGCACGGGTGTTCCCCTTTCATCCTGAAGGGCAGCTCAGCTCTCTCCCGCCTTGGCCCCAACTCAGCTCTTGGCCCGCCTGGAACATCTGTAGCTTCAGGTGCTCAGCTGGATACCAAGGCTGTAAGCCCCCAAGGGAGGTGGGGTCTTAAAGGGGGTCTCCCTTCTGCATCTTACTGGCGATCTGTGACCCCCCAGGGTCAGGGCCTTCCCTAAAGAACCCACTCTGGGAGCAAGGGGTTGCCGGGCGAGGTGGTGCGCTCCCACCAGCCTGCCTGTGGGTTCTCTGAGGCCCAGGCCTGGTGTTCCGAGCTCCTGCGGCCTGTTCCTCAGAGTGTGGGACCACATTTCCTTAAGGCTGAGCAGCACGATGCCAATCCCAGGCACACTCCTGTCTGTCCCATGAGGGAAAGCCAAATAGGAACCATTTGGTATAAATGCCATGGGGGGGCTGTGCAGAGGGGTGGCTGGTTTCTCACTCATCCTTCAGTAATGCAGGGAATGCCATAATCTCTTGGAAAGTTCCCTCAAAAGGCCAGACAATGATACTGGGGAAATGGAAGGTGAGATGGATGTGACCACATAGTCACAAAGCTATGTCCAGGCGGGGGACAGTGGGAAGGGCTTCATGAGTGGGGGCAGCCACTCACGGAGCCGGGACAGGGTCAAAGCCAGGGGACAAAGCTGGGACGGGGGCAAAGCCAGGTTGGTCCCCACCTCCACCAGTTCCTTCTGGCAGCCTTGATTTCCACTTGTGTGAAATGGGGACACCTGCCTTGATTGGCGTGAGGCTCAAATGACATAACCTATGAGAAACTGCCCTGGGTATAAAAGGCTCTAGTTTGTTTAATTAATTACCATTTTAATTAATTTAGGCCTCAGTTCTAAAGTTTGTAGAAATACCTAAAGGACGCTGGGCGCGGTGGCTCACGCCTGTAATCCCAGCACTTTGGGAGGCTGAGGTGGGCGAATCACCTGAGGTCAGGAGTTCGAGACTAGTCTGACTAACATGGTGAAACCCGGTCTCTACTAAAAATACAAAAATTAGCTGTGCGTGGTGGCGTGCACCTGTAATCCTAGCTACCTGGGAGGCTGAGGCAGGTAAATCGCTTGAACCCGGGAGGTGGCAGTGAGCTGAGCTTGCAACACTGCACTCCAGCCTGGGCAACAACAACCAACAACAAAAAAGGACAAGAGGAAAAAAATAACTGAAGTTATTGGGTCAAGGAAAATAGGGCAGGAAAGAAGAAGACAGAGACAGGGTTAGTCCTGTTGGCTTCCAGGAGGCCACGGAACCAAGAGCTGCAACTCACAGCTGGCACCGAGCTTCTAAGCCAAGAGAGAAGGAAGGGGACCAGTTACAAGACCTGGAGGCCCTATAAAGAAAGAAGGGAAACAAGTTATTCAAAAGCCCAGCTTTTCCTGGTAATAATAAGTGGCTGGTGATTATCGAGTGTTTTTTTTTTTTTTTGATGGAGTTTTGCTCTTGTCGCCCAGGCTGGAGTGCAATGGCATGATCTCGGCTCACTGCAACCTCCGCCTCCTGGGTTCAAACAATTCTCCTGCCTTGGCCTCCCAAGTCTCAGCCTCCCAAGTAGCTGGATTACAGGCGCCCACCACCATGCCCAGCTAATTTTTGTATTTTTAGTTGAGACAGGGTTTGACTATGTTGGCCAGGTTGGTCTCGAACTTCTGACCTCAGGTGATACTCCCTCCTCGGCCTCCCAAAGTGGCTAGGATTACCGGTATGAGCCACCGAGCCTGGCCAAGTTTGTTTGTTTGTTTTTGTTTTTTGAGACAGAGTCTTGCTTTGTTATCCAGGCTGGAGTGCAGTGGTGCAATCTTGGCTCACTGCTTCTTTGATCTCTTGGGCTTAAGCGATTCTCCCATCGGCCTCCTAAGTAGCTGGGATTACAGGCATGCACCACCACACCCGGCTAATTTTTAATTTTTTCTGTAGAGACAGAGGGGGTGTCCCACTGTGTTGCCCAGGCTGGTCTCGAACTCCTAGGCTCAAGTGATCCTCCCGCCTTGGCCTCCCAAAGTGCTGGGGTTATAGGCATGCACCACCGGGCTGGCCAGGAGGTTGTCATTATTCGTGTGTTTTACATATGAGAAGCGGCTCACAGGGGTCACACTCTTGTCCAAGGACTCAGCTTCATGACACAGAAGCAGGCGAGGAGCCCAGTCCTAGGGGGCTCTTGCCCCACTCACAGAAGGGGCCACCTGGAGCCTGTGCTCCTGAACACTGAGCCACACTGTCCTGCTGATGCTGAGGCCCAAAAGAAATTTGTCCTGCGGGTCCCCTTAAAAGGAACATTGTGCAATGCAGTACTTCCAGGCCCAACTCTGGAGCAAGGCCATGGGATAGGTTAGCCTGGAAACATGTTCAAGGCAGATGTTACCAATTATCTACTGATGCCATGAAAAATCTCAAAAGAACACCCCGGGAGCACATTTTTAGTGAGCCTTCTGGTGAGCCTCTGGCAACAAACAGTTGCAAAATGTCCTGCCCCCAGGTCACCAGGTCCTACTAGAAAAATCTTGCCTCACAACTAGAAATCACTCATCTGGGACACCCTCCCTACCCTCACACCACCTTTGAGGCAACTGCTGGAGAATGAGGGCCTCAGTTTGTGAAAATAAAACTCCTGGCCAGGCATGGTGGCTCACACCTGTAATCTCAGCACTTTGTGGGGCCCAGATGAGAAGACTGCTTGAGCCCAGGAGTTCAAGACCAGCATGGGCAACAAAGTGAGACCCCATCTCAAATACATAAAATGAAATAAAGTAAAACTGCTTATCAATCAACAGAGGACACCCCCAGATCCCCTCTGTGGTGCGTGAGGGGACGGGGTGGTCAAGGGGACTAGCACGTGGATGGTGGCAGTACTGCTTGTGACTTGGGGACTAGCACGTGGATGGTGGCAGTACTGCTCGTGACTTTTCCCCTTGAAGCTGAGGCTGCAACTGCAGGTAGCATGGGGCTCTGGAGTCAGCTGGGGTTCAGATCCCAGCTCTGCCACTGAATAACTGTAGGGCTTTGGGCAATGCCTGCTCACTCACGCTGAGTAGAGGACACAACCACGCCTTCCCCGCCCACGCCCAGCTCACAGGGTCCTCAGGGAGGCGGGTGCCAACACAGCCGTCCATGCTCAGAAATCTGCACTCCTGTCAGCCCTGCATGAGGGGAATGACGCGGGGGAAGTAAAGGGACTTGTTTAGGACCAGTGTCAATCAAGCCTAGGCATGAATCCTGCAGGCAGCGAGCTCCCTGTCCCACTGTGGCTGGGGCAGAGGGACCTGAGAGGGGAGCGGCTCCAACAGAGACAAAGCATGGCGAAACCCTACTACTGCCAGGTGACAGTTCTCCATGAAGCTGAAAGCTTTGAAAGCTAGGATTCTCAGCTAAGGATCTTTCTTTCTTTTTCTTTTCTTTTCTTTCTTTTTCTTTTCTTTTCTTTTCTTTCTTTTTCCACACCCAGGCCAGTGTGCAATGGTGTGACCTCGGCTCACTGCAACCTCTGCCTCGCGGGTTCAAGAATTCTCTGCCTCAGCCTCCCGAGTCGCTGGGGTTACAGGCGCACACCGCCACGCGTGGCTAATTTTTTGTATCTTTAGTAGAGGCGGGGTTTCCCTCAAACTCCTGACCTCATGATCTGCCTGCCTCTGCCTCCCAAAGTGCTGGGATTACAGGCGTGAGCTACCGCATCTGGACTTTTTTTTTTTTTGAGACCCAGGTGATTCACCTGCCTCAGCCTCCCAAAGTGCTGGGATTACAGGCGTGAGCCACCGCGCCCAGCCAGAATGTTTCTTGACGCCCATCTCTCCCTGCTTTGAGAGCTGTTGCTTTGAGAGCTGTTTCATTTCATATAGAATCACAAATTCCTAATTTCTCTTTCATCTGTTTCTGCAGGTATTCAGAACACATTTTACTTTCCCTCATTAATGCCCTTGCATCCACATTCAGCCTTAAGAGAAGCAGACACGTCTTTTTTTTAATTTTTTTCTTTTTTTTTTTGAGATGGAGTTTCACTCTTGTTGCCCAGGCTGGAGAGCAATGGTGCAATCTTGGCTCACTGCAACCTTCACCTCCCGGGTTCAAACAATTCTCCTGCCTCAGCCTCCCAAGTAGCTGGGATTCAGGTGCCCACCACCATGCCCAGCTATTTTTTTTGTATTTTTAGTAGAGATGGGGTTTCACCATGGTGGCCAGGCTGATCTTGAACTCCTGACCTCAGATGACCCACCCGCCTCAGTCTCCCAAAGTGTTGCAATTACAGGCGTGAGCCGCTGTGCCCAGCCGAGAAGTAGACACTTCTGAAGAGCATTCCAGAACACATCATAGCATCCTAAAAGTTTTTTTTTTTTTTTTTTAAGGCAGTCTTGTTCTCACCCAGGCTGCAGTGCAGTGGCTCGATCACAGCTCACTATAACCTTGACCTCCTGGGCTCAAGCAATCCTCCCACCTCAGCCTCCAGAGTAGGTGGGAGTACAGGCATGTGCCACTATATATGGCTATTTAAACATTTTTTTCAGCCGGGCGCGGTGGCTCATGCCTGTAATCCTAGCATTTTGGGAAGCCAAGGTGGGTGGATCACCTGAGGTCAAGAGTTCCATACCAGCCTGGCCAACATAGTGAAACCCTGTCTCTACTAAAAATACAAAAATTAGCTGGGCATGGTGGTGAGCGCCTGTAGTCCCAGCTACTTGGGAGGCTGAGGCAGGAGAAACGCTTGAACCCGGGAGTTGGAGGTTGCAGTGAGTTGAGATCTCACCACTGCACTCCAGCCTGGGTGACACAGCGAGACTCTGTCTCAAAGTAAAAAAAATTTTTTTTTCGTAGAGACGGGGTCTCCTTATGTTGTCTAGGCTGGTCTCAAACTCCTGGGCTTAAGTGATCCTCCTGCCTCAGCCTCCCAAATTGCTGGGATTACAGGTGTGAGCCACTGTGCCCAGCCCCTGAAAATCTTTATTTTTATTTATTTATTTATTTATTTATTGAGATGAAGTCTCGCTCTTGTCCCCCAGGCTGGAATGCAGTGGTGAGATCTCAACTCACTGCAACCTCCAACTCCCGGGTTCGAGCATTTCTCCTGCCTCAGCCTCCCAAGTAGCTGGGACTACAGGCGCTCGCCACCATGCCCAGCTAATTTTTGTATTTTTAGTAGAGACAGGGTTTCACCATGTTGGCCAGGCTGGTTTCTAACTTCTGACCTCAGGTGATCTGCCCACCTCAGCCTCCCAAAGTGCTGGGATTACAGGTGTGAGCCACCGTGCTGGGCCAAGCCCCTGAAAATCTTAATTAAGGAAACTTCCAATGTATCACATAAGGCCCAAGAGGAGACTGATTCATACCAAGGTGATTCATACTTCAGGGTCTCAAAAATATGTCTTAACCAGGGCCTTTGTGCCTCAGCACCACGGCCCTGTGAAGAGTCAGGTCAAAGTGGGGACAAACAGCCACACTGCTCTCTCTCTGGGAGCTGGGCCATATTCTTCTCTCTGTTTAGTAAGTGGGAATGCTGAGACCGTGCCAGCAGCAAAATGGATGAGAGGTGTTTGCCCAGTGCTTTTTTTTTTGAGACAGAGTCTCACTGTGTCGCCCAGGCTGGAGTGTAGTGGCGCGATCTCAACTCACTGCAACCTCCACCTCCCAGGTTCGGGCGATTCTCCTGCCTCAGCCTCCCAAGTAGCTGGGATTACAGGCACCTGCCACCACGCCTGGATAATTTTTGTATTTTTAGTAGAGACGAGGTTTCACCATGTTGGCCAGGCTGGTCTCAAACTCCTGACCTCAGGTGATCCACCCTCCTCAGGCTCCCAAAGTGCTGGGATTACAGGCATTAGCCACCGTGCCCAGTGAGATAACACTGTTACAGCATCTAACAGCAAGAGGACGGCATAACCAGGAGAAAGATGCTGGAAGGGGCCGTAAATGACCACAATTCAAGGTTGGGCCACAACTTGCCAGGCTTGGGAGAACTCGCTGAGGCTGAGGACAGCTTGGGAAGCTCTCAGTCCAGGTGCTGACTGGCAGCTTTCCCCTCGGACTTCACATGTGCATGGGACTCCAGCTTTCTTGGAAAGGCACCCACCTTGCCTTCCCCTCCCTGATGAGGCTTCACTTCTCGGTGATGCTGCATCCTATTTTGAGGTTTTCCTATAGAATTGTTCAAGTGAGATTCCTCCTGTGAGATTCTCAGAAAACGTCTTGGAGGAGAGAATGTTTCTGAAAGGAGCCTGAGAAATCTCTTCCCCTTCTAGAGACGCTTGCTCTGCTGGGAGCTAGAAAGGAACAGATCTCCATGCTCTGGATCTGATTAGCGACCCTTACCTCGGAAGCAGCTGAGAGCCCTCCCGAGGGGTCCTGATCCCGGGCACCAGCTCTCTCTGTGATCTACCTAAGCCCTTCAATCCCCCGGCTCTGCAATGTGCAATCCAAATGCTCCCAGTGTCCTTGTAGCTCTGTCACCCTGGGTTCTTGTGGCAAAGAGAGATGGATCTCAGTGGGAGGCTGGTTTTGGATGGAGGGCCACAGGGTCTCATGGTCTTGGTGGTGATTACAGATTTGTTGAGAAATGTCATTCTTTGGCCGGGCACAGTGTCTCACGCCTGTAATCCAGCACTTTGGGAGGCTGAGGCAGGAAGATCACTTAAGGCCAGGAGTGCGAGACCAGCCTGCATAACATAGGGAAACCCGGTTTCTACGAAAAATTAAAAAATTAGCTGGGTGTGGTGGTGCGCACCTGTAGTTCCAGCTACTTGGGAGGCTGACGTGGGAAGATCATGTGAGCCCAGGAGGTCGAGGCTGCAGTGAGCAGAGATTGCGCCACTACACTCCAGCCTGGGCAGCAGAGCGAGACCTTGTCTCAAAAAAAAAAAAGAAAAGAAAAGAAATGTTCCCAGTATGTGATAAGGAGTGAACTAGTGAACTAGTATGAGCAACATGTCCCAGTTTGCCCAGGAGTTTTTCTGGTTGTGGCACTGAGAGTCCTGCATCCTGGGAATCCCTCAGTCAAACAGGGACTGGGGGTCACCTGTCGTCCGTAGCCCCCTGTGGCAGGAGGAGGGTGAGCCAGTCCGAGTTAGTGGTGTGTCCTCCCCTTGCCTCTGCCCTCTGCTCCTTACACCTTTTTCCCCAAACAAGGTGGGGAGATTCTCTGCCAGAGAAGGGAAGGTAGAAAAGACCCGTTTGAGATGAACAGAGAAGATGCAGTGAGCCGAGATCGTGCTGCTGCACTCCAGCCTTGGTGACATAGTGGGACTCTGTCTCAAAAAAAAAAAAAAAAAAAAAAAGAGAGCTGGACACGGTGGCTCACACGCCTGTAATCCCAGCACTTTGGGAGGCCAAGGCAGGTGGATCACCTGAGGTCAGGAGTTCAAGACCAGCCTGACTGACATGGGGAAACCCTGTCTCTACTACAAATACAAAATTAGCCAGGCATGGTGACGCATGCCTGTAATCTCAGCTACTCAGGAGGCTGAGGCAGGAGAATTGCTTGAACCCAGGAGGCGGAGGTTGCAGTGAGCTGAGTTTGGTTTGCCCCATTGCACTCCAGTCTGGGCAACAAGAGTGAAACTCCTTCTTAAAAAAAAAAAAAAAATTAAGAGAGAAGGGGAAAGAGTAAGTGTCAGGATGTCGCAGAGCCTGCCCTCCTCACCCTCACGATTATCAGGGCTTGGCCTCCTGCTTGGCACGGGCACACAGACCCTCCTCAGGGCCTACTTGGGCCTCCTGGTCTTCGGGCTCCCATGTGGGGCCGCGCGGCAGGAAGTCACATAGTGGTGTCCAACCTTTCCTCGGGTGCAATGCTCTTGTGGGCATTCACAGGCAGGGTGCCCAGGTGTGTGCCTGCTCACGTGCTCCCTCTACTAGCACCTTTCCCTGCTGCCGTGCTGCTGGGCCCACCCACTCACGAACTGCAACCGGAACTTAAGCAAAACACCCACGGAACTCGAGCTATGCAAATAGGTGCACACACACGGAGGGATCCAGGGAAGAGAGCCAGGAAGCGACACAGGCAGGCAGAGGATTCCTGGAGGGATCTGAAGGAGCACGTGTACAGGGAGTCAAGGACTGGCACGATGGCCTTTTGCTGTCCGGGGGCAGTGGCGTCTGTGCACACTGCACACTCACTTCTCCCAGCCTCCTTACCTAGGCTCGTGCCCGGGCTCCACAGGCCTTGGCATCGGTTTGGGCACAGGCCTGGAACATTAAGAGACATTTCCCACCCTCTCCCTGTAGGAACCTCCCAGGGCGGCCAGACCTGTGTGGGTACCACGAGCCAGGTCTCTGGCACAGCTCCCCAGGAGAATGGGCAGGCCTGGGCGTGCTGAGGGAGCAGGTGTTGGGGGCTCTTACACAATCCCAGCCAGGCTCGCAAGGCGGGAGGGTTGAAAGGCTCCTGGCAGCTCCCCAGGCCCTTATGCCTGGATAAGGAAACCACAGCCTGAAACTCCCGGGTTTCTGAAGGGCTGGAAGGCGGGATTTTTTGAGACCTGCTCCACTCCGCCTGCCTCCCAGACTCTGTCATGCCTTTGAGGCCAGAGGGGCTGCCAAGCATGTCAGGCACCAAATCACAGGCTTCCAGAAACTAGAGGCCAGTGCCCTCATTTCCCACTGAATACGGAAAGAACTTGCTGAAGACACTGTTCCTTTGTCCAGACTCCTACAAGCTCTGTAAAGCCAACCCACTTAGGTACAGATAGCAGCTGGAAAATGGGGTGCAATGGTTTCCCAGATGTGTCGGACGCTATTTTAAGCACTTTCTGAATATTAACTTATTCAATTCTCACAAAAAGCCTGCAAAGTAGGAACTATTATTGTCTTCTCTTTTTTATTTGTTTTTATTTTTATTATTTTTTAAATATGAAGTCTCACTCTGTTGCCCAAGCTGGAGTGCAATGGCACTATATCATCTCACTGCAACCTCCACCTCCCGGGTTCAAGTGATTCTCCTGCCTCAGCCTCCTGAGTAGCTGGGACTACAGGCACGCGCCACCATGCCCGGCTAATTTTTGTATTTTTAGTAGAGATGGGGTTTCATGGCCATGCTGTTCTTGAACTCCTGACCTTGTGATCAGTCTGCCTCAGCCTCCCAAAGTGCTGAGATTATAGGCGTGAGCCACCATGCCCGGCCTCTCTTTTTTATTTTTAATTTTTATTTATTTTTATTTTTTATTTTTTGAGAAGGAGTTTCACTCTTGTCACCCAGGCTGGAGTGCAGTGGTGCCATCTTGGCTCACTGCAACCTCCGCCTCCCAAGTTCAAGTGATTCTCCTGCCTCAGCCTCCCGAGTAGCTGGGATTACAGGCGCCCACCACCACGCCCAGCTAATTTTGTATTTTTAGTACAGACGGGGTTTCACATTGGCCAGGGTGGTCTCGAACTCCTGACCTCAGGTGATTGCCCGCCTTGGCCTCCCAAAGTGCTGGGATTACAGGTGTGAGCCACCACACCCAGCTTATTTTTTAATTTATTATTATTTTTTATTTTTATTTTTTTTCTCGAGACGGAGTCTTGCTCTGTTGCCCAGGCTGGAGTGCAATGCCGCAATTTTGGCTCTGCAACCTCCGCCTCCTGGGTTCAAGTGATTCTCCTGCCTCAGCTTCCAGAATAGCTGGGATTATAGGTGTGCACCACCATGCCCAGCTAATTTTTTGTATTTTTAGTAGAGATGGGGTTTTACTATGTTGGCCAGGCTGGTCTCGAACTCCTGATCTCGTGATCCACCCACCTCAGCCTCCCAAAGTGCTGGGATTACAGGCGTGAGCCACAGCGCCCGGCCTATTTTTTATTTTTTAAGACAGAGTCTTGCTGTGTTGCCCAGGCTGGAGTACAGTGACACCATCATGGCTCACTGCAGCCTCAACCTCCTGGACTCAAACAATCCACTCACCTCAGCCTCCTGAGTAGTTGGGACTACAGGTACATGCCACCATGCCCAGCTAATTTTTAAAAAATTTTTAGAGTCGACGTTTCGTCGTGTTGCCGAGACTGCTCTCCAACTCCTGAGCTCAAGCAATCCTCCTGCTTAGGCCTCCCAAAGTGCTGGGGATAGAGGTGTGAGATACCACACCTGGCCGTCCTCTCTGTTTCTTAGAGAAGAGAAAGTAACTTGCCCAATTCACAAAGCTAGTGTATGTCAGGGCTGCCATCTGAACCCAGGCAGCTTAAAAATACATTCTGTCTGATCTTTTGGGGATCAAGCAGATTTGTGAGATAACCAATTAGAAATATGTTGTCAATGGCTTTAGGGGCAGGCTTAGTTGTAAACTGAAGTGCCCACAGGGCCAGGCAGATGAAATCAATGTGTTACTCAGGCTGGGCATGGAGAGGCCTGCGGGCCATGTGGACAGTGTGCAGACCACCCAGAGGTGTCCCTGTGAAAATTCCCCCAAAACAAGCCAGGCACAGTAGCAAGCATATGTTGTCCCAGCTACTCAGGAGGCTGAGGTGCAAGGATAGCTTGAGCTCAGGAGTTGGAGTCCAGCCTGGGCAACATAGCAAGACCCCATCTCAAAACAAAACAAAACATGCCTGGAGGACATATTGGGTCCCTTGCTCACAGCAGCTCTAGCCCAAGCCCACTGTAACTCAGGCTGGGGTCAGGAAAGCAGGCTTACCAGGGCACACCAGCTTGTCTTGGGGGGTTTGAAAGGCAAGGCCACTGAAGTGCCTGACCTCCTCTGTAATAACAAAGGAGATGTATCAATGAGTGGAAGTGACAGAGGACAGGAAGAACAGTCTGTTCAGAAACAGCAAAAGAGGGCCGGTGTGGTGGCTCATGCCTGTAATCCCAGCACTTTGGGAGGCTGAGGCGGGCAGATCACTTGAGGTCAGGAGTTTGAGACCAGCCTGGCCAACATGGTGAAACCCCGTCTCTACTAAAAATACAAAAATTAGCTGGGCGTGGTAGCAGGTACCTATAATCCTGGCTTCTCAGGAGGCTGAGGGAGGCAGGAGAATCACTTGAACCCATGAGGCGGAGGTTGCAGTGAGCCAAGATCATGCCAATGCACCCCAGCCTGGGCAACAGAGTGAAACTTCGTCTCAAAAAAAAAAAAAAAAAGCCTGGCACGGTGGCTCACGCCTGTCATCCCAGCACTTTGGGAGGCTGAGGTGGGCGGATCATGAGTTCTGGAGTTTGAGACCAGCCTGGCCAATATGGTGAAACCCCATCTGTACTAAAAATACAAAAATACTAAACCCCATCTGTACTAAAAATACAAAAATACGAAAAATACAAAAATTGGCCAGGCATGGTGGTGCGCACCTGTAGTCCCAACTACTCGCCAGGCTGAGGCAGAAGAATCCCTTGAACCCGGGAGGCAGAGGTTGTGATGAGCTGAGATCACGCCACTGCACTCCAGCCTGGACTGAACAGAGTGAGACTCTGTCTCAAAAAAAAAAGAAACAGCAAAAGAGGTAGGGAGCTACCTGTTGCTGAAGGAACACGGTTCTTCATAGCCTAAGTAACTCCCCCACTATGAGCTGTCAGATACCACACTCCTGGGATGAGAGGGAGGTCCATGGGGGCAACTTCTGCCCCAGGGCTCATCTAAAAATGCAGATTCCTCTGTTATAGGACTTAGCCTCGGCTCCATCATTGATCCAGTGGGTAACTCCAAGTCCCTTGCTATAATCCCTAGGTTTGCTTTTTTGATTTGTTAAAAGGAGGGTTATATCAGAGGTTGAACCTGTAAATGTGTTGATTTTCAGTTGGTTTTCACCTACACAGACAGCAGTTTCATATGGTTCAACTCCATAACTGTCCTACCCACCCTGTACATGAAAATGAAGCATGAGTCAAAGGCTCACTGCCATGTACACAGTGGGCACTCAGTGAGTGTTTGGGAAATTTAAGTGGTGGTTCTGGAACCAGATGGGCAGGAGCCTTCCTCACCCACTTCTAGCAAAGCCACCTGCATGGGAATAACGTCAGAAAAACAGTTCTTTTTTTTTTTTGAGATGGAGTCGCACTCTGTTGCCCAGGCTGGAGTGCAATGGTGTGATCTCAGCTCCTGCAACCTCTGCCTCCCGGATTCAAGGGATTCTCCTGTCTCAGCCTCCCGAGTAGCTGGGATTACAGGCGCACGCCACCAGGCCCGGCTAATTTTTGTATTTTTAGTAGAGACGGGGGTTTCACCATGTTGGTCAGGCTGGTCTCGAACTCCTGACCTCGTGATCCACTCACCTCGGCATCCACCCACCTCAGCCTACCAAAGTGCTGGAATTACAAGCGTGAGCCACCGCGCCTGGCCAGGCAAAGCAGTTCTTAGAGGGAAATTCACATTCATCAGTTCCTTCTGGATGTTGACCTTCCCGCTCCCACAACAGCCTGAATCCGGAACTGTCAAGTCTGGTTTTCAGCTGTGGACACAGTCCACTGCCCGAAGGCCACCATCCAGACGAGGGGAAAGCCTTGATGGCCTTTCCGGAGCCACTGCCCGAAGGCCACCATCCAGACGAGGGGGAAGCCTCGATGCTTAGAGGTGGTACAAGCCAGGCTCTCATTGCATCTGGGTTTTGTGGAAAAAACAATCCTCTCGAGGGTAACTGGAACTTAATGGATGCGCCGCAGGTGGAAGGCGCTCTGTCTCCCTGTTTACGATGACGCATAATCCCACCAACTCTCTAAGAATGTGACACAAAGGAGGGGGTCACGGTGGCTGAGGCCAAGGAGCCCTTCCTCTCTGTGAAGGGCGGCCCCAGGTCTGCGCGGCGGTGAAGACAGACTGGCAGTGGGAGGGAGGGGACCGGACAAAGAGTTGAGACGCGTGGTCCTCGGGAACAGCACTGTGGGAGTCCCCCGGATTGAGGCGCGCCCGTCCAGTGGAGAATGCCACCTCCAGCCACTGGGGCGCCCGGGGGCAGGGCGGAGACCCAGCGGGCGTCCCTTCGCCGCTGCATAGGAGGGTGACCGCTGGGCAGCGGGTGTTGGCTAGGTATCCCCGCCCTGCCCAGCATCTGCCCCACGTTTCTTCAGGCCAAAGTACCGGGAACCCGGGCTTCTTCCTAAAGTAAAACTCGCTCCGGAAAGGCCAACAATCCAGCGGCCAGACGGGCACCTGAGAACGCGGGCCTAACGCGTACTGGAGACGGAGTGGCGCCCGGCACTGCGCGTCTCCTTCCCGCCGGGAGACTGCGTGCTAAGCTCAGCAAAGCCCCGCTGTGGAGACGGAGCCATGTCGCCCATTACCTAATGAAACTGAGAAGGGAGACTCAGTCTCTCTTCTAGCCCCGAGCGCAAGCTCTGCTGGACTTGGCATCGTCCGCCCTCCACGATCCCACACTCCGGGTTTTCCCCATTCCCAGCTCGGCTGCACCCGAGAGACAGACGGAAGAAACTACCAATGGAAGGACGCAAAGCGTCAACTTTGTGTTCGCCCGCCACTCTCGGCCAATGTGCGCGCGTGTCTCCGGAGTCCCGCCTTCCGTGTCGGGCGCCCCCTTTTGGCAGCACAGGCACGAACCCTACCTCTCGCCATCTTGTGTGTGGCACAGGTAAATTTCTGGACTATCTTTCCACCTATTCTGGTCCTTTTTTCCACACAACCGATTTCTTAGTTCGACAGCTAAGTGCGGTGGCGATAAGGCGAGCGTAGCCTGCTGTTCTCGGATCGCCCACGTGAGCTAGATCGCTACGTCACGCCACGCTTGCCGAACCCGGCGCCATCTTGAGTGTGGCGTCTTGATGCTCCCTTCTCGGGGCTCCGCAGCATGGTTCTCTAAATGGCCCCCCAAATTTCAGGTAGTCCCCAAAGATTAGCCCAACTGGCTCCAGAGACGATTATTTTCCCCGAGAAACTCTGTAATGTTCATGTGCCCATCGCAGTCCAGCAGTGGGGTGGGAGAAGGGTAGACTCGATGGCCCGGCAGGCCCCTGGAGGAGGCTGCCCTGAGGCTGTCGCGACGGCAGTGACCGCTCGGGACAGACCCTAACTAGAGCCCTAGAATGAGGGGACCGCTATGCCGTGCGGGGCCCGCAGGCTGTCCCACTCGAGGGCTGGAGCCGGCATCGCGCATCGAGTCCGCTTGATACATGAATCTGTGTGTGCTTGGCACGGTGCCCGCCTGTCGACTGGCTTGGCCGACGGACGCCGGACCTGATGGTGGGCAATCGGGGTCGCCTGCCCACAGGACTAGGGGTGCCCTGCCCTGGGAGGGCGCGACGGCATGGCAGAGGGACGGGGCGGCCCAGGTGCCCGGGTCTCCGCCTCGTGACCTCGTTGCTCGTCGTGGGGCTGCCGTCCACTTGCACTGGGACAATCCTCGGTCGAAGGCGCCCAGGCGCGGGGGGCGGGCACCTCCGCGGGCACTGCGCTGGGCACCGCCCGGGGCGAGCGCGGCCCAGCACCCCGCCTTCCCCTCCCCCGCGCTGGCAGCCGTCGTGCGCCCGCCGCCCCCTCTTCCCTCCCCCTTCTTCCGAGCAGCCGCGGGGAGGGCGGGAGGGGGAGGGAAGGGGGCTGGGCGGGCAGCTTTGCCGCGCTTTGGCTTTCTGCGTCAGCAGCCCCAGCAAAACAGCTGCGGGAGCGCGCGTACGGAACGCGCTCGCGCACCCCTCCCCCGCGCCCTCGGCGCCGCTGAGACCCGGCAAACTCGGGCCTTGAATGACAGAGCGATCGGCGACTGCGCAGCGCGGGACGCGCCGGGGCACTGCCGCTTTAAGCACGCTTGTCCATTGTTCGGAATCGAGCCAATGAGCGAGCGCCCGCTCCCTGCGCTCAGCCAATAGCGGCCGGGCATGGGAAGTCGAGCGCCGCCCACTAATCTATATTAAAGCTTCTGGCGCCGCGTGAGTCCCCCACTGGCTGCTCTGAAAAGCCATCTTTGCATTGTTCCTCGTCCGCCTCCTTGCTCGCCGCAGCCGCCTCCGCCGCGCGCCTCCTCCGCCGCCGCGGTCTCCGGCAGCTTTATCGCCAGAGTCCCTGAACTCTCGCTTTCTTTTTAATCCCCTGCATCGGATCACCGGCGTGCCCCACCATGTCAGACGCAGCCGTAGACACCAGCTCCGAAATCACCACCAAGGTGAGGCTGGACGCCGCCCGCCCCCTCGGGGTCCGCGCGCCGCCGCTTGGGCGGTGTTTGGCGCGCAGCAGCTGGACTGCTTCAAGCCCGCTGTTGCTCCCTCTCGCGGGGAAACGGCCCGCCCCCAGCGCGGTGCCCTCAGGCAGCCCACTCTTTGTGTGGTGCGGGGGAGGGGGTGGGAACCGCCGCGGACAGACGTGATGCCCGTCGGTGAGTGGGTCGGGGGCCGAGGGCTAGGCGCGGAGGCCGGCTCACGGCCCTCGAAACTCGTCTGTGACCGGTATGAGTGGCGACGGGAGGAGAAGGGCCTGGCTAGGGGTCGTCGGCCCGCCGGACGCACGGAAATAACTTTGAAACTCAAGCGCGTTGGGAATCGGAAGTGCTGGGGGGCGCATGTTGGGGCGCGGGCCGGCCGCGGGAAGTCGCGGCGAGCGCCTGCCGGCCGCGCTGCTCTTTGTTCGGCGCCAGGCCGCCGGTTTCGCGCTCTGCAGCGGACCTGAGGTGGTTTATCTGGACTAAGCCCCGATAAGGCGGATGGGGCGACGGGCTGGCTGGCCGCGACGTCGGCCGTCCCGGCGGAGGTGTGACGGGCTTATCCGCTTTGGGCGCTCTGGGAGGCGGGGGTGGGCGCCCTTCGAGGTGAGTGCGCCGGGAGCGGCCGCCCAGCTTCAGTCATGCACCCGCGGTGCCGGGCTTGGCTGAGGAGGCGAGAGCCCACGCGCCGCAGGGAGGAAAGAGAAAGTGAAGCGCGGCGCTGGGGCGACGATGGGCGCCCCCCGCGGCTGCCCGGGAGCACCGTGTGCGCCGCAGCTCGGGGCGATGCGGGCCAACACGGCGGCCGCGACAGGCCGATGGTAGGGTCGAACTGGGGGGGCGCCCGGGCCCCGTGGCGGGTTCACTGCCCTCGGCTATGAGGTCCTGCGCGGCTGGCGCGGCTCCGCTCCTGTTGTCGGCGCCGCCTCGGTCCCATTGCCCGCCCTGGGTAGCGTCTCCGCCCTCGGTGGGAGCGCGGCGTCTCTGACTGGCTTTTTCTTAATATATCGGCCCTCGTCCGCGCCCGTCGTGCTCCTGCGGGGATTGGCGCAAGTCACCTTGGCGTTTCCTTAACCCTTGTGCCCCTGGCGTCACCTCTGGCTCTCCCAGGGGCGACTTCTTGGTAGAGCGGAGCTCGGGGTCCGGATCTCCACAGGGGCTCTCAGTGACCCTTTCTGGACTCAGTCCGGGAATCAGTTTGTGGGGGGAGAACACCGTCCCCAATGCGGGGTCTGGCTGTTCGATTTTCTCCGAAGCACCAAAAGGTGACTTCCCGCGAGGGCGATGAGTAGCCCGAGAGGCTCATCCCCGACAGTCTCGGACCTAAAGCAGCCCGGTGGACTTTGGGGCGATCTCTCGCGGGACTTGGCCCGCCAAATGCAGACATTTGGGCCTGCCAGGGTGGCGGCAGTGGGTCGTCGAGTCGAGAGGTCGGCCGACCGACGCGCGACCTGCGCGCGTGCCACTGCGAGGACTGCCTGCCCGCCGGGAGTCTCCAAGGCAAGGGACGCACTCGGCGGCCCCGGGCCACGTGCTCCTTGCGCGCGGTGCGTGCCGAGGCCCGCGCGCAAAGCCCGCCGGGCGGGGGATGCGCGCCTGCGCGCCGCGACCTCCCTGCCCCCACTGCTCCCCGGGGCTTCGGCCGCCAGGGGGCGAGAGCGGGCGGAGCCGGGGTCCGCGGAGCGGAGCGGGGTGGTCTGGACGGAGAGGGCCGACAGGTGGCCCGGAGCCGCTCGCCGGACAGCGGCCGAGGGGCTCCCGCAGGCCCGGACGCCGGACCCCTGTTGGTATTGGCGGCCGTGTCGTGTGGAAAAAGTTACCGGGCGTCCGGGGCCGCGCTGCCTTTTGGATCTCAGGCGGAGTCCCACCCCCGAGGTGCTGTCGGGATCCCTGGCCGCCGCGGGGAGGCCGGGACTTGGTGGCTCAGGCGGCAGGCCCCGGCCTGGGGCACCGCCAAGCAGCGGTTTGCGGCCTTTAGGAACAGTGGTCAGATTGGGGGGTCGGTGTGCTTTGGCTTCTTTAGAAACCTGTCGTGGCCGGGGCGGTGCGGCCTCGCGGGCCTTCCAGGCTGGCGCGCCCGTGGGGCTCTCCCCGAGCGCAGGCCCCTCCCTCGTTGGCTTATTTTTATATCTGGAACATAACCTGCCGCCTTTCTAGACGGCTCGAGGGGCGGGCTCTTTGCACTTGGAAGCAGGCTGATGGGCGTGAGTGTCCGGGGCTCGTCCACCCGGCCGGACAGGCTGGGGCTGTGGCGCCACATGGCTTCTTTTTCCTAGGAAGCGCCAGGGGGCAGTGGGAACCGCCACCGGGGCCGCTGTAGCGGGCCTTAAGGGATGGGAAACCCGATCACAGATGCCCCCGCCGGCCTTCCTTCCACCGGACCAGTGGGAGAGGGATCGCAGGAGCATCAGGCCCTTCTCAACATGTCGTGTGCGACTCTTAATTTGGGACGGACAGAACAGTCGTACAGACCAGTAGTTCTCAGCGCCTTTGCTTACCCTGGGTTGCTCAGAAGACTTACTGGTTACTGGTTCCTTCTTCCCTTTTGAAGGACTTAAAGGAGAAGAAGGAAGTTGTGGAAGAGGCGGAAAATGGAAGAGACGTCCCTGCTAACGGGAATGCTGTGAGTGTCCGCCTTGCTCCTGAGCCCTGGCAGCTACCGCCCCACAGTTTTTCCTGTTCTACTTTAAACATATATAGCTTTGCACAGTGGCAGTATCGTTAGCCAATGAGCTTTACCCGAGGCGCGATTATTGCTAGTTAAATATTTATAAAAACTTTTCGAGCAGCGCCTGAACAAGAATAGGTTCAGAGGAGACATCGGTAGTCTGAGTTTGGGCTTGGCCCAGGGTGGGTAAAAGCCCTTGCCCTGGGGCAGTTAATGTGCAGGTTTCACGTTGGAGCCTGGAGGGTGTTGACTGGAGAAGGGCCTTTGGGGTGGGCTTGGCTGGGCTGTAGATGGAGCTGGCAGCCTCTGGTGGGAGGCCGGGCGTCAGGAGCAACGCTTTGTCCAGCCTTGGGCCAGCTGGTAGTGACATGGCCTGTTTTCTGTCGAGGAGAATGAGGAAAATGGGGAGCAGGAGGCTGACAATGAGGTAGATGAAGAAGAGGAAGAAGGTGGGGAGGAAGAGGAGGAGGAAGAAGAAGGTGATGGTGAGTAGCCTTGTCTGTCTTCCCCTTTTCAGGTACTTTTTCCTGGCCTTGTCTGGCAGAAGGGGAAGGAAGGAATTGGGGCTCCTGGGAGTGGGACCATGGTACTTGGGGCCAGTGGACCACATGGCCCTGGGCACCCAGCTGTAGAGTCAGGGAGGGTCTCCCTGACATGGAGCTGTGCCCATTCCCACTCACACTCACTCGCACACCTGAAAGTCTCTTTTTTGCAGCTCTGAAAGCCACTGATCTGTTGGGGTGGCCTCTTGGTGTGCAGCTGCTTGGGCCTCTCTCCTCTGGAGATTCCCACCTGTGTAGTGGGCATGGGTGCTCTGATTGGGCCCAGTTGCAGGCAGCAGAGGCACGGCAGGGACCTTGCAGCCCACTACATGTTCCTCGGGATTTCCCCAGGAGCCACAGTAGGAGGCAAGTGCGGTTTACCTGGCCTTTGATTCTCTCCAGGCGAGGAAGAGGATGGAGATGAAGATGAGGAAGCTGAGTCAGCTACGGGCAAACGGGCAGCTGAAGATGATGAGGTGGGTTCTGACTTGAGAAGAAGGGGGGTTTGGCATCTGGGTCTCCCCACCTGCCTCTAGCTGAGGTGCTCAAGCCGCGGAGGGACTGTTTTTGACTTTGTAGGTGGCCACTGTGTGGTCCTGAATCTTAAGAACGGGAAGGAACGGGGCTGGGCTCAACTTCCCAGAGGCCTTGGGCTGTGGAGCTGGGGGTCCCAGCAGGAGCTGAGGCAGTGAGCTGGATAGAGCCCCTGGGGTTGGAGGTGCCTTTGACAGTCTTTCTCTGCCTAGGATGACGATGTCGATACCAAGAAGCAGAAGACCGACGAGGATGACTAGACAGCAAAAAAGGAAAAGTTAAACTAAAAAAAAAGGCCGCCGTGACCTATTCACCCTCCACTTCCCGTCTCAGAATCTAAACGTGGTCACCTTCGAGTAGAGAGGCCCGCCCGCCCACCGTGGGCAGTGCCACCCGCAGATGACACGCGCTCTCCACCACCCAACCCAAACCATGAGAATTTGCAACAGGGGAGGAAAAAAGAACCAAAACTTCCAAGGCCCTGCTTTTTTTCTTAAAAGTACTTTAAAAAGGAAATTTGTTTGTATTTTTTATTTACATTTTATATTTTTGTACATATTGTTAGGGTCAGCCATTTTTAATGATCTCGGATGACCAAACCAGCCTTCGGAGCGTTCTCTGTCCTACTTCTGACTTTACTTGTGGTGTGACCATGTTCATTATAATCTCAAAGGAGAAAAAAAACCTTGTAAAAAAAGCAAAAATGACAACAGAAAAACAATCTTATTCCGAGCATTCCAGTAACTTTTTTGTGTATGTACTTAGCTGTACTATAAGTAGTTGGTTTGTATGAGATGGTTAAAAAGGCCAAAGATAAAAGGTTTCTTTTTTTTCCTTTTTTGTCTATGAAGTTGCTGTTTATTTTTTTTGGCCTGTTTGATGTATGTGTGAAACAATGTTGTCCAACAATAAACAGGAATTTTATTTTGCTGAGTTGTTCTAACAAAGCTGTCTCAAGCCTGGTTTTTCTGTTTCAGTTTCTTCAGACCTTCCAGGGCACAAGGATAGGAGGGGGAGGATCCTGGGGACAGTGGGTTGAAGACATTTTGGGAGGCAGTTGGATGTGACCTGTGATGGGCAGCAGAGTCTGGTGGGTGGGCAGGGACTGAGCTGCAGTTGGTTGGGGGAGCTGCTCACTGGGGCAGTCAGTGGTTGCCCCAAGAAGCCTTAACGGGGGAGGAGGACTTCATCACTGGGTGCCACATGGGGATGCTGCTGCCCTGGGGACGGGGGTATGCAGCCCTAGACACTGGAAACAGGCCACACGGGACGCCATTATGTGGAGCTCAGGGTGGTGGTGGTGGTGTAGGCCGAGAGGGAACTTAGCAAGCCGAGATGAGCGTCCAAGTGGTGGCTGCCTCTGCAGGCCTCACCGGTTTAGCTCCATGATGTGGCTCCCCCTGCTGGTGGCACGTGGTGCCCCCGGCCTCTTAGGATGCTTGGGGTTTTGGTTTGGCACTGGTGCAGCCTGGCCGTCCATCCAACATTTGGTCTCCAGGTCCCTTAGGTTAGTTGGGCAGGCTCACCCTGCCCCTTGGACACAGTTGGAGAAGTTACTGTGCCGTTTGGATTTTCATACACGGGCTGTGAGCAGTGGGTCAGGTTAGCCAACTGGAGGAAGCGCCACCAGCTTGTGCCCTCAGGTGGAGGTGAGGATTAGAGCTCACCAAGAACCTTCTGGGATCCTCCAATGAGAGCTGCAGGGGCAGGCGCCGGTATAGGCACTGCCAGTGGGCCTGTTGCCCAGGTGGGACCTGAGGAAGCCATCCGGGGATTTCTGCAGGAAAACTCCTAGGAGCAGACTGAAGTGTCTGCAGAGGCCTGGCCTGGGTTAAGGGGAGATGCTGGGAAGGAGGGAAATGTGTGCATTTAAGAGAACAAGAGAGACCAGTTCCCTCTACCTGCCCCTCGACACCATGTCCACTCCATTCTACGCCCCTCCCCGACCTTTGTGTTTCACACCAGGCGCCAGAGTTCTGGGGGAACCTTTCCCTTCTCTGGCTGGAGCTTAGTCACCCTCACGGGGCTGCTCAGGCCGCTTGTCCAGCATGTCCCCAGGCAGCTGCCACCAGGATCAGGGGCAGGTTGAGGGACCCTCTGACCTGTATCTACCCCACACCCCTTGCACAGCCTGGGTATCTGCATCCTGGCTCATCCAGGGAAGAAAGGGAGGGTCTGGAGCTAAAATGCTGGCTCCTCTCCGTTCTGCCGCCCAAGGCGACTCAGTACTGCAGTGTTCCCAAGCTCGGCGCCCAGGAGGGTGTCTCTAAGGCAGGAGTGCAGGAGAAGGCCGTGAAGGAAGGCCACACGGGGCAGGTAACGCTTGGAGCTGAGAGCAGGTCTAACCCAGCTCCCTCAGGCTGCAGTCCTGCTCAGAACCACTACTGCAAGGCCCCCTGAAAGGGGAGAAGCTGTGCCCTGGTCCGCACACAGACACGGCAGCCATGTTAGCATGAGGCAAGTAACTGAACCTTGTGGGCCTCAATCCCCTCCTCTGCAAAATGGGAACAATAGGATGAGGCATGAGCCAGGGCCCAGGGCTGCCTTGCTAGGGTCCCCCTGAGACACCCACATCAGCAGAGCTTACTGCCTCAGCTGTCTGAGCTGCCTCATCCCACCAAAGGTTTGGCCTGGAACAGCATTTGCTGCTTCTAGCAGAACACACTTACCCCTAGTCCTGAGCCTAGCACACAATTAACCACTGCCTGAGGATATGCCTCAGGGCCCGGAGTCACCTTGATACCACTCCCAAAGTCCCCGAATGGCCTCCCACTGGAGCCCAGGTTAAAAGATTAGCAAGGAATGGGTGCCCCCTGGTGGACACAGAGGAACCGTAAAGCGTGCCCCTGGATTCTGTTCAGTCCAGGAAAGACCCTTCAGTGAGCCCTGGTCCCAAGGTAGGCAACGTCAGTCACCCTCCACCACCCTGATCCCCCCAACAAGACCTTTCTCCCTCTCTGTTGCTGGAACCCCAGTCAGATGTGACAGTCAGTGGTCATTTCCCAGACCTTCCTTCTGGGCAACTGATGCCCCCTCCCAAGGACTGTGTCCTTTATGTGGAACCAAAGCTGGAAGCAGGGGTCCACTCTTCCATGGTCTTGGGCTTCCCTGTGGCCACAGGTGGTCCTGCCATGCTCTGTTCACATGCTTGGTGTGTACAGTGCCCTCTCGGGGTGGGCCTCTTCCTGAGTTATCTCCAGGGCCTAGTACATCACACAGAAATGCGGGCCCTTGTGCAGGACTGTACACAGCCTCACTGGACCCCTCACTGGACTCCACCCTCCCTCACTGGACTCCACGCTCCCTCACTGGACTCCACCCTCCCTCACTCACTGGACTCCACACTCCCTCACTGGACTCCACACTCCCTCACTGGACTCCACGCTCCCTCACTGGACTGCACGCTCCCTCACTGGACTGCACACTCCCTCACTCACTGGACTCCACGCTCCCTCACTGGACTCCACGCTCCCTCACTGGACTCCACACTCCCTCACTCACTGGACTCCACGCTCCCTCACTGGACTCCACGCTCCCTCACTGGACTCCATGCTCCCTCACTCACTGGACTCCACGCTCCCTCACTGGACTCCACACTCCCTCACTGGACTGCACGCACCCTCACTGGACTCCACACTCCCTCACTGGACTCCACGCTCCCTCACTGGACTCCACCCTCCCTTACTGGACTGCACGCACCCTCACTGGACTCCACACTCCCTCACTGGACTCCACGCTCCCTCACTCACTGGACTCCACCCTCCCTCACTGGACTCCACCCTCCCTCACTGGACTCCACGCTCCCTCACTGGACTCCACGCTCCCTCACTCACTGGACTCCACGCTCCCTCACTGGACTCCACGCTCCCTCACTGGACTCCACGCTCCCTCACTGGACTCCACGCTCCCTCACTCACTGGACTCCACGCTCCCTCACTGGACTCCACACTCCCTCACTGGACTCCACCCTCCCTCACTGGACTGCACGCTCCCTCACTGGACTCCACACTCCCTCACTGGACTCCACGCTCCCTCACTCACTGGACTCCACGCTCCCTCACTCACTGGACTCCACACTCCCTCACTGGACTCCACCCTCCCTTACTGGACTGCACGCACCCTCACTGGACTCCACACTCCCTCACTGGACTCCACGCTCCCTCACTCACTGGACTCCACGCTCCCTCACTCACTGGACTCCACACTCCCTCACTGGACTCCACCCTCCCTTACTGGACTGCACGCTCCCTCACTGGACTCCACGCTCCCTCACTCACTGGACTCCACACTCCCTCACTGGACTCCACACTCTCTCACTGGACTCCACACTCCCTCACTCACTGGACTCCACCCTCCCTCACTGGACTCCACCCTCCCTTACTGGACTGCACGCTCCCTCACTGGACTCCACGCTCCCTCACTCACTGGACTCCACACTCCCTCACTGGACTCCACACTCCCTCACTGGACTCCACGCTCCCTCACTGGACTCCACCCTCCCTCACTGGACTCCACCCTCCCTCACTGGACTCCACACTCTCTCACTGGACTCCACACTCCCTCACTCACTGGACTCCACACTCCCTCACTCACTGGACTCCACACTCTCTCACTGGACTCCACGCTCCCTCATTGGACTCCACCCTCCCTCACTGGACTGCACGCACCCTCACTGGACTCCACACTCCCTCACTGGACTCCACACTCCCTCACTGGACTCCACACTCCCTCACTGGACTGCACGCACCCTCACTGGTTTCCACACACCCTCACTGGACCCAACACATCCTCACTGGGACTGCTGCCCTGAGTGCAAACTAGGAGAGTTTGAATGGGGGGCGTTCACTAGAATGACTCAGTCACTAGAATGGGGGGCAGGGAGTCAGGGGCTCCCAGCTCTACTTGCTGGCTCTCTCTTGGCTGTCGGCTACACAGTCCCAGGATCCAGGACTGCTTCTCCTCTACGGCTATCACAAGCCCTGGGGTCAGGATCCTCAGCCTCTGGCCCTTCATAACTCCTCCCAGATCTCAGTCCCTCCAGGGCCCTGCTGCCTAGCCTGCCTCTACCAAGCCACCTCTGCGGGTTGGATGCCTGTGTCGTAGATACAGGCCAGCCCTGCCTGCCTCAGGGCCCTGGCTGCTGCGTGGTCCCCTCCTGGTGGGAGCTGCTTCATGAGGACGGAATCCCTGGGCCCCGTGTTATTTGGGGCCTGCTTCAGTCTGGCTGGGCCTCACAGGCCTGGCCCCCTGCTATGCCCAACCTGTCTGCCCAGCAGCCCATCTCCTTGATGCAAGTGTGGTCAGTTTTGCTGTGTCGCTGCTTGTCCTCCCTGTACCCCAAGCCCGTGGAGGCATGGGCAGAGCCAGCCAAGGAGTGGGGCAGAGCTGTGCTCTGAGCTCTTCCTCTCGGGATACCTCAGCCTATGCTCATGGGTCTGGCCTGAGCTCAGAGGGATGGACGAAGCACAAGAGTAGTAAACATGGCTGAAACATTTTAAGGCCGTCCGGCACACTGACTCTATTTATATACTGGGTGAATGACACATGCATTGTTTGCAGAGAAGGCCTAGCAGCCAGTGACTGGTGTGGATTCCATGAAGTCCTGAGCACAGCCAAGGATCGACGGTGTGCCTCCATGGGCTCTCTGTCAAGGCTGTCACCCACAGCAACAAGAAGTACCAGGTGGTCACCTGAAGCAACCTCATTTTACATGCACCCATGTGGGGACCCCACTGTGAGGCTCTGGGCAGTGAGCAGATCCCCTACTGAAAGGAGCTGCTGGTGGAGTCCATAAGGTCCCAGGGGACATCTATTGTTTTTGCCACCAGCAGTCATTCCTTCACCCTTTTCTTGGCAGTAATGCCCTGAAGCAATGTCCAGCTTTTTTTTTCTTTTAGACGGAGTCTAGCTCTGTCGCCCAGGCTGGAGGGCAGTGGTGTGATCTCGGCTCACTGCAACCTCTGCCTCCCGGGTTCAAGCGATTCGCCTGCTTCAGCCTCTCAAGTAGCCGGGATTACAGGCGTGCCCCACCAGGTCATAGCTTTCCTTCTGAACTTCCCCCCTCCCACACTCAGACAAGCCCCAGGGCAGAACATGTGGCTTGGTCCTGGCCAATCAGTGGCCTAAGGTGCCCTGACTGCATTGGTTGGTTCACAGTTGGCACATGACCCAAGTCATCCAATCAGAAGGAGTTCTGGGATTTTCGTTTTTTTTCCGGGGGTGGGGGGGTTGCCGGAAAGGGAAGAAACATTCGGTTTTGTCCCTCAGGGATTTGAACTTAAGAGGCTGAGAAGACGAGGCTGCAGACTACTCAGTGAGAAGCAGAACTGAGCCAAGAGGCAGAGGAACCTCAATTCTGATGACATTGCTTGAGTGCTTCAGTCCAGCCATGCGGAGTATTCAGTTACACAAGCCAGTAAATTTCCTCCCGGTTTGGGCTAGCTTAGGTTGGGTTTTCTGTCATCTGCACCTGAAAGACTCCCAACTAATAAACAGGGAGAATGCAGGGCTTCAGTCTCCAGTCTTCAGGGCCAACTAGGCCTCCATGAACAAAGATAGCTTGTTGGTGGGGGACAGAGGTTGGGGATGCCTTTTCTGGTATGGTTTCCAGATTGGGAGGAATACAGAGAGGTGAGTCAGCCTCAGAAGAGGCTGTGATCTCATGGTCAGTCTCTCAGCAGGATCTGAGTCTTGCCTGAACCATTCCAGCCAGGTGGGGGGATGGCTGGAGTCATCTGAGCTGCCCACCTGGCGTCCTCTGTGTGAAGCCTCTAATCCCCTCTTCTCCAGCCCACAGTGATCTCTGGCCCGCTGACCTCCCAGTGCTCCCATCGGGCCTCACAGCCAGACACACTCATTGAAGTGACTCGATGGCCCTGGGAGGCTCCTGGATAAGGTGTGAGATCCCGTCTTCATGCAGCCTGGAACCTCCCAGTTGTCTCTCTGCCCCAAGGTGTACCTGAGAAAGGGGAGGTGACTCCATCCCATCTGGAGAAACGCTAGGTTAAGCAATGCTAAAAGGGTTTTCTGGCAGGACATGGTGGCTCGTGCCTGTAATCCCAGCACTTTGAGAGGCTGAGGTGAGAGGATCACTTGAGATATAGAGTTTGAGACCAGCCCCAGCCTGGAAAACACAGTGAAACCCTGTCTCTACAAAAAATTAAAAAATTAGTCAGGAGTGTTGGTGCACGCACCTATAGTCCCAGCTACACGGAAGGCTGAGGGGGGAGGATAGCTTGAGCTTGGCAGGTCGAGGCTGCAGTGAACCACTGCACCACTGCATTTGGGCCTGGGTGATAAAGCAAAACTCTGTCTTAAAACAAAACAAACAAAAGAGAAAGGTTCTCTTTCTGTAGAATTCACTGGGCACTGGGCAGTGCCCAGGGAATTCTAATATACAAAGGGTACTGAGTTTCCGAGAGGAAAGTTTAGCATGCAGTTCGCTCTCAATTTATTTGACCTGGATTTTTTCACAGAGAGCTATTAACATATTGAAGGACATTAGTGTCCAATAAAAGCTGATCTTGCACAAGGACCCTCACCAGGGCTCGGGAAATGTTTGCTGAACTAAGCAGATGATGGAGAAGGATTCCTTTGAGAATTTGTTCCACAGTCTGGCTCTTGGCACCCCACATGGGCCTCATTCTCCTATGGCTGCAGGCATCCTGGGCCCTGTGCTGACAGCGCTCTGTGTCAGTGTCAGCCCAGCACGGGAGACAGGTATGCCCTTGGCTGAGGAGGTAACTGGCATTTCTAGGTGGGGGGACAGTAAAATGTGGAAACTGGCATAAACCTTTCTGAAAACATTTTGATCCTGTATATCAAGATCCAAAAAATATGCGCACATACTTTTGACCTAGAAGTTCCACTGCCAGGAAACCTGCTGAGGAAAGGCCGGGCGAGGTGGCTCACGCCTGTTATCCCAGCACTTTGGGAGGCTGAAGCGGGCAGATCACTTGAGGTCAGGAGTTTAAGACCAGCCTGGCCAACATGGTGAAACCCCATCTCTACTAAAAATACAAACATTAGCTGGGCATGGCACGCACCTGTAATCTCAGCTACTCTGGAGGCTGAGGCAGGAGAATCGCTTGAATCTGGGAGGCGGAGGTTGCAGTGAACCGAGATTGGTCCATTGCACTTCAGCCTGGGTGACAGAGTAGACTCCGTCTCAAAAAAAAAAAAAAAGAAAAAAAAAGAACTGCTGAGGGAGGCAGTAGACCTGAAGGTGTCCATAACAGCATTATCATTATTATTATTATTATTTTATTGAGATAGGGTCTGGCTCTGTTGGCAGGCTGGAGTGCAGCGGCATGATCTGGGCCCACTGTAGCCTTGACTTCTTGGGCTCAAGCCATCCTCCCCACTCAGCCTCCAGAGTAGCTGGGATTATAGGTGTGAGCCACTGTGCCTGGCCTAACATTACTGATTGATAAGAGTAAAAAATTAGAGACAAGCCAAATGCTTGATCATCAGGAAGCAGGCAAGTCACTTACAGTATAACCACTTGGTAGATATCACAATGTTTACAAGAAATTTTCAAAATTGTTTTTAAATTTATAAAAGCATTCCAGGCCCACTGCATGACCTTCACACTAGACAAAAGTACTACGTGAGGAATACAGTGAGACCCCCCGTCAACCCCTTGTCTGGTCCAGTAGCCCTCTGTTAACTGTTAATGTGAAGCATGTGCCCTTCCCTCCAGAACTACAAGTAGTTTTGAATAATGTAGAGAAGAGCCTGTTTTAAAATGTCAAGAGAAAAAAAGTTGATACAGAATTGTGTCTACGGTATAATCTAATGATCAAGAAAAAAAAAAGTCAAGAATGAAGTTCACCAAAATGTCACTTCTCGGTGGTGGAATTATTTTTTCTTGAAGGTTCTTTTGTAAATTTTCCACACATAGACTTCAGCAGGGAAATAAATTAACAATCAATAAAAAGAAAGAAAGAAAACAAAGAAAAAAAAGGCAAAACAGCAATCTGCACATCTGTTAGGTCTCTTTCAGTTGCAAGTGATAGAAACCTAACAGAAACTGGTTTATGAAAAAAGGAAGTTTGTTGTCACTAGGATGTCCTGAGATAGCATGGCTTCAGGTACAGCAGGATTCAGGTCCTCAAACCAAGTCATCAGGAACCCGTCTCCCTCCCGCCCCCGTCAGCTCTGTTTTTCTTTGGCATTGGTTTTATTTTCTGGCCGTTTCACAGCTATAATACTATTGAATAGGGTGACTACTGTTCACAGCTTCTTCACCTAGCTTGGTGGTGGGGGTGGGAGGGCTGAAAAGGTAGTATGTTAACAGGACAGTTGGTTTTCTAATGAAACTCTTGAGAAAGCAGTGTGACAGACATCATGAGCCCTGTAGGAAGCCAGCAGCCCCTCATTACCCATTCCTAGTTCAGTTGGGATTGGGCTGTGCTCTGCAGGTCCTCCTCATGGGGCCTGCTGGGACCCACCATCTCCAAGGGGGAACCAGTCTTTCTCCCCGTGGTTCCAGCCTAAGTCCTGCAGAAGGCTGTCACTGGTCAGATCTGGTCATGTGGCCCCATCCCCAAGTCAGTCCCACAGGGGCACTTGGACAGAGGGTGAGAATGGGGGAGATCTTCCATTATGAAAAGTTATGTTATGAATAGGAGGGAGGCTGGGCAGGAGAAAGCAACTGATGTCTGCCACATCCAGTCAGTGGGTACTTGAGGAATTTCAATACAATTCAAAATGGAATCAGGGTGACCTGGGCCTGCTCTTGGGCAGGTGGACCTGGAGTATGACTGCACCCAGTGGTGGTGGAACCACATGTCAATATTCCCCTTGTTATTGCTCCTGAGTACTTCTTTCACTTCCCCTCATAGCTCTTCCACCACCAGGGCTAGGCAGGGAGCTTGAGTCTCATTCTCCGAGGGAAGGATGCAGCCTGGGCCAAGAAGACACTGCTCAGCTTGAGTTTCAAAGTGACTCTCTTTACTCATAGCAAGATGAGAAATCAAGCTCTCAAGAGTAGAAAAGGGCTAATGTGTTTTTACGTATCATGGACCAAAGTTCAGAGACATGACCACAGTGGGAGAGAACAGTGAGAAAGGGCCCTGCTGACTACACAGGGAGGGGTCAAGCCCTTCAAGGCTGACTGGAGTGGGGCTTGGATCAGGAGAGAGAGAGACAATTTAGACATGAGTGACCTCATGGGCTAGCAGCTAGTGCCACACAATGCCCCAAAGACCACGCAGGTCCTTCAGTGGATGCCAACATAGAATGCCTGTGTCTTGGGGTGCCAAGCCACCAGCATCTGAGGAACTATACTCTCATCCCTGCTCTCTGGGTCCTTTCCAAGCAGAGGAAAGATGCTGCTGTCCGAGGGGTGTGGCTGTTTGAGACCTTGTCACATAGCTGGCCACCAGGCTTACCCACCACTCCTCCTTTCTGGTGCTCTCAAGGTCACTCCAGCCAAAAAATGGCCATCTGCTCTCCAGGTCAAAGTGGTGCATAGAAGGGATCAGATGACATCCCAGCCAAGGACTTCTAAGGGAACAGGCAGCACCAGAGGATGGCGCATCCTCCACAGCTCTCATGCCCAGCCCTGTCTTGAAGATGCTGGGAGCAGGACAGGCCCGGCTCTGACCCTACTTGAGGGAGGCTTTAGGCAAGAAACTTCCCCTATGAGGCTTTGGGCATCTCATGACTGAAATGGAGCTCACCAGCTCTGCTCCTTTCCAGGTGAGGACAAACACAGCTCCCACCCCCCCGAGTGTCACTGTTCATTATGATTAGTGACTGCAGGTTACAGGGATTTTGGCAACCCTCCCACAGGCAGGATGGGTCAGGGCTCTCAGGTGACACAGTGTGACAGGGACCGGTGCAGCTCCAGCTGTTTATGGCATAGGAGGCTCATACAGCAGAGGGCTCAGCCACTGGAAGAGCTGAGGGGTCTGTGGGGGGACTCAGGAGGTCGGAGGGGGGGAATGTGAGGGGGACTGCGGGGTGAGACTAAGGGGTGACTCAGTCAGCTCAGGCTGCTGTAACAAAATACCTTCAACTGGGTGGCTTATAAACAGTAAATATTGGCTGGGCACGGTGGCTCATGCCTGTAATCCCAGCACTTTGGGAGGCCGAGGCAGGCAGATCACCTGAGGTCAGGAGTTCGAGATCAGCCTGGCCAACATGGTGAAACCCTGTCTCTACTAAAAATACAAAAATCAGTTGGGCATGGTGGCGGATGCCTGGAATCCCAGCTACTCGGAAGGCTGAGGCAGGAGAATCACTTGAACCCAGGAGGCTGAGGTTGCAGCGAGCCGAGATTGCACCATTGGACTCCAGCCTGGGCAATGAGCGAAACTCCATCTTAAAAACAACAACAACAACAACAACAACAATCCAACAACTATTTATTTCTCACAGTTTTGGAGGCTGGGAAATCCATGATCAAAGGTGCTGGCTGTCTACAAAAACAAAAACAAAACAAAAGGGTGCTGGCATACTTGGTGTTGGGTGAAGGCTGCTTACTGGCCCATGGACGATGCCTCTTTGCTGCGTCCTCACATGGTGGAAAGTGGGAGGGTGCTCTCTGGTGTCTCTTTTTATAAGGGCACTAATCCCATTCATGAAGGCTCCACCCCCATGGCCTAATCACCTCCCAAAGGCCCCACCTCCTAACGCTGTCTCCTTGGGGAGACATAGGAATTTTGGGGGGGACACCAACATTCAGACTATAGCAGGGGGATATAGAGAAGGGACTGAGGGGACTGGAGGGGGGACTGGGAGGAGAGACTGAGGTAGGACTGCCCAGGGCCTACCAAAATAACAAACTGGTTGGGCGCGGTGGGCTCATGCCTGTAATCCCAGCACTTTGGAGGCCAAGGTGGGGGCACTGCTTGAGCCCAGGAGTTTGAGACAAGTCTGGGCAACATAGCGCGACCCCTGAATCTTAAAAACATTTTAAAAATTAAAGAGAAATAAAAAACAGTAACTTAACTTTTACTGGGAGCCTCTTGTGCAATGACATGTTTTTGATGTGGCCGTTGCAGTGGCTTTTTGCTTTCTCAGGTAAGAGGCCAAGGAGGTGCCTGTGTGCAGAGGCATGGTTTTCCTTAGAATATCACTGTGTATCTCCTCCAGAAATACCATTAAATCCACAACTGAGGTTCTAGAATTTGGTGCTATAACATCATTTGTAGCCTACAAATGTTTGAGGATCACTCTGGTTGTCAAATTATTTTAATATCATAAAATGTCTACTTTTTTTTTTTGAGATGGAGTCTCGCTCTGTCGCCCAGGCTGGAGTGCAATGGTGCAATCTTGGCTCACTGCAGCCTCCCCTTCCCGGGTTCAAGCGATTCTCCTGCCTCAGCCTCCTGAGTAGTAGCTAGGATTACAAGCGTGCGCAACCATGACCGGCTAGTTTTTGTATTTTTAGTAGAGACGGGGTTTGACTATGTTGGTGAGGCTGGTCTTGAACTCCTGACCTCATGATCCGCCTGCCTCGGCCTCCCAAAGTGCTGGGATTACAGGCATGAGCCACTGCGCCTGGCTGAAAATGTCTACTTTTAAGTAAGTCTGCTTTTACTTTCTTGGACTCCTCCAAAAAAAAACGTTATAATCTTAGCCTAATTTTACCAAATGAATATTATTCAAATTTTTCAATATCTGTTAAATTATATTCAGCTTGTTGCTGAATATAAACCAATTAAAAGTTGGTATATACCTGCCAGTGGAGATTATTTAGATTCTAATCCTGACTGAGGGCTAGACCTCAAGTAAACAATATACATGGCCAACAGTGTATCATAAAGAAAAGAAATGATCATGATTGACCTCTTTAATAACATAAAACAATAAAATGTAACTTTAAGTTCTGTAAACAAGTAGACCAATCATCTCCACTGGATTATGCCAGGGCACCTTGTGACCCATAAAACATTCAGATAGCATATTATATCTCAAATGCACATAATTGAGCTCAAAATGAAATAATTAATATAATATATATAAAGCATTCAAGTGACAATAACTTTGCTTATCCTCTTATAACAGAGAAGAGTTATTTAGGGGATGATTTGAGTACGTCAGTTCACTCAAGAAGCCATTCTAAGATATCTGACTAGATGTCTTTTCCATTGAATGCATTTCCTTTAATAAGTGCAAGAATTCAAAAGCATTCCATTGAACCAAGAGCTGCTTCAGAGCTCAGAAGTGGGTGGTCAATACCCATTTGTTGCTACAGCTGCCAGTGATGGTGATGAGTGTATGTTTCTTTCCTGAGACAGGGTCTCACTTTGTCACCCAGGCTGGGGTGCAGTGGCGTGATCTCGGCTCACCGCAACCCCTGCCTCCCAGGCTCAAGCGATCCTCTCACCTCAGACTCCTGAGTAGCTGGGACTACAGGTGTGCACCACCACGCCCAGCTAATTTTTGTATTTTTTGTAGAGAGGGGGTTTCACCATGTTGCCCAGGCTCATCTCGAACTCCTGATCTCAAGCAATCCCCTGTCTCCGTCTCCCAAAGTGCTGGGATTTACAGCAGGGAGCCACTGTGCCTAGCTGAGTATATGTTTTTAACCCTCTGAAAGACATTTATTTTTTTGAGACAGGAATCTCACTGTTGCCTAGGCTGGTGTGCAGTGGCATGAACATGGCTCACTGCAGCTTCAACTTCCTGAGTTCAAGTGATCCTCCTGCCTCAGCTTCGCAAGTAGCTGGGACCACAGGTGTGTGTCACCACGCCCGGCTAATTTAAAACAAATTTTTTTTTGCAGAGACGGGATCTTGCTTTGTTCCCCAGGCTGGTGTTGTATTCTTGGGCTCAAGCAATCCTCCTGCCTCGGCCTCTCAAAGTGCTGGGATTGCAGGTGTAAGCCCTGGTGCCTGGTCCTTCAAGACAAATATGTCTTTAAACTAAGAGCTTAACAGAGGTCCCCAAACTTTCTCTGTTCACAGCAATCTTAGTGTTTCAGTAACTTTTATTAGTGCACCTAGGCCAAAATAAATATCTAACTCCTCTTTAGTTAGTTAGGTTCAAACAACTTATGAAGCATTTCTGCCCTAACTTAGTAGATTGTCATATTATTTTGGAGAAAAGAAGCCACATAAATTGAGAAATTTTTTTTTTTTTTTTTGAGACGGGCTCACTCTGTTGCTCAGGCTAAAGTGCAGTGGTGTGATCTCAGCTCACTGTAACCTCCACCTCCTGGTTCAATCGATTCTCCTGCCTCAGCCTCCCAAGTAGTTGGGACTAGAGGCACATGCCTCACCACACCCAGCTAATTTTTGTATTTTTTGGTAGAGATGGGGTTTCACTGTGCCAGGCTGGTCTTGAACTCCTGGCCTCAAATGATCCACCCGCCTCCCAAAGTGTGGGGATTACAGGCATGAGCCACTGTGTCCGGCCTAATTCCATTTTTGATTACAATGAATGACTTACTAATAGGGTGTGTGTGCCTGTTAGGCACTGCACAGCTTTTTGTACCTTGGAATCCGAATGGACGCCACCACCCTCATCTCCTGTCCGCGTTGATTTTCTCTGGGTTCTTGCTTCTTATCACCCAAACCTCCGCAAGCTCAGCTTCCCAGATATTTCATCAAAGAGAATGCAGCACGGCCTAATTTGAAACTTAACAATCTTAGCTAATAGTTAAGAGTTAATAGGACAGATGTTCAGTGCCACTGTATTTTCTTTGAAAATTAAAAAAATCCTGTGGCTTCCCTGTGAGTTTGCGGAAGTGCCCTGGGAACCAAACATCTTCACCAAATCCGCGATTCTCACCCAGCTCCACCCCTCAGCTTATTTAAAGATACAGCTGAAGCTGCTTCGTTACAGATCAGATAAAATCACCAAAGAGAATTGCTAAGCCTGATTATGTCTTCACTTTGAGGACCATTTTAACAGTGTGTTTTGAAAGCTGTGAAACAACTACCAGGTCACTAGCAAGAAGTTCTAAAAATAAACTTGACAATATAGGCTTAAAGTACTGTCCCACAGGTACAGGACAGTATTGTAACTAGCGGGGCTGGTGATCAGATTGCACCTTAGCATGTTCTTTCTGGCTGTGATGTGGAGGATAAGTCAGGAAGGGAGGCCCGTGCTGCAGTCCTGAGATGGTTACAGGACCTGAGGTGGGGGCCGTGGGGATGGCGAGGACACGAACAAGATGTTTATGAAGTGAGGTCAACGGGCTAGGGTCTACTGGGCTGTGGGGCAGTAGGGCAGGGAGAATGGAGACAGCCCATGCCCACCTGGGTGGATGTGTCCAGCCACCCCTCTCACCCGTGACTGGGAGTGAAGGAAAGCAAGGAGACTTGACCTCTTTGCCCGACTTCTTCCTCATTTCTCTTCTTCCTCCTACACTAGGCTGCAGGGGGAGGGTTTTCACCTCCTCCTATAACGCAGGGATTTCCCTCACGTTGTAGCCTGAGTTCTCGGTATTCAACAGGTAATCAAGTATGGTACACCTGGTTCTTGCCATGTTGATGTCAGTTTAAGAGATTTAAAAACTCTTTTCTTTCTGAGTAAAGCCTGGCTTTCCAGAAGAAAATCTGGAAACTCAAAAATCCTGTTTTGTGCTGGAGACTCAAAAATCCTGTTTTGGAAGTCAATTGCTGAATGTTGACTTCTTTCATTTGTTATTTAAAAAAAAATACAGACAGGGTCTTGCTATGTTGCCCAGGCTGGTTTCGAACTCCTGGCCTCAAGTGATCCTCCCCCTTGGCCTCCCAAAGTGTTGGGATTATAGTTGTGAGCCACCCATGCCTGGCCTTGACTTCTTTCAGTTTCTATACCCCCTCACTCCAGACTGATGCTGTCATTGCACTGTCTTGTTTTCTTCAGAACACTGATCACTATCTGAAATTATTTATTTGCCTTCTGTCTCCTCCCATTAAAATCTAATGGGAGATTGGCTGGGCATGGTGGCTCACGCCTGTAATCCCAGCACTTTGGGAGGCTGAGGTGGGTGGATCAGCAGGTCAGGAGTTCAAGACCAGCCTGGCCAACATGGTAAAACCCCGTCCCTACTAAAAATACAAAAATTAGGCAGGCGTGGTGGCAGGCGCCTGTAATCCCAGCTACTTGGGAGGCTGAGGCAGAAGAATTGCTTGAACCGGGGAGGACGAGTTTGCAGTAAGCTGAGACCATGCCACTGCACTCCAGCCTGGAAAACAAGAGCGAAACTCCATCTAAAACAAACAAAAAAATCTAATGGTAAAATAGGGCCCTCATTCATCTCATCTTGTCTCGTAAGTTATCTCCACGGCTTAGAACAGTGTCTGGAGTATAAAAAGTGCTCAGTAAATGTGTGTGGAGTAAATGCATAATGCTTAACGAATTGGCACATAGCATCTTCTCAATACACTACAACTAAAAAAGAAAATCTAAAACATTTTTGGGATGAGGCAGCTGGAAGAAAAATGAAGAGCCTGCAGATGAGGAAGGAGCACAACACCCAGAAGAGGGGCTCCCAGAATCTAAGGAGAAGAGAAACCCAGCAGACATCAGAAGAATCAGATGCAGCAGAGAAAGCAAGGATTCGAAGGGGCCTGACAAAGGGGTGGGGGCCAGAGCCAGATGGCAGTGTTTGAGGAGTGGATGAGAGGAGTGGGAAGCGTGAGTGAAGACAATTCCAAGTTTGGATCTGCAGAGAAAGAGAAGGACGAGGGCAGGAGCTGAAGGCCATGCAGGATTGAAGAGAAGTCTTATTTTTAGAAATTTATTTTTTAAGGTGATTTGAACATGTTTTGTGGGCTGAGGGTTGAAGGATCTGGAGAAGAGAAAAGGCTTTTCTGATTTTGTCTTGAGCATAATCTCCTCTTCCTTTAAATTTCTACTTATGGCATTTTTTTTTTTTTTTTTGAGAAGGAGTCTAGTTCTGTCGCCCAGGCTGGAGTATAGTGGCACAATCTCAGCTCACTGTAACCTCCGCCTCCCGGGTTCAAGCTATTCTCCTGTCTCAGCCTCCCGAGTAGCTGGGATTATAGGCACCTGCCACCATGCCCAGCTAATTTTCTGTATTTTTAGTAGAGACGGGGTTTCATTGTGTTGGCCAGGCTGGTCTCGAACTCCTGACCTCGTGATCCACCCGCCTCGGCCTCCCAAAGTGCTGGGATTACAGGCATGAGTCACTGCATCCTGCTGTTTTTTTTTTTTTTGAGATAGAGTTTTGCTCTTGTCACCCAGGCTAGAGTGCAGTGGTATGATCTTGGCTCACCGCAACCTCCACCTCCGGGGTTCAAGCGATTCTCCTGCCTCAGCCTCCTGAACAGCTGGGATTATAGGTGCCTGCCACCACGCGCAGATTTTTTTTTTTTTTTTTCAGTAGAGACGGGGTTTCACCATATTGGCCAGGCTGGTCTGAAACTCCTGACCTCACGTGATCCACCCGCCTCAGCCTCCCAAAGTGCTGGGATTGCAGGCATAAGCTACCGCCCCAGGCCTCTTATGGCATTTCTGATAATTATTTGTTGTATCCTCCTACTACAGACAAACTCAGTAAAGGTAGGCTTGTGCCTAGCACAGAATCTTATTAGTGGGTATAATAGGCCTGTAAGTGTGGCCTGAATGTGGCTATATCCCCTTTGGAAGACTTTTCTGCCTAACGAGGGCCAGACTCAGTACTTCATCACATTCCCCATCACAAAAGCCCAATACTCTAAAACACTGGTGAGAAACATAATGGGGGTACTGATGCAAGGGTGTATTGCATATTACACAGCAAAGTTTAACCGAAATTCTCTAAATAGAAATCTATATTCTTTCTCGCAAGTCTCCTTCTCCAAGGCTGTGTGGCCTGGGATTCTTCCCCCTTCTCCTTCCCAACACAGACTCTTAAGCCCCTCTCGATTGCCCTGAGCAGCTGAACTCTCCCTCTCAGCTTGTACAGGTCAGAGATGGGACTCTGTTCCTTAAGCAAGCTGCTTGGAGACCTCAGTCTGTCCTGCAGCCATCCTCATGTACACATCTATGTCTCTAACACATATTAAATGCCTCTACCAGTATTTCTCAAAGCATGGTTCATAGACCACCTGCATCGGAATCACTTGGCGGCTTTAAGTGCAGATTTCTGGGCCTCACACCTACTGATCAGACTCTCTGGGAGCCGGGTGGGGCGGGGAGATGCCCATCACTGGTTTGAAAATCAGTGGCCATAGACTGTGCCAGGCCTGGTCTATATGCGTCTCTTTCCAGGAACATTCTGCAGCCTTCAGTGTATCCAGAAAAAGCTGCATCTCCAGGCATCTGGGCCTGCATCAAGGCCCACCATACAAGAGCTGACTTTGACTTCACAAAGGTCCTAGTCCCTACAGTTCTCCTGTCCTCTCCTTTTGCTTGTGTTTACTTAGGCCTGCACCAATTCCCTCCTTCTCCTCCTAGCATTCAGCCTTCCTCCCCACCAGTTCAAATCCCACCCACACTACTTGGAGCCCCTAGTCAGTATTGTCACTGAAGCACACACTTTCTATTTTTCTCAGAGCAGCTAGCAAGAAGCGTGTCTGACTGTTTTGGACAGATGAATGAGTGGAGAAGCATTCTCTGGGAAGTCCTTTCTCCACTACAGTGTGTTCAGTCCCATGAGAACATTCCTTGATGGAATTATGGGGAGCAGATATGGTTTAGCAAAGAGAAGGAGATGGGTTCACTCTGAGAAAAAGAGATGGCATTTTAAGAAGGTAATTCAGGCTGGGTGCGGTGGCTCACGCCTGTAATCCCAACACTTTGGGAGGCTGAGGCGGGTGGATCACGAGGTCAGGAGTTCAAGACCAGCCTGACCAACATGGTAAAACCCCGTCTCTACTAAAAATACAAAAATTAGCTGGATGTGGTGGTGCGTGCCCGTAATCCTAGCTACTCAGGAGGCTGAGGCAGGAGAATTGCTTGAACCTGGGAGGCAGAGGTTGCAGTGAGCTGAGATCGCATCACTGCACTCCAGCCTGGGCGACAGAGCGAAACTCTGTCTCAGAAAAAAAAAAAAATTTTTTTTAAATTAGCTGGGCATGGTAGCACACATGTGTAGTCCCAGCTACTCGGGAGGCTAAGGTTAGAGGATCTCTTGAGTCCAGGAGTTTGAGGCTCTTGTGAGCTAGTATCATGCCACTGCACTCCGGCCTGGGTGACAGAGAGAGATTCTGTCTCTAAAAAGAATAAATAAATAGATAAATAAACAATAAAGTAATTCATTTTCACCTTGTTTTTTTCTTTCTTTTTTTTTGAGACGGAGTCTTGCTCTGTTGCCCAGGCTGGAGTGCAGTGGCATGATCTTGGCTCACTGCAACCTCCGCCTCAGCCTCCTGAGTAGATGGGACTACAGGCGCCCGCCACCATGCCCAGCTATGCTTTTTTTTCTTTTCTTTTCATTTCTTTTCTTTCTTTCTTTTTTTTTTTTTTTTGAGACAGGGTCTTGCTTTGTCACCCACACCAGAGTGCAGTGGCATGATCTCAACCCACTGCAACCTCTGCCTCTTGGGCTCAAGCAATCCTCCTGCCTCATCCTCCCGAGTAGTTAGGACTATAGGCACACACCTCCATGCCTGGATAATTTATGTATTATTATTTTTTTTTGTAGAGACTGGGTTTTACCATTGTTGCCCAGGCTCGTCTCGAACCCCTGGGCTCAAGCGATCCTTCCGCCTTGGTCTCCTAAAGTGCTGGGGTTACCCCAACTTGTTTTTCCATCCAAACTTTGGTATTTAAAAAATAGCTTTTGGGCCGGGCATGGTGGCTCACGCCTGTAATCCCAGCACTTTGGAAGGCCAAGGTGGGTGGATCACCTGAGGGTCAGGAGTTTGAGACCAGCCTGACCAATATGGTGAAACCCTGTCTCTGCTAAAAATACAAAAAAAAATTAACCCGCATGGTGGTGCGCGCCTGTAATCCCAGCTACTTGGGAGGCTGAGACAGGTAAATTGCTTGAACCCAGGAGATGGAGGTTGCAGTGAGCCGAGACCATGCCACTGCACTCCAGCCTGGGCGACAGAGCAAGATTCTGTCTCAAAAAAAATAAAAAATAAAATAAAATAAATAAAAAACAGCTTTTGAAGACAACAGATCTAACATGAGGAATTGAATCGTCATTGAAAGATGGTAGTACACTAAAAATATACTGTTTCTCCTCCCCACCTGCAGATGCAAACAGACTCAGGTAATAGAAAAGGAAAAGAGGAATCTGAGAGCAAGAGCCACACCAAAGACAGCCATACCTTTGGTGTGTTCTGTCCTCTGGCCTCAGACCTTACTGCTTTGGTAACTTGAAAACATGTAATTGTTGGTATTTTATAAAAGACAGTGAAGGCATGCTGGGAGCGGTGGCTCATGCGTGTAATCCCAGCACTTTGGGAGGCCGAGCCAGGCGGATCACTTGAGGTCAGGAGTTCGAGACCAGCCTGGCCAACATGGTGAAACTCTGTCTCTACTAAAATTACAAAAAAATTAGCCAGGCGTGGTGACGGGCTACTTGGGAGGCTGAGGCAGAATAATTGCTTGAACCCAGGAGGCAGAGGTTGCAGTGAGCTGAGATCCCGCCATTGGACTCCAGCCTGGGCAACAAGAGTGAGACTGTCTCAAAACAAAACAACAACAAAAAAAGACACTGAAGGCTACTAGTAGCTCAGAGGTAAGAACACTTTTTGGTGTTCTCTCTTATGTCGGACCTGAAAGCACTGCCAGTTGTAATCCCTTCTCTCCCAGGCTGGCTTCCAATGATGGCAGTCTTAAAGGCCTCCCAGCCTCCTCCCAGCCCAGATGCCTTCCCATCATTCTCCAGTTAGGTTCATGCAGATCTTTTCATTTTGTAGCTTCTAGTCTCACTTAGGAATACAAGAGTCCCTACTCTACCAACTTAGAACTGCCCTTTCTTGAAACTTATTGAACAAATGAATACTATAAACAAACAGAAAAAATTAACAATAATAAACAAACAAAGGGTGCATGTATGTTGTGGAAAAGAACCACTAAAGATTGTGTCTAAAAGACAAATGTTAAGGTCATGGGTTTGGTTCAAGTATGTTGGACAATTTTGGAAAGCAGTTAACTGTGGCACTAGGGAACAAGATCTATCAGTTCCATTCCTGGAGTGAAATACAGTTGCGATCTTATATTTGGTTTCTTTCCCTTATGCAGCCAGGTTCACTTTCCAGAAAAAGGAGAGATAAAAGCAGTGCCATGCTAAAGACTGTAGGAATATTTTAATTCATATTTTTAATTACATTATGTAATAATATCACAGTCTATTTTACAAGTTAAATGTATGAGAATGTATGAAATAGAAATGGTAGGAAAAAACTAAACATGGGTCAGGAACACGGAATTTTTCCAAAACCAGGGGCCAAAGGTAGATGTGTAGCCTGTACGGCCCAAGGAGGAGACAAGGAGGGTGACAGGTACAGTTACCGGTTTGTGGTATGTGTTTGTTCTCTGTGTGTATGCTGGGAAGGACTTGAGACCTGTCCCCTGCCCGGGTCTGGGGTTGGGAGTTCAGTCTGGTCAGCTGGAAGATGGCAGATTGGGAAAAAGCCATCTGGTTACCTACACAGAGCTGGTCCCCTGGTGGCTGCAGGTAGGTTCTGCTGTTGAGGGAATTAGGGGTGTATGTGTCAGAAATCAAACGTGTGGAGGAAAAAAGTAAAGAGCTTCCTCCTCCCTCCAAAAAACCCAAATTCTTGAAATGCACACACATTCTTCTTTCAAACATAGAAAAGTCTCACTCTGGATGTGCTTACAAGAAGATCGTCGTCAAAAAACTTTGTTTCTATGATAACGTTCCCACTGTAAGTAAGAAGAGAAACAGAGGGCAAAAGAGAGTGAGCATGTTAGGCACAAGATTTCATTTCCACAAAGTGGTTTCCATCTGGATTCCTGGGCCAATGGACATGTACCCACCCAGAGTCTTAGCTTGGGGACATTAAAATCCTTGTCTATATGGGGCTACAAGTCTAACATGACATTTAACTTATGTGGGTACATTCATCCCTGTCAAGCTCACAAATCAGAAGTGAGAGCATGTCTCCACTCCTTGGTACACTCTAAAGCCCTTAGTAGAGTGCTCTGCACACAGGGTGCTTATAGATCCGACTGACTTTCTGATACCGTATTCATGGACACCTCTGGCTGGTTTACACATAGAAGCCTGCAGACCTCGGGGGCAGTATCCTTCCCTACAGTACTCACTATAGTCGAAAGGTGGGCTTTGGCCTGGCCCACATCTATTTTCCTGCCTTTCGGTAACAGCACCTTGCTCTTCATTTGGGAACCACCCTTCCTCCAGTCCATGTGCCAAGTGAGTGGCCCCTCATTCACCTGGCAAAAGGGTGAACAGAGGATGTAACTTAGGCCAATCAGACTCTTTCCCTTGAGCAAGATCCTTCCTGTAGCTTCTCCTTGACGAAGCCATCCAGGGATTCCTGCCCATCTGCATCTTCCAAGCCGCCCCAGCTCTCCCCCTTAGTCTTTCAACTCTTGTATTAGCCAGAGCCTGTTTCTATGACTTAAAACTACAGAACACTAAATGATGCATCTGTATTGTGAGGTGTGAAGGAAGAATTTCATTTTTCTTGGGTATCTCAGTGCTCCCATTTGTAAAATGGGAGAGACCATGGCCTTCCCAAATCACACTTGAGCTGAGTTTAGGGCAACTGTTTTTGGGGGTTCTAAAAAGTTAAGTAGCCGGGCGCAGTGGCTCACGCCTGTAATCCCAGCACTTTGGGAGGCCGAGGTGGGTGGATCACAAGGTCAGGAGATCGAGACCATCCTGGCTAAACAGGGTGAAACCCCGTCTCTACTAAAAATACAAAAAAGTTAGCCAGGCGTGGTGGCGGGCGCCTGTAGTCCCCGCTACTCGGGAGGCTGAGGCAGGAGAATGGTGGGAACCCGGGAGGCGGAGCTTGCAGTGAGCCGAGATCACGCCACTGCACTCCAGCCTGGGCAACAGAGCAAGACTCTGTCTCAAAAAAAAAAAAAAATAATAAAAAATAAAAAGTTAAGTATAGTTGGTTCCCTACTTATGATGAATCAACTTATGATCTTTCAACTTTATAGTGGATTTATGGGGACATTAAATTCATTTTTGACTTATGATATTTTCATCTTATGATAGGTTTGAGACAGAGTGAGACCGTCTCAAAAAAAACAGCAACAAAATATCAGGCCTCGTGAAGAAGAAGTCAAATGAAGTTTAATAAAATCTAAAAAAAAAAACCCCTGCTTTCCTAAACTACTCTGTACTTTCCCAGGGTAATTAATAACCAGCAGATACATTTCTGCTGGTAATTAATTATAAAACAGGTAAATAGGCCGGGTGTGGTGGCTCACGCCTGTAATCCCAGCACTTTGGGAGGCTGAGGCGGGCAGATCACGAGGTAAGGAGATCGAGACCATCCTGGCTAACATGGTGAAACCCCGTCTCTACTAAAAATATAAAAAAAAAAATAGCCAGGCATGGTGGCGGGCACCTGTAGTTTCAGCTACTCAGGAGGCTGAAGCAGGAGAATGGCGTGAACCTGGGAGGCGGAGGTTGCAGTGAGCTGGGATCATGCTATCGCACTCCAGCCTGGGCGACAGAGTGAGACTCTGTCTCAAAAAAAAAACCAAAAACCCAAAAAAACAGGTAAATAAGGTACTTGGAATCTGACTGGCTGATAGGATATAAAAATAGCTACCACTGTAATTAAAAATCTACTTTTAGGCCAGGCACGGTGGCTCACGCCTGTAATCCCAGCACTTTGGGAGGCTGAGGCAGGCGGATCACTTGAGGTCAGGAGATTGAGGCCATCCTGGCTAACAGGGTGAAACCCCATCTCTACTAAAAATACAAAAAATTAGCTGGGCGTGGTGGCGGGCGCCTGTAGTCCCAGCTACTCGGGAGGCTGAGGCAGGAGAAAGATGGGAACCTGGGAGGTGGAGCTTGCAGTGAGCTGAGATCTTGCCACTGCATTCCAGCCTGGGCGACAGAGCGAGACTCCATCTCAAAAAAAAAAAAAAAAAAAATCTACTTTTAAAACTATTAAAACTTTAAAAAATTCTATTACAATTTGTTTGTTTGTTTGTTTGTTTTTTGAGGTGGAGTCTCGCCCTGTTGCCCAGGCTGGAGTGCAGGGGCACGATCTCGGCTCACTGCAACCTCCAGCACCTGGATTCAAGTGATTCTCCTACCTCAGCCTCCCGTGTAGCTGGGACTACAAGTGCGTGCCACCATGCCCAGCTAATTTTTTGTATTTTTAGTAGAGATGGGGTTTCACTGTGTTAGACAGGATGGTCTCGATTTCCTGACCTCGTGATCCACCCGACTTGGCTTCCCAAAGTGCTGGGATTACAGGTGTGAGCCACCGCGCTCAGTCTCTTACAAAATTTAGATGGGGTCTTGCTATGTTGCCCAAGCTAGTCTCAAACTCTTGGACTCAAGCAATCCTCCCACCTCAGCTTCCCAAGTAGCTAGGATTATAGGAAAGTGTCACCACACCTGGCTGTTAAAAAAAACTATTAAAAACTTAAAAAAAGGGGCTGGGCATGGTGGCTCACGCCTGTAATCCCAGCACTTTGGGAGGTCGAGGCGGGTGGATCACCTGAGGTTAGGAGATCGAGACCAGCCTGACCAATATGGTGAAACCCTGTCTCTACTAAAAATACAAAAAAAAAATTAACCGGTGTGGTGGTGTACGCCTGTAATCCCAGCTACTTGGGAGGCTGAGACAGGAGAATTGCTTGACCCTGGGAGGTGGAGCTTGCAGTGAACTGAGATCGCGCCACTGCACTCCAGCCTGGGTGACAGGGCGAGACTCTGTCTCAAAAAAAAAAAAAAACTTAAAAAGTAGAGACAGGCATGGTGGCACATGCTTGTAGTCTCACCTACTTAGGAGGCTGAGGCATGAAGATCACTTGAGCCCAGGAGTTGGAGTCCAGCCTGGGCAACATGGCAAGACCCTGTTTTTTAAAAAAATAAAATAAACAAAACCCAAAATCAAAACAAACAAAAAACCTAAAAGTAAATAACCTCAATTTTTAACAAATTCAATATGGTTTTCCTAAAGGAACTGTTGAAAGAGATGATCCAATATTACACAATTATCTGTGAGACTAACTCTTTTTTTTTTGAAATAGAGTCTTGGTCTGCTACCCAGGCTGGAATGCAGTGACATGATCTTGGCTCACTGTAACCTCCACCTCCCAGGTTCAAGCAATTCTCCTATCTCAGCTTCTTGAGTAGCTGGGACTACAGGTGTGTGCCATCATACCCAGCTAATTTGGGACTAACTCTTTAGAAGGTACTATTACTATAACATTTGAGAGACTAACATCTTTCCCACAGACAATGGGAGGTAGGACGTTATTGACAGTGTTTTTGGAAAAAGCACAAACAAATTGTTCTTTGAACAGGAACCAAAGCTATTAATATGGTAAGCCATTCTCCAAAAAACGGTAACCAAGTAGTATCCTCGAAAACAGAGTTATTAATGGGACTTTGCCAGATTCTGTTAAAGGTGATCTAAACAAAATACAGAGATACTGGAAGTATGGTAGTCAGGAATGGGAGCAAATTAACATAGATTCGGTATATATATTAAATGCCAGTCTCCGTCCATGTCATCACATTTTATCTTCACTACACCTCTGTAAGAGAGAATTAATTTCTGTGTTCAGAGATGAAAGACTAAGGCTCAGAGAGATAAAGTATATTAGTGCCCAAGATGACACAGGTAGTCAGGGTGAATCAGGAATTTAAATCTGGTTTAATCTAAAGTTTTATTTTTTTATTTTTTGTTCTTTCTACTCTATCATACTGTCTTTTTCATATGAAAAAGGTCAGGAACCTGGAAACCTAGATACCCTTGGATACTCTTTTACTCTATTTCTCAACCAAGCTCTCTGCCCACTGAATGGCACCAGGAGTCCCACCTGCCTGGAATGCCTGTTTCTAGACACACTTCATGATTTCCTGAGACCTGCTCACTCACGTTAAGACGCTTGCTGGCATCATCTGGGACTCGGGTGCTGCCTCTATCAAGGACTGCCAGGTATTTGTGGAGTTAGGGATCACAAAGCCAAACTCGAAGAACCATTCTGAAGGAAGAAGGAAAAGCCGGGGTGAGCAGGTGCCCCAGTATAAAGTTTAAGGGCTCTTTGTCTCCCTCTCTAGAGTGAGCCTCTTCCTACCCTGAGAACCACCAAAGGAAGCTATCAGCAACCTCTCAGACCAGAGGCATAAAAAAGACAGGGAAGCCTGCTCAGGTTGTCCTCTGAACCACACCAAAGGCTTGCTTCTCATGCTTTGAGGTCTAAAGGACTAGGACCAGCGAGCAGGACACAATATAAGCAGCATTTTCTTAGAGGTAGGCTAGATGTGAACTATACATAGATACATAGCTAAATTCACTTGGAATTAGCTTGAAGGGGCTTATGCGTCCTTTACACTGCATGGTGAGAATTCAATGCAGAGTGGCCTTGCCAGTCAAATCTGTATGATACTGTATGTAGAGCACTGTACTAGGCCCTGCTCATAGCAGCTTCCTCCATGATCATATCACAATACAACGTCAGTGCCTAAACCAGGCACCACCATCCACGCTCCCAGTGTCAGAGACCTCAAAGCCCCTTGTAGTGGCTAGCTTTGTTTTGGTTTGTTTTCACTGGGGATTCACAGTCTTGCAGAGTGTAGGAACCCTACCACAAACTGAGTTGTAAAAGGAATGTTATCAAAGCACTGCTTTAGTTCACTGGGTATTGTTGCCTTTTGTCCTGGTCGCCCTAAGCCCTGATTTCAGGCATGTAGGCAGCAGAATACCTTCTAGGCATTGCCCTTTGAAGTAAACTTTTTGTTCCAGGCGGAATTTTTCCATTTGTTCTGTCGAAGAAAAATTAAGTTCTCGAGACACTGCCTTGCACTTGAGGATTTTCTTGGGAACACGGGCTGGTAAGAGAAAAACAAATGTTGAAGCCATTCTAAATGAAAACCACATGACTATGATGCTTCAAATTTCCAGGAGCTTCTTACAGCTGATTTAGAGAACACTTTATTACATTTTGGATAATGCCTTGGTAAGTGCACTACACTTTGTGTGGCTGAAAGCAGAGGTCTCCAATTGGTCACCCGTATCTGAAAGATATTAGATCTTCAAGGAACATCAGGTTTTGTGCATCTAAGGGCCTCATCTAGCTACTCTCATCAGGAAGGGGGCTGCATGGGTACCTTCTCTCTACTCTGTTCTGGTGATTTTAACCCCTTACTTCTTCTTTACTTCAGGAAGATAAAAATGCAAATTTTCTTTTGGAGAAAAAAGTTGAGATCTTAGTTTCTATCTTTGGGTATGTTCTAATGGTAAAATATCAGCACAAAATGGGTTTTGGGAAGTGAGAGAAAGAAATGTTAAGAAAGTAACTGGCTGGGCACGGTGGCTCACACCTGTAATCCCAGCACTTTGGGAGGCTGAGGTGGGCAGATCACTTGAGGTCCGGAGTTTGAGACCAGGAAGGCCAACATGGTGAAACCCCGTCTCTACTCAAAATACAAAAATTAGCCAGGTGTGGTGGCACACGCCTGTAATCCCAGCTACTTGGGAGGCTGAGACATGAGAATCACTGGAACCTGGGAAGCGGAGGTTGCAGTGAGCCAAGATCACACCACTGCACTCCATCCAGCCTGGGTGATAGAGAAAGACTGTGTCTCAAAAAAAAAAAAAAAGTAACTGAAACTGTCAACAACACATGGATTGACATGCTGTGTCTTCAGGGGCTCCCCGCCTATTAGGTGTGTGTTAACTTAGCTCTCTTATGCTCAGGCGCTAGTCTGGCATTGGTCGCAGCCCTGTGTAGATAAAGGGTTGGAAAGTACCTTCATGCTCCACACCAGGGACAGACAGGTCTTCTGTTCCTTGCCAGAGTATCTTCCCTGTCTCAGCATCCCGAAGGTTCATCCAATTTCTGATCAAATATGACTAAGGAAAAATAAGGCACTGAAAGTGACTCCCACTTTGTACTCTAGGTGTCTCATGTTTACTCCCACCAACTCTTGTTTACTTTTTAAAAAGTCTGTCAAATGGCTCATTGCCATGGAAGCAGATAAGAATGTGAGGAGAGTCAAAAAGACATCTAAAGGAAGAAGCAGAAACCTAGAGAAGTTACTTTTATCTATGAGAATCCTAAGACTGCACACACCTAGAGATTGCAAGAAAGGGACAGAAAATAAATAGTGCAAAATTTAAAATTTACCAACAGGATCTGACCAACCAAGATAAAATACCTAAAGAAACAAATATCAGATGTACCCCAAGGAAACAACTCATGAAGATCACTCTACAGTGAAGGCCACAGTCCATAAACTTCACCCACAAGCACAGAACTCTCAAATTGCTTTGTAGTGCCCCCCTCTGTTTTTTTTTGAAACAGAGTCTCACTCTGTCACACAGGCTGGAATGCAGTGGCACAATCTCAGCTCACTACAACCTTCACCTCCTCGGTTCAAGCAATTCTTGTGCCTCAGCCTCCTGAATAGCTGGAATTACAGGAGCACGTCACCAAGCCCAGCTTATTTTTGTATTTTTAATAGAGATGGGGTTTCACCATGTTGGCCAGGCTGGTCTCGAACTCCTGACCTCAAGTGATCTGTCTGCCTCAGCCTCTGAGTGCCCTGTTTTTAAATATGAGAAGATAGCCAAGTATCAACAGAAATTTAAGAAAGCATTTATTATGAAAGACAGACCAAAACAAACTAAAAGAAAAAAGTAACAGAGGAATAAAGAGGCTTACAGATAAAGACATAAGTTTTAAAAAGGAGCATTAAAAAAAGAGAGATATGACATAACCTCTACAGACACTAAAAATTAATACAATAAAATTCTGTATATTTTAGGTGAATTTCTCTGGTTTGAGGTTACAACTTATGAAGCTGGTTAACTGATGTTCTCTGTCAGAAAATGCCTTCTAACGTAAGTATTTATATTTTCTAGTTTCTGTATTGTTTGATACATTAAATGAGTCAATAATACCAATTTAAAAAAGAATATTCAGAGAACAAAAAAGAACTCTAGAAACACATATATTTTGATAGCAGAACCAAACAACTCAACGCAAAGACAAAATTGAAGAAAGCTTTCAGAATGAAAAAGGCAAGGATAGAAAACAGGAGAGCAGGCTGAGTGTGGTGGCTCACGTCTGTAATTCCAGCACTTTGGGAGGCTGAGGCGGGTGGATTCCTTGAGCTCAGGAGTTTGAGATTAGCCTGGGAAACATGGTGAAACCTTATCTCTACAAAAATACAAAATTAACCCGTCATGGTGGTGCATGCCTGTGGTCCCAGCTACTCTGGAGGCTGAGGTGAAAGGATTGCCTGAGCCCACAAAATCAATGCTGCAGTGAGCCGAGATCATGCGACTGCACTCCAGCCTGGGCGACAGAGGGAGACCCTGTCTCAAAAAAAAAAAAAAAGAGAGTAAAGGTACAAAAACTTATAGTCCAAGAATAGTCCAAGAGTTCTAGTGTCTAACTAATAGAAGTTCTAGAAAGGTAGAACAGAGAGAACTGAGGGGAGGATGGCATCAATAAATTAATTCAAGAAAATTTCGTAGATTGAAAGTGTCTAGGCCAGGAGCGGTGGCTCACCTGTAATCCCAGCACTTTGGGAGGCTGAGGCAGGTGGATCACCTGAAGTTGGGAGTTCAAGACCAGCCTGACCAACATGGAGAAACCTCATCTCTACTGAAAATACAAAATTAGCCAGACATGGTGGTACCTGCCTGTAATCCCAGCTACTCAGGAGGCTGAGGCAGGAGAATCACTTGAACCTGGGAGATTGCGCCATTGCACTCCAGCCTCAACAAGAGCGAAACTCTGTCTCAAAAAAAAGGGTGTAGCAAATGCCCAAGTCACATAATTAGTGAATTTACAGAATATCAAAGATAAAGAAAAGTGAAAAGCTTCCAGAGGTTAAACAAGTCATTATACAAAGGGTCAAATCAGAATAGGAAAAAAAAAATCAGAATAAGTCAAATTCAAAAGGAACCCTGGAGGATAGGAGACAATTTAGCAGGGCCTTTAAAACTTTCAGGGAAACAATTCCTGAAACAAACTAAAAAATATTTGCTTTCTTAGGAAACTAAGGAAAATATGGCTTCATCAAAATGACAGAGAAAACCAAGGAAGGGGATGACATGGGATATAGCAAGCAAGAAACAGCTGAAGGGAGTCCCCTGAGTGACAGTGAAGGAAGATCCCAAGACAACAGCTCTTTAACAGGTCTGGAGAGTGACTAGTCCAGGGTCCAGGCTAGAGCAGGTCACAAAGCTCAGGAAGAGATTTTCTTTTAAAAAGATGAAATTCATAGAATACCTAGTGTGTTTATATGGAAAGGAGATTTATACAATTAGAGGGAGATTTTGGGGTCAAATTCATGAGAAGCACAGAAAATCTAAGCAAATGACAAAAATCCAAGTATTGACATCAAGAAAAATTAAAGGTAATACTGGAAGAAAAAAGTAGTCATAGTATAACTCATGGCTTCATTGCAAGTAGTGCTGATATGGTCATAACAACGAAAGCACATGCTAACACCCAGTATAATTTACCTGGGAGGATGGGGGAACAAGAGTATGTATATCCGGATAGTCAGGCACGAAATGTTGAGAAACAACAAAACTGTCATTTTCCATAGTGGAAAGTGGATAAATAATGCTAAAATGGAAACATTACAACATAGCCACAATTTGCTTTTTAGAAATACCAAGATGAATACCAAATAAATAAACTAAAAAGGATTGAAAATAGTTTTCTCTGGGGAGTAGAAAATAGGGGGACAGGGAGTGGTGCTCTTCATCAGAAACTAGATAGACTGTGTTTTTTGGTTTTTTTTTTTGAGATGGAGTTTCGCTCTTGTTGCCTAGGCTGGAGTGCAATGGCGTGATCTTGGCTCACCGCAATCTCCACCTCCCAGGTTCAAGCAATTCTCCTGCCTCAGCCTCCTGAGTAGCTGGGATTACAGGCATGCACCACCACGCCCGGCTAATTTTTGTATTTTTAACTAGAGACGGGGTTTCTCCATGTTGTTCAGGCTGGTCTCAAACTCCTGACCTCAGGTGATCCGCTCGCCTTGGCCTCCCAAAGTGCTGGGATTACAGGTGTGAGCCACCTTGCCTGGCTGACTGTGATTGTTTAAATGATGAACACATACAACTTAATAAAAATAAAGACAAAATTTAAGAAGAGAGTGCTAAGTTTTTTTTTGTTTTGTTTTAAAAAACAATTGACAAACCATTAAAGGAAAGAAAATTAATATTATGCAAGGACAGAGGCTAAGTCTGCAAAAGATCATTAATATTTGCAAAGAGACTGAGCTGCAGATAAATATATGTATAATATATAGTTTACACGTGTCTTTTTTTGGTTTTCTTTTTTTGCTATCTTGTGATCAGACTCTCTTCCCAAAGAAGAGAGTCTCTACCTTGTGGAAGGCAGTGACCGCTCTGCACTACAGCAGCTAGAAAGGCCAGATCCTTTTCTCCCAGCCCTGGTGTAATTAGGGGTGAGCACAAGAAGGCCTAGCCTTGGACACTTGCTGCCCAGTTCTGGGGTCCTGAAGCTATAGGACTTGCGAGGGAGTTGGAAGTTCTTCAGGGTGGGGGCAGCAGGGGCATGCCAACCTGCCCTTTCCTACTGTGTGGTCTTTGCTACAGACCCTGTCCTTCAACTCCCAGGCAGTTCCAAAAGCCTCAGATACCCTTTCCCATTGTTTGAATAGCTTGCAGTGGAGAACCCTAAACAACACAGCTGACTGGAATCATCATGTGTGTAATAACACTACATTTTACCCTCTGGAGAGATTCTGTCTAGGTTTTGCTGCTATACAAGAAAAGTCTCAAAATATAACAAAGGGTTATTCAGCAGAGTGCCTGCAATGTGATGAGGAGTCTATCTTTCTGTGCACTCAACCTGCTTGTGGGCATCCCTGCATGTATGTACCGTCGCTTTCAGGTCACATTGGTTGTATCATTCTCCCTTCAGGGTGTGCAATTCCTAACAAACTCTCCTTCTATGCTCAATACATCTCCAGACAGTGCCGTTCCTCTCCACCCGTGTGATCTGCCTTCCTCTGGTTCATATTTTCAAGCTCCACTTTTTTTTTTTTTAAACAACTAAATTCAAAAGCAAGTTCACATACTTGCTTAGGTCATGTCTCACAATTATAATTACTATAAATATGCTCACACATCCCAGGGTCTCTATATGTTAAGCGAAAGCTTCCCAACTGCAGAAGGAAAACAACAGATACTACTGCTCTATCAATCCCCTCTGAGCTCAGATCTAAACTGTCCCAGGCAGCTAAGCCCAAGGTTTTCTGAAGACATAGTCCTCATTCGACCTGCTCTGAACAAGCTTTTCATTCTTTCACAGCAGATAGTGTCCTATGTACCCACTACGGCAACATGGACATCAGACTTTCTTAAATTAAACAATAAGACTAAACAAAACTAAAATGACTTCTGCAGTTCCAGGCTCACAGGCAGGTGAGGCATTCTAGCAAAATTAGAAAAGTCCTGGAGGGTCCCTGCACAAAGCTGCAGCTGGAGCAGACTGAACTTCCAGAAAAAGCACTACTGTGACTGGCAGAGGTCAGAAAAGCAAAGCCTGGGGCCAGGACTTACTCCTCAATCTATATATTAAATGATAAAAAAGAAAGATGTTTTAAATTAGTCTTCTATCTGGTATTTAGTGAATAGTAAATTTAAGCTCCCCTTATTTCAAGGGACAGAAGTAGCTAAAAATACATGGCTGATTTCCACAACACGAATGTCTTTTCTCTGTAAATAATCAGGTTAAGGACTTAATTGCTTTCTTTCTTTTTTTTTTTTTTGGAGACTGAGTTTCGCTCTTGTTGCCCAGATGGGAGTGAATGGTGCGATCTCGGCTCACCACAAACTCCGCCTCCCGGGTTCAAGTGATTCTCCTGCCTCAGCCTCCTGAGTAGTTGGGATTACAGGCATGCACCACCATGCCCGGCTAATTTTGTATTTTTAGTAGCGATGGGGTTTCTCCATGTTGGTCAGGCTGGTCTCGAACTCCCAACCTCAGGTGATCTGCTTGCCTCGGCCTCCCAAAATGCTGGGATTACAGGCGTTGAGACACCATGCCCGGCCCTAATTGCTTATCTTTTTGGGAATCACATAAAAATATATTCTATAAAATATATTTATATGTTTGGCCAGTTCAATAACTATGTACTTCCTGCATGTGCCCTAATCTGGAAAATTATCTACCAGTATCTATATCATGTGCTTCATTTTATAATCCTTGCACATTTTAATCCTTAACAAGTTTTGTAAGATTTTATCCTCAATACAGCATTAGAGAAATACAAAGAGAGCTCCATCCAAGGATGTTGGGATTGAGGCCATTGAAGGCGCCTCTAAGTTCTGTAATTTTAGGGGTGAAAAGGAAGCCCTTAGTTTATGGTAGAAATGCAGCAATTTGGGAACAACTTTATAAAATGGAAATCCATAATAGTCTATTAGTAAGGAGAAAAAAAAGTTATTAAGGTAGATGTCTTAAAATAATAACAATGAGAAAAGCTGGTCCTCAAAAGAGGAAACTTCAAGTTGACTTCTGAGGAGCCAGAAAAAAAAAAAAAAAGAGGAAACATTTGGCTAAAAATGCTAGAAATGAAAGGCAAGCTTTGATGATTGGTCATCATCTGGCTAAAAACATATTTGTTTTAACAGCTTATTGCTAACCAGATCTTTTAGAGAAAAAGAGCTCGAGTTTTAAGATTCAAAGGTCAAGTCACTTCCAATCTTGAGAGGAGGATTAGGTGGACAGGCTTTAAAGGAGGGGCTGGAGTACTATTTATAAGTTCTACCCTCTGGGTCAGCCAGGTCTTTGTTCATTTAAAAGCTCCCTGGTGATTTATACGAAGGATGAGCACAAAGGAACATTCCTTTCCTATGGGAAGCCTCCTGCTTAGAGGAGATTGGGCCCTGGTACCCTCTAATTTGGAACCAGGCAAACATAAAGAAGCACTTTCATATGTAAAATAAGAATATCTTAAAAATAAGCTTCAGAACAAAACCAATAGTTTGCAAAGTATTAAGCGTTAGAAAGGTAAAAAAGGAAGTAAATATTCCATAAATATTATGGAAGAATGGGTGACACTTGGCTCAACACAGGTTACACAAATCCTCTTGTGTCTTACAGAATAGTTGTGACCTGGTGTGATTCAGATGCAGTCTGGTGCAGGAGCTGGGGGCAGACTTGAGGTATAGAAGGCAGTGAAGGAGGTGGGTGGTAGAATGGGAAGGGAAGGATTGGGGATCAGAAGAGATCAGTTAGATGAATGGGGTACTAGGTAAATTTCCTTGAGAGATGTGAAAGTAGGAAACAGGATAATAAAATGATTTAACCAAGCTTGTCCAACCCATGGCCTCTGGGCTCCATGTGGCCCAACACAAATTTGTAAACTTTCTTAAAACTTATTTATTTTTTAGTTCATCAGCTATCGTCAGTGTATTTTATTTTTTAATTTTTACTTTACTTTATTTTATTTTTGAGACGGAGTCTCTATCTGTTGCCCAGGCTGGAGTGCAGTGGTGCAATCTCGGCTCACTGCAACCTCCACGTCCCAGGTTCAAGCGATTCTCCTGCCTCAGCATCCTGAGTAGCTGGGATTACAGGTGCCTGCCCCCATGCCCGGCTAATTTTTTGTATTTTTAGTACAGACGGGGTTTCACTATGCTGTCCAGGCTGGTCTCAAACTCCTGACCTCAAGCAATCCACCTGCCTCGGTTTCCCAAAGTGCTGGGATTACAGGCGTGAGCCACGGTGCCTGGCCCGTTAGTGTATTTTACATGTGCTCCAAGAGAATTCTTCCAGTGTGGCCCAGGAAAGCCAAAAGATTGGACACCCCTGTTAAACTAGTTTGTAACAATCATCTAGGAGTATTTTGGAATGAGTACGCTGGTTCTGAGAGACTTGATTAGTTTTAAATGGAAATAGTCAACATCATTTTTTATATAATAAACGGATCCACACTACATGCCCATACCTCACTGGCCAGTTGAAGGAGGAAGAAAGAGAAATCAGGGTAAGAGAATAGAGAGTGAGAGGGAATGGGGAAGACAAAAAGCAGAAGAGAAAAGAAACATGGGGGACACACACAGGAGAGACACAGGGACAGAGTGAAGGGGAAAACAAGACTGAGAAAAAACACAGAAAGGCCCATATACAACTCAGAACCAAGAGACAGAGCCAGGACAGAAGGCAACAAAAAGGAAGAGTTTCTGAAAATTTGGAGATAAGATCCCATACAGTTTTCTCCCTACTTTAATATTGTATAGCTGTCTGGGTTAGTGAGTTTCATAAGACAGTTTGAAATTGATGAGCACAGGAGGAAGACTAAGTATTTCAAGTGTTAAACTCCTCTGAAAATGTTAATTGGCTGGTTCACAGTTTCGTGTAATTTATCATCCAAACGATGATACTTTTTTTCTTTTGAGATGGAGTTTCGCTCTTTGTTGCCCAGGCCGGAATGCAGTGGTGCGATCTCGGCTCACTGCAACCTCCGCCTCCCGGGTTCAAGCGATTCTCCTGTCTTAGACTCCTGAGTAGCTGGGATTACAGGCATGCGCCAGCACACCTGGCTAATTTTTGTATTTTTAGTAGAGACAGGGTTTCACCATGTTGGCCAGGGTGGTCTTGAACTCCTGACCTCAGGTGATCCACCTGCCTCATCCTCCCAGAGTGCTGGGATTACAGGCATGAGCCTCCACACCCGACCTATGATACTTTTAAGAAGAAAGAGTGTGCTAACTGGAGAGCACATTTAAATGAGCTGGTTCATAAAATGTGCTAGAACAGTCCTTGGCATTGGTAAGCCATGTGTTAGCTATTATTATTATCAATGACAATTAATTCTTTATTGTTGCCCATCTAGCATTCTGACTGGTTTTCCTTGCTTCTATTCTTGCCTCCTTCTCCATTCTCTTCATAGAAGGAAAGGGTCTTTTAAAACTGTAAATTAGATGTCAATCCCTGGCTTTCCTCTGCACTTAAAAAAATCGAGTTCTTTCCATGGTCTACAAGGCCCCTCAATCACTATGCCCTAGGCACAAAAGCCTCTCACCTCTTTCTCCAATACACTAATACCTCTTCTCACCTGCGCCAAGCAGCCTGAGTACTCTTGACCTTATTCTTCACAGCCTCAGGTCCTGGTGTCAGTGGCACCTCCCCTGAGAGGTTACTGGGAACACTGAGTCCACAATGGGTTCTGAATGCACAATTGCTTCTTCCTCATTTTCTCTTGCTGCCGCCATGTAAGAATAGGCTTTCACCTTCTGCCATGATTCTGAGGCCTCCCCAGCCATGTGGAACTGTAAGTCCAATTAAAGCTTTTTTTTTGTTCCCAGTTTCGGGTATGTCTTTATTAGCAGCATGAAAACAAACTAATATAGTAGATTGGTACCAGTAGATTGGGGTGTTGCTGAAAAGATACCTGAAAATGTGGAAGCAACTTTGAAACTGGGTAACAGGCAGAGGTTGGAACAGTTTGAAGGGCTCAGAAGAAGACAGGAAAATGTGGGAAAGTTTGGAACTACCTAGAGACTTGTTAAATGGCTTTGCCCAAAATGCTGATAGCAATATAGACAATAAAATTCAGAAGGAGATGAGGAACTTGTTGGGCACTGGAGCAAAGGTGACTCTTGTTATGTTTTAGCAAAGATACTGGTGGCATTTTGCCCGTGCCCTAGAGATTTCTAGAACTTTGAACTTGAGAGAGGTTTAGGGTATCTGGTGGAAAAAATTTCTAAGCAGCAAAGCATTTAAGAGATAACTGGGGTGCTGTTAAAGGCATTCAGTTTTATAAGGAAAGCAGAGCATAAAAGTTTGGAAAATTTGCAGCCTATGTGATAGAAAAGAAAAACCAATTTTCTGGGGAGAAATTCAAGCCAGCTGCAGAAATTTGCATAAGTAGCAAGGAGCCTAATGTTAATCCCCAAGACCACGGGGAATTTGTCTCAAGGCCACATCAGAGAATTTCCCTGCAGCCCCTCCCATCAAGGACCCAGAGGCCCAGGAGGAAAAAGTGGTTTCATGGGCTGGGCCTAGATTCCCCATGCTGTGTGCAGCCACTTGGTGCCATGTCCCAGCTGCTCCAGCCATGGCTAAAAGGGGCCAATGTACAGCTCAGGCTGCGGCTTCAGAGGGTGGAGGCCCCAAGCCTTAGCAGCTTCCGTGTGGTGTTGAGCGTGCGGGTGTACAGAAGTCAAGAATTGAGGTTTGGGAACCTCCGCCTGGAGTTTAGATGTACAGAAATGCCTGGATGCCCAGACAAAAGTTTGCTACAGAGGCAGGGCCCTCATAAAGCGCCTCAGCTAGGGCAGTGAGTAAGGGAAATGTGGGGTTGGAGCCCCCACACAGAGTCCCTACTGGGGCACTGCCTAGTGGAGCTGCAAAAAGAGGTCCACTCTCCTCCAGACCCCAGAATGGTAGATCCACCAACCTGCACCGTGCACCCGGAAAAGCCACAGACACTCAACGCCAGCTGGTGAAAGCAGGCAGGAGGGAGGCTGTACCCTGCAAAGCCACAGGGGCGGAGCTGCCCAAGACCATGAGAACCCGCCTCTTGCATCACCGTGACCTGTTTGTGAGACCTGGAGTCAAAGGAGCTCATTTTGGAGCCTTAAAATTTGACTGCCCCGCTGGATTTCAGACTTGCATGGGCCCTGTAACCCCTTTGTTTTGGCCAATTTCTCCCATTTGAAATGGCTGTATTTACTCAATACCTGTACCCCCACTGTATCTAGGAAGTAACTAGTTTGCTTTTGATTTTACAGGCTCATAGGCGGATGGGACTTGCCAAGGCAAGGCAAAGTCTCAGATGAGACTTTTTTTTTTTTTGAGATGGAGTCTCACTCTGTTTTATTTTTTTTTGAGATGGAGTCTCACTCTGTTCAGGCTGGAGTGCAGTGGTGTGATCTCAGCTCACTGCAATCTCTGCCTCCCAGGTTCAAGTGATTCTTCTGCCTCAGCCTCTCAAGTAGCTGGGATTACAGGCACCTGCCACCATGCCCGGCTAGTTTTTCGTATTTTTTAGTAGAGATGGGGTTTTGCCATATTGGGCAGGCTGGTCTTGAACTCCTGACCTCAGGTGATCCAGCTGCCTTGGCCTCTCAAAGTGCTGGGATTACAGGCGTGAGCTACTGTGCCAGGCCTCAGATGAGACTTTGGACTGTGGACTTTTGGGTTAATGTTGAAATGAGTTAAGACTTTGGGGGATTGTTGGAAAGGCATGATTGGTTTTGAAGTGTGAGGACACGAGATTTGGAGAGGCCAGGGGCAGAATGATATGGTTTGGCTATGTCCCCACCAAAATCTCAACTTGAATTGTATCTCCCAGAATTCGCAAGTGTTGTGGGAGGGATTTAGTGGGGAGGTAATTGAATCATGGGGGCTGGTCATTCTTGTGCTATTCTTGTGATAGTGAATAAGTCTCTCACGAGATTTGATGGGATTATCAGGGGTTTCCGCTTTTGCTTCTTCCTCATTTTCTCTTGCTGCTGTCATGTAAGAGCCTTTCGCCTCCCGCCATGATTCTGAGGTCACCCCAGCCATGTGGAACTGTAAGTCCAATTAAACCTTTTTTCCCCCCAGTTTCAGGTGTGTCTTTATCAGCAGTGTTAAAACAAACTAATACAACCTACTATGTACCAGGTATTAATGTCAAAGTTGCATCTAAAAAATTTGGGCAATATGTTTCATTTAAAATGACAGGTGGTATAGAAGGGTACAATATCTTTAAATTCATATATTATTTGATAAAATTTATGGTCTTAGTTATATATGTGAAAATATATGTCTATTTCATCTACATCACTTTTTTTTTTTTTTTTTTTTTTTTTTAGACAGAGTCTCACTCACTCTGTCTCACTCACTCGCTTTGTCGCCCAGGCTGGAGTGTGATCTCAGTTCACTGCAACCTCCTCCCGGGTTTGAGAGATTCTACTGCTTCAGCCTCCCAAGTAGCTGGGATTACAGGTGTGTGCCACCACGCTCATCTGATTTTTTTTTTTTTTTTTAGTATAGACTGGGTTTCACTGTGTTGGCCAGGCTGGTCTCCAACTCCTGAGCTGAAGTGATCTGCCCACCTTGGTCTTCCAAAGTGCTGGAATTACAGGAGTGAGCCACCATGCCTGGCCTCACATCACTTTTTAAAAATATTTTTTCACTGGAAAGATGACAGACTGCATTATATTCAGGGTTACCTTATATATGGACATTATTCTCATAATTTTATGGGTTCCTTCTAGTTAGAACCAAATAACTTATTTACTCATCTCCTTCAAAATAGTTCATATGCAAGTTGGACACTTCTTAATGATACTGAGATAATCCTCTAATGATATTACCCCAAATCCTCATTACCAGTCTAGGGATGGAAAATCTAAAACATTTCAATTCATAACAATTCACCAAGAAATTAATTGTTTTATCAGGTGTTATTCTATTCTAGTCTTTTTTTTTTTTTTTAAATAAACCTTTATTTTAGAATAGTTTTTTCTTTTTTTTGAGACAGGGTCCTGCTTCATTGCCCAGGCTGGATTGCAGTGTTGCAATCACTGCTCATTGCAGCCTTGAGCTTCCAGGCTCAATTGATCCTCCCACTTCAGCCTCCTGAGTAGCTGGACTATAGGCACTTACCATCTCGTGTGGCTAATTTTTTAAAAACATTTTTTGTAGAGATGGGGCCTCACTATGTTGTCCAGGCTGGTCTCAAGTGATCCTCCCACCTTGGCTTCCCAAAGTCCTGGGATTACAGGCGTGAGCACTGCGCCCAGCCAAGAACAGTTTCAGATTTATAGAAAAGTTGCAAAATAGTAGAGTTCTCATTTATTGCACACCCAGTTTACTCTATTATTAACATCTTACATTTGTCACAACTAATGAACCAATATTGATGTTATTGCTCCTCTTGGATGTGAGAGATTCTCAGACTGTCCTTATTTTTGATGACCTTGACAGTTTTGAGGAGAACTGGTCAGGTATTTTGTAGGATATCCATAAACTGGTATTTGATGTTTTTCTTATGATTAGACTGGAGTTATGGGTTTTTTGGGAGGAAGACCACAGAGATAGTATCATTTTTATCACATCAATATCAAGGATACATGCTATCAACATGACTGATCGATGCTGATGTTAACCATCATCACCTGGTTGAGGGTAGTCTTTGTCAGTTTCTTCCATTGTGAAATTACTCTTTTCCTTTCCTTTCCACACTGTCCCCTTTGGAAGGGAGTTACTAAATCCGGCACAACTTAAGGGGTGGTGAATTATGCTCTACTTCCTTGAGGGATAAATAACTGTATGAATTACTTGGAATTATACACTGGAGATTTATCTCTTCTCCCCATTTGTTTTATTCAGTCATTTATTTATATCAGTCCAGCTTTTTTAAATCAAATGACTGTGCTCTGATACCTAAATTTTTATCCCAAGATGAAAGTATTTCAACACTAAGAAATCTGCTTAGAAATATTTATTTGAGATGCTTACATGTAAGTCTCAGGAATTCATTTGAGTTATGGGGGAAGACAGAAACCACAGGGTATGTTAGTTTATAGTCAGAAGGAAAAGCTGAGAGAGGGGAAAATATAGTTGGTTTAGAGCAGAACACCTGCTGTGGAGTCCAAGTTCTATCATGTAGCAGCTGTGATCTTAGATCAGTCATTTAACCTGCCTGAGATTTAATTTGTAAACAACAGATAATATGAAGGCCTTACAGTTGTTCCAGGATTATATGAAATGCCTACAAAAATGGTTTAGAGATTATAAAACATGATATAAGCAAGTGTAGGACACTATTATACCATAATTCTTTAGGATTAAAAGAGGCAAATTGCGGAAGTGACTTTTTATGAACAACTTCAAATTCTCTAATAAAAGCATTTATTATTATCTTATTCTTTCTCTAAAATCTTCAAAAAGGAAAACACAACTGAAAGCTTATTTGTATTAATTAATGTTTGACTTGAGTTTTATTCACTCAAAACCTTGTAATTCCTGGAAAACCTGCTGCAATCTTTTGTGCTGCTCATATATTAATCTTCATCTCTTTGCTCATCCACTTCTGTTTTAGAGATAAGGCCTAATTCTACTTTTATACTTGTATTAAATATATATTAAATATTAGATAGATATATACAGAGCAGAAATTATATTTGAGAGATTTGAGTTTATTTTTTTTTGAGACGGAGTCTCACTCTGTCGCCCAGGCTGAAATGCAGTGACGCAATCTCAGCTCACTACAAGCTTCACCTCCCGGTTCACCCATTCTCCTGCCTCAGCATCTCGAGTAGCTGGGACTACAGGTGCCCGCTACCACGCCCGGGTAATTTTTTTGTATTTTTAGTAGAGACAGGGTTTCACCGTGTTAGCCAGGATGGTCTCAATATCCTGACCTCGTGATCCGCCCGCCTCGGCCTCCCAAAGTGCTGGGATTACAGGAGTGAGCCACTGCACCCGGCCTTCTCTTTTATATTACTGGTCCAACAGCCTCCCAACTCATTTTTCTCCTCCAGTCTCTGGTCCATTGTTTCTCAAAGGGTGGTTCCATGACCTTGTTAAAAATGCTGTTTCGGCCGGGAGCGGTGGCTCACGCCTGTAATCCCGGCACTTTGGGAGGTCGAAGTGGGCGGATCACGAGGTCAGGAGATCGAGACCATCCTGGCTAACACAGTGAAACCCCGTCTGTACTAAAAAATACAAAAAAAAAAAAAAAAAAAAAAAAAAAAATTAGCTGGGCGTGGCGGCACGCGCCTGTAGTCCCAGCTACTCGGGAGGCTGAGGCGGGAGAATGGCGTGAACCTGGGAGGCGGAGCTTGCAGTGAGCCGAGATCGTGCCACTGCACTCCAGCCTGGGCGACAGAGCAAGACTCTGTCTCAAAAATAAATAAATAAATAAAAATAAATAAACAAATAAATAAAAATAAATAATAAAAAATAAAAATACAAAAAGCCACTAGCTTTCACATAGATGAGCTTTTGCATGGAAATAAATTAAATAACAAATAAAAAATTTAAAAAACCCCTCTAGTCTGGCTTTTACAATCTAATACACTGTGACCAGAGTGCCAGTCCTAAAATACAAACTGGATCATATCATTACCTCCTCTTCAAAAACCTTCAATAGGTTTTCACTGTTCAGAGAAAAGTGCTAACTTCTTAGCTTAGTATTGAAAGTTTACATTGTGGCTCAAAGATCTCTCTCGCTTCCCTTTCTGTTTTACACTCCTTCCTACACCCATTCTCATCCAGGCACAGTGAATATACTATGCACATATGCACCTCTATGCACTCTGGTCAGCTTGCACACTCTTGTCTGAAGCTTCTCATAAGGCTTCAAACATCAGCAACATCAGAAGAGTTGAGTGGCCTTTCAGGGACCCAATCAAGTGTTATGATGACCATAGGACCACATCAGACAAAGATGATAAAGGAGGGAGGAATAAACCTTTCCCTAACTTAGAGGATCCCTGTGGAGGTAACCATGACAGAGGAAAATGGGAGTAACAAAGACAGCAATTATTGTTATCAGAGGCTGGCTACAATTGCCCCAGATGTACCATGTACCAACTGCAGAGTAAAGCCAGCCATATCACCCCAAGAGAATCTCTCTAAAATAAATCATCTCAATAGTCTTCACTTCCAATGCTGTGAGAAGAAAATGGCTTTTGTCTTTTTTTTTTTTTTTTGAGACGGAGTCTCCCTCTGTCACCCAGGCTGGAGTGCAGTGGTGCGATCTCAGCTCACTGCAACCTCCACCTCCCAAGTTCAAGTGATTCTCCTGCCTCAGCCTCCTGAGTAACTGGGGTTACAGGCGTCCGCCACCATGCCTGGCTAATTTTTTTTTTTTTTTTTTTTTGGTATTTTTAGTAGAGACAGGGTTTCACAACGTTGGCCAGGCTGGTCTTGAACTCCTGACCTCAAATGATCCACCTGCCTCAGCCTCCCAAAGTGCTGGCATTACAGGTGTGAGCCACCACGCCCAGCCTGCTTTTGTCTTTTTTTTGTATGAGAATGCCATTAATGCCATGCAGCAAAACTTATTCCAAAGAATGGCAGTTTCTCATTGTGTGATGAGACTAAGAGAAAGGTAATAAAGTAGACTGGCTAAGTGCCCTGGCCAGGGTTAGAGAGTAAGGATAAAAGGATAATCTTCTTCTTGCTCTGCTATCACCTTTCTTATCCTCTCTTCCAAAGACTAAATTTTACCCTTATTTCTCACAATGAACTAAATGTTTATGTCCCCTCCAAATTCATACATTGAAATCCTAACCCCCAATGTGATGGTATTAGGAGGTGGGCTTTGGGAGGTGATGAGGCCATGAGGGTGGAATCTTCATGAATGGGATCAGTGTCCTACAAAAGGGACCCTAGAGAGCTTTCTCCTCTCTTTGAACCACATGAGGATATGAGAAAACAGTAGTCTGCAACCTGGAAGAAGGCTCTCAGCAAAACCTGAACATGCTGGTACCCTGATCTCAGACTTCCAACCTCCAGAGCTGTGAGAAACGTTTCTATTGTATATAAGCCACCCAGTCTTTGGCACTTTGTTACAGCAGCCCGAAATGACAAAGATATCTCTACTATAAATTTTTAAAATTACAGTGCTTTTTTTCGTAATGAAATAAAGAACAACTTACTTGTAAAAAGACCCAGAAAAACTAAGTCTTAAGCACTTCTATAAACACCAAAGTACTCAAACCAATGACAATTCTGATTTCAGTCATAGGCTCCCAATTCTGGGGAAGCTGATTGCTTATGAAAGTGATTCACGCCAAGCCTGTAATCCCAGCACTTTGGGAGGCTGAGGTGGGTGGGATCACTTGAGGTCAGGAGTTCAATATCAGCCTGGTCAACATGGTGAAACCCTGTCTCTATGAAAATACAAAAATTAGCCAGGCATGATGCCCAGTATTTATTTTCCTACCACACAAGATCTCTCTTTAAAAAAAAGGTTGGCTGGGCACGGTGGCTCACGCCTGTAATCCCAGCACTTTGGGAGGCTGAGGCGGGCGGATCAACTGAGGTCAGGAGTTCCAGACCAGCCTGACCAACATGGAGAAACCCCGTCTCTACTAAAAATACAAAATTAGCTGGGTGTGGTGGCGCATGCCCGTAATCCCAGCTACTCAGGAGGCTGAGGCAGGAGAACCACTTGAACCTGGGAGGCGGAGGTTGTAGTGATTTGAGATCGTGCCATTGCACTCCAGCCTGGGCAACAAGAGCAAAACTCCATCTCAAAAAAAAAAAAAAATTATATATATAAAGCCTATTTCTCTGAAAATAAAAACTGTGCACTTCTGAAACTTTTATATACAGATTCTGGTAGAGAAATGGTTAAAAGAGGTAAAAATGTGATGACAGAGCTTTTCTCCTGCAGAATAAGCCACTGTGCATCTTTATAAAAGTTCCCTAATTAAAGAACATGTCTCTTTTCTTTTCATTGTAAAGAGACCATTAGCAAAATTACTCTCTTTCCCTATAATGCAAGCAGACTGGGGCAAGAACAGAACAGTTTTGGGGGCAGACCATTTCTTTTGTTGAAGTTGTTGGAGTGGTATTTATTCCCAAAGGTTTGGGCAAGAAGACATACTTGACTTTGATTACAACATAGCTTGGCCATCATATACCATTGAAGTTTTCAAGATGTTGCTCTAAGGATTTTCCGGCTTTCCATATCATAATGTACATATTAATGCAGAGGAAACTCAAACTGTAAGAGATATTGGTTGTCTTGAAGCACAATTCCAAACAAATCAATGGTTTGTTTATTTATTTATTAAAGACAGGGTCTCACTCTGTCGCCTAGGCTGGAGTGCAATGGCACAACTGAAGCTCACTGCAGCCTTGAACTCCTGGGTGCCAGCGATTCTTCCCACCTCAGCTTCTTGAGTAGCTAGGACTATGGGTGCAAACTACTAAACCCGGCTTTTTTTTTTTTTTTTGAGAGACAGGGTCTCTCTCCGTTGTTCTAGGCTGATCTCTATCTCCTGGCCTCAAGTGATCCACCTACCTTGGCCTCCCAAAGTGTTGAGATTATAGGCATGAGCCACCACACCTGGCCCTAAACCAAAGATTCAAAGAGAAAGTTTAGAAATATAACTCCAGCCACAGGTTGCAATCCAAACATCATGAAGAATTCCCTGTGGTGAAGCATCTTTTGAGAAAGTGAAGTCAAGCTCTATGTGTTAGGTTTAAGTGCTAAAAAAAAAAAAAAAAAAAGATAGTATTCAATTGACTATTGTTGTAAAAGCCTTAGAAAAGGGCTAATCTAACCTCACTTCCAGATATCTTTTCTTTTTTTGAGACAGGGTCTCACTCCCATTGCTCAGGCTGGAGTGCAGTGGTATGATCACAGCTCACTGCAGCCTCAACTTCCTGGGCTCAGGTGATCCTCGCACCTCAGCCTCCTGAGTACGTGGGGCTACAGGTGTGTGCCACCACACCTGGCTAATTTTTTATATATTTAGTAGAGACAGGGTTTTGCCATGTTGCCCAGGCTGGTTTCGAACTCCTGGGCTCAAGCAACTTGCCCGCCTCAGCCTCCTAACAGACATCTCCTTTTAAACATGTGCCCTCCTGTGAACCACGACAATTTCCAAACACTAAAAGTTTCAAGAATTAAACAATTTTTTTTTCTTTAGATGAGTTTTGCTCTTGTTGCCCAGGCTGGAGTGCAAAGGCACGATCTCAGCTCACTGCAACCTCCGCCTCCCAGGTTCAAGCAATTCTCCTGCCTCAGCCTCCCCAGTAGGTGGGATTATAGGAGCCTGCGACCACGCCAAGCTAATTGTTGTATTTTTAGTAGAGACAGGGTTTCACCATGTTGGCCAGGCTAGTCTTGAACTCCTGACCTCAGGTGATCTGCCCGCCTCAGCCTCCCAAAGTATTGGGGTTACAGGCGTGAGCCATTGCACCCGGCTAAACAGTCAATTTCTTAAAAACCCCATATCAGTATGTAAATAAAATTAAGGTAAAAATTCAGTTATTCTGGGTCAGGATTCACTTTAAACAATATAAAAGCCTATCTAATAATGTTTAATGATATGAGAAAATGTTCATAATGTATTGATATGTGAACAGGAAGAATATTTTTTAATTAAAAAGCAGTTTACAAAACATGTATAATGTGATCACAGTTATTAAGAATTATATTTACACATATATTTCCTTTACCAAAGGAATGGCTGTTACAGAAAGTTTGGAAAATAGAGGACAGTGCTTGCTTCAGCAGCACATATACTAAAATTGGAATGATACAGAGAAGATGAGCATGGCCCCTTAAAAAAAAAAAAAACAAAGGACAAAAAAGAAATAACTGTAATCTTGTAATCCAGAGATTACTGGGTTTAATATTTTGATATATATATTTCTAATTTTTAATGTACATATACTTCTCCCCAATAAATGTAATTGTAAAAGTTTTTTTTAGTCATTAGCCTTGCCTATGTATCTGCCTACCTGTCTGTCTGTCTGTCTAAAACGGCATCTTAGATAGACAGACAGATAGGTAGATAGATAGTGCAGTGGTGCACATGGCTTACTGCAGCTTCAAACTGTTGGGCTCAAGGGATTCTCCTGGCTTGGACTCCTGAGTAGCTAGGATTACAGGCACCCCCAGCTAATTTTTTTTTTTTTTTTGTAGAGACAAGGTCTCACTATGTTGCCCAGGCTGGTCTCAAACTCCTGGGCTCGAGTGATGCCCCTACCTTGGCCTCCCAAAGTGCTGGGATTACAGGCATAAGCCACTGCATCTGGCCACATCAACTTATATATACCCTGTGTTCTAAGAAGCTAGGGCAAATTATAAGAATCATGTACAACAGTGCTTCTCAGCCTTGGCTGCCTATTAGAATCACTTGGGGAACTTCTAAAACTCCTGATTCCTGGACCTTACCTTTCAGACCAATTAGAATCTCTGGAGGTGGAACCCAGGCATCAGTATTTTTCACAGTTCCCCAAGTGATTCCACTGAAGCCAGGGGGGAGAACCACAACTTGACAAAGTGTCTCCTAATCCCTGACCCTTGAGCAAAAGGTGATTTACAACAGGGATTTCTTAAATTTTCATATGCATACCAGTCATCTGGAGATCTTGTTAAAATACAGATTCTGGTTCAGTAGGTTGGGGTGGGATCTGAGATTTTGCATTTCTAACTAGCTCCCAGATGATGCCAATGCTACTGCCCCAGGGACCATACTTTGAATAGCTTTAGGGTACCAGGAAAGAAAACTCTCATAAAGAGTGAAAAGAAAAAAATTATAGCCACTAAAGCCCATACTCTATACCACCAGACAGGAAGGGGTGGTCCACAGTGGATGAACAAAGGGTTGAGGCTGGGAATTAAAAGACATTTCTAGGCCAGGCATGGTGGCTCACGCTTGTAGTCCCAGCACTTTGGGAGGCTGAGGCAGGAAGACTGCTTGAGGCCAGGAGTTTGACACCAGCCTGGGTAACATAGGAGACCTCATCTCTATTAAAAAAAAAAAAATTAGCCGGGCGTGATGGCGCATGCCTGTAGTCCCAGCTACTTGGGAAACCAAGGTGGGAGGATTGCTTTAGCCCAGATGTCAAGGCTGCAGTGAGCTGTGTTCATGCCATTTTACTCCAGCCTAGGCGACAGAGTGAGATCCTGTCTAAAAATAAATAAATAAAGCAATTTTAAAGAGAAAAAAAGGGAAAAAGGTATTTCTAGGAAATAAGATTTTAGAGATTGGAAAGGTTTGGAATAACACATTTTTCAGGGGGAAAAACAGCCATTGGAGCTTATTATTCGTGTGTACAAAGGAAAGCAAGCAAGCTTGGGGGAGAAGAGGAGTAGGCAGTGAGAGAAAAAGATCAAATGTCTAAAAAATTGTTATGGAAAAAATAAACCCTTGGCTACAGTGCTGGAAAGGGATAGAGAAGCACTATAAAGGGATCTGTGGAATCTATTTCTCTGCCAAAAACATGTTTGGGAAGCAGAAAAGCTAATAAACTGAAGTTGGTATAGATTAATAACCATCTTCCATCAACTCCCTCCTGGGGACATGAAGAGACCCCAGGAGTATAAGTCTCCTGTGGCAGTGCTTTAGGAACTAACAACAAACAGTGAACTTACTGCCCAAATGCTTCTCTTTGTAAGCAGTAAGAATGGCAAGAAACTCAAACACGGCATCCCTTTGCGGCTTCTTGGCAATATCCTTCTGGGAATTTCTAAACTTCCAGGCAGGCTAGAGATACAGCCCCCAAAACAGGGAAAAAAGTGTTTTTCTCCTGAGGGCCTTCTCATAGAAATGAGAAATGTTTAGTATTTTTTAGAACAATAAGGTAAACATTTAATGTAAAGATATTCATAAGTCACTACCAGACTTTTATACCTCCAAAATAATTTCTAAAAACAATAAAATAGGAAAACCTTCATGTAAATTAGCTGGAGCAATTATTTGAATCAGCTGCTATACTTTATCAGCTGGTCCTTATCAAATGGGTCACATCCAAGTAAATTTCTGTTTAAATCAATAGAAGAAAGTAAGGGGATGACTTTACCAAGATATGGAAAGAATTCTGTTGTCACATGATTTGTGTTACACATTGCTTAAGTATATGAAACTTTGGCAGAAATGTATACAGTCTTCACATTCAGTATCTATTTACTGTATAATGATGATGGCTAAGATGTACTGAGTACTAGATAGTATGCTAATAATTTAGATATTATTCATGTATAAATTAATCCACATAACCCTATGAAATAGGCATTATTATTATAGCTCTTACATGGATGAGGAATCTGTACAGGTTTGAGGATGGTAAGTTTTTGCTTCATTTCATTGCTAAAAGGTCACAAAGCCAGTAAGTGGTCAAGTTGGTTTTTGACTGCCTGATTCTAACATCCGTGATTTTTAACTTTATATGACACCCCCAACTATCCTGCATACCCAGTTTGTACCGGGGAGAGACTGAGGGATATAAGATGAAAAAGTCATGATCCCTAAACTCATGGTACAAGACAAGTAGTTCCTCTAGCACATGAGATTAGAAAGGCATTTCCAAATGCTACAGGATACAAGATGCCAGATCAGATTATGCTGCTAGTGTATTCCACAGGTCAAAACCCATATACTTTTGGAGTCCTTGATTTTTAAGCTTTTTTATACAACCTTAGTGGGTAAAAGGCATATTTACAAAAAGGACATGCTGCAAGGCTAGTGACACTATTTTCTAGCTCAGGCAAGTTTTCCAGAAATTACTGAACCACATCAGTCTATATAAAGGTGATAAAGCCGTAACAATGTCCAGGTAACAGATCTAATACCAGTTGAGTGGATGATCTCTTCCATATTCAAGTGCTAGAGTGTTGCCTGATAACTTGGTCCATGAATACATTAGAATGGAGACAACAGAAATGAGTCTAAGACTAAGGTTGTGGTCTCTCTTCTGAGACCATTTCTATAAAATCTCCAAAGGCTAAACGGAAATCCCATTGATTGTATTGGCCCAACAATGGCTATAAATCAATAATTCTTTTTTTTTTTTTTTTTGAGATGGAGTCTTGCTCTGTCACCCAGGTTGGACTGCAGTGGCGTGATCTCGGCTCACTGCAAGCTCCGCCTCCCAGGTTCACGCCATTCTCCTGCCTCAGCCTCCCGAGTAGCTGGGACTACAAGGCACCTGCCACCACGCCCGGCTAATTTTTTGTATTTTTAGTAGAGATGGGGTTTCACTATGTTAGCCAGGATGGTCTCGATCTCCTGACCTCGTGATCCGCCCGCCTCAGCCTCCCAAAGTGCTGGGATTACAGGCGTGAGCCACCAGGACTGGCCTATAAATCAATAATTCTTAACTGTGGTTCATTATCAATGCAGACAGATAAAAGTCTTAACTATTTTGCATTTCTCAGGGCTAGCTTTCTAATAGTCTTGTTTAACTTAATTGCAGACAGCATGAGGCCAGGGAAAAGGTGAACAATATTTCTAGCCTTATCTGGCATCCAGCTATTTTCATAGTTTAAAGGTAGTCCTCAAAGAAAGAAAAGGCAGGGTAAAAGAGCTAATATTTGAGTACCTACTTTCAACATATATGTCACATGCTGTGCTAACAGCCCCTCTTTTTTATTTTTCAATCTTATTTAATACTCATACCCACATAAAATAGTGGTGCTCCCAGCAGTCAAATATCTTTCTCAGGAACTCACAGCTGGTAAATAACAGAGCTAACATTCAGACAGAGGTCTGTTCACACTACATACCCTTGGGAACAGAAAGGCTCCAGGGAACTGCAGGGTCCTGGGTGTCTGTGTGACGACATTCCTCCAGGGCTAGAAGAGCTGAGGGAACTGATGAGAGGGTGAGAAAGGCAAGCAGACTCCCTCAAATATACCATGGAAATGGCCCTTTTGCCCTTCCTAACAATGTTCTCTTGGGGATATGCTTAGTAGAGAAGGAAGATGATGTATTGAGTTATTGAATTTGTACTGATCCACATTGAAAACAAAATTCCATTTATGATAACAAAACTTCCCTGTTGTAAGTTGCACTTAAATATTGTGAGCTTAAATATTTCAAAGTAATGATCTCCATTGAGTATAGCTATGTGTGTGGCTATTAAAAAGTAGACCTCCTCTTTTCTATCCTTTGAATGAAACCATTTTTTTTTTTAAATCTGAAGTGGATTCAAGGACTAACGCTTTTTTTTTTTTTTTTTTTTTTTTAGACACAGTCTTGCTGTGTCGACCAGGCTGGAGTGCAGTAGTGCGATCTCAGCTCACTGTAACCTCTGCCTCCTGGGTTCAAGTGATTCTCCTGCCTCAGCCTCCGGAGTAGCTGGGATTACAGGTGGGCACCACCATGCCCAGCTAATTTTTGTATTTTTAGTAAGGACAAGGTTTCACCCTGTTGGCCAGGCTGGTCTCAAACTCCTGACCTCAAGTGATCCACCTGCCTCGGCCTCTCAAAGTGCTGGGATTACAGGTGTGAGCCACCGCGCCTGGCCTAACAATTTGGTTTTAAGAACTGAAGACTTGTAGTGTTGTAAGCAACCCAAAATTATCTTAATGGACATAGAAGGCTTGTTTGTTTCAAAGTTTTTCATAAAAATATTTCTTACCCTATTCAGCTAATCTTTCGAGAGGACACAGAGGAAACAAGAAAATCTCAGACAGAGATCTTAGGCGCAGTGGCTCACACCTGTAATCCCAGCACTTTGGGAGGCCAAGCTGGGAGGATCACCTGAGCCCAGGAGTTCAAGACCAGACTGGGCAACATAGTGAGACCCCATCTCTACTAAAAAAAAAAAAAAAAAAGAAAATCACAGGCAGAGAAAGCATTTGGTGGTATGCTCCATATTGCAACATGGAAAAATGCACTGGTTCTAAGAGCAGTTGTTAATATTTGAAATTAATCCTAGCTGACTATAGATCTGCTCATGACAGCAAGTTTAAATAAATAGGTTGACATCTTTGTGCAGTCATTTAGAGCAAGTTCTACATATTCAGCAAGATCAAAACTATATTTTGCAGAAATTCAGACAGAGTATTTATTAGTATTTATCTGTCTTGCTAGAGAGCCAAAGGAACAGTATTCAGAGTGAATGAAGACAAAAAGTTTGTTTTACATGGAGGGTAGCATTATTGCAGTAATCTTGAGGTTCTCACTTAATCATTTCCCTCCAATTCTCCAAAGAGAGCCTCTATTCTCCTTTTTTCCTTGCCTACTCCTATAATCATTCCAATTGTCTCATTCACGTATTTACTGCACAAACATGTATTGGGGTACTGTGTATCAGGTGCAAATATTGGGGATTCCACAGCTGTACCACTCAGAATGTGGCCCACAGACTGGTCCTGGTCTGTGAATCCATTTGCTACCAGCCTGTGACATGTGTTTAAAATTTTTAATAACAATACAGCAGAATAATTTGTTGATTTCAATAATAATTTTAAAAAACTTTTATGTCATTTTTCTTTAAATTTTTTTTTTTTTTTTTTTGAGACAGGGTCTCACTCTGTTGCCCAGGCTGGGGTGTAGTGGTATGATTACAGCTCACTGTAACCCCAAACTTCTGGGTTCAAGTGATCTTCCTGCTTCAGCCTCCTGAGTAGCTGGGACTACAGGCATGTGCCACCATGCCTGGATAATTTTTAAATTTTTTTTTGGTGTTGAGACAGAGTCTATGTTGCTCAGGCTGGTCTTGAATTCCTGGGCTCAAGTGATCCTCCCACTTTGGCCTCCCAAAGTGCTGGGATTACAAGCTTGAGCCACCAGGCCTGGCTTTATGTTATTTTTCTAATAATTAATCTCACTGTATTTTACAAAAATATTGGTCTATGAAGTATTAGAAGTAAAACCCCGATTCTTTTGCCAGCCATAGTTTAAGCAGCATTGTTCTAGGAAACAGGAAGAATAAGATAAGACTTTTGCTCTTGACAAGGTCTTAGTCTAGTCTTGTGTGAGTGTTCAATAAAAAATCTTGCCAGATGTAGTGGCTCAAGCTTGTAATCCCAGCACTTTGGGAGGCCAAGGTAGGAGGATCACCTGAACCCAGGAGTTTGATACCAGATCGGGCAATATACTGAGACTGTGTCTCAACAACAACAACAAAAAATTAGCTACATGTGGTGGTGTGTGCCTTTAATCCCAGCTACTTGGGAGGCTGAGGGCAAGATTGTGCCACTGCACTACAGCCTGGGCAACAGAGTGGACCCTGTCTCCAAAAACAACAAAAACTCCTTCCATCCTCATACACATTTCTGAGGAACACAGAAAGTTTAGGCTTTGTAAATAGGTCTGGGGAATATTAATTTTTTTCTAATGAGCTATTAATAGGTTAAAAGGACAACAGAGAAGGGTGAGATAAGAAAGGCTGTCAACAGAAAGGGCAGTTTGATAAAGAACAGGAAATCAACAGGCAACCAGGAGGCCAGCATGTATAACAAATTGCTATATGCCTCAGGTGAAGAAGTCAAGATGGCAAATCAAGGCTTACTGGAGGAAGACACTGACTCCAGTCTCTGCCATACATCCATTCTCCAGCGTGCTGTTTATTACAGCATCACCTCCTATCCTGGCCACTTGTTTATACCTGTGTCATAGTACTTATCAGAGAGTACCATGAATATATTAGTTTGCAAGTCAAATTCTACTGACACTATATTATTTATCTTTCTCTTCTCAGTGCTCAGCATGTAACTGACACTCAAATATGTGTTGAATCACACTAAGCAATAGAGGGCGAGTTCATTAGAATTCTCTTCAGGCTGAGCAACCACAAGAGATGCTTTTAGGGTCCAGTAGACTGTAGAAAGGGCAATTTAGGCTGGGTGCAGTGGCACATGCCTGTAATACCAACACTTTGGGAGGCCAAAGCAGGAAGACTGCTTGAGCCCAGGAATCCAAGACCAGCCTGGGCAACATAGTGAGATTCCATCTCTACCGAAGGAAAAAAAAAAAAGACAAATTAGCCATACAGTGGTGCGTGCCTGTAGTCCCAGCTACTCAGAAAGCTGAGGCAGGATGACTGCTTGAGCCCAGGATTTCAAGGCTGCAATGAGCCAGGATCTTACCACTGCACTTCAGCCTGGGTGGCAAAGCAAGATCCTATCTCAAAAAAAAAAAAAAAAAAAAAAAGTGGAAGGGGGCAACTTAAACCTGGAACTCAGAAAGAAAAAAAAAGCAAAAACCAACCCACCAACCAACCAAAAAACCTCCACTCTCCCTAAGGACAACACCTAAGTCAGTCAGCTGAATTGCAGGTAACAATATATTAGAATTTAAAAGCCCATTCTGCATTAAGTTTGAATTCATGACTTGACAGAGTACTCATAAATTATATATGGTCATGTGGCTCTGAGTAATTTCAAGGTAAGTATATTTTTCAGACAAAATGGCTGACTAAGCATATAATGATATATGCTAATGTCTACTATGGCAGACCAGAGCACTATGAAGCAAAGCTTCAAAACCAAGGTCACAGGCATAAAGAAAAACCTCTCCCTTCTCATTACTTTGGGGTGGAAGCAGCTGCAATGACTAGCAGTAAATAAAGGGAGTTTCTATTTGGTGGTATCCTGAGCATTTTCATTACAGGGCTGTCTGTCTTTACTCTGTTTTCATAGTTTTTGGTTGTGGCTTTTTTCTTCCTGTTCTCTTATCTTTTCACACTCTGCCTGTATGATCTCTCCCCTCTCAAACTCTCTCCTCCTTGTTTCCTTTCTGAACTCATTTCCTTCTCTTACTCCCACTTTCTTCATTAATTCTTAAATACCACTTATGTCAGAGCCCTCTTATGCTTCTGCCTTAGTGTTGGTTATACAGAGCATTCTGCCTTTAGTACCTTCTTAAGGACCAATTCTAATTCACGGTCATTTAAATGCATTTCTCCACGCAATAATTTCCCAGTGATTTTCCCATTTATGGGGGATGAGAAAATATAAATAGATCTCTGAGAACCCAGGTTTCAGTATCCTTGAAACATAATATGCAGCATTGTAATCAGTGGTGATATCCCTGTGAAATAATACTCTTGCACTGGCAAAGTTACTATGCTTGGAAAGTATACAATCAAAATTCAAACTGGCCTGGGAAACAGTGGAGGCAAGTAATTCAGTAATGAGAAAAAGATCAGTATTTGAAACATAACACAGTCTTCTCCCTAGCAAAGTCAAACAATAACGCAAACCTTTCTTTTTTCTAGTCAGCCCATTATCCTACTGATATGTACAGTTATGTGCCTGGAACTGGTCAGAAACAAGCTAGAAGAGACATACCCAAAGAGATTCTTACAGGCTCCCTTTGCACTTTTATTTGCTTCCCAGCACCTCCTGATTGAAGAAGAGATAATACAAGGCCTTTTCCCAAGGGCATGTTCCCAAAAGGGCCACTGTTTCTTTCAGGTTATTTGGAGGCACAGGGATATTGCCTTGAAACCTGTCAAAATCTACATTCAGAGATTCCTGAATTTCACCCAGTTTTTAAAAAACGCTATAGTATTGGGAAGAAACTCAACTTCTTCAAATTATAACCCTTAAAAAAATAAAAGCTGGCAGGGCATGGTGGCTCATGCCTATTATCCCAGCACTTTGGAAGGCCGAGAAGGGCGGATCATCTGAGGTCAGGGGGAGTTTGAGACCAGTCTGGCCAACTGAAACCCTGTCTCTACTAAAAATACAAAAATCAGCTGGGTGTGGTAGCGCATGCCTGTAATCCCAGCTACCTGGGAGGCTGAGGCAGGAGATTGCTGGAATCCGGGAGGCAGAGGTTGCAGGGAGCTGAGATCACGCCACTGCACTCCAGCCTGGGGGACAGAGCAAGACTCCGTCTCAAAAAAAAAAAAAAAAAAGCAAAGTCAAAGATGATTCTGGTTTTTCAGTGTCATCTGGGGGTTTCTTCTGTTGTCACTCCAAGAGCCACGATTAATTCCCAGAATTGTGAAAAAAGGCTCACAGGTATCTAAGCTGAAGTAAAAAACAATCACTAAGGCTCTGACTTTTCTGATATCCTACTTTAAAGCAAAGGTAAACAATGATTGTAATAATGTAATAGCAAGCATAGTGCATTTGAAGAGCTATGGTTTTTAAATTGAGTTGGCATGTATTATTTCGTTCAAATTTCATAACATCTCCATCAAACAGCACGCATCATCCTTGTTTTTTTTTTTTGAGACGGAGTCTCACTCTGTTGCTCAGGCTGGAGTGCAGTGGTGCGATCTTGGCTCACTGCAAGCTCTGCCTCCCAGGTTCACGCCCTTCTCTTGCCTCAGCTTCCTGAGTAGCTGGGACTACAGGTGCCCGCCACCATGCCTGGCTAATTTTTTGTGTTTTTAGTAGAGACAGGGTTTCATCGAGTTAGCCAGGATAGTCTCAATCTCCTGATCTCGTGATCCACCTGCCTCGGCCTCCCAAAGTGCTGGGATTACAGTGTGAGCCACCGCACCCAACCACTTTATCCTTGTTTTACAGATATTAAGTGACTTGTACAAAGCCAGCTTAAATAAGTGATTTCCATTATTTAATGAATTCTATCTACCCACCCAAGCTGCTGCCCTAATACCTGCTTTCTTAGGTCACCAGATTTCTTGAAAGAGTAATCTATTATGTCTGACTTTATTTCCTCATGTATTCATTTTCTAATCTTGAAAGATTATACTTTGTTTCTTTAACTATTTTTTTTTTTTTTTCCTCCAGACAAGGTCTTGCTCTGTGGCCCAGGGTGGAGTGCAGTATAGCCAGTGGCACAATCTTGGCTCACTGCAACCTCTGCCTCCTGGGCTCAAGTGATACTCCTACCTCAGCCTCCTGAGTAGCTGGGACTACAGGCACACGCTACCATGCCTGGCTAATTTTTGTATTTTTGATAGAGATAGGGTTTCACCATGTTCCCAGGCTGGTCTCAAACTCCTGAGCTCAAGGGATCCATACATCTTAGCCTCCCAAAGTGTTGGGATTACATGTGTGAGCCACTGTATCTGCCACTATCTATTATTCTTAAAAAGATCACAATGACCTATAAGATATCGTGGGACTCTCAGCTGATTCTTAAATATCATTAATGAATAAAATTTCAAAGAATTCCAAGAATTTGTTTGGTCCTCATCCTTCCTCATTCCTGACTCCAACTCACTCTTGAAACACTTTCCTTCGTCTGTTACTCCCTACTATCATAAAGATTAAACTAGGTAACACCTCATCTTTTAAGATCCTATTCAAGTGATAATCCTTTTATTGTTGTTGTTGTTGTTGTTGTTGTTGCTGAGATGGAGTCTCCCTCTGTCGTACATGCTGGAGTGTGGTGGCGTGATCTCGGCTCACTGCAACCTCCACCCAGGTTCAAGCAATTCTCCTGCCTCAGCCTCTCGAGTAGCTGGGATTACAAGCATGCACCACCACGCCCAGCTAATTTTTGTATTTTTAGTAGAGACAGGGTTTCACCATGTTGAAACCATGGGCCAGGCTGGTCTCCAACTCCTGACTTCAAGTGATCCACCCGCCTCGGCCTCCCAAAGTTCTGGGATTACGGGCGTGAGCTACCGTGCCCGACCTCAAGTGATAATTCTTGAAGTCTTCCACAACACCCCTAGTAGTAGTCATACTTTCTCTGAGTTTCCACAGTACTTGATACTACTAGGCACGTAACACATTGCATTCTGATTGTTATGGTCTCTTTCTCTCTCCCTTATATAATACAAGTTATTTGGTCATGGAAACTGGTTTATCATTTTCTTTTTTTTGAGTGGGAGTTTCGCTCTTGTTGCCCAGGCTGGAGTGCAATGTCATGATCTCAGCTCACTGCAACCTCCACCTCCTGGGTTTAAGCGATTCTCCTGTCTCAGCCTCCCGAGTAGCTGGGATTACAGGCACACGCTACCACGCCCGGCTCATTTTTGTATTTTTAGTGGTGACGGGGTTTCATGACACTGGTCAGGCTGGTCTCGAACTCCTGACCTCATGTGATCTGCCTGCCTTGGCGTCCCAAAATGTTGGGATTACAGGCGTGAGCCACCGTGCCTGGCCTGCTTTATCATTTTCTTTCTCTTTGGTTTAGCAGATGATATGCCACATACAGATTCTGTTAACAAATGTCTGAATGAACGGCCAGTAAGTGGCAGCACTATGACCAGAACGCAGCTTTTCTGGTTCCTTTGTCTTTGCTCCTTAGGCAGAAGATGGCTCAAAAGCAATTAAGGCTTACAGTTACATTTCTCACTTCCTATTTCATGAAAATGCTGAATCTCAGATTTAGTCCCTTTTTCTTAATCTTTAGCAGTGACCTGGTGAAAACCATACTTTTCACACAGAGTAGTCACCTAGGTAGCAGTGTCACACATGGCATAATTATGACTATCCTACAATTTGCTCTCTCTCTCTCTCACACACACACACAGATATGTGTGGTGTATATATATATACACATACATACACACACAGATATACATATAGACACACACACACACACAGTTTCTAGAGATGGGGTCTTGCTCTGTTGCCCAGGCTGGAATGAAGAGGCACGATCATAGCTCACTGTAGCCTCGAATTCCTGAGCTCAAGTGATCCTCCTGCCTCAGCCTCCTGAATAGCTGGGACCACAGATGGGACCACATTTTTTAACAGAGAATCATAGAAAAGGAAACAGTCTGTTAGATTCTTATCTCAATCCATAAATACTTAAGGGGCCTTTGAAACAAACTCTAAATGCATAATAACACTCTGTAACAGGAACCCTCAAGTTGGTTCTATAAGCTACCCACAATATACTTTCACCTGAGATTTTTCATAGATGTTTAAGGAAAAGGTTTCAAAATGAAACTGAAATAAGCTGGTCACAAGGTAGCCTTGTGTATTCTGAACAAAGCCAGGACATGTTTGTTTATCCATGCTAGTATCCAAGACTTTTTCACTTTTTTTTTCCTATTAACGAGATTATCTGAATTGCTCATCTGAAAACAACTTCATTGTGGGATAAATTTTGTGTTACTTTATTGGACAAAACTATATGGACACAATCTTGTGCTCATCAGACTTGAGTAACAACCTCCTATGTTTGATCATCACTGAAGTTGCTAATCAGACCCCTATGAGTAGCCATCTCCTGACTACAGAGGACAATGTTTAAGAGGACTGTGCTTAAGATGAAAAAAATATGAAAACAAGAATATATCCACCTGCTGCTTAAGTATTTTCTGGAAAATGTCTTTTTTTTCCTCTGGTAACTCTAATTGTTAAAAAATTCATTATCCTGGGCTAAACCCTGGCCCCTGTATCTGGTGAATTGAGGGGAAAAAAATATAGGAGATATGACCACATTAGAACAGGATAATTTTCAAGTGAAAAATAAATCTGGCTGTGACTTAAACATTGAGAAAAGGGTTGGGCATGGTGGCTCATGTCTGTTAATTCCAGCACTTTGGGAGGCCAAGGCTGTCAGATCACTTGAGCCCAAGAGTTCAAGACCAGCCTGGGCAACATGGCAAAATCTGGTCTCTAAAAAAATAACAAAAATTGGCCGGGTGTGGTGGCTCACACCTGTAATTCCAGCACTTTGGAAAGCTGAGGTGAATGGATCACCTGATGTCAGGAGTTTGAGACCAGTCTGGCCAACGTGGTGAAACCCCGCCTCTACTAAAAATACAAAAATTAGCTGGGTGTGGTGGCAGGCGCCTGTAATCCCAGCTGTTCAGGAGGCTGAGGCAGGAGAATTGCTTGAACTTGGGAGGCAGAGGTTGCAGTGAGTTGAGATCGTGCCATTGCACTCCAGCTTGGGTGACAAGAGTGAGACTTCATTTCAAAAAAAAAAAAAACCCACAAAAATTAGCCAAGCATGATGGTGTGCACCTGTAGTCCCAGTTACCTGAGAGGCTAAGGTGGGAGGATCACTTGAGCCTGGGAGGTTAAGGCTGCAGTGAGCTGAGAAATTTTTTTTTTTTTTTTTTTTGAGCAACCTCTGCCTCCTGGGTTCAAGCGATTCTTGTGCCTCAGCCTCCCAAATAGCTTCTGTGGGGTTTGCCATGTTGGCCAGGCTGGTCTCGAACTCCTGACCTCAAGTGATCTGCCCACCTAGGCCTCCCAAAGTGTTGGGATTACAGGCGTGAGCCACCTTGCTCAGCCAAGCTGAGAAAAATTTAAAACTCAAAATTAATAATACAACAACAAAAGAATAAATTCTCCAGAGAGGCATCATGGTATACCGTAGAAAACATGGACTTTTAAAAAGACAAAACAAGGCTTAAATTAAGGTTCTGCCTTCACCTAAGTGACCGCCTCGTCGATCCTCAATTCCTTAATCTATAAAATGAGGCTAACAATGAATAGGGTTGTTGTGATAATGCAGTAATATATCAAAGTTCTTTAAAAACCAAAAAGCAGTATAGAATTATGAGATATTACTAGACCATGCTCTTTCTTCTTGATTTACAGTGTTAATTTATATTACAGCTATTTATGTTTCATTCTCTAAATGTTATCTAAATTCAGAGGCAATAATTGCTCTCCTTGACTCTGAATCAGTTGTATCTACAATGCACTAAACCAAACACTTCAACACTGAGTGTCTCAGAGTTGTGTCAAAAACAAAAAGGAAACAATCAGGTCACAAAAAAACTTTTTGCCTATTTTAGGTGTAGAACATATCTCAAAATAAACATTTGCCGAAAAAAGTACTTGTTAAATAAGAAAGGCTGTCACCAAATCAAAGAATTGTAGTGCTGGAAAAGGATTTGAGTATTTCTGTAGATCATCTACTGTAATACACATTTGATACATACAAAATTTTCCTCTGCAACACTCTTGACAGACAGGCATCTATCTGCTGCTTAAAACACTTTCTGGAAAATGTCTTTTTTCAGGCAATTCTACTAATTGTTAGAAACTGGCCTAAACTCTGTCACCTGTAATTTCTACCCCGCAAATCTTGTAGTTCCTCTGAGAGCTACACAGCAACATTTAATTCTTCCTCTTTAGAACAGTTTTTTTTTTTTTTTTTAACTTTAGAAGAGAACACTTATATCTCTTGTCCAACTCTTTTCATCTTTAGGTTAAACTCCCTTCAGTTCCCCCATTATTGAATGTATGCCATGTTTCAAGTGGCCCACCTTTACACCAGCTCCACTTTTCCCTGCCTCCCTTTGCTGTAGACTAAACAAGCTTTCACGTGTCCTACGGTGAGACCATCACCTTCTTTGCCATAAACAGTGTGCTTTAGTTCAATCCATTGAAATCTTTGTGGATATTGGACTGTAAGAAATATATTTGCTTTTCTTCCCAGCTCCAAAATTATAAGCAGGTCAAAAGCAAAAAAGAATGCTGCTCTCAGAACTTTGACAATTTGAGTTTTACGCATTCAAGCAATTATTAGAATAGTCAGGCTGCTGGAGAAGATGGCCTTTAAAATTCCTTCCTATGATGCTAGGCTTTAGCTCAGGAATAGGGAGGGATAGGTCTATAAGTCAAATCCTCTCATAACACGAGGATTTGTGGATGCAGAATGCTGACAAGTGAGGCCTGGGAGGCAAAACTGAGGTCAACCCTAGTAAGAACCTAGAGCTTCCAAGCCTCAGAACCATTGCTAGTCCTTTATCAAATGTAGTGGTGATACAACTGGAATTCTCCATGAGAGTTTTACCGTGTTCTGTTCCATTTCTCCAGAAGTTACTGTAATGTTTCATTATAAACCATATACACAACCCTGGGAAGAAACTTAGAAGGTCAGTAGAAGACTATAAATATCTAATTATACTCTAAATTCCTTCCAAAAAGCAAAAGCAGGAATGCCTGTTTAAGAATCCTAAGTAAGGCCGGGTGTGGTGGCTCACGTCTGTAATGCTAGCACTTTGGGAAGCCAAGGTGGGCAAATCACTTGAGCCCAGAAGTTCAAGACCAGCCTGGGCAACATAGTGAAACTCTTTCTCTACAAAGAAAAAATACGAAAATTAGCTGGGTATAGTGGTGCACACCTGTGCACCCAGACACTCAGGAGGGTGAGGCAGAGGATCACCTGAGCCTGGGAGGTGAAGGCTGCAGTGAGCTATGATAGCACCAGCCTGGATGACAGTGAGACCCTGTCGCAGAAAAAAAAAAAAAGAATCCTAAGATAATCAATAGGACATTACATTCATTTAATCCATTCAGGATAACAATACAAACTCTCAAGAGTCCATGCGTGAGGAAACAAGCTACCAATCACAATCTACATGAAATTGGGCTTTATGAGTGGTATGTCTGGTTGCTTTCCAAGACTTTGGGTTGACAGACAAAAGCTATATTATGGGAAATAATAAACCTCAAATTCATTTTTAACATTTGGCCAAGGCAAATGTACCAGGGAATACTGACTTTCAAGAGAAGTTCTACAGTCGACTTTTCTTAATATGTATACTATTCTTATTCTTTATTCTAAGTGAGTAAATAGAAGATGTAAAGCCAACTGTTTTTTGATTGGAAGCAAAGTCAAGGATTAAGGTACTATGAGAAGATACAGGGATTCCAGGACCAAACTGTGGGAGAAGAAATGTAAGAACACAAGTCAAAGATGCTTTCAGAAACCTTCTGAGCCCAAACTCTTTTTGCTAACCTGCCATAAATTAGAATGAGATTCATTTTCTAGACAAGATAAACATGAGGTATGTATCAATGCTTATTGAATCATTTATTCAGAGGCAAAATGGAAATACCATAGTTTTTCAGTAAGAAAATATAACTAGAATGAAGTCATTAGTTATATCTCAGAGAAATAAGTGGCTTTACAATCATATTAACACTATTGTCATTATTATTATTATTATTATTATTATTGAGATGGAGTCTCACTCTGTTGCCCAGGCTGGAGTGCACTGGCGTGATCTCGGCTCACTGCAACCTCCACCTCCTGGGTTCAAGCGATTCTCCTGCCTCAGCCTCCCGAGTAGCTGGGATTACAGGTGCACACCACTACGCCTGACTAATTTTGTATTTTTAGTAGAGATGGGATTTCACCATGTTGGCCAGGCTGGTCTTGAACGCCCAAACTCAGGTGATCCACCCACCTCGGCCTCCCAAAGAGCTGGGATTACAGGCATGAGCCACTATACCTGGCCTGTCATTATTATTAGTAATTATTAATAAAATGAATGGCAGCAGATATTACTATATGCCAGGCACTGAACCAAACATCTTTTATGCAGTTTCATTTAATTCTCAAAACAACCCTCTGATGATATGAGATACAGATGCTGAGGCTCAGAGTCTGAGTGTTCTGTTGAGAGTCACAATAGCAGAAGCAGTAAGTCTAAACCTTGGAAGTGAGCCCATACTCTCAACCATTGTGCTATATACTCTACTGCAGTTATGTGTAAACATTTGATAGATACCAATTACTTTCTATAGACACTACACACACACACATAAACCAAGTGAGAGTGCCCCTTTCCCTCAACGTTGTGAACACTGAATATTATCTTTTTTTTTTTTTTTGAGACTGAGTCTCTCTCTGTCACCCAGGCTGGAGTGCAGTGGTGCAATCTCGGCTCATTGCAACCTTGGCCTCCCAGGTTCAAGTGATTCTTCTGCCTCAGACACCCTAATAATAGCTGGGATTACAGCTGTCCACACCATGCCCAGCTAATTTTTGTATTTTTAGTAGAGACAGGGCTTCACCATGTTGGCCAGGCTGGCCTCGAATCCCTGACCTCAAGTAATCTGCCCACCTTGGCCTCCCAAAGTGCTGGGATTATAGGCATGAGCCACTGTGTCTGGCATCTTTTTTTAAAATAAATTTTTATTTATTTTTTTTTTTTTGAGATAGAGTCTCACTCTGTAGCCCAGGCTGGAGTGCAGTGGTGTGATCTCAGCTCACTGCAACCTCCGCCTCCTGGGTTCAAGCGATTGTCCTGCCTCTGCCTCTTGAGTAGCTGGGATTACAGGCGTGTGCCACCATGTTTGGCTAATTTTTTGTATTTTTAATAGACAGGGAGTTTTGCTACGTTGGGCAGGCTGGTCTCAAACTCTTGGCCTCAAGTGATCTGCCCACCTTGGCCTCCCAAAGTGTTGGGATTACAGGCGTGAACCACTGTGCCTGGCCTAATTTTTAATTTTATTTTCGTACAGTGCCACTTTCAGGAGATATATATATATATATATATATATATATATATATAAAATCAATCTTTTAAATCTGTGTCAATTAATTGGGAAGAGATAGTCCATCATTATTATTATTATTGACAGGGTCTCACTCTGTTACCCTGGTTGGAATGCAGTGGGGCACAGTCTTGGCTCACTGCGACCTCCAACTCCCAGGCTCAGGTGATCCCCTCACCTCAGCCTCCCAGTAGCTGGGACCACAAGCATGCATCACCACACCTGGCTAATTTTTGTGTGTGTGTTTTTTTTTTTTTTTGTAGAGGCGGGGTCTTGCCATGTTGCCCAGGCTGGTCTCAAACTTCTAGGCTCAAGCAATCCACCCACCTTGGCCTCCCAAAGTGCTGGGATTACAGGCGTGAGCCCCTGCACCTGGAAGATAGTCTATTATTTTAACAAGGTTGAGCATGTCCTCATTTATTCATTGGTCATCTGCTTTTTCTTCTAGGAACTGCTTGTTCATATCCTTTGTCCACTTTGAGTTAAATGCTTATCCTATTGATTTGTAGGCAGCCGTTTATATTCTGGATATTATAATATCTGAAGTATAAATGAATTAAATAAATAAATAGAGACAATAAGCCAATATTAAAAAAAGCTACATTACTACTCTGTATCTTATACCAAAGAAAATTCCAGATGGATTAAAGATAACAAAATCATAAAAGCATACTTCTTTCTTATGGAAGTCTGTCAGTTTCTTGTTAATTTAATAAAGTTATATTTTTATGTTGGTGAAAAAGCTATTCAAATAGGCAAAACAGTGGATACAGACTATACTAGAAAGCTAGTATAAGAGTACTGTGACAAATGCTGGGTGCGGTGGCTCACGCCTGTAATCCCAGCACTTTGGGAGGCCTGAGGTCAGGAGTTCGAGACCAGCCTGGCCAACATGGCGAAACCCCGTCTCTACTAAAAATACAAAAATTAGCCAGGTGTGGTGGCGGGTGCCTGTAATCCTAGCTACTCGGGAGGCTGAGGCAGGAGAATCACTTGAACTCTGGAGGTAGAGGTTGCAGTGAGTTGAGATCACGTCACTGCACTGCAGCTGGGGTGACAAGAGCAAGACTCCGTCTCAAAAAAAAAAAAAAAAAGAGTACTGTGACAAATCTGTCAGTGAAAGCAACTGAAAGTAACTATCTTTGGAAATCATAAACATGGTAAATCTATTATTAAGTGAACAAAGTAAGTTACAAAGTGATATTTACAATTCCATTTTTATAAAAAACACATTAAACATTAGCTACATTAGAAGCCTATATTAAATAATATTTACAAAGGTCTCTCTAGGTGGCTGGAGTTTGTAATAGGAAAATTAAATAGAATTTTAAAAAATGCATTGCTTTTGAAGATATTCCTTCTAAACAGACATAAAGCTGGTTAAGCTTCTGGAAAGAAGGGACTGTAAGTTATTCATTTTTGTATCCTTCAAGTGTAGAGTGCCCTATACATAATAGTCACCCAACAGACCTTTGTTGAAGGAACGAAATGGGAAACGTGGGATTTACAAACATCAATCTCTATGTCAGCTGCTTAAAATAGTCAAATCCAAAATATTTGCAGGAGAATCATATTGTTCCCCAAGTAACATTTCATTCATAACATTAATTTACAATAAGGAAATGTTATGCTTTTAACAAACAAGAAAGAAATGCAAGGTTGTTCATGTGTATGAGAGCCTTGCACTTCTTGAGAGGTAGTATAGCGCCACAGTCCAGTATAGCTCTTAACCACTATGCCATATTACCTTTTATGGATCTAGGGATCCAGGAAAATACAAATTGAAACAAGGTATCATGTGTTGTCCAAACTGGCAAAAATAAAAAAGATTGACCTAGTCAAGGTGGAAAACTGAGTACTATCAACATTGTTGGTGGGAGATCATAATGGTGCTCTTTTTGTAGTGATAAACTCTTCTCACAAAAACAGATACTCTGAAAGAGGTAGGGTGAGATGGGGTGAAGGTGATACGAGAATAAAATCTTATTAAGATTTTGTTTTTGAAACAACTGATGGCAAATACAAAGGCTTCTACTGAATTCACTCAGACCATGCCTAATTTATGCATACAGTATTCACTTTGATGCAGTATCTTTAAATTTTTTTTTTTTTTAGAGTTGGGGGTCTTGCTATGTTGGCCAGGTTGGTCTTGAACTCCTGGCCTTGAGCAATCCTCCCACCTAGGCCTCCCAAAGTGCTGGGATTAAGAGTCACCATGCCCAGCCAAGTCCTCATGTTTCTATCTACTATGGGCATATGGGCAAGCTTCCATGTGAACAAAAGTGGCACAAATATTTATAGGGACCTTAAACACACAAATTATGTTAGTCACAGACCATTCTATTGTAAACTATACTAAATCATATTATAAAGCTATAATAATTCAATCAAATGTGTATAGGCACAAGAAGAGACAAATAGATCAATGAAACAGAAATAATCCAAAAATAAACCTACGTCTTATGAAAATTTAGTATATGACAAGGATGGCATTTCAAAACAGTGAGGAAAAGATGGACTAACTACTTAATAAATAGTACTGGAACTACTGGCTATCCAAACAGCAGAAGTACTTAGATGTCTACCACATACCAAATGTGTAAATACGTTCCAGGTGGATTAAAGAGCTAAACATTGAAAAGAGAAGAAAAGATAGGATATTTAGTTAATCTTGGGATAAGGAAGATCTTTTTAAACAAGATACAAAATGCAAAAGCCAGATGGCAAATATTAATAAATTTGAGGCCAGGCACGGTGGCTCATGCCTGTAATCCCAGCACTTTGGGAGGCAGAGGCAGGCGGATCATGAGGTCAGGTGTTTGGGAACAGCTTGGCCAACGTGGTGAAACCCCATCTCTATTAAAATACAAAAATTAGCCGGGCATGGTGGCATGCACCTGTAATCCCAGCTACTCAGGAGGCTGAGGCAGGAGAATTGCTTGAACCTGGGAGGCGGAGGTTGCAGTGAGCCAAGATTGCGCCACTGCATTCCAACTTGGGCAATAGACCAAGACTCCGTCTCAAACAAATAAAATAAAATAAATTTGAAATGACAATTTAAAAATTCTGTTCAACAAAAAAGGAGACAATACATTGAAAGAAAATATTTGCAAAATACATAATAGGCAAAGGATTGATATTACAATATGTAAAGAACATCTACAAATAAGAAAAATAAACAGTAGTAAAATGGGCAAAAACAAAATTAACAAACAATTTACAGAAGAAAAAGAAATGGCCAAATAGAGGAGATGTGCAACTTCTCTAATAATAACAAGAATAACACTAGCTAAAGCATAATGCTCACTGTGGATCAGGTACTTTTCTAAATGCTTTAGATATCAACTCATTTACTCTTACAGCCCCATGAGATAGGTACTATTATTTTCCCCATTTTACAGATAAGAAAATTGAGGTGAGGTTAAAGCAGTTGCTCAGGGACACACAACTAGGAGCGCAGGGCGGGAATTCCAATGCAGGCAGTATAGCGACATAGTCCAGTATAGCTCTTAACCACTATGCTACATTACCTTTTCATGGATCTAGGGATCCAGAAGAATACCAATTAAAACAATGTATCATTTGTTATCCAAACTGGCAAATAAAAAAGACTGACCTAGTCAACGTGGAAAACTGAGTACTATCAACACTGTTGGTGGGAGAACATAATGGTGCTCTTTTTGCAGTGATAAACTATTCTTACAGAAACAGATACTCTGAAAGAAAGTTCAGAAAATCTATTTACCCAATAAAAGGTGGACAATAGTCAGTTTCTTACTAAAACATTAATTTTACTTTTTCCTGAAGGTAGTAGCATATCTTAACATTCCTGCTTTTCTTTTCTCTCTTACTCCACAAATGCCCAATAAAGGCTACCAGAAGATGAACACGCCACTGCTCTCATGCTAACTTTTTGATATGGCTACTTCCCTTGTGCTTCGGGATTTAATCAGCTCAGGTCAAGCTTTTCCCAAAAGCCTGTTTCTGGACGCACTAACATCACTGAATCGGTTGATTCGCTTTTCCTTCCAGTGGGCTGACACAGATTCTGCTTTCTGAAACTCTTTTCCGTATTTGTCTCTTATCCTCTTTCTCAACAGGTTCAAGAGCTAAGACTGAAGGTGAGAAGCTCAAACTTTTCTGCTTTGTTCAAAAGCCATTAAAAAGGCCTTTCTTATTTTCAGCAATACGGTATTTCCAATCAGATGAAAACGTTGCTTCTGAAATCTCTCAATTCTCCACAGTTTCCGGTTTACTGTCTACACAGCATGTTAAGTAACAATACTATTACATTGTTAGATGTTAATAATATAAATTATTTGAGGGAAAAATAAAATCCATGTCATAGCTTTTCCAGCACTTCAGTCATCCCTATATACCTATTTAATCCATTATGGAGAGAAACACAGAAAGGCACATGGAGCTATAAAAGAGGCTGCTACTAAACCAAAACATAAAAGTACTGAAAGTTTATCACGGATGGTAATATGCAAAGGTGATACAGCCTTTAGTTTTTCTAAAAAGCGTAGGTCAGTTTCCATTCGAAAAATCTCACTTGTACATCCAAAACTTCCTTTTTGCACTGTGGTCTAAAATGTATTACCAACTTGGTTTCTGATGATAGCAAAGCAATTAAATTTGCAAGCGTGACATAGACATTGTGAAAACGCAACAGAATACCAAGAAAACAGTGCTTTACTAAACCTCCAAGGGAGGAGCCCTAAAGTGGTGACTACCTTTTCACTGAGGGAGCAATTTAAGAACGTTCCGTACTATAGATTACAAACAGGATGCATGAAGATTAAAGTCGGCAGGAGAATGGAAAATTTGAATATCCAAGTTTGCGTTTTTTCATCTGCATCATATGGTGACGGACTAACACACTCCACGAAAACACAAAGCTTCCTTACGGAGAGGATGCAAAAGTGGCACCACAACAGGCCCGAGGCAATGATTTCTCTACCCCACTCTATCCTACCGTGGCCCCAGCGACATCACACCATTGCTGGACAGCTCCACCACAGCTAGGCATAACCGCACCGACAGGGGCGAGCAAAGACACCTCGGCTAGGAGTCCCAGCGCGAGGCACCCCACACCTAAGCCTATGGTCCTCATCTTGCTGGAAAGAAAACTGAGGCGCTGAGGGGGAAGCAGTGACCAATGCCTCAGAAGGCCAAAGAGTGTTAAGACGAGGTCGATCTTGGACTTCTCTTTCCCCATCTCCCCCAACTACTCCAGCCCTGGAAGAAGCCACAAGTTTGGAAGAGAAGTTGTGGAAACCAGACGGGGGTGGGGTGCGGTGCGGTGCGGTGGGGGACCTGAGAGAGTTTTAAAAGCACTGGTATTTGTCCCACACAAGGTCGCCCGCTCCAAGTCACTGTTCCCCGCTCCCCGGGTAGGCTTATAGCCAAAGAGGCTTCTAGGCTTCGAGATCAGCCCACCACGCCCCCTCAGCCCTTCCCTGCGGGCCGCAGCCCCCTCCCAGCCTCTGGGTCCCGACCGGGGATCGGAACCCGGCCGGCCCCTCCGACAGCGTTTCCGACGCCCGGCACCTCTCGCAGCCCCGTCCCCCAGGCTCCTCCGTCTCCACCCGCCACCCCCCGGTGCTCCCGTCAACGTCCCCTTCCTCCCTCAGGACGCCCCTGGGGGCGCCTCTCGCGCCGGGTCCCGCCGGGTGCTCGGCACGCTGTTCCTTTCCTCTCCCCTCCCGCGGCCCTTCTTCTGTGGGGCCCACCTGGCGCGGCCCCTGCCCCCGGCCAGTCTCCTCAGTGAGCGGCCGCCTCCCAAGTCCTCCCGGCCCCGCCCCGCTCCCGGGCGGATACAGTTTGAAGCCCCTCAGGATCTCCCTGGCCCGCTCGTCCTTGGCTGACATGATGCGGCGGTCGCCGCCCGCGGCTTTCTCACTCTGGTCGGCGGAGCCTCGCAGACGGTGCCCAGGAGCCGAGGATGAAGCCGTAGCCCGGCTTGGAGACCTCGGGCTAGCAGCCGCAAGGGCCAGACCAGGACCGGCCTCTCTCTCCCCTCAGCTCCCGCTCCTGATCCCTTCTCCTTCCCCCTAGCCTCGCCGTGCCCTCCTGAAACCAATGGAAAGCCAGCCTTGGGGATTGGCATCCCAACCAGCCAGTAGGAGCGCGCAGCGGCTTCGCAGGGGAACTGTTAACGTCAATGGGAAAGGCCCTCCCCGGGAAGTCCCATAGGATACAATATTCATCTGGTGTTGTTGCCTAGAGTTTGTCCCAGCGGAGGGTTGGCTTCGGATCTGCAGAGGCTTTAGGGACCTGCTCCAGCCACTGAGCACACTAGCCGTCTGAGACGGCAGCTGAGTTGCACTGTGCGACGCGACAGAGACTACATTTCCCAGCATTCCAGCGGCGCACACGGCGGACCACAGATCCCAGCGCACCACAAAGAGGCCCGGGGACTACAAATCCCAGCATCCCCTGCACTCGGTTCCTCTGTAACTTAGACTCCAGTGTGCCGCGCAGTGTGCGCAAATTCGCAAACCCGCCCGCTGAGTTGGTCGTTTCGGAATCCCGAGACTTGAAACCCAGCGGGAAGACCCTTCTCACCCTCAAAAGATGACAGCCCGCAGAGAGTTAACTTCTGTTTACATGGAACTCAGACATCTGCAAATCATGGTAAGGCTGCAAACAACAAACAAAAACACTGATTAAACCGTGAAAGAGAACAAAATGACTTCTTCAAATCGTGCTTGTTTGTTGGTCTGAGGCGCCTTGTACATGTATTTCAGGGGTTTTTGCTGTATTCCTGCTTTGGACCGGGAGAGCTATGGATTGTATACTCAGAATATCAAAACATAAAGGGACTTTGCTAATCTACCCCCTGTTGTTACGTATGAGGAAATTGAGGCCCAGAGAGGCGAAGGGATTGGCCACAGATCACAGCAAGTTCGGGCAGAGTTAGAGTTCAGCCCTAAGTCGGCTGACTTGCAGTCTGGACTCTTTGCACCACACTAAGGAGGTGATATTTTTAGCAGCATGGCAATGTGAATTATTCTCCTTGAACAGTTTTCCTATCCAGTGTTGAAACACCCAGAATTAGGTAGCATTTATTTGGTGGATTTCTTGCAAGTGAGGGAGTGTGGTATTTATTTATTTTCAGCCTAGGTAGGATTTGGTGTTTTGTTTTTTGCCACTCAAGGTGACATTTAATGTGATTTCAGGAAGTAGGTAAAATTACAGTGTGAGCCACGGTTTCCTTGGAAACCTCCTCTGTCCTTCTCTTGGCCTTCCTTCCTCTGCCTGTCCCCACTTTCACCCATCTGGGAACTCACCCAATTTTTTCTTCCATGTAATTCAACAAATATCTTTTCAGCCTGTTATTTGTCAGGCACTTAGTGGGTAAAAGGTGAAGGACGTGGTCACTGCCACCAGGAAGATAAACATATATTTAGGGAAATAAGGAGACTCCACTGAGATTCAAGATGGAGTGTGATAAAATGGCATAAAGAAATGACATCAGAATGCTAAGGAGGCCCTGATGAAAAAGGTTCATTGCAGCTGGCAAAACTTTAATGGAGAAGGTGGCATTTGAACTTGAATTTTTTTTCCATGTTAAAAATTTTTTTTTTTTTTGTTAATGAGGTGTAACATACAGTATGGGAACAATTTTCACATAGGTATACACCCTTGTTGCCACTACCCAAATCAAGATATAGAACATTTCTAGCACACCTAGTGCTCCTTCCCAATCAGTATTACATCCTTACATATTGAGATAATCTCTTCTGACTGTATCACCATAGATCAGTTTTGTCTGTTCTTGAATTCCAGTTAAATGTAATAATACAGTATGTACAGCATGTGTCTGGCTTTTTTACTTTATCAGTATTTTTGTGAAATTCATCCATGTCGTGTGTAGCCTTTTAATTGCTGAATAGTATTCTGTTGTATGTATATACCACAATTTATCTTTTCCACTGTTGGCGGGCATTTGGGTTGTTATTTTTTGGACTATTATTAGCAAAGCTGTAGTGAACATTCTTACATGTTTCTTTTTGTAGACACTTGCACACATTTCTAGGATAGGAATTGCTAGTGTGTAGGGAGGGTATGCACATGATCAGTGATAGTAGACATTGCCAGTTTTTCAAAATGATTGTACCAATTTACGCCTTTGCCAGCAATATGAGAGAGTTCTAGGTGCCTCTTATCCTTGTCAACACAGGAGTTTTGTTGTCAGTCTTCTTAATTGTAGCCGTTCTGGCTGAATGTGGTATCCCATTAAGGTATTTATTTACATTTTTCCTGATGTTGAGCACCTTTCAATATGCTTGTTGGCTAGTTGAATGTCCTCTTTCGTGAAGTGCCTGTTCTTTTCCCAACTTTTAAAAATTGGGCTGTCTTCTTATTGATTTGTAGTTCTTTACAGTCTGGATATGGAGTTCTTTGATATATGCTTTGCAGATACCTTTTCCAAGGTGTGGCTTGTATTTTCACTCTCTTACTGATGTCTTTTGAAACAAATTATATTTTTGAGGGATGGGGTCTCTGCTGTGTTGCCCAGGCTGGAATGCAGTGGCTATTCACAGGCACCAGTATTGCCCACTACAACCTTGAACTCCTGGGATCAAGTGATCCTCCTGCCTCCGCCTCGCAAATAGCTATAGTAAGACTATAGGTGTACTCCACTGCATCTGACAAGCAGAAATTCTTAATTTTAACATAGTGCAATAGTTCCGTGTTTTCTATTATGGTTAGTGTTTTTTGCATTGGATTTCAGAAATCTTTGCTTTTAGAGTTGGCAGGTTTTTTACAGGCTGATATAAGAGCATTCCAAAAAAGAGCAAGCGAGCATAGGCTTGGTGTCTGAGAGGGAATGTATAAGTTGTGCCGGGCATGGGAGTTTGGACTGTGAAGGGGGTGGGGTGCGACAAAGCTGGAGTTAGGAGGGAGGCACACTTTGAAGGGCTTTCAGTGCAGCCATTGCCTGGGCGTGGTGGCTTACGCCTGTAATCTCAGCACTCTGGGAGCCAAAGTGGGAGGATCACTTGAGATCAGGGAAGACCAGTTTGAGCAACATAGCAAGACCCCATCTTTAAAAAAAAAAAAAAAGGAATAAATTTGCCGGATGTGGTGGCACGCACCTGTAGTCCTAGCTACTTGGGAGGTAGAGGTGGTAGGATCCCTTGAGCCCAGAAGTTCAAGGCTGAGGTGAGCTATGATAGTGCCACTGCACTCCAGCCGGGGTGACAGAGTAAGACTCCGTCTCTTATGGGAAAAAAACCAAAATACTAAATCCAAATTGCAGCCATGGAGTCTGGACATTGTTCTAGAGGAAGTAGAGGCATTGCTGGACTTTCTACGAAGTCAAACTAAACTCACTTGTCTTCCTTTCACTCTCATATTTGTCCCTCCTCTTCCATAGCCCTGTTCACTTAACACCAGCTCCAGACAGCTCTGGCCTCCCAGCACAGAATCCTGGGTGTTCTGCTCCCTCCCTTTCCTTGTATTCAACTCATCACCAAGTCTTATAGATTCTATAGTCTAAATGTCTCCAATGTCTATAGTCTAAGTGTCCCTTCTTTTTCATCCCCAGTTGCCACTACATTTGTTTTTGTTTGTATTTTTGAGATGCAGTCTCAGTCTGTCGCCCAGGCTGGAGTGCAGTGGCGCAATTTTGGCTCACTGCAACCTCCGCCTCCTGGGTTCAAGCGATTCTCATGCCTCAGCCTCCAGAGTAGCTGAGATTAGTAGTGCATCACCATGCCCAGCTAGTTTTTGTATTTTTAGTAGAGACAGAGTTTCGCCATGTGGCCCAGGCTGGTCTCGAACTCCTGACCTCAGGTGATCTGCCCACCTTGGCCTTCCAAAGTGCTGGGATTACAGGCGTGAGCCACCGCGCCTGGCAACACAATCTCTTATCTAGAATAAATCAGTCACCTCACTGGAGGTTTTTCCTGCCTCCAATTCTCTCCACATCCAATCCATTCCTATAGCACCTAGCATGATCACTCTAACAAGGCAATTATTCATACCTCTCCTTAGCTTAAAAAGCCTAAGTAATTCGCCAGTACCTGGCATGTGGATTCCAAGACCCTTGATGACCTGACTCCAGCTCTGTACCCCTCATTTCTCACTTTTGAAAACCCTGGGGTCAAACCACTCTGGGTTTATTTTTGACATCAGTATATGCTGCACAGTGTGAGCCTCTGTAACAATGGGCACTACCCCCCTTTTTTTCCCCTTTTTGCCTGTTTTTTTCTTCCCCAGCCTCTTCTGTGCTTCCAGAGTGTTGTCATATCTTCCCCATAGCATTTAACACATTGGAGCTTTTGAGGGTAAGAGCTTTGTTTTATCTTCATATAACTTTTCAGGACATAATAGGTGCTAAAGAAATGTTTTTGAATAAATGAATGAATTGGTTGATACTAGGCTCCTTCGCATTTGTCCTGTCTCATTTCTGCATTCTAACGCACGATAGGGAAATAGGGCTGTTTTTCTCTCTCATTTTCAAGACCTGAAAGACTGTGGTGCATACAGGAATCAGCTTAAGTGTTCAATTATGTGGCATTTCTTAGCCATCTTCCCAGGGGAGTTGGTAAGGACCAGATGCAACGCTATCAATGACATTTTGGTCATAGAACCATTGTTGGCTTAACCCATCTCTTGCTTGTTTTAAAACATTTTCTGAATAGAGGTCAAGAACATCGTCTTCGGCCTCAGATAGCCTGGGTTTGACAAAGATAGCAAGCTTTGTCACTTCCTGACTTTTGGACTTAGTTAACTCACCTGAAAAATGGGAACAATAATACAAGCCACAGCTATGAGAATTCAACGAGATAATGCATGTACAGCACCTGGCACATGGTAAAAGGCTCAATAAGTGGTACTTAGTAGGCTTAATGTATCTCCGTGCCCAGGGGTAGCGCAGTAGCCATGGGGAGCTCCTGAGAGAGAAAGCACAGCCTAAGGAGAGGATTTGGGGCCCGGGATGGCGATGGCGACGGCTGGGCTGCAGTACCGTCTAGGCCGCATTCCTCTCCTTGGGCCCCTAGCCACCCCCTCCCCGCCTGGTTCCCGGGCTGCAGACTCTTCCCCGCCCCCTCGCCCCCACTTCCCCACCGGAGGTCGAAAGCTGTAAACGCGGCGGGTGGAACCTTGTGTGGGCGGAACGCTAGTGCAGCGGTGGGAGGCTTCCGGGGGAGCTGCACGGGCGACGGGTCGGCGGAGACAGAAAAGCGCCGGACGCCGGGGTGATCATGGACGCTTGACAACCTGCGGGCAGGCGCCGGGAGGCCGAGCCAGCGACTAAGAGGACCGAGAGGTGGCGTGGACAGGTAGGAGCTAGCAAGAGGGTGGGCCGAGCGGGGCCGGCGCTCCAGGCTTGGCCAGATGATCCGGCTTAGAGCCCGCTGCCAAGGAAGCCCGCGGCCGTGCCCGCCCCGCCCCCGCCTTGGGGAGCGCGTCCCGCGGCTCCTCACTCCACGCCTGCGGCCCTGCTTGGAGCATACCGCCCGCCGTGAGGTCTGCTGCAGCTTGCGACCCTCAGCTTCAGGGCTGTGGCTGCCTTCGCTCTCCCATCCCCAAAGGCTGCTCGTTTGCCCCACTCCAGTCCATCCAAATAGCGCCCTCCCCTGACGGGAATTTATCTCTGCTCTGTGCCTAGCCTCTGGCCCTCCTACTCCAGAAGAAAGCGACTGTCTCCGTCTCTTTACATTCTCTGCGCCCACAGGCTTTGCTCCTTAAGCCGAGATCTTTTGAAGGGACAGAAGTTTCTCTCCATTTCCCTACCCCCTCTCCACCCCCACCTCCTAACATTCAGACTCTTTGCAGAGATCCCCATCTGTCTTCACACGAGTCCTCTTGGAAGGGCCTTTTGGCTCATCCCCTCTTGACCGTCACCGACCCTCATTTCTTCCCTACTCCTTCCCTTCTTCCTCGTATCCTCTCCCCTTCTCTTTTCCCTTTCCCTTCCGTCCTCAAACCCGTTGTTCCCCAGCACTTCACTGTTTTTCCTGTGTCTGGCCGGACCTTCTTAGGTAACCCTAAGTGAGGCGACATACTTGTTTCTCTAATACTGTGAAAGGGCAACTATTGTGTGTGCCTGCCAACACAAAACTTAGTTCCTTTTGCACCAAACTGTTCTTCAAATTGTTCTTTGCTGCACTCTACTATACCGTCTTGCGTTCATTTTGTCATGCTGCTCTAATATGTATCATTCTTGGAGGAGAAATCTTACCTGGAACTCCTGTACACTCAGCGTGTAATTAGATTACACAATTGAGGGACCCTCCTGTACTTAATGTCTTCGGAGCGCTGATACAATATTTTCACTGTTTTCCCAAATCTTTTTATCGTTTTCTTGAGGTTTTTTTTTTTTTTAACACATTCTGAAGTCCCGTTTGGTTAAAATGTCGTATCAGGAGGAGGCCGAATACAGGGATTTTCCCCCATGGTCTTACACAGCATGCATGTTCTTAAGTTTGAATATATCGCTGCTTTTCTTTCAAAATGATGTCTCCCTTTACCTGTGCTTACCTGACTTGATTAAATGAGACATCTTTCTTGTCTGGTTTTTTGTTTTCTATCTGTCTGGCTGTAGATTGGATTCTGATGACACAGTGGGAGCTGTAACTGATTGCTTTTGCTTACATCTGGTGCCTCTGTGTATAGGCAGTATCCTCCATTTCTTAACCAGAATGTATAAACGAGGTGGATATAAAACAGCTGCTGAGAAACTCACGTGTTTTTCTTTAGGTCCTGGTCAGGTTTAAGGACTTAGAAGATGTTGCCTTTGGAGGAGGGACAGGTGGAAGTGAAATGACTTTTACAAAGTGTGTTTCAAACACCAGAATTTAGGACAAGATCCTTTTAACTCCAGGTTGAACTCCACCCATCTCATAAGGTGGTCATTGCATCCATCTGGACTCAGGAACTTTTTTTTTTTTTTTTTTTTTTAAGGCAGTCTTGCTCTGTTGCCCAGGCTGGAGTGCAGTGGCACGATCTTGGCTCACTGCAACCTCCACCTCCTGGGTTCAAGCAATTCTCGTGCTACAGCCTCCCAAGTAACTGGGACTGCAGGTATCTGCCACCAGCCTGGCTAATTTTTGTATTTTTAGTAGAGATGGGGTTTCGCCATGTTGCCCATGCTGGTCTCGAACTCCTCACCTCAGGTGATCCACCTGCCTTAGCCTCCCAAAGTGCTGGGATTACAGGCATGAGTCACTGCGCTTGTCCTGTTTTTTCTTTATCAACACTATAAAATTAAAGTATTCTGGTGTTTGATTCAGCACTAAATAGGCACAGACTTTGCAAAGGAGAAGGAAGAATGACTGACACAATTTTCTTTTGGACAGATTTCAAGGCCAGAGAATGGCAGGGGAACAGAAACCCTCAAGTAATCTCCTGGAGCAGTTTATTTTACTAGCCAAAGGTACCAGTGGCTCAGCCCTCACTGCTCTCATAAGCCAGGTCTTAGAGGCTCCTGGAGTGTATGTCTTTGGAGAACTTCTGGAGCTGGCCAACGTGCAGGAGGTAAGAACGGTTTGCAAACAATTTCTCTTTGTTCTAAGACTCTCTGTAATTCTCCAGGTTTCCAAAGAATTTCAGTGCTGAAGTGTTGTGAACCTGTGAGGTACCCTATTGTGAGACGGATGGGAATTGGTGGGGCAGAGGAAGAGACTGAGAGAATGTCCTTGGCTCCTTTTATCCAGTATTTTTATCTTACCTTGGGTAAAATTAGATTGTTGCTAATAGTAATCTAAAAGATAGTAAAAAAGTCAAATTGATCCTGATAAATTAGAAAAGTAGTGCTGTAAGCATGGGCTGATGTTTAATAGGAGTAGATTCATGCATTCTTAGGGACCAGAAACCTCCAGTGCAATATTGATAAGGAAGATTGGTCAGGGACACACAGCAGAAACATACTGCTATTGAACATAAGATGGACATGAATAGGAGTGTATTGTTCTTGAGGAAAAGGGCAGTGTTGTGCTGAATGTGTTAGATGTGTTAGATATGACATGAAAAGCCAGGACATAGTTCATTTTACTTGTTTGCGTGCTTGTTATTAAAACCTTGGATATCCAGTTTTGGTCATTATGCCTCAAAAATGATAAGATCCATTGAGCAGAAGGAACAAAGAGATGTAAAGCAATCTATACTTCTCAACTTCTACTTCCCAATTTGAACATTTTTATTTATTTATATTTATTCACTTATGGAGAAAAGTCTGTGAGCATCTTTATTTTGTGGGGTGGAGGGTGGTACTCAGGAGCTTTTGGCGGATTGGTGGGGCAGGTCCCCTTCCTCTTCATCCTCACAGGCTTCTGGCTGTGCAGGCTGGTGCTGGCCCTGTGGAAGGCTGCCATGCATAGATCTGGGTGGTGGTACTTCTTGTGGAGCATGTGCTGGATGCTGTTGAGAGTTCTTGGTGGTGGCGATTTGCATGTAGGAGGTGGTTTGCTTTTGTTGGGCAGTTTATCACCTTCATGACCACCACAACACCTTTGCTGTTGGCTCCACACAGTCAATTTAACAGGAGTTTCAGTGATTCAGTTAGTTGTAACCAAAGGAGTTGCCGGCCTTCAGTTTATTGGATTCAGTGCTGTGTGTCCGCTTATTCCTCTTGATGGGGAAACTGGAGCAGTTCCCTACAGCCCAGCCATTTCAGGTGCCCAATTATGGCTCCTCTACCTGTGATGTTCAGAGATGAGAAGAGCCACTTTGACTTTTTCATTGTAAATTTTTATTTAATGTCAGCCTTGCTTGCCAAACTATAAACTCTGTGAGGAGGTCTGTAGTGCTCACCATTGTTTCTTTAGAGCTGAATACATAGGCTGACACACAGTAGGCTTTCAATAAAAATTTAATTTGCTAGAAGTGGAAAATGAGTTTTATGAAGAAAATTTCAGAAAACTGAGTTCGTTTTTCAACACAAGAGATGACCAAGGGGTAATATGTTCCTTCAGGTTCATGAACAGCCTGCACGAATATGCCAAGTAGTTGTTTTGTAACTGTGGAAGATTGGCTAAGAGGAGATGGAGGGAAAGTAAAGCCGGAAAGACCTTATTGATTTAGGCCAGTGGGAGAAGTGTTGGAGTATCTGCTCTGGAGAAAATATTCTTTTCTGGCTAGTTTTGTTAATTATGTTTCTGAAAAGTGGGGGCTAGATTGGATGGTCTTTACCAGGTTTCTTCCCCTTCTGATTTCAGGGACTTCAGGAGGTTTGTGGGAACCTGAGAAAGTAGCCTGAGGTATTAGGGTGCTGGAGTTCTCCATAGGGTGCTTAGCAGACCACCTTTATCTCCCCATACATTATGTTTTTCCGTGTGTGAGCTGAGAATAAGCTGGTTGCCTTTCAGTGATCTGAAATTATAGATGCATTTCTTGGAAGCTTTATTTTTTTAATGGCTAAAATTGAGTAGTATCGCTATTGCTGTCTGTAGACTACCACTTGCTATTCCTGTTTAGTTTACTGGGCTTGGTAAGTTGGAAGGGTAACAGGAGCATGTTTGTGATTAAAAAACAACAACAACAACAACAACAACCAGTTTACGTAATTGACAGCAGAGAAGTTCCAGGCAGAACAGTGGCTCTTCCGTTTTTCTTCTACACGTGGCTTTTTGCCATCAGCATCAGTGAAGAGTAAGTAATTTTAATGAACATTTTGATTTGGGGCAGACTGATACCCTGGTTTTCTGTTCCAGCCTGGCTTTCTGTCATACCTTATGATGTGCTGGTCTCTCCCAGGGTTCATAGTCCACGTGTAGTCCTGAAACTTGGAACCAACCCTGAGCTTTGTTCACTTTGGGTTGGTGGTGGCTCATGCCATACCTAACAAGCTGGTATGTAGATAGGGCTGCTCCAATCTTTGTTTTAATGCAAACAGAATCTTGAGAAGATTTGAACTCCTTCCAATGCTTAATGCTTTGTATGTGTGTGTGAGAGAAAAGCAGTTCGTTGGGCATGCTGTGTAGAAAGTAAAACATTCCTGAGGGAGAGAAATTAAATTTGGGGCTTTAATAATCTTGTTTATTTTTTCCCGAAGAATCAGAGTTGGTAGAGACCCCAGGGGCCAAGTAATCAAATAGTACAGAATAAATAGCCATGGCATCTTTGACACATGCTCACCCATCCTCTGTTTGAACACTACAGTGATTGGTAGACAGTTTGGTCTGTGGTGAACTTTTTTTTCCTCCTCAGCTTGCGGAAGGAGCTAATGCTGCTTATTTGCAGTTGTTGAACCTGTTTGCCTATGGGACATACCCAGATTACATAGGTGAGTTGGTGAAGATCCTTCAAAAGACTTGTGTTAATTGTGTTGCTCAGTTTGGAAGACCATCAAGGTTTGAGATATAAAGCATGGGGTAGTGGGGAGACTTCTTGACCTGGCTGCCTCCCATTTTGCTGTGCCTGGTGGGTGACCTCACAAAGGGAATGTTCCTTCTCACCTTTTATGTTCTGTGGGTCAAATGGGGCCTGTGTGTGCTCATCCACAAATGTAGCCCTTGTTTGTTTTCCAGATGAGATTCTTGAGGACTGGTGTTTGTAGGGCTCTTGGAGTGCTGTGAAGTGCAGAATACCCACCTGTAGAATATTTCAACATTTTAAATATTATCAAAATAATACCAGTATATTGAAGAAAATTTGGAAAACAGATTTTTTAAAAGTCACTCATAGGCTGGGCGCGGTGGCTCATGCCTGTAATCCCAGCACTTTGGGAGGCTGAGGCAGGCAGATCACTTGAGGTGAGGAGTTTTACACCAGCCTGGCCAACATGGTGAAACCCTGTCTCTACTAAAAATACAAAAATTAGCTGGGCGTGGTGGTGGGCACCTGTAATCCCAGCCACTCTGGAGGCTGAGGCAGCAGAATTGCTTGAACCTGAGAGATAAGAGATTGTAGTAAGCTGAGATCGCACCACTGTACTCCAGCCTGGGCAACAGAGCGAGACTCTGTCAAACAAATAAATAAATAAATGTCACTCATACGTTGCTCAGACATGTGGATGCTGGACTTTTTTTGTGCCCCATATGTTTGTGTTTTGTATTACATAGGTAGAACTATGTATACAATTTTATGTCTTGCTTGTTTCTTCCTGCTTACATTTATCCATATTTTAAGTCTTTGTAATATTTTTAATATTTCATAATTTACTTAGCTCATTTGCTGTTGTAGGGCATTTGGGTCATTTTAAATTATAATCTTAAATATTAGATTGAGGTATTTGTATGTCCAAACACTAACTTACCTTCTACCCAAACCATTTTTTTCTGGCTTTCCTACCTTTTTTAATGGTATGACAGTAGCCTGATACTCAGGGCCTTCTCTGCGATATCCCTGACTTCTTCTTTCTCCCTGGTCACTTCTACTTTGTGCTGCTGTCAGACTGGACAGTTTGCCACTTCCTGGTATACCACATTTTTTTCTGACCTTCCCTTTGTTCCAGGGAATGTGTTCTGTTTTTCTGTCCTCGCTTACTAAAGAGGCAGCATTGCACAGACTCTGTTACCAGAATGCCTGTAGCCAGTCTGGCTCCACTTCTACTAGTTGTGTGTTTGTTGACAAATGAAGTAACCTTATGCAGCTCAGTTTCCTCGTCTGTAAAGTGGGAGTAAAATACAAGCCCATTATTCCTTCCCTGTACTCCTCGAAGTTAGATGTTTCAGAGTTTAAAATTTTTGGGACTTGGAAAAGGTAATATGATGCGCATACCTTTTTATGTAACATTCCTAGAGGAATGTGGAAACAAGTGAGATAAAAAGCCTGTCTCTGTTCAGGTCAGAAATTCCCACCAGGTGAATTTCAGCACCATGCTTAAGAAAAAAAAATCATTTTGGATTTAGTTTTTTGGAATCCAGAATTATGGTTAAGGAATTGAGGACACTTGGAATCTTGTGGGGTTGTTGTGAAGATGAACTGGATGTGTATATGTACGTGTGGATCTATGCAATCCACAAGACGTAAAGCTTGCTATTTATGTTAGCTGCTGCAGCTGCTGCCCTTGCTGTTATTATCATTTATGGTTATTATTGAAATTTTGCCTCTTTCTCAAGGCTCAACTCAAACTCCATCTCTTCCATGAATTCTTTCTTTTTATCTCCTGTACTTCCCAAATGAAACTGCTCTCTTTCCCTCTCCCCCTCCCCTTTCATCTCTTTCTCTTACCCCTACCTCCTCCCCATCCCTCTCCTCCTCTCTTCTGGTAGCTTGTACCTTTCGTCTGGTAGTTCTGCCTTGGATTTGTAGCTATTGAAACATCTGATTGTAAGACTGAGGATAAGTCCAGGGCCATGAAGTAAGACTGAGGATAAGTCCAGGGCCATGAAGTTGCACACCTCCAGGTGGTTGGTGGCCCTGGAGTTGTGCCATGCAGCAGCCCTGGCAAAGCCCATCTTATTCATCCTTGATTCTTCTCAGGACAGAGCATTGCACACAGCAGATGTTCGATGAAGATATGTTTAATTTAATTGGATATCACAAGGGTCACAAATAGTACTCCATTAAGATAATTGCCACATCATTTTGCTTGTTTGCTTTTTAGGAGACTAAACTCTGTGTTTGTAGAAACTGAGTCTTCTTTGGAAGTACATAGTCTTCCAAAGAAGACAGGAATATTTGCCAAATGAATAAGTGCGACGTCATGATAGTGATTCAGTAGTAGATTTGGTTTGGGGAGTTGGTGAGCTTATTCCATAAAAGAAATCCTAATTTTATTTTGTGTCTTGATTTTTGTGGTGGGTGGGACTGAGCAGCCAACAAGGAGAGCCTGCCAGAACTGAGCACAGCTCAGCAGAACAAGCTGAAGCATCTTACCATCGTGAGCTTGGCATCAAGAATGAAGGTATGGTACTGAGCCTTCTCTTGTCTTCCTCCTCACCCCAAGTCAGCTGTCTCATTGACATCAATGAAGGAAGTCCCAGCTGCACATAGGAGAGTCACATCATCAATGCGTAAAATTTGCTTGACAGAGGAAAAGATAAAATGGTGTAGAAAAGTACTCCCCATTCCATACAGGAAAAGTATGCCCAGAAGTGACTGACTCAGCAGGTCTCAGTCCTGGCATGCTGTGGTGCCGCATGTGGCATGATCATTTTGCCATATTAAGGGGAGACTGCTGTTAAAGATATACATTTTTCAAATAGCAAGGCATCTCAAGGCAAGTTAACAACTTCATCTGTCGCTCAGTACACAGTGAACTATGCGCATGCTGGAGGAAAAACTTGCTATGTTGGACTTGCTAGATTTTTTTTTTTTGAGACGGAGTCTCACTCTGTCGCCCAGGCTGGAATGCAGTGGTGTGATCTCAGCTCACTGCAACCTCTGCCTCCCAGATTCGAGCGATTCCCGTACTCAGCCCCGAGTAGCTGAGATTACAGGCATGGACTATCCCGCTTGGCTAATTTTTTTTTTTTTTTTTGAGACAGAGTGTTGCTCTGTTGCCTGCGCTGGAGTGCAGTGGCGCAACCTGGGCTTACTGCAGCCTCCACCTCCCAGGTTCAAGTGATTCTCATGCCTCAGCCTCCCGAGTAGCTGGAATTACAGGCACCTGCCACCATGCCCATAATTTTTATATTTTTTAGTAGAGTCAGGGTTTCACCATGTTGGCCAGGCTGGTCTTGAACTCCTGACCTCAGGTGATCCACCCACCTCAGCTTCTCAAAGTGCTGGGATTACAAGCGTGAGCCACCGCGCCCAGCCTAGATTTTAAATATACTGCCTTTCTCTGGGATTTTCAAGGTTTATTACACTAATTGGAATTTTTGCCTCATATGCTAACTTTAGACCCTAACTTTGTATAAGATACCAACCACTCCACTATACCTCTAAGTCCTCTCCCACAGTTGATTTAGAAGAAGCTTTGCAGCCAGCTGCTCACAGCCATTAGTAATGAAGGTCCAGATTTAGTTAATTTATAGTTGGTTTTGGCTCTCTGCCTGATCCCAGCCTAAGTTTTTGTCGGATTATGCCTTTAAAAAAATTTGGTTTTAGCATTTCCCCTCCCTGATTGAGCTTCAGAGAAAAATATTACTTTTCTTTCTTTCTTTCTTTCCTTTCTTTCCTTCCTTCTTTTCTTTTTCTTTTCTTTCTTCCAGATTTTTGCTCTTATTGCCCAGGCTGGAGTGCAGTGGTGTGATCTTGGCTCACTGCAACCCCTGCGTCCTGGGTTCAGGCAATTCTCCTGCCTCAGTCTCCCGAGTAGCTGGGATTACAGGTGCCTGCCACCATGCCTGGCTAATTTTGTATTTTTAGTAGAGACAGGGTTTCTCCATATTGGCCAGGCTGGTCTCAAACTCCTGACCTCAGGTGATACACCTGCCTCGGCCTCCCAAAGTACTGGGATTACAGGCATGAGCCACCGTGCCTGGCCTTTTTAACTTAAAAAAATTTTTTAAAATTGAGACAAGGGTCTCACCATGTTGCCTAGGCTGGTCTCAAACCCCTGACTTCAAGTGATCCTCCCATCTCAGCCTCCCAAAGTGTTGGGATTACAGGTGTGAGCCACTGCACTTGGTCTGTTTTGTTCTTGGATTGCAATTTCAGTTGCCGAAATCATTTTATCTGATCTAATGGCACATTTCTGATTCTCAGCCTAGCATTTCAGGTGGGAGGCCTATTTTTTTGGGAAATGAGGACCTGACCTTTTTTCTTGTCCTGATTCTGGACTTCTCAAGTGTAGTAAAGAAGTAGCAGTGACCCTTTTCCTCATTTCTGCAACCTGTCATTGTAAGTCCACCCACCGCCCATGGATATCATGCTTTAGCCATAGAAAACCCTTCTAGGTATATTTGCTCTTTTCTCTGTGTATATCTTCCTTGTGTCTGTTTCTACAGATTTGATCACTGTGTTAATTTCCAAACTAGTAGTGATGTGGCAGAGGATTTGCAGAAAACTGGAGTTTTGGAGTCATGCAGAATGTTGGTACAGCCCAATAAAGAACTATTGTTGGGGAATTCATATTGGTTGTAAGTGTCTGAGAAAACAGATACAAACTTCAGGATGACATCTGAGCTGGCAGTACCCATTGGCCATGTATAGGTAGATGTGCTGGCCTGCAAGTTTTTTTTTGTTTGTTTTTGCACTCTGCTGGGCAAGTAGCCAGTTCTTTCCAGTGCCTGGGATCTGTTGGAGATTTATGGTGATCTAGCAAAGTCTGAAAGCTTCCAGAAGGTGGAAGAGTGGCATATACTCAGTAGTTCCCTTTGTCTCCACTGGTCCAAGTTTTTAGGATCTCTACAAGTGTGCTGCAGCATGTGAAATCTGAACAAGTGTGCTGCAGCATGTGAAATCTGAACAAGTGTGCTGCAGCATGTGAAATCTGAACAAGTGTGCTGCAGCATGTGAAATCTGAACAAGTGTGCTGCAGCATGTGAAATCTGAAGGCTGGGTGAAGCCAAGGAGGCAGAGAACCAGGAGGTTGCTTTCTTAGATGTTGCTGGGTCTTCTAGGTCTCATGGTTCATTTATCCACCTCTTGTTGCCCTAGCTATTAATAATTACCACTAGCCTGCGTTTCCCGAGCCTAGAGGCAGCTGTTGGCTATGGGAGTAATACCTGCATTTTCGCTAATGCTTGCCAGATGGTTTTTATAATGATCACATGGCCTTACCTACAGTGTATCCCCTACTCCGTGTTGCTGAAAGATCTGGAGATGCGGAATCTCCGGGAACTAGAAGACCTCATCATTGAGGCTGTCTACACTGACATCATCCAGGGCAAGCTGGACCAGCGAAACCAGCTGCTGGAAGTGGATTTCTGCATTGGCCGTGACATCCGAAAGAAGGATATCAATAATATTGTCAAGACCCTGCATGAATGGTGAGGCTAAAGGGAGGAGGGGGATATCTAGCATGTCTTTTGTGCCTCTCCTTGCAAAAATGTGATTTCCTGGTGTCAGCTGAGGGTTTGGGGTGGGCCTGTAGCTACCTGGGAGCTGGGGCTTAGTGAGCCAGAGAGTGGGGTTACATTTGTGATCACAGCTGTGTGATAACAGGAGTCATTTCAGGCCTCCTGGTGCCTTGGTTGTAAAATAGTTCTTGCCTTAAATGCAACTGGGAGCTATTTAAAAGTGGGCTATAAAATGCCCAGGGTTAGCAGGTGGAGCCTATGTGTCCTAGCTGTGTGAGGCTAGTCCTGCCCTTTCCAAACTCACACTCAAAGTTTGACCAAACTCAGGAAGGCTAGTGTTTGTAAGATTCTTTGTTTGTTTTTATTATTTTTTCTATCCCTGTTGAAGTTAACATGTTTATAAGATTCTTTGGATAAAAGAACTTATGTTCAAAATCAGTAACATATTGGGCTAATGTTTGTAAAACACCATGAGGGACATGGAAGACAAGGAGTGGGTCATTTTAACTTGGAATACAGACTCATACAAGGAATATTTGATAACTATATTCTGGTATATAAAAAGCATTGGGATATTTGTGTTTTCTCTGTTTTAATGGAATTTGATATTTGCAAGAGCTGTCACACATTCTACGGGGATTCACTGTGGAGTGATTTAAATTATTTGGGGCTTATAAAACCAGATGGACTGATTGGAGAAGTTTTAGCTCAGTTTTGAAGGAAGGCCAGGGTTAGAGTATACCTGGAGGTGAGGAGAGTGTGTTCCCAGGCAGGCACGTGGCATGTTGGAAGCCATGAAGCAGAGCCGGTGAGCTTTGTGCACAGGTTCGGGAGAGAGAGAGAATCTCTGCTCATCCCCGAGAGAAGCATATCCAGAGAGGAGCAGTGCCACTTTGACTCCTTGGGGCCTGATGTCCCCTGAGTTTCCCTCACTTCAGCTACTCTTACACCCCAGGACATGTGTTGCTCACACCTTACCCCAAGTTCTGTCCCAAGTGTAGCCCCAAATACCTTTTCTATACAACATCTGACACAAGCGGAAGTTTTCAATAGGTTACAAAACTTAGAATAAATAAGAAATAAGCTTAGAAATACCCCAACACAAAAATGGTCTGGCACACAAAATCTAGTTTCTGAACCTGCCAAAGTTGGCTGTCCTACTCTGTTTTTGAGATGGCTGACACAGCTTTTTATGTCCATAGTCTGGTTTCCTGTTTTTAAGCCCCCAATATGTTTGACACAGAGATGCCAGACTTAACTGGTTACCACGGGATGTTTACTAGTAGAGACTCTTACAACTCATGTTTAGGCGTTGGAGGTAGATTGAAACAAAATTGATAGGCTGAGGGATACCACATATATAGCAAAATGCTCACACTGTTGGATCTTAAGGGTATGGGGATATTCATTGTAGTCTTTCAACTTTTTTGTTTTTTAAAAAATTAATAGTGGGGAAAATAAAATAGGAGGAGGGGTATGGCAATTAGGAAGTAACTTAAACTTCTGAGAAAAGGAAGAATCTTCAAAATAGGATGCTTTTAGAAAATCTTTTTTTTTTTTTTTTTTTTTTGAGACAGAGTTTTGCTCTTGTTGCCCAGGCTGGAGTGCAATAGCGCGATCTCAGCTCACCACAACCTCCACCTCCCAGGTTCAAGCGATTCTCCTGCCTCAGCCTCCCTAGTAACTGGGATTACAGGCATGTGCCACCATGCCCGGCTAATTTTGTATTTTTAGTAGAGACGGGGTTTCTCCATGTTGGTCAGGCTGGTCTTGAACTTCTGGTCTCAAGTGATCCACCTTCCCTGGCCTCCCAAAGTGCTGGGATTACAGGCATGAGCCACTGTGCCTGGCCTAGAACATCTTTTTTTTCTGTTGAGAAAAAGATTACTCAGTGACATCTACAAAATCTATTCTACCTTCTTTTTTTTTTTTTTTTTGAGGCGGAGTTTTACTCTGTCACCCAGGCTGGAGTGCAATTGCCTGGTCTCAGCTCACTGCAACCTCCGCCTCCCGGGTTCAAGCGATTCTCCCGCCTCAGCCTCCCAAGTAGCTGGGATTACAGGCACCTGCCGCCACACCCGGCTAATTTTTGTATTTTTAGTAGAGATGGGGTTTCACTGTGTTGGCCAGGCTGGTCTCGAACTCCTGACCTGGTGATTCACCCACCTCGGCCTCCCAAAGAGCTGGGATTACAGATGGGAGCCACTGCACCCAGCCTGTCCTACCTTCCTTAATCGTATGTGCTACAAAACCATCTTCCATGAGATACAAAGTTGAAAATCAAAGCTGTATTCTAAGAAACTAGCCCCAGACTACCATATTTGTCTCCTAATGTCCTGCATTATGTATTTAGAAGTGTTTGTCTTTGGGAAGGAATGAACGGGCAAGAGATGTGGCAGAGGAAGTTTTAAAGGAGGTCCCTGTAAGATACTGGGGAGAGCTATTGGGGAAGAATATTTCGGAGCCTGGAAGAGACTTCCCAGGCCATTCTGCAGCTCAGGGCTGGTTTTCTCCATTGTAGGTGTGATGGCTGTGAAGCAGTTCTGCTGGGCATCGAGCAGCAAGTTCTGAGAGCCAACCAGTACAAAGAGAACCACAACCGAACTCAACAGCAGGTAGAAGCAGAGGTAAGGAAGGAAAGGAACGTTTGTTTCTCTCTCCAGGGCATACCTGTTTATTCATTTGCAGCATTTGTGTTTTTGTTTTGCGAATCTTGGTGTAGATGAAACAAGCAGTCACCAACAAGTGGGCCTGGGCTAGGTGCTGGGGTACAGGGATGAGTGTGACACGGCTCCTGCTCGTGTCAGGGTGTTCTCTCTCTTTTTTCTGATTCCTGGTCAGCATAGGGTGATTGATCAGGCTTGGAGAACAGAGAATGTTGTAGTTTCAGCATACATGTACTTGGCAGCTGTAGAGCAAAAGAAAATGAGTTTGGGGATGGATCTTAAAAATGGATAGAAGGATGGTGGTAAGTTACCAGGTGGAGTGGAGGGAGGGGTACAGCTGGGCAGGGGCATGTGGGGCTTTAAGGCCCTGGGAATGTTCTGCTTCTTAAGTTGTGGTGGGCACATAGTTTCATTTTATTGTTTTTCTGTGAACTGTACATATATATTATATATGTGTAAAATGCATGACGTTTCATACGGAAAGAAGAAAGGGATAAAATTTGGCAGATGAGCTGCAAGTGAAGTTAAGAGGATGTAAGTGTGGTTTTAGTGACACCTGGTTGTTGAAGAAACTTGTAGCTTCTTGGACAGATGTAGGCCCCAGCCTTTGCGTTATGAGCATTTGTGTACCCGTAACCTGACACATGAAGTGACCTCACTTCAGAATTTATTTGGAGCCCTGAAGATCAGAAGCACTGATTTTCTTTAGCATTGGAAGTTCTTTTCTAGTGTGGATGGGGTTTGAAGTATTAATGATGCTTAATGAATTTTGAAAATCAGGTGTCTAAGAGTGTGGCAGAGTGGGACCCATAATTCCAGCTAAGAAGCATAAGAGATGAGTAGATGGTGCCTTTCAAAGGGGGATTTGTGAAATTTGGAGTGATTCTCTATACTGTTATATGCACTCTTTGAAAATAAAACCTGTATCCTATTTATAAGATGAGCTTCTTGTCTCATGCCTAACCCATAGTAGGTACTCAAATATTGAACTGAATATTTCTGGCACACCATAAAAGTGTGTCAGTGGACTGCTGAACTCTGCTTTTCATGAACTTGAGCTAATTTTTTTGAATACACACACATACCACCCTATATACATATACTCTGTGGATGTTCAATTCATAGACCATGTTTAATTCTACTAGCCAAGGAAGTATGAAGCTGGGTGCAGTGGTTCACACCTGTAATCCCAACACTTTGAGAGACCAAGGAGGAAGTATTGCTTGAGTCCAGGAGTTCGAGACCACCCTGGGTAAGGAAGTATGAACTATATTTAACATTAGTCCAAAGCAAAGACAATTAGGAAAATAAGCCTGCTGCTTTTCTAATAAGCTGTGCAACCACCCTCTTGATGATGGTAGCCTTTTCTCTGACTTGGGATTGAGGTCTGAACAAAGTAGGAAGGGCTAACCACTTTCTCCTTTCTGTTTATTCTTCTCTATAAATCAAACTCTGTACAAAATGAGGTTGGGAGGCTAACCACTCTACCTGATCTTTGGTATCAAGGTCATTAACAAAGATGAATGATACTTGTTTTAGAATTTTGAACTGTTCAAGTTTATTTTCATGATAAATAGCATCAGACAAAAGAAAGGCGGGTGTGCACAGAGCTATTGTAGACTCTTGGCTAAAGTTTGAGGCACACCGTGTAGTTACACAACAGTGTAGACTCTAAATTTTCGTTATTTAAACAGAGGGTGGGTGTGTGCACTAGCAGAGCCTGGTGCTGCCAGCAGGTGGCGGTAAGGATTTAAGTTTGAGAAAAAGAAATCTGAGGAAAAGGCCAAGGTCACCTCCACCACCAATTAAAACAATCTATCGACGTAATAATCTTTTAGAAAATCTGAACCAGACCAATATAGTCTGTTCCCTGAGCATGGCCAAAGCTTAGGGCCTTGTCATTTTTTCCATTTAGCAAATGCATGATCTGGCTGCTAAGTGTTGAAGGCTGCTTGCCACCTACTTGAGGGACACAGAAGATACTCACCAAATAGCTACTGACTTGAAAGGAAAAGAAATCTACAAAGAATCAGGGTGATTCTGTCGTATTCTGTTTGTATTTATGCCTCTGTTACCCTTGGCCTAACTTTTAAAAGCCAATTTTGTCAACTGATTGGTGATCTTTTCTTTATTTGTCCTTAAATTAGATTGCTTGTTTTCAGAGGGAAAAACATGATGTCCCCCTCCTGAATCTTATAACAACAGCTTTCTTCTGGTGAGTTGTAGCTTTAAGAGCCCTCCTTCTTAATGAAGTCAGCCCTATCACAGATTGCCGAAGAATATTCTCTCCATTTAGGCTTTTGTGGAAATAACCCATATTAGTTCCTAATTCCAGCATACCTGGGAGACCATTATGAGCTGTTTCATTATTTCTGAGGAAGCACTGTGGTGGGGAGGTAATACTTAGAGCATTACAAAGCACTTTCACATTTAAATTTGATTTTGGAAAGTATTTTCTTTTTGAGACAGAGTCTCACTCTGTCACTCAGGCTGGAGTGCATGGAGTGCAGTGGTGCAAACACAGCTTGCTGCATCCTCAACCTCCTGGGCTCAAGCAGTCTTTTCCACCTCAGCCTCCCAAGTTGCTAGGACTACAGGTGTATGCTACCACACCTGGCTGATTTTTTTTTCTTTCTTTCTTTTTTTTTTTTTTTTTTTTAGGGAGAACTGGGTTTTGCTGTATTATTCAGGCTAGTCTTGAGCGCCTAACCTCAAGCTATCCTCCCACCTCTGGCTCCCTCTTTGTTGGGATTACAGGCGTGAGCTTTTCTTTTTTTCTTTTTGAGTTGGAATTTCACTCTGTTGTCTAGGCTGGAGTGCAGTGGCTCACTACTGCAACCTCCGCCTCCTGGGTTCAAGCAATTCTCGTGCTTTAGCCTCCTGAGTAGCTGGGATTACAGGCGCCTGCCACCACGCCCAGCTAATTTTTGTATTTTCAGTAGAGACAGGGTTTCGCAATGTTGGCCAGGTTGTTCTTGACCTTCTGACCTCAAGTGATCCGCCTGCCTCGGCCTCCCAAAGTGCTGAGATTACAGTCCTGAGCCACCGCACCCGGCCTCATTTTTCTTTATATTTGCATGTGCCTATGTCTGATGTTAGGTGGAATGTTAATTTATAACTATTGCTACATTTACAAAGTAGGCTATGTTCCAGTCATGGAGGTCGTAAAGTGTAACTGGACAAAGTAAGCTCTGTTTTCCATTATGTAGAAAATCCCCTAGGAGTTAGTGACAATCTTGAGGTTTATACAATGCACCAAAAGTATGCTTCCTGGTACCTCTTGGAGAGGGACTGTCTCCATCACCCAGTTCTCTTTTTCTTTGTAGCACTTTTCCAGTTGTGCACTGCGTTTCCTCTCGTCTGCCTTTGCTTTGCCCCTCAACTGAAGGAAGGTTTCTTGCCCCAGAAAGCTCTTTCTCCTTTTGCCTAAATATTTAAGGTCTCTGATGGAGCTAGGCTGCATTTTTGCTAGCAGTGCAATCTTACTTGAAAATTTCTGAGGTTCATGTTTTGAGGAGCCTGTAAGCCAGGCCACTGGAGGAAGAAACTCATAAGGGACTCTACCAAATTTAGGTAAAAAAAGGCAAGTCTGTGGTGATGATATTTGTTGTCAGTTGAAGGGTGGCTCTGTGGAAGAGGAATTGGAATTCTTAAGAAAGTCTACAAGACCAGAATGAGTTTAATCGGTTGACCTACCTGGGTGGCCAATTTGGAGTCCTAGAAGGAGCTGTCTATGCTTACAACTGCCCAGCTACTGGAAGAAGCTAGTTGACTTTTAAGATCGCCTTCCACTAGGAGAGTCTGTCAGTGCTTCAGAAGTCTCGTTTGTGAGTTGTGTGTTGTAAATGCAGTGGTAAAGCTGACTTGAGCAAAGTGTCCCTGTAATGGATCCCAGTGTTAGGGCCATGGCCCTGCCCCAGCCCAGGCCGGGCCTTTGTGGAGGATGAAAGGCTCATTTCCTAGGCTTAGAGACACTTGCCCAAGAAGCCCTCTTTTCCTCTGCAGGATGTTTACATTTTGCCTCAAAGTGGTAACGACTGTAGAGGACTTAGATTTGTCAGCAGTCTTATTGGAGGAGTGAGATGTGTGCATCTGAAAGGAGATGCAGTGGTGTGGGAGGCCATCGAAGAGTGAGAGGCACTGCCAGGCAAGTACAGATTGAAGGGTGGCAGATCAGTGTGGGCTGCAGCAGTCAGGGCAGTTTGTATGGACCAGGTGCTCAACTCTCCAGGCAGGATCAGAGGGGCAACCTGGGGAGGAGCGGTACCCCCCCAGGGTGCATAAACAACAGAAGGGCATAGGGGGAATGACTGCTTCCAAGTGTGGTGTGGGGGACGAGTGTGGCTGAGGTGGCTTGAGTGCAGGGCATGTGTTGAGGAGTGGGAAGGAAGGTACCTGATCTTGGTATTTCAGAACTAGAGAAGAAACCAAGTTTTTCCCTGGGCCATGTCTTATTTCTTTTTATTGCATGTCAGGGTTACTGAGCCCCTAAAAAAGCTGAATGAGAGCAGTTTCTACAGGAGAAAATTGCTTGAGGAAGTAAATAGGCATCTGAATAACAGGGGAAAGTGTTCATGCTTCTGTCTACTTATTTGCTCAAAAACTGTTGACAGGATCTTGAATCTCAAAGGCTTTTAAATAGAAGGGAGTCACCATGAGAGTGGGGCTGCGTTATGGTAGGGAGTGGCAGTACAGAAATGAAGCAGAGGGCAAGCCCTTCTGTGACTGCAGCGTTATGGTAGGGAGTGGCAGTACAGAAATGAAGCAGAGGGCAAGCCCTTCTGTGACTGCAGAAGGATGATGCGCGGGCTCCCTCAGGACCAGAGTGAGAACCATGAGTTCGTGGCTTTGTGAAGGAGAAGCGCTGGAAGTGTTGAGCTTTGAAAAGAAAAAGAGTAAAACAGCAAAGCCTTGGGAGTCAGTTGAACTGGTCAGTTGCTGAGAGGCTGGCAGCGGAGCGTAGCCATTGGTGAATGTGCCACAGGCAGAGTTTGCTCCTTGGCTGGCAGGTCAGGGACTCATCACTCAGCCCAGCCATAGATACTCTGAGTCCAAAGCCGGCCCAAATCACCTTGGGCCACTCCAAAGAGAGAAATAAATGCCGGTTGTCACTTTCTGATAGGCTGATAATGACTTTATGCTACAAAAACACAGGTGAAGCGGATTGAAAATATAACCATTATTTGGGGATTGATTAATGCCTTTTCCTTACTCATGCAGGGGTTATGAGACTGTCAGTAAATCTAAGACATGTTAAATAATGTAGAAAACTATTTGTAGTATAAGCTGATTTTTTTTTTTTTTTTTGAGACGGAGTCTGGATCTGTAGCCCAGGCTGGAGAGCAGTGGCACGATCTTGGCTCACTGCAAGCTCTGCCTCCCGGGTTCACGCCATTCTCCTGCCTCAGCCTCCCGAGTAGCTGGGACTACAGGTGCCCGCCACCTCGCCTGGCTAATTTTTTATATTTTTAGTAGAGACGGGGTTTCACCGTGTTAGCCAGGATGGTCTCGATCTCCTGACCTTGTGATCCGCCTGCCTCGGCCTCCCAAAGTGCTGGGATTACAGGCGTGAGCCACTGTGCCCGGCCTAAGCTGCTTGTTTAGTAAAAATTATTACACAAATAACTTGAGGAAATAAGGCTAAGTGGTGTTTATCAGACAAGATGAAATTAGGAATTTTTTTTGGTTTTGTTTTTTTAATTTTTAAGAAAGCTATTTTGCCAAATGGGAAAGGTAATTATTTGCTTGGAAAGATACCCCATTTTGGAAATACAGTCCTTGAAACAAAAACTTGTTAGTTTTCTAATGTCTTACTTGATTAAAATTTTGTCAGCTTTTGGGGAAACCTTAAAACACATTTCCTCAGGTAATGTTAAATTGCAGGATCTTCTTTGGAAGTTAGAGGTAACTGACATGCAAATAAATAAAGTCATGCTGTTACCTCTTATTATGATTTTAGTTCATTTTCTTCTGGATATTTAGAAAATATATCAAATTGGAGAAGCCTTAGAATGTTATTTGATAAAGCAGTGTTCCCTGAGAAGTCAAATTTCTTAATTTTTCCTCCAATGTCATCAAAATATGGCTTAGCTGGGCATGATAGTATGTGTCTGTAGTCCCAGCTACTTAGGAGGCTGAGGCAGGCAAATTGGTTCATGCCAGAAGTTTGAGGCCAGCCTAGGCAACATAGCAAGATCCCATTGCTATTTTTTAAAAAAAGTCTTAAAGTAAAACAAATAATATTTCTTTTATCAGAGAAAGAGTGATAAGCCATTGACTTGCTCCAGATCATTCACTCACCACCTTGCCAGGTGACTCACTGAATGAGATACACCAAAGTGGCAGTGAGCTGCTGGGAGGGCGCGATGCCTCAGGGTTCTGGGTTCCCAGATTGTGTTTTGTTGTCTGGCAGGACACTGGATAAACCCAGAGTTGACTCCCCTCCCTGTTTATTTTTTATATATATATAAATATATATATATATAGAGAGAGTATATATTTTTATTTTATATATATATATATTTGTATATTTCCAGGCACTGGGTCTTGCTGTGTCACCCAGGCTGGAGTCAGTGGTATAATCATAGCTCACTGCAGCCTCAAACTCCTGGACGTAAGTGATCCTCCTGCCTCCGCCTCCTGAATAGCTAGGACTATAGGCATGTGCCACCACACCAGGCTAATTGTTTTTTTTCTCTTATTTCCTTTTGTTGTTGTGTTGAGATAAGGTCTTACTTGAATGTCACCTAGGCTGGAGTACAGTGGTGCAGACATGGCTCACTGTAGCCTCTACCTCTTGGGCTTAAGCGATCCTCCTGCCTCAGCCACTTGAGTAGCTGGGACTACAGGTGCATGCCACCATACCTGGCTAATTTTTTTTTTTTTTTTTTTTTTTAGAAAGACAGGGTCCCACTATGTTGCCCAGGCTGGTCTTGAACACCTGCTCTTGAGCAGTCCTCTTTGCTCAGCCTCCCAAAGTGCTAGAAGTATAGGTGTGAGCCACCATGCCCAGCCTGCCCTCTGTAATGACTGTTCCAGCCCACAGTCCTCTGTCACGCTCTCTTCAGAAAGGCTACAGTGTTGATTGAGGTTACAGAAGTTTAGGGCATGGCTTTTCCCCGTGTCTCAAAATAGTGACAACAAAAAACAATTTATGATCTAGTTAAGATGGATTCTGCAGATGATGGCTCTCCTCCAGGAACCCAATTTTTGTCTCACCCTCATAGCATTGTTTTGTCTTTGCATTTGGACTGTCTCTTACTCTCAAGCTCATAATATTCTGACTGTTCAGAACTTTTGACCCTGACAACTTTTCACTATGTAGAAAACTGGCTGGGTGTGGTGGCTCATGCCTGTAATCCCAGCACTTTGGGAGGCCAAGGTAGGAGGGTCAGTTAACCCTGGGAGTTTGAAAACAGCCTGGACAACGTGGTGAAACCTTGTCTCTACAACTAAGTTTTTAAAAATTAGCCAGGCATGGTGGCAAGCGCCTGTGGTCCAAGCTGCTCAGGAGGCTGAGGTGGGAGGATCACTTAAACCTGGGCAGTTGAGGCTGCAGTGAGCTGTGATTGTGCCACTATACTCCATCCTGTACAACAGAGTAAGACTCTGTCTCTAAAAAAAAAAAGACTAAAAAAGCTATTACTTATTTCACTGCACAGTTCTTCCCTACCACCACCATCCTCTTCCTGCTGTTTCTTCCTCTCAATGAACTGAGGAGCAAAGGTTTGGAACAGTCACTTTTCAGCAGGCAATATAGCAGTACTGATTCAAATGTAAAATGTAAATCCACTTTGATCTGGAAAGCTCACTTCTAGGAGTATCTTCCATAGATGTTCACAGAAGTATGCAAAGGTAAACATAGAGGGCTGTTCAGAGTAGCACTGAAACCCAACCTAGGAACCAATTCAAAAAACTGGAGAACCTTCCTAATAGAATAGGATTCAGGTGTCACAGAGGATATCTGTTCTGACGTGGTAAAACGTTCAAGAGCTGCTTAAGTATTTTCGAGTCTATACTTTGTTAAGTGAAAGAAAGGTATACTGCACACGGTAGTGTCATAGCATTCTGCCAGTACTTCTATTACATTTTCTTTATTTCTCACTTAGTTGGCTGAAGTTCATCCTCTACTGGTTTATTCAAGAAGGTTCATGGAGCTGTATTCCCAAAGTTTTTATGAAAATATTTGTGGTTTTATAAATGAATAAACAGCGGAGTGTAGAATTCTTGGGTCCCTCTTTCTTTTTCTGAGGACATTTTAATCACAATTTGTTTCACTGTTGGTGTTGTGCCTCTTTGCCAGATGGTCCCCTTCCATTTGTTTCAACCAGGAGAGCATTAGTCCCACGTTTTTGCTTGACTCATTTCCACAAATCTGCTGTGAGTAGCCCAGGCTTGTTTCTGCTCATCTGGATTTCTGAAGAGAATTTCAGGTTTTCTTGCAGAGGATTTTAGCTTCCTGTCTGAAGTGAAGACATAGTGAGAGCAAGTTTTGGTGAGCACATACAGGCTGAGCACTCCAATTCTATATCTCCCCACCAGGTTACCAACATCAAGAAGACACTCAAAGCCACCGCATCCTCCTCGGCTCAGGAGATGGAGCAGCAGCTGGCTGAACGGGAGTGTCCCCCTCACGCTGAGCAGAGGCAGCCCACCAAGAAGATGTCCAAAGTGAAAGGTCTGGTCTCCAGCCGCCACTAGGGCCGGCTGGGGCAGCTGGCACTCACCAGGCCTGGGTCAGGTGGGGAGGGGACACCAAGGGCCCATTTCCTCCCCTCTCTACCTGCAGTGAGTTCCAGACCTGCCCGTCCCCTCACCAGCACCTCCCCACCCTGTTGGTACTGTTCCAGAAAAACTGTTACTCCCCCTCACCCACTCCGTCCTTCCCCAGTTGTTCCCTTCAGACTCAGGGGCTCCACCAATGCCATCCCAAAACAGGGTCAGACACTGCCCAGCTTCCCTCCAGGAGGTTCTTGTCTCTGTGTAAGGGCTTGTCTCCCTCCCAGTTTTTCTTTTGCTCCATGTCATTTTGTCAGGCTGGTTATAAGCCGGAGGCAGCTTTAACCAGCCTCCAGGGATGATTGTGAAGGAGGCCCCTCCCCTTGTGAGGAGGGGGCGCTCCTCTCCAGCCCCTCGTACCACAGTCCTCACGATGGTGCAGCGATTTCTAGCCAGGCGTCAGGATGCGCTGCTTTCCCTCTCCTGCCTCATCCCTTGTTGGCAGCTCCAGTTCAGGCCGTGGAGGGACGTGATGCTGGGCTGTGTTTACTAAACCCACGGGTTTTCAGCCTCTTAAGCCCAGCTCCGATCTCCGATTAGTTGGGAGCACTGGGTTGACTAACCTCTGGTATCTGAGCACAGACAGAGGGTGCTGTGGATCTGCTGGGTGGCAGAAATGGTTCCTTCCGGCTTGGCGTTCTCTCCTGGCCACTCTTCCTGCTGCCTCTGACTACTCAGCCTTGTTTTTGGTGTGTAGGCCCCAGCTGCCTACTGGAACTGCCGGCTAATGCTTGCTCTCCCAAGATCTTTAACTCCTGGCTGCACCTGGGTAGGGATGGTGGCACCGATGCCCCTCTGTCTGCTGAAGGACCTGTTGCTGCTTCTGTCTTTTCACCCCTGCTTGGCTGATGACCCAGAGCCCTCTGATGATGGCATTCTCCTGGCAAGAGAAAAAGACTTAACTAGACTTCTGAACTTGAACAGTTTCAGGTTATATTTTAATTTTTTTTTTTTGTACAGGTTCTGATTCTAATACATTTCAACATGCTTTTGTCCCCCCTCGTGTCAATATTTGTTATAGACTAATCGCCGGGGATTTTTCACCTGGTTGGAGGGTGGGGGGGGTGGTGTGTGTGTGTGTGTGTGTGTGTGTGTGTGTGTGTGTTTGTGTGTGTAGGTCCTGGACTAATTAATTAAAGTTCATTGAGGAAAAAGCACATTTTACACACACAAAAAAAGTGTAGATTTAATGTATATGACTGGGGTTTGGGGTTGCGTACCTGGTAGATCTTGAGGGGCTGGGATTAGGGTGGTTCAGGAAAATGTGATGCTGTTTCCCCGTGTTTAGCCATGGTCAAAAAATGGATTTCTCCTCTTTCTAAAATGTCCAGCAACTGCCTACTGTTGATCAAATGTTGAAGTATTCTTGTTTCCCTTTTAAGCCAATCCATGTGCCCACATAACATGATGCCCAAGTGGAGAGTTCACTTTAATTTCCAAAGTATGTTTCATGAAACCCCCTGTCAGCTGCTCTGTGGAAAAGGGGTTCTGTTATAAAATAAATGTTGCACTCCCCGCATCCCATATCCTCATTGGAAATTCATTACTCAGGTGTCCAAGCATTCCTTGGTGAGGAAGCCTGTACCCACACCGATTTTACCGCCAAATCCTTTTGGGTAATATCTAGGTGGAACAAATCTTAGGGAAATTTTGGGGAAAGTATATTTCTCAAAAAGCCTAAGAGTGCTGGGCGCAGTGACTCATGCCTGTAATCCCAACACTTTGGGAGACTGAGGTGGGAGGATCATTTGAGCCCGGGAGTTTGAGGCCAGTCCACACAACATAGTGAGATCCCATCTCTGCTACAAATAAAACCCTAAGAGAAGCTGAACACCTTTCAACCTTACAGGTTTTCCCAGCTATTCTTTCTAGACCTCAAACAGTCACTCTCAGCAAGTTTTCTTTCATTTTTGTTTTTCCCACTGGCAAGTAGACTAGGAAACATGGTTTGACTTGTATGAAGTCTGTGACCATTCTTTATTTGATTGCCCCAAGGCCCTAAGGGTCCTCTCCATGATTCATCTTCCTTAAAAATAATGATGGTAACAATAATAACTTGTCTCTAAAGTGCTTTACAAAGTGTGTTTGCATACAATAAGTCATTCAGTCCCTTCCACCCAAACAGCCTTCTGAGGTTGGTAAGGGTATTCAGCCATCCTCGCTTTGCACATGAGAAGACAATCTCAAAGATTTGAAGTGTCCCAGTGGTAACTGGCAGAAGGAGAACTCTTTGATCTCCTGCCTTGCACATCCTGTCATCTGCTCTGTTACATTCTCATCTAGAGTCTGCTCTCCACACTTGACCCTTGCTACCCCTCTACCTGCTGCTGTTCCTCTGAGAGTTCATCTTGCCCTTATTTTGAGGGAGGGAGGGGCAAGCCCAGTGTTAGTGTTGATTTTGCCCTCAAGGACCCTGGCAGGGAAGCAGCAGTGTTCCCATTGTAGAGGCCAGAAAAGCTGCCCAGTGACACAGCCAGGATCAGTCATGGAGCCGTGACAGGCCAGAGCCTGGGCTCCCAGCCACTGAGGAGGGGTGGCAGAGGATTGTTTGGCCAGGTCTGTGTGGGCTGAAAGCTTGGTGACCAGGGACGACGTGATCATCTGCAAGACCAACGCTATCACTGCCCTGAGGATGTTCTTCCCCCGAAAGTCTGCCTCCAATAGCACAGGCACCTATGTCTCAGATGGTGGTGACATCTGAGTACTTGGACTTCATCAGCTGCCTGTAGGAGGTGAGGTAGCAGTAGGTGAGGGCAACACCCCCTTCAGCTTCAGCGGGTGAAAAGTGTGGTTCTCGATGAAGTTGAGCTGGTGTGTGTGCCAGGTCTCTTCCTACAGTGGGTACGTGTCATACAGGATCCCATCAAAGCGACCACCTGGCAGGGTGAGCGCCACCTCCTTCCACAGGACTTTCAAGGGGATGACCTTGTGTGGCTGCTGCTGGGTCCAGTCCTGGAGCAGCTGGAAGATGCTGTCATTGCACTCCATGATCCAGTGTTCCTGGATGGCGACCTCCTGCACCTTCCATGTTCTTGTGGCCATGCCGAAGCCCACCTCTAAGACTCGGCCCCCTTTGGAGGTGGTGAAGGCAGTGAAGGGGGTTGCAGTAGGGGCGCTCTTGCTGCAGATGGAGCCCCAACTTGGAACCCGACGTGCCAGGGCCCAGTCCCGGCAGCCATCTCACTTTTCACACACCTCATTTCTGCTTGCGAAACCCACCCAGCCACTTAATAAGGAAGCAGAGAGTATGGGATAGAGAAATTGTGGGAATAGTGGCCCAGCCAGATGTTCATTGCTCCACTGGGACTCTGGTAGGAGGCTTGGCCTTTAAGCTCTGCAGTTTCCTGTCTGACACCCTGGCAGCTGGGCTCAGGTCTAAAATGTGCAGAAGTGTTTTATAGATAAATAGAACATTCCAAAGAGATGTCCTCATCAACAGTGAGATATCCTAGGGAAGGAGACACCACAATATTAAAGAGAATTACCTCGATGACAGTGCCTGTGGGCTGGCTTGAGCCACCTTCTTTACCTCTGAGCTTTCTGCCTTCTGAAGCCCTTTTTACTCTTTCTGTTCAGATGAGAGGCATTATGGTTCCTATTTGGGTAACATTAGGGAGGTGGTCAAAGCCCCCAGTACAGCCCATTCCTGTGGTCCTAATCCAAGATGGTCATCACTGATAGTAGGATTCTCCTTTCCCCACTTCAGTCACAGGAAATGGGGTGGTGACCAAACAAGCTCAAGTGATAAGCTGCTGGTGATATGTGTACATGTTTGTTGTTTTCTCCACCTCTGAGGTACTGGGTTGCCTGATACCAAAGTGTTCCAGTTTGTGTACTAAAGTTGTTTTTCTGGCAGCCTGAGACTTTGCTTTTTAAAAAATGCAGCAATTGGTTGATTTTTATTGGTCCTGAAGGACCCATCACATTACCCATGGTATCTGAGTTTCAAGTCTAGCATGACTTGGGTAATCTGTGATTGTACGTGTTTCTTCCTGGGATTCTGCACATAGCCAGGAGCATCTCATTGCTTCATTCCATGTTTTCTTGCAGTTATGCCTGGGATATGCAGATGGAAATGCATATTTTATTGTAAATTTCATTTTATATCTAGCTTATATTACCCTTAGGGCATTAAGTGGGTCTTTTAAACTTAGGTCTGTTAAGTAGGTTGTCTATGACTTGACGTTGGGCAGTAAAGGTAGATGCTAAGCAAGTATTTATTATCAAAAGGAAATGTTGAGTCAACATTAACGGTGAGAACTGCTCTTCGTGGTTAAGGATAAAACCAACAAGGAGAGAAGTGATGGGAATGCAGAGACAGGAGGCAGCCCAGCTCTTCTTGGGGTCGTTTACACCCATCCTTGCGTTGGTCTGCGGCGTTTCCCCAGCAGACACCACTGTGGGCTACTCTAATGACTTCTCTTTCCTCCTCGAACAACTTCTGGAGAAGTCGCACAGCTGCAGAGTGGTGCTGCTACACATTCATCATCTAACGTTAGCTGGGTCCTCAGCTATAGGGCCATCTGTCTCGAGTCAGCTGTCACTTAAAAGTTTCACCATTTTCTCTGGTTTGACTTGCTGGAAAAAAAACCATTAAAAAAGTTTCACTATTTTCTTAAAATAGTTTACCTTATCACACCCTCTCGTGTTCACTGGATGACTATCCTTTCTTCCTGGTGAAAGCAGAAACCCTCAGTTTCTCATCTTCCACCTACAGACTCATCTGCATCTGTCGTTACCTCATTGGGAAAAAAGGACGTCTCTCCTTCCATATAAGTATCAGTCATCCCCCTGTGCCATTTCATTTTCTGTTTTTCAGTCCACCCTGCCTTTTCTCCCAAAGTTTTCACTTCTGTGTCTTTAGCCTTTCCTCTAATGAATGTAGGTGATGAATAATTTTACATTTAAGGGGACCCTCCCTGAACCTGATGTCCCTTCCCAGCCACTGCCTTTTTCATCTTTAACGACCATGCTTCTTGAGAGTTATCTACCCTTTCTGTCCCTCTCTTCTCCTTCACTGACATGTGACGTCTACTGCTACCCAGCCACTGATCATATCATTTTCTTGTCAAGGGGACCATTGATCTCCAACTTGCTATCCTCCTCAGTTTTTATCTGGCTTGATCTTTGTGTTACACTTGGCACTGTTGGGCCCACTTCTTTAAGTGTTCTCTTAGTTTTCATGGCTCCAGTCTTTCCAGGTTTTCCTGTGTTCCTTGGCCTATTTTAACGTTTCTTCAGGGGCACCTCTTCCTTTGGAGTTGGAGGTGTTTTCTAGGGTTCCATTGTGACCTCATTTTACTTTTATACATCTCCAGAAGTTGTGTGATTCACTGCCATGGTTCCACTTTCATTTCTAATGCCCAAATCTCTACCTCTGGCTTGTTCTGCCAACATGAATAGTCAGCAGCCACCTGGACATTTCTGCTTGCCATCTCCCAGGTCCACTCCTGTAGTCGGTAATCGGTGCCCACCATTCACCAAGTATATTAGTTTGCTAAGTCTACCATAACAGGATGCCACAGACTAGGCCTAAGCAACAGAATTTTCTTTTCTCACAGTTCTGGAGGCTTGAAGTCTAAGATCACAGTGTCAGGAGGTTTGATTTCTCCTGAGGCCTCTCTCCTTGGCTCGCAGATGGCCGTCTTCTTGCTGTGTCCTCACATGGCCTTTTCTCTTTGCGTGTGTGTGTGTGTGTGTGTGTGTGTGAGATGGGGTCTTGCTCTGTCACCCAGGCTGGAGTGCAGTGGCACAATGACAGCTCACTGCCCCCTCAACCTCCTGGGCTCAAGTGATTCCTTCCACCTCAGCCTCTCAAGTAGCTGGGACTACAGTTGCGTGCCACCACGCCTGGCTAATTTTTTGTATTTTTGGTAGAGACGGGGTTTCACCATGTTACCCAGGCTGGTCTCGGACTCCTGAACTCAAGCAGTCTGTCTGCCTTGGCCTCCCAAAGTGCTGGGATTATAGGCATGAGCCACTGCGCCAGGCCAGGCCTCTTCACTCTGCACACTTACATCTGGTGTCTCGTCCTTTTATAAGGACGTTGGTCCTATTGGATTACGGCCCCACCCTTAGGACCTCATTTAACCTTAATTGCCTCTTTAAAGGCCCTGTCACTAAATACAGTCACATTGGGGGTTAGGACTTCAACATAATGAGTTTTGGGAGAGACAGTTCAGTTCATAACAGCCATTTGCCTGAGCAAGAACTGGGGGTTCTTCCTTAACTCCTCTGTGTCGCATATCTGATTCACCACATCTTGACCGTTCTACAGGCGTACCTTGGAGATACTGTGGATTTGGTTCCAGACCACTGCAATAAAGCAAATAGTGCTGTAAAGTAAGTCACACGAAGTTTTTGGTTTCCCAGTGCATATAAAAGCTGTGTCTATACTGTAGCCTATTAAGTACCCAATAGCATTATATATATTAAAAAAAGTACATACCTTAACTAAAAATACAAAAAAATGCTAACAATTGAGCCTTCAGCACGTCGTAATCTTTTTGCTGGTGAAGGGTCTTGTCTCAGTGTTGATGGCTGCTGACCAGTCAGGGTGCTGGTTGCTGAAGGTAGGGATGACTGTGGCAATTTCTCAAAATAAGATAATGATGAAATTTGCCACGTTAATTGACTCTTCCTTTCACAAAAGATTTCTCTGTAGCATGTAACGCTGTTTGATGCATTTTACCCACAGTAGAACTTATTTCAAAATTGGAGTCTTCTCAAACCGTGCCGCTGCTCTATCAACTAAGTTTATATAATATTCTAAATCCTTTGCTGTCATTTCAACAGTGTTCACAGCATCTTCACCAGGAGTAGATCCCATCTTAAGAGACCACTTTTTTTTTTTTTTGAGATGGAGTTTTGCTCGTCACCCAGACTGGAGTGCAATGGCACCATCTCGCCTCACTGCAACCTCTGCCTCCTGGGTTCCAGCGATTCTCCTGCCTCAGCCTCCCGAGTAGCCTGGATTACAGGCACCCACTACCATGCCTGGCTAATTTTTGTATTTTTAATAGAGATGGGGTTTCACCCTGTTGGCCAGGCTGGTCTCAAACTCCTGACCTCAAGTGATTGACCCATCTCGGTCTCCCAAAGTGCTAGGATTACAGACGCGAGCCACTGTGCCAGGCCAGAAACCACTTTCTTTGCTCATCCATAAGAAGCATTCCTCATCCACTAAAGTTTTGTCATGAGATTACAGTAATTCAATCACATCTTCAGGTTCCACTTCCAGTTATCTTGCTGTTTCCACCATATCTGCATTTACTTCTTCCACTAAAGTCTTGAACCATTCGAAGTCATCCATGAGAGTTGGAATCAGCTTCCTTTCAACTCCTGTTAATGTTGATATTTTTATCTCCTCCTGTGAATCAAGAATGTTTTTAATGGCATCTAGAATGGTGAATCCTTTCCAGAAGGCTTTCAGTTTACTTTGCCCAGATTAATCAGAGGTATCACTATGTCTACTGTAGCCTTTGAAGTATATTTCTTAATAATAAGACTTGAAAGTCCAAATTACTCCTTGACCCATGGGCTGCAGAATGGATGTTGTATTAGCAGGCATAAGAACAATCTGGCTAGGCATGGTTTGGCTCATGCCTGTAATCCTAGCACTTTGGGAGGCTGAGGTGGGTGGATTGCCTGAGCTTAGGAGTTCTAGACCAGTCTGGGCAACAAGGTGAAACCCTGTCTCTACTAAAACAAAAAATTAGCTGGCATGGTGGTGTGCATCTGTAGTCCCAACTGCTTGGGAGGCTGAGGCACAAGAATCACTTGAACCGGGGAAGTGGAGGTTGCAGTGAGCTGAGATCATGCCACTGCATTCCAGCCGGGGGGGACAGAGCAAGACTGTCTCAAAAAATAAATAAATAAATAAAGCATTAATCTCCTTGTACTTCTCCATCAGAGCTCTTGGATGGCCAGATGCATTGTCAGTAAGCAGTAATATTTTGAAAGGAATCTTTTCCTGAGCAGTAGTTCTCAACAGCAGTCTTAAAATATTCAGTGAAGCCTGCTATAAACAGATGTGCTGTCATTCAGGCTTTGTCGTTTCATTCACAGAGCACAGGCAGAGGAGATTTTGTGTAATTCTTAAGAGCCCTAGGATTTTCAGAATGATGAATGAGCACTGGCCTCAAAGTCACCAGCTGCATTAGCTTCTAACAAGAGAATCAGCCTGTCTTTTGAAGCTTTGAAGCCAGGCGTTGACTTCTCTCTAGCGATGAAAGCCCTAAGTAGCATTGCCTTCTAGTAGTTTCATCTACATTGAAAGTCTGTTGTTTATGTTGCAGAGATTGCTTCTTTCCTTAAACCTTGTGAACCAAACCTCTGCTAGTCTCAGACTTTTCTTCTGTAGCTTCCTCACTTCTCTCAGCCTTCAATAGAATTAAAGAGAGTTAAGGCCTTGCCCTAGATTAGGCTTTGGCTTAAAGGGAGTTTTGTGGCTGGTTTAATCTTCTATCCAGACCCACTAAAACGTTCTCCATATCAGCAATAAGACTGTTTTGCTTTCTTACTCACGTGTTCACTGGAGTAGTACTTTAATTAACTTCAAGAACTTTTGTATTCACAACTTGGCTAACTGGTGCAAGAGGCCTAGCTTTGGCCTATCTCGGCTTTCAACATGGTTTCCCCACTAAGCGGATAATCATTCTAGTTTTTGATTTGAAGTGAGAGTTGTGCGACTCTTCCTTTTGCTTGAACACGTAGAAGCACTGCAGGGTTATTCAGTGACCTAGTTTCAATATTGTGTCCCAGGGAATAGAGAGGCCCAAGGAGAGGGAGAGAGATGGAACAGCTGGTTGGTGGAGCAATCAGAACAAACATACATTTATTGATTCAATTTACAGTCTTATGTGGGGTGGTTCAGTCATCTCAAAGCAATTACCATAGTAACATAAAAGATCATGATCACCAAAACAGATATAATGAAAAAGTTTAAAATATTGCAAGAATTACCAAAATGTGACACAGACATGAAGTGAGCACATGCTATTGGGAAAATGGTGCTGACAGACTTGCTTGACTCAGGGTTGCCACAAACCTTCAATTTGTAGAGTGCAGTATCTGCAAAGGCAATAAAGTGATACACAATAAAACAAGCTGTGTATGTATTTTATTATTGTTTGAACTCATCCTTTTTCCATCTCTGCCACCTCAAGCATTTGAAAATTTATTCATTCAGTCACTTTTTATTTTTATTTCTCTTTTGAGACAGGATCTCGCTTTGTCACCCAGGCTGGAGTGCAGTGGTGGGATCATAGCTTGCTGCAGCCCCTCGACCTTACAGGCTCAAGCAGTCCTCCCACCTCAGCCTCCCAAGAAACTAAGAATACAGGCATACATCACCAAACCCATCTAATTTTTTATTTTTTTAAAAAAAATTTTTTCTTTTGAAACAGAGTTTCGCTCTTATTGCCTAGGCTGGAGTGCAGTTGGTGCAATCTCAGCTCACAGTCACCTCTGCCTCCCGGGTTCAAGCAATTATCCTGCCTCAGCCTCCTGAGTAGCTGGGATTACAGGCATGTGCCACCACTCCCAGCTAATTTTGTATTTTTAGTAGAGTTGGGGTTTCTCCATGTTGGTCAGGGTGGTCTCGAACTCCCGACCTCAGGTGATCTGCCCACCTCAGCCTCCCAAAGTGCTGGGATTATAGGCATGAGCCACCACACCTGGTGCTAATTTTTTCCTTTTTGCAGGGATGGGGTCTCGCTATCTTGTCAGGGCTGGTCTCAAACTCCTGGGTTCAAGTGATCCACCTCTGCCTCCCAAAGTGTTGGGATTACAGGCGTGAGCCACTGTGCCTGGCCCAGTACACTCTTTGCATACACATTATATGCTAGGGATGCAGCCAAAGAAGTTTAAAAAATATACAACTTAAGTAGGCCGGGTGGGGTGGCTCACGCCTGTAATCCCAGAACTTTGTGAGGCCGAGGCAGGCGGATCACTGGAGGCTAGGAGTTCGAGACCAGTCTGGTCAACATGGCAAAACCCCATCTCTACCAGAAATACAAAAATTAGCTGGGCATGGTGGTGTACACCTATAATCCTAGCTACTTGAGAGGCACGAGAATCACTTGAACCTGGGAAGCTGAGGTGGCAGTGAGTTGAGATCGTGTCACTGCACTCCAGCCTGGGCGACAGTGAGATTCTGTCTCTAAAAAAATGAAAAAGTAGATGGAAATGATAAAGCTAAATGAAGAAAAATTAATTGGAAAATCAAAATTATAAATCTAATAGAATTCATTTGATATAGGCTGGCACGGTGGCTCACGCCCGTAATCCCAGCACTTTGGGAGGCAGAGGCGGGCGGATCAGTTGAGGTCAGAAGTTGGAGACCAGCCTGACCAACATGGTGAAACCCTGTCTCTACTAAAAATACAAAAATTAGCCGGGTGTGGCGGTGGGTGCCCGGAATCCCAGCTACTTGGGAGACTGAGGCAGGAGAATTGCTTGAACCTGGGAGGTGGAGGTTGTAGTGAGCCGGGATCACGCCATTGCACTCCAGCCTAGGCAACGGAGCAAGACTCCGTCTCAAAACAAAGAAAAAAAAAAAACAAAACCATTATTCTGATGTAATGAAAAATACCCGTCAAATCGAATTAAGAAAAGACAATGAGTAAAGAGAACTGTTATGATTTTAAGAATACGTTACCCACAATCATTTTGGAATTCAAAATAGTTTCCTGGGAGGATGAATAATCATAAGTTATTCAAAGAGATAAAATACTAGAACTGGCTAATAAGAAATGAATGTAAAAACCACGGAAGTTGTACTTCTAAAACTGGGCTCATGTTTACTGGGTGAGTTTTTGTTATTAAAGGATCCAATGATTCTCTTTCATCATAAGCTGACCAGGTTAAAAATAAGGGAATGGAGGCTAGGTGCGGTGGCTCACGCCTATAATCCCCACACTTTGGGAGGCTGAGGTGGACAGATCACTTGAGGTCAGGAGTTTGAGACCAGCCTGGCCAACATGGTGAAACCCCGTCTCTACTAAAAATACAAAAATCAGTTGGGCGTGGTAGCACACACCTGTAGTCCCAGCTATTCGAGAGGCTAAGCCATGAGAAACGCTTGAACCTGGGAGGCAGAGGTTGCAGTGAGCTGAGATCATGCCACTGCACTCCAGCCTGGGCGACTGAGCGAAATCCTATCTCAAAAAAAAAAAAAAAAAAAAGTGGAATGGAAAATTCAATTTACAAAAATGTGACTAGTTGAGACCTGTTACCAAACTCCAACAAAGATGTTTATTCTTTTAAAATAACCTTGTTTATGTAGATGAAAACAATTCTGTAAAATTCAACCTATAATCCTGTCACGAATTAGACAATTTAAGAAAAAGAGGATGCTTCCCTAATGTGATAAGATACGCATATTTAAGTCCAGTGACCACATTGTTATTCCAGTAGAAACACCAAGGCCTTCCCACAAAAGCAGTGATCTTGATATGCTCCTGGCCATTCAAAATGAGTTTTAAATCTGAACCGCGACTGATGGTTCTAGCAAGAAGAGAGCCCTCTCTCTAGTCACTGAACTGCTGTGGTTCCCAGAAAACGCTGTACCCATCTGCACCCCTTGACTTTTGACTACACTGTCCACACTCCCTGGGTTTCCACCTGGCAAATACTCATCTATGAAAACCTTTTCCAACCTCCCATTTCCAGGGGTAATCACTCCCACTTGGCAGTGTTTCAGCACTGCACAACTTTTTCTGTTTGCACCTGTTACCCTGCATTACATTCCTCTGTTAAGGCATCTGACCCCTTTGTACCACAGTGTGAGCTCCCTCAGGGGAGGGACTGTGCTCTACAGTCCCTGTGTCTGCAGTGCCTCTCATGATGCTCAGCACATAATCCGTAAGGCATGTCCTGTAAGAACTGTCGCAGGCACACTCTGGTCCACTGTGATAGGGGATGGAGTCTGAAGTCACCAGGAGCCCTGGATGCTGGGGTCACACTCCTTTTTGGGGCTTGCACTAATCATTGCCAAAAAACGTTCTTCAGGGTCGTGGCTCCAGTGGGTAGGCATATGCCAACTTAGGCTTGCCCAGCTGGGGTAGCCAGCACCTGAACACTTACTATGTACTAGGTGCTGGGTTAAACACTGCATGGGTAGCTCACTGGATCCTCACAATGACTCTGAGATAGGTGCTATTATAACTCCTATTTTCCTACTGAGGAAAGAAGTTCTGAGTTACTTTATGGTGGAGCTGGGACTTCTATCTGGGTGTGACTCAGGCAAAGCCACCCTCCCACAGGATTTTCTGACCTGAGGTTCAGGCACTTCTGGAAGGCTGGGGGTGACAGAGATCAAGGCCCAGGTTTAGGGCTCAAGACTGGGCAGGGTGGCCAGCAAAGGGGCTACTAGCTCTGCCAGGCTGTTCATAGTGTTCTGTAATTTGATGCTTTTTTTTTTTTTTCCTTTTTGAAACGGAGTCTCTGTTGCCCAGGCTGGAGTGCAGTGGTGCCATCTCGGTTCACTGCAACCTCCACATCCTGGGTTCAGGTGATCCACCCTCCTTGGCCTCCCAGAGTGCTGGGATTACAGATGTGAGCCACCGCACCTGGCCTGTAATTTGCTTTTTAATATATTGTGACCATCTTTCCAGGTTGTAGTAGTTTTAAAATATGTCTAAAAATTCTTTAATACTCCTCCCATAAAAGGTAGAGCCTGATTCCTCTCCCCTTGAATATGGGCCAGTCTCTGTGACACACTTGTATTGGGTGGAATGTGGCAGCATGATGGTGAGTGACATCTGAGGCTAGATTAGAAAAGGTTGCTACAGCATCCACCTAGTCTGCCTGTCTTGGGACACATGACTTGGGATCCCTGAGCTGATTTGTAAGAAGTCCAGTTGGGTTGGGGAGGAGAGACGCCCAAGGCGTCTTCACAGTACAGGTGACAAGTGGGAGTGAGCGGGCCTGCAGGTGACTCCAGCCCCAGCCATAGAGGCTGATTCAAACACAGCAGAGAAGGCCCCTGCCCAGCCACCCCTCTGCCGGATTGCAGATTGTTTAGGAAAATAAACACTACTGCTGTTTTACGCTACACGTTTTGGAGTAGTTTATCACACTGCGTGAGACAACTAGAATTGATGTCAATAAGAATGGTGCTACCTCTTTAATTCCATCATGTGGATGTGTCAATTTGTACAGCTGTTCTCCTAACCCTGAGAAAAGTATCTCGATTCACAAAAACGTTTCCACATGTGTAACCCAGATGTCAGCCTGCCGTTTTGAGGGTTATTACCTTCCTCTGGCATGTTTGGTAGGGCAGAGCCTTGTTTCACATCCACTGCTGGTCAGCTCTGCAATGCAGCTCCTCAGCAGTGTCCTGGCTCTTCCAGGTCCCCGCTCACTCCCCTCCTACTGGGCACCCCTTGGAACTCCTGGACCACTGTCATCTTCGGTGCAGTACTACTCACCCTGGGCCAGCCTCCTCCCTGACCTGGGTTAAAGTCTGATTACTCTCTAGAACAGTAGCTAGCTTTTTTTTTTTTTTTTTTTTTTTCGAGATGGGCTCTTGCTGTGTTGCCCAGGCTGGAGTGTAGTGGCACGATCTCGGTTCACTGCAACCTCCGCCTCCTGGATTCAAGCAAGTCTCCTGCTTCAGCCTCCCGAGTAGCTGGGATTAGAGGCACCCGTCACCACACCCAGCTGATTTTTGTATTTTTAGCAGAGACTACCCTGTTGGCCAGGCTGGTCTTGAACTTCTGAGCTCAAGTGATCTGCCTGCCTCAGCCTCCCAAAGTGCTGGGATTACAGGTGTGAGCCACCATGCCCGGCCTAGAACAATAGCTTTCAACCAGGGACAGTTTTGCCATGGGGATCTTTGGCAATATTTGGAGACTTTTTTATTGGTAATTTTTATTGAGATAATTGAAGATTCATATGCAGTAGTAAGAAATAACACAGAGGGATCCCTTGTATACTTTGTTCAGTTTCTTTCAATGGTAACGTTTTGCAAAACTAGCATAGGACAAGGAGGATACTGGTTTATTTGTGTATGTGTGCATGTGTGTTAAGTTCTATGCAGTCTTACCACCTGCATAGGTTTGTGTTTCCACCACAGTCAAGATACTGAACATTCCCGTCACCACAAGGCTCCCTCTTGTTGCTCTTTAATAGCTACACCCACTTCCCTCCTGCCCGCACCCCCTCCATAATCCTGGCAACCACAAAACAGTTCTCCATTTCTGTGACTTTTTCATTTCAACATTATTATATAAATAGAATTATACATGTCACCTTTGGGAATTGTCTTTTTTCACTCAGCATAATTCCCTGGAGATTCATCCAGGTCGTGTGTATCAGTAGTTCACTCCTTTTCATTGCCAAGTAGTAGTCCACAGTATGGATGTACCACAGTGTGTTTAACCATTCACCTGTTAAAGGACATCTGGATGGTTTCCAGTTTAAGGCTATTAATAAAGCTGCAATAAACGTGTGTAGGTTTTGGTGTGAACACAGTCTTCATTTCTCTGAGATAATTGCCCAGGAGTGCAACTGCTGGGTCATATGGTAGTTGTATGTTTAGTTTTGTAAGAACTGCCAACTTTTCCAGAGTGACTGTCATCTTACATTTCCATCAGCTGTGTAGGAATGATCCAGTTTCTCCACATCTTGCCAGCATTGGGTGTTATCGCTGTTTTAGATTTTAGCCATTTGATAGGTGTGTAGCCTTCAGCCATACCACCCTGAACATACCACATCTCGTCTGATAGGTGTGTACCTATCACAAAACCGCATTAAGGTTTTAATGTACATTTCCCTAGTGGCTAATGATGTTGAATATCTTTTCATGTCCCTATTTGTCATCTCTGTATCGTCTTTGGTGAAATGACTCTTCATGTCTTTTGTTCATTTTCTAATTGGGTTGTTTATTTACTGCTGAGTTTTGAGAGTTCTTTATATATTCCAGGTACTAGTCCTTTATCAGATCTGGAGACATACTTGGTTATCACCATGAGGTGGGTGGGAAGAGGTCTGCTACTGGCACCTAGTGGGTAGAGGCCAGGGATGCTGCTAAACATCCTACAGTGTACAGGCCAGCCACCACATCAGAGAATAATGTGCTCCAAAACAGAAATAGTGCCCAGGGTGAGAAACCTTGCTCTAGCAACTCTACAGTGTACGGACTCTAGAAACCCCAGCTCCACGGAGACAAAAGCTGCTGTTTGGGGACCCCTCCATACTTCTCCCTGTGTACCTCTTCATCTGGCTGTTCATTTATATCCTTTATAATATCTTACAGGTGTGGTGGTTCACACCTGTAGTCCCAGCTACTTGCTGGGTGGGAGGCTCAGGTGGGAGGATCGCTGGAGCCCAGGAGTTCAAGGCAGCAGTGAGCTATGATCATGCCATTTCACACCAGCCTGGGCAACAGAGCAAGACCCTGTCTCTAAAAGAAAAAAAAATTCCTTTCTAGTAAACTGGCAATAGTAAAGTGTTTCTTTGAGCTCACAGGTGAGCTGTTATATCAAATTATCAAACCTAATAAGGGGGTTATGGAAGCCCCCAGTTTGTAGCTAGGTCAGATGTAGGAGTGTGGATAACCTGGGGACCCACTACTTGTGATTGACATCCGAAGTTGGGTCAATTTTGTAGGACTGAACCCTTAACCTGTAGGAGGTGCGTTAACTCCAGGTAGTTAGTGTCAAAATTGAATTAAGTTGTAAGACACCCAGCTGGGATTTCCACCAAGAATTGGAAAATTGCTACAGCATAGAAAACCCACACATTTGAGTCAGAAGTACTGTGAGTGGAGAAAGTTTTTTCTTTAACTATACACACTCTCACACTAGCAACTAACATTGAATGCCTTTTCTGTTTAGGGCATCATGCTTCACACTTTACATGGATCACTTCCTTCAGTTCTCACAGTAACTCTTGGAAGCATGTATCATTCTCTCTCTTTTACAATGAGGAAACTGAAGGTTAGAGGTGACATGACTTGCCCAAGGTGACACAGCTAGAAAGTGGTCTCTGCTCTCAACTGATCTACAGCACTGCCTCCCTAAGATTGCTATTGAAACACCAGGGGTTCAGGCTAGGTCTGCTGCTTGCAGCACAGAAAGCCAGTGACTGAGAGGACGAGTATTGCCAAGGAAGAAGGTGCTGCAGCGGAGGAGACAGCAGATCAGTCTTAAACCCATCTCTGTGACTAACTAAACTTGGGGGTTTACTTAGCAGAGAAGAAATATAACAATGTATTGGAAAATAGGACCTAGGGAGGGGTAAGGAAACAAAATCAGGGGTCTGGCATCTCATTGTCTGGATGCCATGATCTGGTGAGTTTCAGTTCTTTGATGCTTTTTGAGAGGTCTGCTAGTCCTTTCCTAAGGAAGGAAGTCAGAGAAAACAAATGTAAGTTTCAAGCTTTAAAACCAGAAGGGCCCATTTTTATGTTTATCCAAAAGAACTGTCTATGGCAGCGGTCCCCAAGATTTTTGCCACCAGGGACTGGGTTTCATGGAAAACAATTTTTCCACAGACAGGGTGGGAGGTGGTGATTTGGGATAAAACTATTCCACCAGATCATCAGGCATTAGATTCTCATAAGGAGCACACAACCTCACAGGCACAGTTTCACAACAGTTTGTACTCCTATGAGAGTCAAACGCACCACTGATCTGACAGCAGGTGGGGCTCAGGCAGTAATGCTCATTTACCTGCCACTCACCTGTTGTGTGGCCCAGTTTCTTTCTTTCTTTCTTTTTTTTTTTTTTTTTCCTGAGACAGAGTCTCGCTCTGTCACCCAGGCTGAAGTGCAGTGGCACAATCTTGGCTCACCGCAACCTCCGCCTCCTGGGTTCAAGCAATTCTCCTGCCTCAGCATCCCAAGTAGCTGGGATTACAGGTGCCCGCCAACACGCCCGGCTAATTTTTTGTATTTTTAATAGAGACAGGGTTTCACCATTTTGGCCAGGCTGGTCTCCAGCTCCTGACCTCAGGTGATCCACCCGCCTCGGTCTTCCAAAGTGCTGGGATTACAGGCTTGAACCACCGCGCCCGGCCTAATACTGATTTCTAAGTACTATCCTGAGATGACCAGCAGAGGGCAGCAGTACATTAGAGTGCTGAAGGAATGACGCTGGACCCTTAGGCTTCATGGTATGTTCTCGGCAAAGGCAGAGCCTGGGCCGTGGGGTGTTGGCATCAATGGACTCAGGAGGAATTTAGAACACAGACAAGGTGGTTAATTTTTTCTCCAAATTGGAGTTATTTGTCTGAAAGTCTATGGTGTGGACTAGGAATAAGATGACTTGGGGCCAGGCGCATTGGCTCACGCCTGTAATCCCAGCACTTTGGCACGCCAAGGCGGATGGATCACCTGAGGTCAAGAGTTCGAGACCAGCCTGGCCAACATAGCAAAACCCCGTCTCTATTAAAAATACAAAAATTAGCTGGGCCTGGTGGTGTGTGTCTGTAATCCCAGCTACTCAGGATGCTGAGGCAAGAGAATCACTTGAACTGGGGAGGCAGAGGTTGCAGTGAGCCGAGATCGTGCTACTGCACTCCAGCCTGGGCAACAGAGCAAGACTCCATCTCAAAAAAAAAAAAAAAAGACTTGGGAAAGTCAAGACTGGTGGTCCCAGTGCCATGGAGGAATTCTGACTGAGGAGAGACCTCCAAGAGTGCTTAGATAGAGGGCACCTCTCCCATCCGTGCAGCACCACACGAGTCCCAGGCTGTTGTCAGAGCATGGTGAATGTGTGTGTGTGTATGTGTGTGCGTGCGTGCAAATGTCCACCCGCCAGAGCACGGTGAGAGTGTGTATGTGCATGCACAAATGTCCACCCCGCCCTCCAGAAAAGCAGCTGAATTATCTTCCCTGTATGCCACCCTCTGTCTTGGAGCTGTCTAGTTCTCCGTCTTATCGGGGACCTGAGGCAGCTGAATATAAAGGGCGTGGGTGGTGATGCAGGACCGTAGACTGTGGTGGGCGAAGGGCCTGAGAATGCAGCCTCGGGCCTCCTTTCACCCTAGGAAGCCAGAGAAACCTCAGGGAGATTTGAAGCCCCTGGGGTCAGATGCAGAACTGTGCATATATAAATACGCACTTATATAGCTTATTTTAAAAACTTTTAATCTTGAAATAATTATAGATTCACAAGAAGTTGTAAAAATAGTAGCAAGGCTCTGTGTGCCTTTCAACCAGTTACTCCCAGTGGTAACATCTACATTACTTAAGCACAATAGGTAAACGAGGAAATTGACATTGGTACGATCCAGGCCTTATTTGGACTTAGAGAGTTTTACACACACTTATGTGCATGTATGTAGGTATAGTTCTGTGCAATTTTATCACATGTATAGATTGGTGTAACTCCCACCACAATCAAGATACAGAACTGTTCCATCACCCCAAAGATCCCTCATGCTACCCTTTTATATTAATATTTACACCCACTCCTCTCTCACCTCCCTGTCCCTGCCCCTAGTAGTCACTAATCTCTTTTCTGTCCTTATCATCTTGTCATTTCAAGAATGTTACATATATATATATATATATTTTTTTTTTTTTTGAGATAGGGTCTCACTCTGTTGCCCAGGCTGGAGTGCAGTGGCACAATCTCGGCTCACTGCAACCTCCACCTCCTAGGCTAGAGTGATCCTCCTACCCCAGCCTCCCAAGTAGCTGGGACCATAGGTGCACACCACCATGCCCAGCTAATTTTTTAAATTTTTTGTAGAGATGGGGTTTCACCATGTTGCCCAGGCTGGATCTCGAATTCCTGAGCTCAAGTGATCCGCCTGTCTCAGCCTCCCAAAATGCTGGGATTACAAGTATCAGCCACTGCGCCCAGCCCTGTATGTTTTTTTTTTTTTTGAAATGGAGTTTTGCTTTTGTTGCCCCGACTGGAGTGCAATGGCGCGATCTCAGCTCACTGCAACCTCCACTGCCTCCCAGGTTCCACTTTCTTGCCTCAGTCTCCCAAGTAGCTGGGATTACAAGTGTGTGCCACCATGCCCAGCTAATTTTTGTATTTTTAGTAGAGATGGGGTTTCATCACGTTGGCCAGGTTGGTCTTGAACTCCTGACCTCCGGTGATCCGCCCACCTCGGCCTCCCAAAGTGCTGGGATGACAGGCATGAGCCACCACGCCTGGCCCTATATGTATTTTTACAAGGGATCCACAGCAGTCATCATATTCTCAAAGGCATCCACAGTAAAGTGCTGAGATTGCAGGAGCTTGGTGTGAATTCTACAAGAAGCTGAACAGCAGCAGATCCTATTCTCTTGCCGAGCAGTGCCAGGTGTTCTCTGGGTGTGAGGAAATCATAATCAGCCTCTGTTGAATGATTACTATGTGTCAGGCACCAACGGCTCAAAGATGTTAAGTAACCTGCCCGAGGCCACACGGCAGCAAGTGGCAGAGCAGGAGTGAGCCTGGTTCTCTCTGTGCCCCTCTGCTTCCGCAGGAGTGATGAAATAGGAGATGCATCGGCACAGAAAGGCTCGGCTGGCCGCAGAAACCCAGGCAGGTCCAGAAACCAGTCCTTGAGCCAGCAGGAGGTTTGGGAGCTGCAGATGTGACTAGGAGAGCGCCAGCCCTGTGGGTGCTTCTGGCAAGGGAGCTTGCTGGCCAGGATGGGTGAGCCATGGCTTGCCAGAGGGTGGCCTGCTGGTCTCCTGGTGGCACCAACTTCCTCTAAGTGCTTTCCCAAGTCATGACCATGCTTGGTGGTCCAGAGAAGTATGTGTGTGTGGGCGGCAGGGAAAGCAGGTGGAATTATCATGGGAAGGTAGTAGAGTTGGCCAACAGTGGTAGATGATGGCACTGGACATTTTTTGGCTACTAATCAGTGGTGGATGTCTCACTAAATTTGGTCAAAGTTCTGCACATGAGTTGGGGCACTTTTTGGAGAAAGCCAGGCCGATCTCACTTAGTCCCTGTCGCCACTTCCTGCCTCCACCTCGTGCCTTTTGGTTGTCCGCTCCTCTCCTGTGTAACCAGGTGGCATGAGCCTTAGGGTACTTCACTTCCTCTCCCCAAAAGAAAGGCCTGGGGCTGGAGCTGGGGCCCGGCGCTGTGGTGTGCACTGGGATGGTTTTTCTTTCTGTCTGGCTGTTATCTGGGCTCCTCTCTTGTTGAGGTAGGAAAGATGGGACTCCTCCCAGGTTTCCCGTTGGAGTCTGTGTGACCGTCCGTGGCCGTAGGCTCTGAGGCCCATATCTCCTCTTTCTATCATTACCCCATTTTCCTCTGCAGGGATTACCTCTCTTCCATCTATATATTCTTGCAGGGGGTAATTCCAGCTGAAAAAGCCTGAAGACTTAGGAGCCAGACCCACCTCAGCCCACCCCATGGAGCAGGGAGGCCACAGAGCTCAGTCATCTCGACGAGCTCTTGTGGGGCTTCGATCTAATGCAGAGCCACCACCTTGGTGGCCACATGTCCCTGGACTTAGGCTGTGGCCCAGGCTTCCCCACCCTAGCCCAGGATACACTCATTTCTTGCTCAATTTGAAGCCATCAATTCTGGGAGTCCCCAGGATCCTCCCAATCTTCCTCTTGCTCAAGTTGGCCGGCATTGGGTCTTTTACCACTGACCAAAGCACCGCAACTTTAGACAAAGTGGAATGCAGACTCAGCCTCATTTGGGTCCCCTCCCTGTGGCCTGCCACACTCAGCAATGAGAGCCCTCCTTGGGGCCCTGCCCAGCTCCCCATGATGTGGAGTAAAGGCTCTGGTGGGAAGAGAAATCTCCATTTTATCCCACTGTATCTCCTCTTTACAAACTTCCTTTTCCTATTTTTTTTTTTTTTTTTTGAGACAGGGTCTTGCTCTGTTGCCCAGGCTGGAGTGCAGTGGTGTGACAGTGGCTCACTGTAATCCCAAACTCCTGGGCTCAAGTGATCTGCTCTGTTGCCCAGGCTGGAATGCAGTGGTATGATCATGGCTCATTGTAACCCCAAACTCCTGGGCTCAAGCGATCCTCCTGCCTCAGCCTCCTGAGTAGCTAGGACTATGCGCACCACAGGCCTGGATAAGTTTATAAGATAGGGAAGAGACAGGGTCTCACTGTGTTGCCCAGGCTGGTCTCAAACTCCTTGCCTCAAGTGACCCTCCCACCTCACCCTCCCGAAGTGCGGGGATTACAGGTATGAGCCACCGTGCCTGGCTGACACAGACGTCATTTGGGGACTTTTTAGGAGGGTCATGGCTAGGAGAAAAATTTGCTTACTCTGGGTTGGCTGGACAGACGCTGTCTCGGGAAGTACGGTGGTGGAATGGTCAAGAGCAGTTCAAATCTGGGCTCTACCATGTATGTGCCACATGACCTTGGGCAAATTACTTCACCTCTCTGAACCTCAGCTCACATATCTGTTAAATGGGCATAATAACAGTACTGCAGGATATAAGGATTCATCCTAAAGATTAAATAAGATGATGAATGAAAGTACTTTAGCATATGTCTTAGTTTGCTAGGGCTGCCATAACAAAGCACGCAGGTCCTTGAGGGGCATCACTTCACTCTGTGTCACTGTGTTACAATGTCGATGACGGGGAGAAACATCCATTCCTCCCCATGTCTTCATAGGTTTTCTCTGGGTACTCCACTTTCCTCCCACACCCCAAAAGCTGTGAATGGGCGTGTCTGCATGGCCCCGGTCTGAGTGAGTGTGGGTGTGTGTGAATGGCTCTGAAATGGGATGGCATCCTGTCCAAGGCTGGTTCCCGCCCTGTGTCCTCAGCTGCTGGGAGAGGCACCAGCCACCTGAGACCTTGAACGATAATCAGCAGGTTGGAAAGTGAAAGGATGCAACGACTGTAAAATAAAAATTAATAAAATCGGCTGGGCACAGCGGCTGACACCTATAATCCCAGCACTTTGGGAGGCTGAGGTGGGTGGATCAGTTGAGGCCAGGAGTTTGAGACCAGCCTGGCCAGCACGGTGAAACCTCGTCTCTATAGTAAAAACAATAATTATCTGGGTGTAGTGGTGCATGTCTGTAATCCCAGCTACTCGGGAGGCTGAGGCAGGAGAATTGCTTGAACCCAGGAGGTAGAGGTTGCGGTGTGCCTAGATCGTGCCACTGCACTTCAGCCTGGGCAACAGAGCGAGACTCCATCTCAAAAAAAAAATTCATGAAATCTACAATAATCATAGAGATGCACTGCCATAACAGATGCGGTAGGAAAGGGCCCAGTGAGCCCACGGCATTCAGGATTATTTGTTTCTGAACTGCGTCGTGCTCCTTCCAATGTTTGCTTTGCAGACATTTATTCCTTGATTTAACCCACCATGACTAGGACCACCATCACTCCCTGATTCACCAGAAACCGGAAAATTGTCTTACTTGTTTTTATTAATCTTTCTTAAAGATATGTATGGCTCACATTTATTTTATTTTTTGAGACAGAGTTTCGCTCTTGTCGCCCAGGCTGGAGTGCAGTGGTGCAATCTCGGCTCACTGCAACCTCCGCTTGCTGGGTTCAAGCGATTCTCCTGCCTTGGCCTCCCAAGTATGTACCTGGGATTACAGGTGTGTACCACCACGCTCAGCTAATTTTTTCTTTTTCTTTTCTTTTTTTTTTTTTTTTGAGACAGAGTCTTGCTCTGTCGCCCAGGCTGGAGTGCAGTGGCGTGATCTTGGCTCGCTGCAACCTCCACCTCCTGAGTTCAAGCGATTCTCCTGCCTAAGCCTCCTGAGTAGCTGGGACTACAGGTGCATGCCACCACTCCTGGCTAATTTTTTTTTTTTTTTTGAGATGGAGTCTCACTCTGTCACCCAGGCTGGAGTGCCGTGTCACAATCTTGGCTCACTGCAAGCTCCACCTCCTGGGTTCACGCCATTCTTCTGCCTCAGCCTCCCGAGTAGCTGGGACTGTAGGCGCCCACCACCACACCCAGCTAATTTTTTGTATTTTTAGTAGAGATGGGGTTTCACCATGTTAGCCAGGATGGTCTTGATCTCCTGACCTCGTGATCCACCTGCCTCGGCCTCCCAGAGTGCTGGGATTACAGGTGTGAGCCACCGCTCCCGGTCCTCCTGGCTAATTTTTGTAGTTTTAGTAGAGACAACGTTTCACCATGTTCGCCAGGCTGGTCTTGAACTCATGACCTCAGGTGGTCTGTCCGCCTCGGCCTCCCAAAGTGCTGGAATTACAGGCGTGAGCCAAGGCGTCCAGCCTATTTATATTTTTAATATTAGAAGTGCCTGGAGTCTTTATTTTGAAGTTTGGTGATGCTTTTTTGACCAGAAATATGCCATAGGAACTTAACTCTTGTTTGTATTAGTTAGCCTATGGTAAAATTGGTTTCGTTATACGTTGTTTCACTTAAAGTCACAGTTTATAAGAACCCACTGATGATAAGTGAGAACTTACTGTACCACCAAGTGGATGGCTTAAAATAACAACCTTAACCGTCTCACAGTTCTGGAGATTAGAAGTCAAAAATCAGCGTGTTGTGAGGGTCGGGTCCTTGTGAGAGCTGGAGGGAGGGATCCGTTGGAGGCCTCTTGCTGGCCTGTGGATGGCTGTCTTTATGCTCACATAGTTTTCGCCTGTATCTTCATTTCATCTTTCCTCTGTGTCCAAATTGTCCCATTTTATAAGGACACCCATCAGACTGGACACCCATCACTGGGCCCACCCTAATGACCCCACTTTTACTTGATCACCTCTGTAAGGACTCTATCTCCAAATTCTCCAAATAAGGTTACATTCTGAGGTAGGGGGTTAGGGGGAGGACACAATTTGACCATATCAGCATAGTACATAGCACATAGTAAGTACTAAATAAATGCTAGCTGCTATCATTCTAATAATGGTACCACAATCCATGGTTACTTACAGTGAACACCCCTGGAAGTCAGGTGACCCTGGTATCCTGGCTGAAAATCAGGCAGCCCTGTGGGTTCCCTATCTGATTACACTGGTGTAAGGGGGTGGGCGGCAGACAAGTGGATTTGCACATGAAGGCCTTGAATTGAGTGTGCTGAAGCTGGGACTTGAACTAGGACTCTTGGCCAGATCTGATGGGGCTGGGGCCAGGCACCAGAGCTGAAGCCACGTGTGGCCTGGTGTCATCTTCATTAGCTTGTTGTCCAGGAAAAATATGGCTCCTCAGACCTGCTGGGGGAGATCTGAGCTTCAGGGTTCCTGTCTCCCAAGGGTGCCAGAGTCAGGGTCTGTGGTCTCCCCATAGTTCTGGGACCTATCCTGGAGATCTCCTTGCATCTCAGGACATCGTTGTCTTATTCAAAGCACTTTTTTTTTTTTGAGACGGAGTTTCACTTTTGTTGCCCAGGCTGGAGTGTTAATGGTGCGATCTTGGCTCACCGCAACCTCCACCGGGTTCAAGTGATTCTCCTGCCTCAGCCTCCCAAGTAGCCGGGATTACAGGCATGTGCCACCACGCCCAGCTAATTTTGTATTTTTAGTAGAGACGGGGTTTCTCCATGTTGGTCAGGCTGGTCTTGAACTCCTGACCTCAGGTTATCTGCCCGCCTTGGCCTCCCAAAGTGCTGATTACAGGCATGAGCCACCGCTCCTGGCCTTTTGTGTGTTTGTGTGTGTGTGTGTGTGTGTGTGTGTGTGTGTGTGTGTGTGTGTGTGTGTGTGTGATGGAGTCTCACTGTTACCCAGACTGGAATGCAGTGGCTCGATCTTGGCTCACTGCAACCTCCGCCTCCGGGTTCAAGCGATTGTCTTGGGTTCAAGCGATTCTCCTGCCTCAGCCTCTTGAGTTGCTGGGATTACAGGCATCTGCCACAATGCCCAGCTAATTTTTGTATTTTTAGTAGAGACTGGGTTTCACCATGTTGGCCAGGCTGGTCTCGAACTCCTGACCTTAAGTGATCCACCCACCTTGGCCTCCCAAAGTGCTGGGATTACAGGTGTGAGCCACTGCGTCTGGCCTCAAAGCACTTTTAGTTGCCATTGACAAGACCCACTACAACTAATGTAAGAAAAAAAAAAGTAAGGGAGGAGTTGTGGCAGAGTGGCAGGGGAGAGGAGGATTTGGAGGATACAGACGTGTCCCATGAAACTCCTAGGCATAGTGTACAGCAGTCCTCCTAGGGCTGGGACCAGTAACTGGGGTGGTGGACCTCAGAACTGAAGCGTTGCCACCGCTTGCATTCTCTCGGAGGCCATTTACTCTCCCCTCTCAGTTTCCTGTCCATCTGCTTCTCTCTCTCTCTGCAGATCCCTTCCCAGCTTCTCCAAGCACAGGCTGATGTCACTGGGATGCCAGCCTCGGGCTTGTCAGAGGCATTTAACTGCACCACTGACTAGTGTCCTTGAGTCCCAATTCCACATTTTTGGGAGAGAGAATCTAATTGGCAGACAGTCCTGGTTGCCTGCTTAAAAGTCACCTGCCCCTTCGTTCTTGTCAAGAAAACTCCAGTTTTGTTTCAGGTGCCAACCAATGTGCCCCACCCCAGGTGACTGACTGTGATGGTCTAAGACAATCTGATTTTTTATTTTTTTTTGCCAGATACTTGATTCCACAGCCTCCATACAACTGTGTGATTCAGTCCTGGTAAAGGAGGCATCAGTGTGCTCCTACTGGGGGCCTCCTGGAAAAGGTCTTGGTTTCTTAATATCAGATGTGATTTCTGGAGCTGCAGCAGCTATGACATTACAGTATGACAACCATAGGGACAAGAAGCCAACATGTTGAGGATGGTAAGGTGAAAGAATGGAAGGTGCCAGGGTCCTTATTGATACTGCTAAGCTATGTGAACAGTCCTGGGCATCGTCTTTTGGACTTCTTGTTTGTGCAAAAAGTGTACTCACGTTGTTTAAATCATCATTAGTTGGGTTTTCTGTTACTTGTAGCCATAACATTCCTAACATAACCTAATTGCAAGGAGCAGAAACCGAATGAAAACTGGCTCAATTTTAAATAAAAAAGGAGGGGAAAGAAGACTGGTTCATGAAATAAAATCCAGAGGAATGACTAGACTGGCCCCAGGGGCTCAGGAAGTCATCAGAGAATGTGCTCCATTTCTCTGCAGTTTCTGTGGCTGTGCCTGCCTCTGAGTTTTGGCTTTATCCTTAGGGTCTCCCTTCCCTCAAGATCCTAACACTGGCTATGGCAATTCCAGACCTTTCATCTTCACTCCATACCCCACAGAACAAGAGAGGGAGCAGGGGAGGGGCTCTCGTTCTTCCTTAGTCCTGAGTTTCACTGTGATTGGACCAGCCTGGGTCAAGTGCCCATCTCTCAACCAATCACAGACCAAAGGAGACACGCTGATTGGCACATGTCTGGACTCTCAACCTCTCCACGAACTCCAGGCGACAGGGGTAATTTGTTGGCATACTCTCATCTCAGACTGGAAGTGGAGTTGTCCCACTCTGACCACATGAGAGAGGGGAGGCTTCCGAAAAGAAATTTGAGGTACTTTTAGCAGAATGGAGGGGAAATAGATGTTGGACAGCAAACCACAGGTGTCCACCTCCAGCATATGTCCCTTGCTGATCAAATCAGCTGTGACAGGAAGGGCAGGATCGTGTAGTACAGGCAAGTCTACTGGGATGGGGGTGCAGTTCTCACATAAGGGGAATGATGACCAACATGGAGAAACCCATGATGGCTGGACAGATATCTCAGGACGTCTCCACCACCGCTGTTATGGTTTGTGGCTCCAAGACACTGTGTTGTTGTGATTGCCACGTGCCTCAGAACATTCAGCTGGGTCATGCTTCTCTAGCCATCTCTACTAGCCTGGTACAGGTCTGCAGGGGGCCTAGGGGTCGGCCAAGGAAATGCTGTGGTTGAAGAAGCCTCCTGGGTTGCAGCTGCATATGCTGGGTAGGGCTTAGGATGTACTTATACAGGAGCCCTGTCCCTACCCATGCCCACTGGCTGTGCCTTGTATCCTCAAGCTGTCCAGCACAGACATCAGTTTCCTCCCACACTCTTCCCTACCCCCACCGCGAAGTTCTTCCATTCCAGGTGGGCATAGAGGTTTCTGTAGAGAGAACTGGGCCAAGATGACTTCTAATGTCCTGTGATACTCAGGTATAGGAAAAGGTCAATGTTACTCAAAGTATGCCATGCATATTACTGTGGTATGTGACATAGTTTCTTTTAATAGACATGTATTGTATAAGTATACATTAATTTATATATACATTTTTAAACATGTCTTATTTTTAAAATATCTTTATTATAAAATAAGGCCGGGCACGGTGGCTCATGCCTGTAATCCCAGCACTTTGGGAGGCTGAGGTGGGTGGATCACGAGGTCAGGAGATCGAGACCATCCTGGCTAACACAGGGAAACCCCGTCTCTACTAAAAATACAAAAAAAAAATTAGCCGGGCGTGGTGGCGGACCCCTGTAGTCCCAGCCACTCGGGAGGCTGCGGCAGGAGAATGGCATGAACCCGGGAGGCGGAGCTTGCAGTGAGCCGAGATCGCGCCACTGCATTCCAGCCTGGGCAACAAAGTGAGACTCCGTCTCAAAATATATATATATTTATTATAAAATAAAATAAAGACAGAAAAACATACAGAAGATGTAAAGCTGAAAGTAGTATTATAAATATTACAAGGCAAACACCCCAAACCCAAGAACCAGAGAGTTCTCTGTCCCCATCACAGCCTCCTGCCTCCCTGCAAAAGCAACTACTGCCTGGCTGACACGGTAACCACTCCCTTACTAGTATTTCATCACCCAAGTGGGCACCCCTAGATACTCTGGTTCAGTCTTGCCTCAGTGAAAATATATCTTTTTTTTTTTTTTTGAGAAGGAGTCTTGCTCTGTCGCCCAGGTTGGAGTTCAGTGGCATGATCTCAGCTCACTGCAACCTCCGCCTCCCGGGTTCAAGCAATTCTTCTGCCTCAGCCTCCCCAGTAGCTGGGACTACAGGCACCTGCCACCCAACTTGGCTGATTTTTGCATTTTTAGTAGAGACGGGGTTTCACTTTGTTGGCCAGGCTGATCTCAAACTCCTGACCTCAGGTGATCCGTCCGCCTCAGCCTCCCATTGAAAATATATCTTTTACCTCTCTGTTAATCTATCGGTTCTCCCTTCATTGCTTTCTTTTCCTTTCAGTTTATCTGTTGAAGAACCTGGGCCATTTGACTGTGGTGTTTCTGCTGTATTTTGCTGGCTGCCCACTCACGCCCACTTATGCTCCTTTCTCTGTATTTCCTGCCCACGTCAGCTGGATCTACAAGTTTGATCAGACTCCGCTTGCACCTCTTTGGCGAGGCTCTGGGTGGTGACGTGTTCCTTCCTTGGGGAGGTATAATGTCCAGCTGCTTTTCCTTTTGTGGTGTTCACACTATCGATGCTCAATACCTAGGTCCATTAATTTACTGGGAGTTGCAAAATAGTGACATATATTTTTTTCATTGTGCCATGATTCAGCTTTTATTGCTTCTCAATTTTGTCATTTCACACAATTTGTAAGTAAATAGACTTCGAGAAAATAGACTGCGGGTGCTAGACAGATGATGGCAACATTAGTGAGACGGCTCCAGCATTTTACATAAGATAATGGAAAGAGCCACAGCCACCACCACTACCAAATGATGATATTTTAGTTCCATTATTTTTTTTCATTTATTTGCTGGAATTCTTTATAAACAGATGCTTCCTTTCATCAATGGGATTGCCCAGTGTTACTGCTCACATAGTAGAGGCAGGTTAAATGCTTCCTTCTGTCCCTACATTTACCAGCTTGCAAAATAATATACTGGCTCCTTATCATCCTCTGGAGGCAACCAATTCATTTTTCTAAATATCATTATGAACTTATGTATTTAAGTATATTTGATGGGTTTCAATTTGTTGCAGTTATTACTGTGGTCAGAGCTCAAATTGTCCTGTCTTTGGTCAATGGAAGCCTCTTTGGGTTGGCTAACCCAACCCAAAACAACCCAAAATTGTTTTTTTTGAGACAGGGTCTTGCTCTATCGCTCAGGCTAGAGCCCAGTGGTGAGATCTCAGCTCACTGCAACCTCCACCTCCCGGGTTCAAGCAATTATTCTGCCTCAGCCTCCCAAGTAGCTGGGACTACAGGCACACACCACCATGCCTGACTAATTTTTATATTTTTTGGTAGAGACGGGGTTTTACCATGTTAGCCAGGCTGGTCTCAAACTCCTGACCTCACGTGATCCACCTGCCTCAGCCTCCCGACATGCTGGGATTACAGGCATGAGCCACCATGCCCGGCCCTCTTTGGGTTGTCTCTTTTGACACAAGCCCAGTAGTGAATGATGGTTCCTGTGCCATCATGTATGTCAAGATGTTCCAAGCTCCTTTTGTATGTTTTCTCATGCAGCCCTGTCAGTCAGAAAGAATATTTCATGACCACATGTGGACTCCAGGGATGCTCACTGTTACTGGGTTTGTCATTGTTTCGAGGCCAGAAATAACAGACATAGAATGATAGACAAAATACCTCATGAGTTCATCATACTGTTCTTTTCTTTTCTTTTCTTCTTTTTTTTTCAGACAGAGTCTCACTTTGTCACCCCAGCTGAAGTGCAGTGGCGTGATCTTGGCTCACTGTAGACTCTGCCTCTCAGATTCAAGTGATTCTCCTCCCAAGTAGCTGGAATTATAGGCGCGTACCACCACGCCTGGCTAATTTTTGTATTTTTTTTAGTAGAGATGGGATTTCACCATGTTGGCCAGGCTGGTCTCGAACTCCTGATCTCGGGTGATCCACCTGCCTCAGCCTCCCAAAGTGCTGGGATTACAGGCGTGAGCCACTGCGCCTGGCAGTAATTCTTTATATTAAACATTCCTTTTTCAAATTATTTTGTGGTTTCTCTCTCAATGTATCCTGAGTAATGCAATGTGGTATCAAAATTTTTTTTCTTTCTCCTTTTCTTTTAATTTCAGGAGAGTTTCCTTAAATTATAGCTTTTAGTGTTTTTTTTTCCTGTTCTCTTGCTTTGATTGTCATTTTCAGGGACTCCTGTTATCTGTGTGTTGGATTTTCTTTGACATTCCCAGTATTTGTCATTTTTTTCTTGAATTCCTTATGTGTGTTCATTTCTTTTTTTATTTAAAAAATTTCTCCCTTTGCACATTCTGTTTCTCATGAAGCATCATTCGAATCACTTATGTGTCTTCTAATTTAATCTTTATATCTGAAATCATTTTTCATTTTATTTTGAAATCTGTCCCAGCTGCCATAATCTCATTTGTTGGTCTTTCCAGTTCTGATACTTTTAAGGTCTTTTTTCTTTATTTGAAATCGTTAGTATAGTTTTGCTCATTGTATGGATGTTATTCTGCTCTATATTTTCTTTTATTCTCACAGACACTTTGGATGTGATTTCACATTGGTACTTTGTATTTCCCATTTTTTATACAAAATTCATTTTCTTGAACTTTCAGAATGAACTGGGTTGAGAAAGCTTTCCCAACCTCACAGTTCTTCTCCATATACATAGTGTTAAAAACACAAGGCACACTCTTAGAACTACTAAATATGCTCAGCAAGGTTACAGGATACAAAGTTGCAGGATCAATATACAAAATCAGTTGTATTTCTACACACCTGTGATCTAAAATCTGAAAATGAAATTATGCAAGTGATTTCATTTATAGCAAGAAAAAATAAAATGCCAAGACCAGCCTGGCCAACATGGTGAAACCCTGTCTACTAAAAATACAAAAATTAGCTGGGAGTGGTGGTAGGTGCCTGTAATCCCAGCTACTCAGGAGGCTGAGGCAGGAGAATCGTTTGAACCTGGGAGACAAAGGTTGCAGTGAGCCAAGATTGTGTCACTGCACTCCAGCCTGGGTGACAGAGTGAGACTCCATCTCAAAAAAATAAAAAAATAAAAAATAAAAAGCCTAGGAATAAATTTAAAAACAGAAGTGTAAAATGTATGGTCTAAAACTATAAAATATTGTGGACATTTAAAAGATTTAAATAAATGGAAAGACACCTTATGTTGATAGATCAAAATACCTAAATATTATTAAAATGGAAAGACTCCCCAAATTGATCTACAGATTCAGTGCAGTCTCTGTCAGAATTCTGCCTGGGTTCTTTGCAGAAATGGACAAGCTGCCCTTAAAATGCATGTGGAAACTCAAGGTCTCCAGAGTTACCAACAGCAATCAAACAATCAAACAGCCAAAACAATCCTGAAAAAGAAGACAGTTGGAGGACTCACACTTCCTGATTTCAAAACTTACTAAAAAGCAACAGTAAGCAAAATTGCGGTAGTGGCATAAGGTTGGACATAAAGATCAGTGGAATAGAACGGAAGATCCCAGAAATCAATCCTCACATTGACAGTTCATTGATTTTTGATAAGGGTTCCAAAACAGTGAGGGAAAGAATTGTTTTTTTTTAAACAGATGGCACTGGGACAACTGGATATCTACATGCAAAATATAATCGTAATAATAAAGTTGTATACCTACCTCATATGTCTACAAAAATTAGCTCAAAGAGCTAATTGTAAGAGCTATCATAGACTGAAATGTAAGCTAAAACAAATTCTTTTTTTTTGTTTTTTGAGACGGCGTCTCGCTCTGTCACCCAGGCTGGAGTGCAATGGTGCTATCTTGACTCACTGCAACCTCTGCCTCCCAGGTTCAAGTGATTCTCCTGCCTCAGCCTCCTGAGTAGCTGGGATTACAGGTGCCCACCATGATGCCCAGCTAATTTTTGTATTTTTAGTAGAGACGGAGTTTCACCATGTTGGCCAGGCCGGTCTCGAACTCCTGACCTAGGTGATCCACCCACCTTGGCCTCCCAAAGTGCTGGGATCACAGGCGTGAACCACCACACCTGGCCTAAAACAAATTCTTAGGAAAAAAAAAAAAACATAGAGGTAAATCTTTGCCACCTTGGATTTGGGAGTGGCTTCTTAGGTATGATACCAAAAGCACAAGCAACCAAAGAAAAAATAGGTAAATTGGACTTTATCAAATTAAAAGCATTCATGATACCAACAAGAGAGGCAAAGACAACCCACTGATGGGAGAAAATATTTGAAAATTATATATCTGATAAGGGACCGGAATCTAGAATATGTAAAGAACTCTTTAAATTCAGTAATAAAAAGACAACCCAATTAAAGAATGGGCAAAGGAGTTGTGAAGTTAGAAGCCGAATTCTGTTTTTGATAAAGTTATTCTACGTGCTAGATAGCAAAGTAGAAAGGACTGTGTTTATGTTGCCTTGGAATTGTAATTAAAGATCAGTCAGGGAACAAGATACCTCAGAAATGATTAAGAAATTCAAGAATATAATAATGGAAGTGTTCTTTCTGGTTTCATTTTTTTCCTCCTGATGAGAAAGTGGCCAGAAATTAGGCAAATGACTCTTCAAGATTTTTCCCCAAGGTTTAATCATTACAGTAGTTATTCTCAAAATGCTGTCTGAGAGCCACCCACATGAGAATCACTTTAGGGGACTTTATTTTTGAAGTCCAGCAGTATTGAATCAGAATTTGAGGAGGCGTTGCCCTAACGTCCGAATTTTTAACTAGTATCAAACTGATCCATAGATATAATAGATTTTTAAGAACTTTGACCATAAGCAAAAGATTGGACCATTCTGTTTTTCTCTTTTCTTTTCGTTATTCTTTTTATAGAGATGGGGTTGCACTCTGTCACCCAAGCTGGAGTGCAGTGGTGCAGACCTCAGCTCACTGCAGCCTCTGCCTCCCGAGTTCAAGCGATTCTCCTGCCTCAACCTCCCGAGTTCTCTGTTCATTTCCTTTTGTCATTTTCTTTTCTTTGTTTTCCTCAGCATCTACAATTGTGTCCTTTGGGTAGTGTTGGATTCTCAATTTCAAGAAATTGCCAAGGCACTGATCCCATAATACATGTGGACAAAATCACTAGAATCTTAATATAGTTCGTTCACCTGATTTTAATTTTATAAAACAGAGGAGATCCAAAAAAAAAGGAAAATTTACTTCTGAACGATTGAATATTACAAGTCTCTATTATGCTGTCATGATCTTTTATTTATTCAAATTTTGGCCAGGCGCGGTGGCTCACGCCTGTAATCCCAGCCCTTTGGGAGGCAGAGACCGGTGGATCACTTAAGGTCAGGAGTTCGAGACCAGCCTGGCCAACATGGTGAAACCCCATCTCTACTAAAATACAAAAATGCTGGGCATGGTGGCAGACGCCTGTAATTCCAGCTACAAGGGAGGCTGAGGCAGGAGAATTGCTAGAACCCAGGAGGCAGAGGTTGCAGTGAGCTGAGATGGCGCCACTGCACTCTAGCCTGGGCGATGAGAGCGAGACTATGTCTCAAACAAACAAACAAACAAACTTTCCCTTAGGGGTGGTACTGTTTGGATAAATAATACATCTGAGCAGTTCACATTATAATTAACTAACTCATTTGTTACTATATCCTGTGACTCTTTAAGATTAAATATGAACAGCACTGAAGATTTTGAATAGGGTAAGAACAGATTGCTGTCCTCATTAGAGATAAAACTTAAAATTCTTCTAAAATATTATCGTCGATGTTCAGTGTTCTTTTTCTATTTTGAAATTCACAATATTGAGATTGGTATTTCTTCTATTGATTGAAGCTGGTTTTCCCCAGGAAACACATAAATTATTCCTTATATATCTTCCCACTTACTCCTTTGAAATGAATAATATAATATGTAGTCTCTACACTGTTATAAATTGGAAATCCAAACATAGTAAGAACAAGTGGGCCGGGCACAGTGGCTCATGCCTGTAATCTCAACACTTTGGGAGGTCGAGGCGGGTGGACCACCTGAAGGTCAGGAGTTTGACACCAGCCTGGCCAACATGGTAAAACTCCGTCTCTACTAAAAATATTTTTAAAAAAATTAGCCGGGTGTGGTGGCAGGCACCTGTAATCCCAGCTACTCCGGAGGCTGAGGCAGGAGAATCGCTTGAAACCAGGAGGCGGAGGTTACAGTGAGCCGAGATCATGCCATTGCACTCCAGCCTGGGCAACAAGAGCAAAACTTTATCTCAAAAAAAAAAAAAAAAAAAAGGAAAAGTGATTTACTCTGAGTCTTACCTAATAATCAGTAGAAATAGGATAAAAACCATGTAACTCTAGGCTTTTTCATTTTTCCTTGAGTGTGGGTTTGACCAATTTTTTTTTGAAAATTTCTTTTTTCATTCTACACTTAAATGTATGTGTGTTTAATTTGTATTTATCCTTCTCCCTGTCCCTTCCTCTCCCCCTTTCCATCACAGAACATCAGTAGACTATGACTATATAATAAGGTCACAGTCACCATCTAGACTTTGGCATAAACACCAGTTTAACACCCATAAATTTGCTACTCCTCAAATAATGTCTTGGATATTTTTAAAAGAAGTTTTTTTCTCTCCATCTTTTAGTGCCTGCACCTCCAAGTAACATTTATTCAGAGAGGGATACATACACACCATGGAAGATTTAATGTAAGCTCAAAGTCACTGGTGCAGCCACACTGCACAACAACACTGTTCACAGTTCCTTCCTTCTTTCCTCCCTCCTTCCCTCATCTCTCCCTCCCTCCTTCCCTCCTTTCTTTCCACCCTTCCTGCTTCCTTCCTTCTTCCTTCCTTCTTCCTTCCTTCCTCCCCCCTCCCCCCTTCCTCTTCCCTCCTCCCCCCACCTTCTCTCCTCCCCTCTCCCCCTCCCTCTCCCTTCCTCCCTTTCTTTAGGCCTTCCTTCCTTCCTTTTCTTTTCTTCCTCTTTCCTTCCTTTTTCCCTCCCTTCTTCCTCCTTCCTTCCCTCCTTCCTCCATCCCTTCCTTCCTTTTTTAATCTCTTCTCTTTTTCTTTATTCCTCTTTCTTTTTCTCATTCATTACTAACTGGAGTAGATCTACCATACTATTTTTCTACTATTTTGCAGCTTGTCACTTATCAACTTTTTCTTTTTCTTTTTTTTTTTTTTTTTGAGATGGAGTCTCACTCTGTCGCCCAGGCTGGACTGCAGTGGCACAATCTCTGCTCATTGCAAGCTCCGCCTCCTGGGTTCACGCCATTCTCCTGCCTCAGCCTCTCGAGTAGCTGGGATTACAGGCGCCCGCCAACACACTCGGCTAATTTTTTGTATTTTTAGTAGAGACGGGGTTTCACTGTGTTAGCCAGGATGATCTCGATCTCCTGACCTCGTGATCCGCCCATCTTGGCCTCCCAAAGTGCTGAGATTACAGGTGTGAGCCACCGTGCCTGGCCATCACTTACCAACTTTTTCATATCAACATACGAGTCTACCTCATTTTTAAAAAAAGATTACATAACATCTCTGTGTGGACATATTATAATTGATCTAACTAGTCTCCTATTTATGGATTTAGTGTATTGTACAGGTATATCCTTGAATCAAGTGTCAAACATTGAATTTCCTGGATTGCCAAATCCTTATTTATTTCCACCGTAGTGTGTAAGTATCTGTTTCTTTAAACTTTCTCCAACATTGTTATCAAAGTTTTAGTTTTTGTTAATCTTATTCTGTAGGTGAAAACTTGTTTCTCATTGTTTTGATTTGTCTTTAATTACGGGTGAGACTGAGCATCTCTTGATGTTTACTGGCCATACTTCTTTGTCTGTGAGTTGTATGAGTTGATTTTTCATACCTTTTCTCCATTATTCTATTGGATTGTTTGTCCTTTTTTTCTCCCCATTTTGATAGGAACTTTTTTTTGTTTTTTGTTTTTTTTTTTTGAGACAGAGTCTCGCTCTATCGCCTAGGCCGGAGTGCAATGACGTGTTCTCGATTCACTGTAACCTCCACCTCCCAGGTTCAAGCGATTCTCTTGCCTCAGCCTCCCGAGTAGCTGGGATTACAGGCATCCGCCACCATGCCCAGCTCATTTTTGTATTTTTAGTAAAGATGGGGTTTTGTCATGTTAGCCAGGCTGGTCTCGAACTCCTGGCCTTAAGTGATCTGCCCGATTTGGCCTCCCAAAGTGCTGGGATTACAGGCATGAGCCACCGCGCCTGCCTGATAGGAACTTTTTGAGAACTGAGGAAACTGGTCTTTTGTCAATTGTTTTACACATTTTTTGTTTTCATTTTTTAAATTCTTTTTTGTGGTATATAAATTTGAAATTCTTATTTAGCCCTGTTTGTATTTATCTTTATGCTTCCTGGATTTGATATAATAAATAAAAATGTCTTTTTAAAATTTTTAGTCATCTTTTTTTTTTCTGTTAGATGTTCCTTTTTAACATTTAAGTGTTTGATCTGTCTGGAAATCATTTTATAGTAAGGGGTGAGATAAAGACCCTGTTTTAAATAATTAGCCAATTTTCCTAACAGCATTAATTGAATAATATTAGCTTAAAATGCCACCTTTATCATATACTCAATTCCCATGTGTATTTGACCTGTTCCTGTATTCTCTTTTTTAAAATTTATTTTTTATTTATTTTTATTTTTTTCTGAGACGGAGTTTCACTCTTGTTGCCCAGGCTGGAGTGCAATGGTGTAATTTCAGCTCACTGCAACCTCTGCCTCCTGGGTTCAAGTGATTCTCCTGCCTCAATCTCCTGAGTAGCTGGGATTACAGGTGCCCACCACCACACCTGGCTAATTTTTGTATTTTTAGTAGAGACGGGGTTTCGTCATGCTGGCCAGGATGGTCTCAAACTCCTGACCTCAAGTGATCCACCCGCCTTGGCCTCCTAAAGTGCTGGGATTACAGGCATGAGCTACTGTGCCTGGCCTATTTTTTATTTATTTTTATTTATTTTTTGAGATGGAGTCTGGCTCTGTCGCCCAGGCTGGAGTGCAGTGGTGTGATCTCAGCCCACTGCAACCCCTGCCTCCTGGGTTAAAGCAATTCTCCTGCCTCAGCCTCCTGAGTAGCTGGTATTACAGGTGTGTGCCACCACGCCCGGCTAATTTTTTTTTTTTTTTTTTTTTGGTATTTTAGTAGAGATGGGCTGGTCTCAAACTCCTGACCTCAGGTGATCCGCCTGCCTTAGCTTCCCAAAATGTTGGAATTACAGATGTGAGCCACCGCGCCCTGTTCCTGTATTCTCTTATGTTCATTGGTCTGTTCTGATTGTTCCCAAGTACCAAACTTTTTTTTATCACAATTTGGAATTAGCCACTTACTTAAATTTTTCAGGTCATATGTAGGTATTACTTAATAATAGTAATCATTTTTCTATTGATTCTTTTAGATTTCTGAGAATTTGCTGGTATTTTCTGTAACTCATGCACTTTTTTGCCTGCTCTGTTCTAATATTTATATCTCTCATTTATTTTCTTTTTTTGTTGTTGTTTTAGACGGAATCTCCCTCTGTCATCCAGGCTGGAGTGCAGTGGCGCGGTCTCGGCTCACTGCAAGCTCCGCCTCTGGGATTCACACCATTCTCCTGCCTCAGCTTCCCCTGTAGCTGGGACTACAGGCGCCCACCACCACATCTGGCTAATTTTTTTGTATTTTTAGTAGAGACGGGGTTTCACTGTGGTAGCTAGGATGGTCTTGATCTCCTGACCTTGTGATCTGCCAGCCTTGGCCTCCCAAAGTGCTGGAATTACAGGCGTGAGCCACCGCGCCCAGCCCTATATCTCTCATTTCTTTGTCCTGCTTCTCATCCTAATGGGAATGCTTTATCTCCATTAAGCATGGTACAGTCTTTTTGGTTGAGACATATACTTTTTCTCATGCTAGGAGAGTATTCTTTTAGTAGTAGTTAATGATGGCTTTTTATCAGGAATGAAGGTTAAATTTTGTTAGTTGCTTGTTCAGCATCTAAAGACTATCATATGACATTTTCCCTTTATTTTAATGTTATGAATTATAATAATGGATTTTCTCATGTTGAACAGTCTGTTTATTCTTGGAATTGAACTCCTCTCTATGTAATTCTTTTAATGTTCTACTGAATTCTGTATTCTAATGGTTTACTTAAAATGTTTGTACCAATCCTGACATGTGAGATTGATCTTTATCTTTTGTCTTGCTTTTTATGTTTTAGTATCAATGTTATGTCGTTTTTAAAAATAATTTGTGGGCTGGGCTTGGTGGTTCCCGCCTGTAATTCCAGCACTTTGGGAGGCTGAGGTGAGTGGATCACCTGAGGTCAGGAGTTTGAGACCAGCCTGGCCAACATGGCGAAACCCCGTCTCTACTAAAAATATAAAAATTAGCCAGGTGTGTTGGTGCGTGCCTGTAATCCCAGCTACTGAGGAGGCTGAGGCAGGAGAATTGTTTGAATCCGGGAAGGGCGGAGGCTGCAGTGAGCTGAGATGGTGCCACTGCACTCCAGCCTGGGCAACAAAGCAAGATTCCATCTCAAAAATAAATAAATAAAATAAATAAATAAAAATAAAAATTATTTGTAAGCAATTTGGATGTTTTTCTCCTAAAAAATGGGCAAAGGATCTGAATGGATATTTCATATATGCAGATAGATAGACAAAGGTCTAATAAGCACGTGGAAACATGCTCTACATCATTAGCCAACAGGGCAATGCAAGTCAAAGCCACAGTGAGATACCACTTCACGACGGGAATGGTTATAATGAAAAGACAAGGAGTAACACGCGTTGGTGAGGACAAGGAGAAACTGAGGCCCTCACGTGCGACTGGTGGGAATGTAAAATGGCGCAGCCACTTTGGAAAACAGCGCCTGGCACTCCCTCAAAATATTACACATAGAATTGCCATCTGACCCAACAATTTCACCCCTAGATGTACATGCAAAAGAACCGAACACATTTGTCCACACAAAAACTTATACACAAGTGGTAACTTACTGTTTTTGCTGTAGGGGTTGGTGGATGGTCAGGCATGGGTTAGGCAGAACCCTGAGTGGGTCTACCCGGCCCATCCTCTCTCTGAGACAGATTCATGTTCATTAAATTTATGAGATTGATGTATCAACCCAAGAAAGCCAATTTAGTTCATTTTTTTGTGTGTGTGAGAAACTGTTGCTGCCAGAGGAATTAGAAAACTCTCCTGGCCCCACAATCTGTGAATTGTTTTCTCTGCGGTTGACCCATATTTGGAAAAGCAAACCATAAACGGAAGATTGTTTGGGGAAGATGGGATAAGGACAAGGAGACTTGGTGAATCAACTGGCAGTGGCATCCATTCTACTCGGGAGACACATCCATCTCTCAAAGCGGTGGCCTTCCCCAGGGGGCAAGAACGCTAGAGGCCATGGCAGAGCTGCTGCCCACAACAAGACTTTGCAGGCCCCATGGGGGCTCCTTTTGTGCGTCCATGCCCAGCACTCTTCTGGAGGACGCCATCTGTTTTGAGATAGGCTCTTCCACTGGGGAGCTCCTAGCAGAGCCTTCCAGGCCTGGGAGCCATTCTGGGTCTGTCAGATGGGCTTACATAGCTGTGCAGTTTCCTTTCCAGACTCTTTTTGATCATTCTTGGAAGGCAGACTTTTCTCCATCTCTACATTCTTGGGGATTTGAGGAAAGCCTTATTGGAAGCATCAGGGAGTGCCAGCAGACTCTCATAGAGCTAATCTAGTGCTACAACAGGGCCTCGGAGCGTGGGACTTGAAGTGTGCCTTTAATCCTATGAAGACAGGCACGTGCACTCCTCACTGTTCGACCTAGCATCCAAGAGACAGGAGGGTGACTATCAGTCATTCTGTGCCATGAGGAGCGAGTTCATGGACCTTCTTCCACATGGGAGAGTGGATTTTCCAGCAAGGGCTCTGACACAGGAATGGCAGGCTGTGGGTGGCTGTCCACCTGTTTGGTTTTTCCTCAAAGAGGTAGCTGGGAGAGGGTTAAATGCCATGCATAAGATACTTATTCAGAGACATTAGTAAGCCCTGACCTTCCATGACCTCATAAAAATGCAAACACCCTTTCTCTCATCCATATGTAACTTTAGAAAAAATTAACCTGGCCTCAATCATAATTTATATAGGAATACAATATCCCCACTTGTACTTTCACGAAAATTCCCTCATCTCTGTCACTAAATGACACACTGATTGAAAGTTTATTACCTGGCATTGAAGCTTTCTATTTATGGCTCTTAGATGTATGGCCCCAAATACAAACAGGAGAGTTCAAGAGTGTCACAAAACAAACTAGTCTAACTTTCACCAAGAATGCTTTTTTTTTTTTTTTTTTTTTGAGACAAGATCTGTCACCCAGGCTGGAGTATAGTGGTGCAATCTTGGCTCACTGCCACCTCCACCTCCCGGGTTCAAGTGATCCTCCTGCCTCAGCTTCCTGAGTAGCTGGGACCACAGGCATGCACCACCAGCCTAGCTCACTTTTGAATTTTTTGTAGAGATGGGGTTTTGCCATGTCCCCCATGCTGGTCTTAAACTCCTGGCCTCAAGTGTTCTACCTGCCTCAGCTTCCCAAAGTGCTGGGATTATAGGCATGAGACACCATGCCCGGCCTACATTTGGCTTTTTAAAAGATTTACAAAGACTGGGCACTGTGGCTTATGCCTGTAACCCCAGCACATTGGGAGGTCAATGCAGGCAGATCACTTGAGGCCAGGAATTTGAGAACAGCTTGGTCAACATGGTGATACCCCAGCTCTACTAAAAATACAAAAAAATTAGCTGGACATGGTGGTGCACACCTGTAATCCCAGCTACACGGGAGGCTGAGGCATGACATTTGCTTAAACCGGGGAAGTAGAGGTTGAAGTGAGCCAAGATCACGCCACTGCATTCCAGCCTGGGCAACAGCAATACTCCACCTCAAAATAAAATAAAATAAAAAGATTTACATGCATCTCAAAGAGACAGAGAAAGCATTCCAATCGTGTTTTCTTTCTTTTCTTTTTTTTTTTTTTTTTGACACAGAGTCTCGCTCTGTCACCTAGGCTGGAGTGCAATGGCGCAATCTCGGCTCACTGCAACCTCCATCTCCCAGGTTCAAGTGATTCCCCTGCCTCAGCCTCCTGAGTAGCTGGGATTACAGGCACGCATCAACACACCTAGCTAATTTTTGTATTTTTAGTAGAGACAGGGTTTCACCGTGTTGGTCAGGCAGGTCTCGAACTCCTGACCTTGTGATCCACCCGCTTCGGCCTCCCAAAGTGCTGGGATTGCAGGCATGAGCCACTGCGCCCAGCTTTTTTTTTTTTTTTTTTTTCTGGAGACAAGGTCTCACACTCTGTTGCCCAGGCTGGAGTGCAATGGTGCGATCTTGCCTCACTGCAGCCTCAACGTCTGAGGCTTGATCTGTCCTCCAACTTCAGCCTCCTGAGTAGCTGGGACTACAGGTGTGCACCACCAAACCAGGCTAAGTTTTGTAGCGACGACGTTTCATCTTGATGCCCAGGCTGGTCTCCAACTCCTGGGATCAAGGGATCCATCTGGTTCAGCCTCCCAAAATGCTGAAATTACAGGTGTGAGCCATGGAATTTTGTCAATTTCATGTTTTCTAGCAGAAAGTTCTCTTTCACTTTTGGTATCAGGGAAAATTTTAATTTTTTTTTTTTTTTTTGAGACAGAGTTTCACTCTTGTTGCCCAGGCTGGAATGCAATGGTGCAATCTTGACTCACTGCAACCTCTGCCTCCCGGGTTCAAGCGATTCTCCTGCCTCAGACTCCCGAGTAGCTGGGATTGCAGGCACCTGTCACCACACCCAGCCAAATTTTTGTATTTTTAGTAGAAACAGGGTTTTGTCATGTTGGCCAGGCTGGTCTTGAACTCCTGACATCAGGTGATTCGCCTGCCTCAGCCTCCCAAAGTGCTGGGATTACAGGCTTGAGCTACTGCACTCAGCCAATTTTACATTTTTTAAAAAAAATTTGTGTTTATGGTTACACAAGCACCTACCAGAGTATCTGGCACACAGTAGGTGTTCAATGAATGAAAGAATGAACGAACATTGAATCCCTTCCTTCTGGAGAGCCAGACTTCCTCTGAGCTGCCTGGGTTCAAGGAACAAACTCCCAGCTCCTGGTGCTTCCTGCTATAACTGCAGGTTTTTTTTTTTTTTTTTTTTGGAGACAGAGTCTTGCTTTTGTTGCCCAAGCTGGAGTGCAATGGTGTTATCTTGGCTCACTGCAACCTCTGCCTCCCAGGTCCAAGCGATTCTCCTGCCTCAGCCTTCTGAATAGCTGGGACTACAGGCTCCCACCACCACGCCTGGCTAATTTTTGTATTTTTGGTAGAGACGGGGTTCCACCATGTTGGTCAGGCTGGCCTTGAACTCCTGACCTCAGGTGATCCACCCACCTTGGCCTTCCAAAGTGCTGGGATTATAGGCATGAACCACCGCGCCTGGCCGACTGCAGTTTTCTGTGGAGGCATTCGGCCTCCCCACCTGCTGCTCCTGGCTTTTCCTCCAGGACTCTGCCAGAGGGCAGATGAGACCAGGAGGCAACAGGACCTCCAGGAGATGGGAAGGAGCCCTCCCCTATCAGAGTGGAGGAGAAGCCTGGATTGGATGAGCAGAGAGCCCTCTCTAAAGGTCTGGAGGCCCTGGTGGGATCCTGGGGGCTCGGGTCTGGGCCCTGCAAAGAGACCTTATTGCCCCCTTTTTGGGGATCTCAAACTCTGAGAGCACTCCTGCTGGTCACCCAGAGCCTCATGATACCTAAGGATTTTAGAACAGTAGACTGTCAGTGTTTGGGCAGCCGGCCAGACACAGGAACAAAGCCTGTTCTCAGGATTCCAGCAGAGACCTGCTCGAGGCCGGGGAATGTTGGGGTTTTCCACCCAGATGTTGACAGTGCTTTCTCACTCTGTACCAGCGTGAAGGCAAAAGCTTTCTCTAGAGCATTTTCTTCTGCTGAGAGGGGCAATGAGTGTGAGGGTGTTTTTGTAACTGAGTGACAGTGCTGAATTTGTAACTTAAGCCCCTGCACTCACAGGTGCACGCAGGTGCATGATTGGAATATGCGCACACTCATATGCACTGACACACACTTTTTTTTTTTTTTGAGACAGAGTTTTGCTCTGTTGCCGAGGCTAGAGGCTAGAGTGCAGTGGCGCAATCACAGCTCACTGCCACCTTGACATTCCAGAATCAAGTGATCTTCCCACCTCAGCCTCCTGAATAGCTGGGACCATAGCATGTGCCATCACACTCGGCTAATTTGTTTGTATTTTTTGTGTGGAGACGGGGGTCTCACTCTGTTGCCCAGGCTGGTCTTGAACTCCTGGGCTCCGGTGATCTTCTAGCCTCAGTTTCCCAAAGTGTTGGGATTACAGGTGTGAGCCCCCATGCCCCGCCCTGTCTTTAAATTAGATTATTAAATTAAGAGAATTTCAAAGCAGAAAACAATGTGGCTTTTTAGACTAAGACTTAGTTTCTGAACTTGTCTCTTGTTGGCTGAGGACAGTCACTTGTACCAAGACATCAGGATCCACACAGGGCCCTGCCCTACCCCAACCTCTTGACCCCACTCAGGCCACCAGCAACCCCTTAACCGACATACACACCTGTTCCTCTTTGGTGCAGAAGACAGACAGTAGAATCAAGAGATGGGAGGTGACTCAAGGTCTCCCATCCACTCTTGTCACTTTAAAAATCCATGTGCATAAGGATTTTGTTGTAATTCTCCTCCCAGGTTTCCTACTTTAGAAAATATACTCCGGGCTGGCCGGGTGTGGTGGCTCACTTCTGTAATCTCAGCACTTTGGGAGGCCGAGGCAGGTGGATTTGTTTGAGACCAGCATGGCCAACATGGAAAAAAACCTCGTCTCTACTAAAAATACAAAAATTAGCCAGATGTGGTGGCGGGCACCTGTAATCCCAGCTACTTGGGAGGCTGAGGCAGGAGAATCGATTGATCCCAGGAGGCAGAGATTGCAGTGAGCTGAGACCGTGCCACTGCACTCCAGCCTGGGTGACAGAGCTAGACTCTGTTACAAAATTAAAAAAAAAAAGAAAGAAAGTATACTCCGGGCTTCTCCACGATTATTTCCTTCCACGATAGGGGCTCCTTTTCTGGTCAGTCTACTTGCTGAGAATGTTAACTGCATACAATTATGATAGTCACGGCCTTTTTTTTTTTTCTGATGTTGATCTCCAGGTTTAGCGATTGGAGATTGGATTTCAAAGAGAAGAGACTCAAATGCAATAATGCTGCCAGAAGACACAGCTCCCTCCCTGAGTTAGAATCAGTGAGATATGTGACAGGAAAGACTGTGTTGACAGTAGGGCTTGATATGTGTTTCAAGAGCGAAATGAAAACTATCCTCCATAGTTCTCAGCTATAGATCACTAAACCATAGGATTTTCTTTCTTTTTTTTTCTTGAGATGGAGTCTCACTCTGTTGCCCAGGCTGGAGTGCAGTGGCACGGTCATGGCTCACTGCAAGCTCCGCCTCCCAGGTTCACGCCATTCTCCTGCCTCAGCCTCCTGGGTTGCTGGGACTACAGGCGCCCGCCACCATGCCCAGCTAATTTTTTGTATTTTTAGTAGAGACGGGGTTTCACCATGTTAGCCAGGATGGTCTCAAGCTCCTGACCTCGTGATCTGCCTGCCTCAGCCTCCCAAAGTGCTGGGACTACAGGCACCCACCACCATGCCCGGCTAATTTTTTGTATTTTTAGTAGAGACAGGGTTTCACCGTGTTAGCCAGGATGGTCTCGATCTCCTGACCTTGTGATCCACCCACCTCAGCCTCCCAAAGTGCTGGGATTACAGGTGTGAACCACTGTGCCCGGCCAACCATAGGATTTTCTTAAGGAGCAAACACTCAGTGGGCATCGAGGGTATAGGCCAATGGGCTCTCTCAGATGTTTCTGGGATCAACTGGTAAAATCCCTTTACCCCAAATGGGGAAGCCGTTTGGCATGAACGCTGACGTTTTAACTTTTTGACCCACTAATTTCTAGGAATACTATCCTAAGAAAATAATTCTAAACATGGGAAAAGCTCAATGTCCAATTATTTTCAATATAACTTTTATTTCTTTTCTTTTCTTTCTTTCTTTTTTTTTTTTGAGTTGGAGTCTCGCTCTGTCATCCAGGCTGGAGTGCAATCTCGGCTCACTGAAACCTCTGCGTCCCAGGTTCAAGTGACTCTCCTGCCTCAGCCTCCTGAGTAGCTGGGACCACAGGCATGTGCCACCATGCCCAGCTAATTTTTGTATTTTTAACAGAGACAGGGTTTCACCATGTTGGCCAGGCTGGTCTGGAACTCCTGACCTCAAATGATCCACCTGCCTTGGCCTCCCAAAGTGTGCTGGGATTACAGGCATGAGTCACCATGCCCAGCCTATAACACTGTTACAGAGGGGATAAAAGCAGAAACAATCGAGCTGTACATGTGCCTGGGGTTTGGTAAATATTTAATTACTTGTGCTCTACATTGTTTTCTCCCATTTCGAGGAAGAATGATTCACATAGGGCTTGTTGCTAGGATGCCAAGCCTGAGACAGGAAAGCTGCCCAGACCAAGTCACCCTGGGGTCCCTGTCCTTCCTCTAGGGCCTTCCTGCAGGTCTCACCCCACAACTACTCCCCTTTCTTTGTGTATCTGCTCTAACCTTCATTTGTTCCTGCATGTGGCCAGGACCCAAGATCCATTGCCTCTTTCTTCCTAGCTAACAAAACCCTCTCCCTGTCTCTGCCCCCACCTCCCTTTCTGGAATCTGTAGCCCAAATGTGCTGGGTGCTGATTCTCATGTTTTCTCGCCTCTCTCTGTAGCTCTGGGACAGAACTGAACATTCCTTCAAATGCCATCTGAAGACAAAATCAAAACTGCTTTCAAATTCTTTTAAAACCGTTACATAAAATATAAATTGCTTGTCAACTTTATAAATAGCGAGAAGCAATGAATCGGCTGTCCATTTGCTAAATTCATCAAATTGGTTATTCAGAGAAACTGGTAAAAAGAATTCTAAAAACGCTAAATGTTGGCAAAACAGAAAATGACTTTTAAAAGAATTCAAGAGAAATCAGTATAAACTGAAAGATTCTTATATCAAATATGTTACGAATTTGGAATATCTTTATATAAAGAGTGTGATCAGAAAAAACCTAAGTTGACCCTCTCGTTCTCAACAATTTAAACATTTCTTAAAATGCCAGTAAGATAGTAAAGAATGATATTAAATATGTAAAAAGCATATTCCCTAAAATGGTGACTGGAAAATCAGTGTACTGACTAAGCTTGGTGAGTTGGTCATGTAGTGACCAATTGATAAAAGATGGATTCTCGTGGAATTTATCGTGAAACCCACCACTGACTTGCCCTAAGAAAGTCATGGGTAGCTTCTCTCTCTCTGGGTGGTTGTGTGTGTATGTGTATGTGTGTGTGTCTCCAACTCTGTCTGTCTCCCTGTATCTCTCTGTCCCTCTCTGTCTGTCTCTATGTCTCTATCTCCCTCTGTCTCTCTGTCCCCCTCTGTCTGTCTCTATGTCTCTGTCTTCCTCTGTCTCTCTTGGTGTCTCACTCTGTCTCTTAGTCTGCCTCTCCTCAGCCCCTCCCGTGCTGCAGCTCCTCTCTGCACACTGACTCCTGTCTTCAGTTTTCCCATTCTTCAACTGGCCAGGGTGTCCTGCCTACCCATTCCCCCTCAGAGTCTAACTGCCCCCTACCGCGCCAGTCAGTGCCCCATTTACTCAAGGACTCTGCTCAGGCCTGTGTCCGAATTTCAAATTCTTTTTTTTTTTTTTTTGAGACAGAGTCTCGCTTTGTCGCCCAGGCTGGAGTGCAGTGGTGCAATCTCAGCTCACTGCAACCTCAACTTCCTGGGTTCAAGCGATTCTCCTGCCTCGGCCTCCCGAGTAGCTGGGACTACAGGCGTGTGCCACCACACCCGGCTAATTTTTGTATTTTTAGTGGAGATGGGGTTTCGCCATGTTGGCCAGGCTGGTCTTGAACTCCTGACCTCAGGTGATCTGCCTGCCTCAGCCTCTCAGAATGCTGGCATTACAGGTATGAGCCACCGTGCCCGGCCTGAATTTCAGATTCTTAGAGAGAGGAATTGCCTGACTTGGGGCAGGGGTTTCACGAATCAGGTGGGACTGCATGGAGCCACGTGGAGCCACACCGTATGGGATATTCTGAAGGAGGCAGTGATGTGTCTAGGGTGCAGCTGCTCCCACCTGGTCCTCCCACTTCTTCCCATGGATCCAGTTCTAAAGGTGCCCTCACCTGCATGATCCCACCGCCCCCATCCCATCACGAAGGGGCTTCTGCCGTCTCCTAAGAGTGGTTCTCCTGCCTACCCACTCTGCTAAGCTGGCACACCCTCTGTTCCTGTACTCTGCTTTAGTTTTCCTCACAGCATCCTTGATGTGAAATTTCATATTTGCTAATCTTTCATCGGCCTCCCCAACCAGAACCTAAGATCCCCCTGGGCAGGGACTTTGTCCTCTTCACTGCCCCAGCCCTAGCTCCTATCATCATGCCTGAGGCTCAGTGAGTATTTGGTGAATGAGTGAAATGGACTCACATCCTCCCCAGTGGGAGGCCCCCAAAGTCTTGTCCAGGAGTTGCTCCAGGACCACTTCGAAAATGCGGACCACAGGGCTGGGGTGGTGGCCAGTCAGTCCTCTGCCCCCGTCTGTCTCCCCAACACCCCAGTTCTCCTCTTCCAGCTCTGGCCGCCTCCCCAGGGGGAAAGGTGGGGAAAATTGTCTCATCGTCTCTTTATTTCTCCAGATGAGCTTCAGAATTATTTGGGCTCGTTTCCCAAAAAGTTCCATTAAAATTTTGGTGGACATCACATTAAATGTATACATCCATTTAAAAAGAAAAGACATTGTTACAACATTGAGGCTTCTCACCATGAGCACACTTCTCTTGTCTTCCTTTAAAACCCTCAGTAAAATTCTGTAGTTTTCAAAGTTTCTGCATATTTATTGTTAAGCTTATTTCTAGGGTGTTTGATTTTTACAGTTGCTATTGTGTGTGTGTGTGTGTCGGGGGGGGGGTGGTCTTTCCCCTCCTCTTTTATTTTCTAATTGTTGGTATAGAGGAAAGGAAGTGATTTGTGAATGTTTCTTTTGTATCCATTCACTTTATCTAATTTCACTCTTAATAAAATTCTAAGAATTTTTCATTTGGTTATCGGGGCTATAAGACTGCATTATCGACAAATGATAATTTTATCCCTTTCCTTTTTCTTCCTCTAGTTGTATGTCTTTTTCAGCTGTTTCTTATTGCATTCAGCAAAGCGGATCTTTTCTTAAATAAACCTTTCATAAGGGAAGACATTCAGGACTCCGCAGAGTATTTAAAGAACAAAACCACGAAAGTGACACATCTCGACTTCTGGGATGCTGCCAATGCAGTACTTAGAGGAGATTTATGGCTCCCAGTACTTATATTGGAGAGGGAGAAACGAGAAACAATAAATCAAGCTGATACCTAATGAACTTTGTTCCCTTTAAGCTATGAACCAAGAAAATGGAGAAAAAGGAAGTAATAAATCTAAACAAAATGTAGGAAGAAGAGAGAATTGATAAACTTAATCAGTAGCACATGGGAGGAAATGGCCTTTCTGCAGAGCAGGCCAGAGTGGGACGGCATGGAGAAGTGGGAACAGGTCCTTCCAGGCAGCCTGGCTTTTCCTTCTCATCATGTACTGGGAGGTGGGTGGGTTTGAGGCAGGAGGCTCTGCTGACCCCATGGCCACCCACTGGCCACGGACTTCTGACGGGAGTTTTTGCTGGAACCAGTACTCTGGAAATACTTGAGTGGGGTAGAGAATGCTCAAAATCAGGAATGCATCCCCAGCAGACGCGGCCTCCAGGGAGAAAGAGGTGCTAAGCCGGGGTGAGCAGTAAATGTGTCCCATAGGGGTCTCACACCATATTTGTAAATCCATCTGGTCTCAGGCTTCTTAGAGGGTCCTTGTTTCCCTCTGTCTTGCCTTCAGTCAAATTTCTTTTCAGAATTCCACCCTGATGGAGAAAAAGGCAAGCTGTCGGTTTTGTTTGCCTCCAGGCCAGAGCATTTGGGGATGAGGGCGGGTGGAAGAGGGCACAGGTGGCTAGTGTGGGAAGACTGGTTATGCTGGGCCCATAACTTCGTTTTGGGGTGGTTGTTTGGAGGATTTAAAGCTATGTTTATTTATTTATTCATTCATTTGAGATGGTCTTGAAATAGCACAATGCTGTGTTTTTTTTTTTAAGGGAAAACTCCCTTAGAGTTGGTCTTTAAAAAATTCATAAGTCATTAGCCAAATTCTAAAAAGGAGCAAATGCAAATACACTCTGAAAAAGGAATGAACTAATACAAAATATGTTTTACAAGCAAAATGAGGGGATCAGTTTCTCAGCAGTCTGCTTGTATGTTTTTGTAACCAAATGGAAATTGTTTTCTTCCCAGGGGCTCATCATCTACTCCTCTCAACTCAATGTAATCTGCAACAATTGTTTTTAATAGAGAAGATAAAGCTCCCAGCTGCGTTTTTGAACAAACAGAAGGACAGAAGGACATCTTGGCATAGATCTGGTTTCTGCTCATAATCGCTGGATGGCCTCTTCGTTTTACAAGGGAAGGGGAGTCAGCTCCCATTTTCCAGGTGGGAGTTGGTGTCAAACCGGCTTAGCAGGTGCTGGCTCCCTGGTGAGCTGAGTTCTGGCACAAGCAAACTAGTCTCCTGGAAGGGAAGAATGAAGACCCCATTTGTCTCTTCCAGGTCAAGATCTTAAGTCAGGAGATTTGTGGGAGGGTTCTGGCCAAGGTCTCCTGGCTGAAAGGGCTGCACCACTCCTGGCACAATGTGAGCTGAGGCTGGGAGTTCCAGGGCTCACCCACCCTGCTGGTATGGAGGTTTGGGGAGACTCTCAAGTCTGCGAAGGTGACTTAAGGAAACTGAGGTCTGGGAACCCAAACGAGGGCTACCATTGAGGTATGAACAGCAGGGGCATCACCACAGTGGTCCACAGGTGTCCTGCAGACTGCGGACATGGAGTCCTGCAGACTGAAGAGTTTTCAGCAGTGACACTGGGGGGCAGCAGCAGAGGCAAAGATGGCAGCAGAATCTACTTGGCTGGTGGGGGGAGGACTCAAGATGGATGGAAGTACTGACTTTCCTGGTAATAGGAGCTTGTAGACATGTGATTGGACATTCAGAGATGTGATTCCTTTGTATGCCAAGAAGGTGAAGCAGTTTACTCTTCTTCTCCATGCACTTAGCAATATATGTTAATTTTCAGCATTTGGCAAAATCAAGTTAGTCTGGGCAGCTTTAAGAAAAGAAACAGGGCCGGGTGCAGTGGCTCACACCTGTAATCCCAGCACTTTGGGAGGCCAAGGTGGGTGGATCACCTGAGGTCAGAAGTTCGAGACCAGCCTGACCAATATGGTGAAACCCCATCTCTACTAAAAATACAAAAATTAGCTGGGTGTGGTGGTGGGTGCCTGTAATTCTAGCTACTTGGGAGGCTGAGGCAGGAGAATCACTTGAACTCGGGAGGTGGAAGTTGCAGTGAGCCGAGATTGCACCACTGCACTCCAGCCTGGGTGACAAGGTGAGACTCCATCTCAAAAAAAGATACCATAACACAAATACATCTAAGTTTCGAAGGTTTAGAACATAATTACTTTTTTTTTTTTTTTTTTTTTTTTGGAGACAGGTTCTCTCTCTGTTGCCCAGGGCTGGAGTGCAGTGGTGCCATCTCGGCTCACTGCAACCTCCACCTCCCAGGCTTAAGCAATCCTCCCACCTCAGCCTACTGAGTAGCTGAAACCACAGACACATGCCACCATACCCAGCTAATTTTTGTATTTTATGTGGAGATGGGCTTTTTGCCATGTTGTCCAGGCTGGTCTTGAACTCCTAGACTCAAGTGATTCACCTGCCTCTGCCTCCCAAAGTGCTGGGATTACAGGCGTGAGTCACTATGTCTGGCCAGAATTACATTTTCTTGTACTGGTTAAACATATCTTCTAAAGGGTTTTATTTAAGGAAATGTTAGCTTCTGTAACAAATAAACCTCAAAATATATCCTGCTTATACATGATAGGGAGTCCAAAGTGCATACTGTGGCCAGCTGGCTGACTCTCAGCACTGATTCTTGGACCCAGGATCCTGCCATCTTGTGGCTCTGCTATCTTCAGCATGTTGCTTCCAGGGTCACCATGCTTGTTCACATCAAGCTGTCTGAGGGTGAAGAACATGGAGGAATGAACATATACACACACACACACACACACACACACACACACACACACACAAACTTTTCATGTGCTGGGAAGTGGCACGGGTTGCTTCTGATCATGTTCTATTGGCTGGAACTCCATCATATGGCCACACTTAACTGCAAAGGAGGCTGGGAAATGAAGTCCTGCAATGCCTGGGAAGAAGAGGAAATTGGTTGGTGAACAGATAACAGTTTGTGCCTGTAGGGAAGGAAAATAAATCTTTTTTTTCTACTCTTCCAGGTTCTCTGGCTGGGGCTCTGTAAATTAGACTAACGGAAGACAGATTAATAGGCAGAAAAAAAAGAGAAGTTTATTAGCATGTGTATCATGCACGCACATGGGAGCATTCAGAGATGAGTAACTCGAAGGGGTAGAAGTTGGAATCTAGATACTATATTCAACTTAGTAGAAGAAAGAGAGGGAGGGAAGGGGCATTTAGGGAAAAGCAAATGACATTTTGGAAATATAAGTGAGCCCTTAGGAGAATAAATGTGAGATGTGATAGTTTGTGCCAGTGTCTGTTAGAGGTACTCCTGGGGAGGGGATTTATGGCAATTGAGTTCTTTTGGGAGCTTCTGCTTTTAGGCAGACAAGGGATTTCAGGAACTCAAATGACTTTGGCACAAAATAATTCTTATGCCAAAGTGGTACATTTGAGGGTGGCATTTACTGATTCCCTCATGCCCCAGATATCACACTGATTATCACAAGAGACCCAGAGCGCCCTTCGCAAACGTTGGATTGGAAATGTCAAGTTCAGCATGGAAATGTCACAGTCCTTGAACATGCTTGAATGAATAAGTGAAAAGCACACTTCTGTTGAAGGGTAAGGAATGCATGATTCTGATCCTTGGACCAGACTCTCTTCCTTGACAGCCTTTTTCTTTTTTGAGAGGGAGTTTTGCTCTTGTCGCCTAGGCTGGAGTGCAGTGGTGTGATCTAGCTCACTGCAACCTCAGCCTCCTGGGTTCAAGCAATTCTCCTGCCTCAGCCACCTGAGTAGCTGGGATTATAGGCACCTGCCACCACGTGTGGCTAATTTTGTATTTTTTGTAGAGATGGGGTTTCACCATGTTGGTCAAGCTGGTCTTGAACTCCTGACCTCAGGTGATCCACCTGCCTCGGCCTCCCAAAGTGCTGGGATTACAGGTGTGAGCTACCGTGCCTGGCCTCTCTTTCTTGGCAGCCTTTCTATGTCAGTTGCTCTGAGAGTTCATGCCAAGGAGCACAGTGACACATTCTATAACACTTACCTTGGAACCACTGTTCTGGGGATTCTTCACAACCCCACAAGTGTCATCCACCTGGTGACATCACATTCATGCTGCTTTGGTGACCAAGGCATTGAAGGCTGTGCTGAGAGGGTGACGTCGGTGTTTGTTACAGCTGGGGTGACTCTTTCAGGGTCATCTTATTTTCTCCTGACAAATACATGTGCCCTCTCAGCCCCTGGATCAACAAGGGTGCTTTTTGTTCATCTCAATAAGAAGTCCTTTCTTTGTTTCCTCATTTGCCGCATGCTCTGCCTCATGGCTACTCCAGCGTCAGTACTGATCGGCGTCCAGCGTCTGGGCACTGTGCTGACACTCATTAGACTTTAGATCCCCCGTCCTAGTAGCCACCTGCAGGGCGAGGCTCTGCAGCAGACTCTTTTGGCTCTGGTAGGGGTCTATTTGAGTGATCCATAAACCCCCAGGTCCTCTGGTTTCTGGGGCATTTTGTAAATGGCTATTTTGTGATATTTTACTAAAGGTGTCAGATAATGAAAAGAGAAATGCAAATCAAAACTACCATGAAATATCACCTCACATTCATTAGTATGGCTGCCATTAAAAAAAACTCAGAAAATAACAAGTGTTGGTGAGGATGTGGAGAAATTGGAACACTTGTGTGTTGTTGGTGGGGATGTAATATGGTACATTCTGCTGAGTAGTCTAGGGAGAAAGGTAAAAAATAAAAAAGGCGGTGGCTCATGCCTGTAATCCCAGCACTTTGGGAGGCTGAGGCATGTGGATCACCTGAGGCCAGGAGTTTGAGACCAGCCTGGCCAACATGGTGAAACCCCGTCTCTACTAAAAATACAAAAAAAATTAGTTGGGCGTGGTGGTGGGTGCCTGTAATCCCATCTACTCAGGAGGCTGAGGCAGGAGAATCACTTGAACCTGGGAGGCAGAGGTTGCAGTGAGCCAAGATCGTGCCATTGCACTCCAGCCTGGGTGACAGATCGAGACTTCATCTCAAAAAAAAAAAAAAAAAAAAAAGAAAAAGAAAAAGAAAGGAAGAAAATGGTGCATCCAGTGTGGACGATATTATGGAGGGTCCTCAAAAAATTAAAAAGAGAATTATCATCACTTCTGGGTATATACTCGAAAACAGGGTCTTGAAGAGATATTTGTACACCTGCGTTCAGAGCAGCATTATTCACAACAGCTAAAACGTGGAAGCAACTCAGTTGTCCATTGATGGATGAATAAATAAGCAAATTGTGATTACACATAAAAGGAAACCCTGGTCAGTCTACAAAAAGAAGGAAATTCTGGCACATGTTACAACATGGATGGACTTTGAGGACATATGCTAAATGAAATAAGACAGTCACCAAAGGACAATTAATTTAGCCAAGCGTGGTGGCGGGTGCCTGTAGTCCTTGTTACTGGGAGGCTAAGGTGGGAGGATTGATTAAGCCTAGGAGTTCAAGGCTGCAGCGAGCTATGATTATGCCATTGCACTCCAGCCTGGGCAACAGAGTGAGGGCCTATCTCTAAAACAACAACAAAACAAGACAAATGCTCTGTGATTCCATTTATCTGAAGAACTTACAGTAGTCAAAATCATAAAGAGAGAAAGTAGAATGGTGTTGCCAGAGGTTGAGGGATGGGGAGAATGGGGAGTTACTATTTAGTAGACATAGAGTTTCAGTTTTACAATATTAAAGAGTTATGGAGGTGGATGGTGGTTACACAACATTATGAATCTATCTAATGCCACTGAACTGTACAATTTAAAATGGTTAAGGGCCGGGTGTACAATTTAAATGGTTAAGGGCTCACACCTGTAATCCCAGCATTTGGGGAGGCTGAGGTGAGTGGATCACTTGAGGTCAGTAGTTTGAGACCAGCCTGGCCAAAACGGTGAAACCTCGTCTCTACTAAAAATACAAAAATCAGCCTGGCGTGCTGGCAGGCACCTGTAGTCCCAACTGCTTGGGAGGCTGAGGGAGGAGAATCACTTGAACCTGGGAGGCGGAGGTTGCAGTGAGCTGTGATCTCACCACTGCACTCCAGCCTGGCGACAGAGCAAGACTCTGTCAAAAAAAAAATAAATAAATAAAATGGTTAAGGTGGTAAATTTTACGTATATTTTACCACAAAAGAAGTAAAAGAAAACAGGTAACTGTAGCCTGGATGGGGAGGGGAATGAAGGAGGCCACCCATTTCATATCACCAGGGAACTACACCTTATTTTATTTTTTTGAGACGGAGTCTCGCTCTGTCACCAGGCTGGAGTGCAGTGGCGTGATCTCAGCTCACTACAACCTCCGCCTCCTGGGTTCAAGCGATTCTCCTGCCTCAGCCTCCCGAGTAGCTGGGACTACAGGTGCATGCCTCCACACCCAGCTAATTTTTGTATTTTTAGTAGAGACAGGGTTTCACCATATTGGCCAGGATGGCCAAGTTCTCTTAATCTTGTGATCCACCCGTCTTGGCCTCCCAAAGTACTGGGATTACAGGCGTGAGCCACTGCGCCTGACTGGAAACACATCTTTATATAGCTCTCCTCCCCTCGTGGGGGCTTGTGAGGAAGTGAGAAAGAAAAGCAGGGCGGCAGTGCCTCTGGAAGATCTTTGGTGCTTCCAAAAGGTAGAAATGGGGAACCCTCTGTTCAGCAGAGCATGTTTTTGAATTTGGGGGTTGCCCAGAGAGGCCTGGAAGCCAGTGCGGGGGATGGCCACATTGTTCAGCACACCAGGATGCTGAGTTTGAAGGGGGCATAGGGAGGACCTCAAAAATGACAGTAGGGGCCTGGCGCGGTGGCTCACGCCTGTAATTCTAGCAGTCTGGGAGGCCAAGGTGGGCAGATCACCTGAGGTCAGGAGTTCAAGACCAGCCTGGCCAACGTGGCGAAACCCCGTCTCTACTAAAAATACAAAAATTAGCCGGGCGTGGTGGCACATGCCTGTAATCCCAGCTACTTGGGAGGCTGAGGCAGAAGAATCACTTGAATCCAGGAGGCAGAGGTTGCAGTGAACCAAGATTGCACCACTGCACTCCAGCCTGGGCAATAGAATGAGACTCTGTCTTTAAAAAAAAAAAAAAAAAAGGAAGCAGGATGTGTTGGGGTATGGAACACATTCAGGAAGCTGCAAGGGGAAGTTTCTAGGATGGAGACCTAGGAAATTGTTAAGACTCTAAGAATCTTTGCAGTGAAACAGCTCCATCACTACCTACTGAGACCCAGCTACTTACCAGGGCCTGGACCCTGGTCTACCCCTGTAAGGTACATGGATGTGCTTTGGTCAAGGAATAGGGTGAGGTGGACATCCAGGCCCGCACGTCTCAGCGAGTTTGGTGCGCAGGCACACACCTCCGCTTGTTACATAACCTGTTTGTTTAAGTTCATACTTGACTCTGAGCCACTATTGTTTGTAGAAGGTATAATTGCCCTGCTAATGCTGTACAGGGCCTCTTGAGGCTCAGCTTGGCTCCACATGGCTGGACATGGCTCTTGTGCAGGTGTGCTGGCTCCCAGAGAAAGAGATAGAGAGAGAGCCAAAGCTGTCCGTCTTCTAGATGGACAGGAGGGAGCCAGGACATAGCTCCGCTTGCTCATGCCCAGAGAGAGAAAGAGTTAAGCTGCTGATCCTGAAGGCAGTGGAGAGCTGGCTGCACAGGTGTGCATGGGAGCTGCAGGACTAAGCAGCCAAGACATGGCAGACAGTGTAAAAGAGCTAGCTTGCATCAGCTGTGTAAGAGAGCGGCTGCTGAATAAAACCATATTCACCTGCCTACAGCCCTCCAAGTCTTCTTTCTGCCCATCCACCCACTCCCCTCGGACTTCAGCATGGGCTGGGCCCTGATCCCAGGACCTGATAACCTCTCTACTGTCTGTGTGACTCACTCCTTCTTTTCCTCAGTTTAGATTTCTGAGAGAGAACCTGATTGGCCCAGTCAGTTCCCACTCCCTTTTCATGTCAGGCACTCAGAGGTCAGATTCCCGCTGTGGCCAGTCAGCGGTGGCTGGGGAGTAGGGAACAAGGCCGCCCTCACTAGCAACAACTTGAGGCTGCTTCTTCCACCAAGGGCTGAGTGGGTGAGTGCTCCCCTCAGAGTGAGATTTGCTGCTGCTCCTGGAAAGGACCGAGTAGTGCCGTCTACATATTTTGCCCAAAGTCATACGGCTGTTAAGAGTCAGAGGCAAGTTTCAAATCTTGGTCTGTTGACACTAAAGGCCCTTAGCCATCTGTCCTTTATTCTACATTGGCCTTTCAGAGCAAGAGGTAGGAGACACAGGAGGGTGGAAAGAAATTCTTTGGCCAAGACTGAAATATGGCCAGATGGTGGAAATAAAAAAGTATTATTTTTGGTCACTTCTATAGAAGATACATTTACAAACCTTCTATCAAGAACAGTTATTAAGCCCCTAAACAAACAAAAGTCCCTCACGCTACAGGATAATGCAGAAAAGAAAGCCAATAAATCATTACCCAAATTTTGGAAAAGTGGCATGAATTGCACATTAAAAAGTCAAGGGAATGGAGTGAGGTCATCTTAAAAGGCAGAAGGCCCCTCAAATTAGAGCCAGCTGTGCTCCGGCTCCACACCTGGCTCCACACGCGGGCTCGTCCGCGTGAGAGATGAGCCGGGAATGGGATAAAAACCATCCCAGAACCCACAGGAAATGCAAGTCCCTCGCCAGGTAGAGGCTGAAGCAGGAATGCAATGATATTAGCAGCTCTTGAAACTCCAGAGTTCAGTACTTCAGAGAAATCCTCAAGGGCTTTTAAAGCTTTCTGTTCCTTTGCTTTATTTTGTTTTTGAAAACTGCCTTCTCCCAACCTCTTTCTCTTCCTCTAGTCTCATGGTTACTTCCTGTTCCAGGCACCTGCACAATAGTCCCAATTTCCCCTAATTAAGACCCCTAAGTGTTTGTCCTAAGTTCCGATGGCAAGCTCTGTACCCCAACCTCCTCCACGAAAAAGGGCGGTTCATAGAGGAAATTCCAACCAAGGCTACTTGGGTCTGAATCCCGTTCTCATTCTTACTAGCTGTGTGATCTAGAGTCTATGCCTTGGTTTCACTCATTTGCAAAGTGGGGATAAGAATAGTAACCACCTGGCCGGGCGCGGTGGCTCACACCTGTAATCCCAGCACTTTGGAAGGCTGAGGCGGGCGGATCACGAGGTCAGGAGATCGAGACTAGCCTGGCCAACGTGGTGAAACCCTGTCTCCACTAAAAATACAAAAATTAGCTGGGTGTGGTGGCGGGCGCCTGTAATTGCAGCTACTTGGAAAGCTGAGGCAGGAGAATTGCTTGAACCAGGGAGTCAGAGGTTGCAGTGAGCCGAGATGGTGCCACTGTGCTCCAGCCTGGCAATAGAGCAAGACTCCGTCTCAGAAAAAAAAAAAACAAGAAAGAATAGTAACCACCTAATAGACTTGTTGTGAGGGTTAAAGGAGATGATTTATGCTAATTACTGGAGTAGTGGCCGGCACATGGTAACCGCTTAGAAAATATTAGCTACTTTTACAGTGAAGTAGAGGATAGAAATGCATTGCATTTTTGTTGGATAACAACCCTAGACACCTTGTGCATTCCAGAGAAAGGTATGAAAAGGAACTTCCTGGAGCTGCCTGGTCTGGGGCGTGCAAGCATCCCTACTGGCCTCTCTCTATGGGTCTTTGCTTCCCCCAAGCATCATGGCTGAAAGGAATTTTATGAACTGTTGCCTTTCGATCTATTTCCAATCTTATGTACATGCCCTTTGCTGCAAGACGCTAAAGTGTCTCCCACTAGAGTAGGCAGAATGTATTTCTCTGCTCCATGGATGTTGGGCTTGGCTATACGACGTGCTTTGGCCATTGGAGCATGGGCAGAGTGACAGTATGTCAGTTCCAAGGAGTGTCAGTGCTGCCACCCACCCCTCTTGCACTTTCTGCTTTCCACCATGGGAAGAACATAGCCCAGGTAGCCACTGGCCTTGGAATGAGAGACACTTGAAGAGAGCTAAATGCAACCCGGGGCCTGAAGGAGAGCTGCCCTGGCCAGCAGGCACATTTGTGAGTGCGATATAGATGACTGCTGCTCTAAGCCACGGGGATTGTGGAGTTTGTTATCCAATAGAACTCAGCAGAAACCTGGCTTATACAATGTTCTTAGGCTCAACAGGGTGATCACAGCATGAACAGCAGAGTACATGGCTCCAGACATCCTACAAGCTGCTGTCCGAATAAACTTCTAACATCACGCCTGTCCCCCACTGCCTGTATACTTAAGTCCACTCTCCTTTGCTCTACAGTGAAGGCTCTTCTCACTTGAACTGCAACCAAATTTTCCTCACCTGTCCCCTCCTCCCTTAACAAATTTTCCATGCCAGGAGCAGTGGCTCATGTCTGTAATCCCAACACTTTGGAAGGCTGAGGCAGGAGGACTCGAGCCCAGGAGTTCGAGACCAATGTGGGCAACGTAATGAGACCTTATCTCTACAAATAATAACAAAAAAATTAGCCAGGTGTCGTGGCACATGCCTGTAGTCCCAGCTACTCGGGAGGATGAGGTGGGAGGATCACTTGAGCCTGGGAGGTCGAAGCTGCAGTGAGCCGTGATGGCACTACTGCACTCCAGCCTGGATGACAGAGTGAGATCCCGGCTCAAAAAAAAAAAAACAGAAATAAAAAACCCAAAACAAAAACAAATACAAAAATCTTCCATTGCAGCCATTCTTAAACCATGTGTAAAGTTCTGCTCCTGACCGTTTTTCTCCACCTAACTCCTAAACTTCATGAAGACAACCAGCTGTCCCATTCATCTCCCGCTTCTCTGAACACAGGTTGTCAGAGAGGAACGGGGTCCACCCATGATTCACTCTCACACCCTCTCCATCACTCTGGTGCCTTCGCCCTACTCCGCTCCATCCCTCTGGGTTAGAAGTAGGATGTGGTACCTACCTGCTTCTTACCCAGATCTCTCTGACATGCAGTTCCGGTGCTCTTTGTCACCCCATGTCAGCTCTGGGCACCCTCCCTGGTCCATCTTTGTGTTAACAGGACCCAGGTGACTCCTGGCACAAAGGGGGATGTTGGAAGCTGAGGGAACGTTTCCTTGCAGGGGCAACAGAGGCAGAGAAGAGTCCAGGCAGCCTTGAGGCGTTAACGGAGACTGACCTGGAGGCCAGGCCACGTTTGTTAATGAACCTGAGAAGCTGCTGAAGGAGGCCTGGGAAAGCCCCGACTTGACACCTGTGGCCGCTTCGAGCTCCTGAAGGCCATTCTCCCCTGGCAGGTGGATGTCAAGAAACGAATACATTCAAAGAAGAAGGGGAAAGATATAGTTTGAATCTGTGTCCTCCCCAGATCTCCTGTCGAATTGTGATCCCCAGTGTTGGAGGTGGGGCCTGGCGGGAGGTGGTTGGATCATGGGGGTGGACTTCCCTCTTGGTGCTGTTCTCGCGATAGTGAGTGCATTCTCGTGAGATCTGCTCATTTTAAAGTGTGTGGCACCTCCCCGCTGTCTCTCTCGCTCCTGCTCTGGCCGTGTGAGGTGCTCGCTCTCCCTTCGCCTTCTGCCATGATTGTAGGTTTCCTGAGGCCTCCTGGAAGCCGAGCAGATGCCAACCTCATGCTTCCTGTACAGCCTGCAGAACGATGAGCCAATGAAACCTCTTTTCTTTACAAGTTATCCGGTCTCAGGTATTTCTTTACAGCAGTGTGAGAACAGACTCATACAGGGAGTGAGGACTTCTCTGATCAAAGGAAAGCAGCCACCTGGTTTTTGTCCAGTGGTTCACTGAAAATGTTTTACTGAATAAAACTTTTCCTAACTAGCAAGAATGGTCTAGAAGCAGATTGCTCATATAATGGAAGAAGTCCTCTTGAGGCCAAGATAGTCACTGATGCCTTGACTTAGAACAGCAAAGCCACTACCGGAAAACCTGAACGCGCAAGATCGCAGTTCACCATTCAGAGCAGAGGCCTGTAGCCCTTCGAGGCCCGAAGCCAACGAATGCCGGAGGAGAGTTTTATTGCAGGAACTTGAATTTAACCAGCTGGAACTCTTTTTAAACAATCATCCTATTCATATATTTAAAATAAATTGTGCATCTTTTAGCAGGCAGTCAGCGTTTCATTATTAAGATGGAAGATGGGACAGAGTGTTCTTGGCTGCGCTGATCCCAGAATCCCAGGCTCCTTTTCAGGGGCGCTTAGCATGTGGTAAAGACATTTGCGAAGGTAAGTGTGTTTCAGGCCTGTCAGATTGGAGCCCGCATACCTACACAGCAAGCAGCCGCCGGTCAACTGGGCGGCACAAAGGGAGACCTTTCCAAGGTGATGTCATTTTCTCCTGACGTTCTACCAGGAGCCTGTAAGGAGCAAGAAAGTTGGAAAGAAAAAGGACGTTTTAGAAGGTTTAGTGGATTTACCAAAATCTTCTGGTAACAAATAATAAAATATTTCATAGAGCTACAATAGTTGAAACAGTGTGAAGTGGTTAAAAAAGGAGCAGTTCCAATAGATTGTTTTTTTTAAATAGACTTTAAGATACATAGGAAGTAAACATAAAAGGGAAAAGGAAGCTTATTCCTTGAAAACAACCAATACTATTATATGAAACCTGACAAGTTTTACCATGAAAAAGTATACACAATTAAAAATGAATATGGAGAAATAACCCCTGGTACCAAAACCTGACAAGTTGGCACAAAAAATTGTACAGATCAATCTCTTTTCTTTTTTCTGAGACAGAGTCTCGTTCTTGTCGCCCAGGCTGGAGAGCAGTGGTGCGATCCTGGCTCACTGCAACCTCCACCTCCTGGGTTCAAGCAAGTCTCCTGCCTCAGCCTCCCAAGTAGCTGGGATTACAGGCACCCGCCACCATGCACAGCTAATTTTTGGTATTTAGTAGAGATGGGGTTTCACCATGTTGGTCAGGCTGGTCTCGAACTCCTGACCTCAGGTGATCCACCTACCTTGGCCTCCCAAAGTGCTGGGATTACAGGCATGAGCCACCGTGTCCGGCCTCTTTTCTTTTTTTCTTTTTTTTTTTTTTTGTTTGGAGCCAGGGTCTTGCTCTGTCACCCAGGCTGGGGTGCAGTGGTGTAATCACCTCTCACTGCAGCCTCAACCTTATGGGCTAAATTGATTCTCCCACCTCAGCCTCCTGAATAGCTGGGACTGCAGGTGCACAACCATGCTTAGCTAAATTTTTTATTTTTTGTTGAGACAGGATCTCATTTTGTTGCCCAGGCAGGTCTCAAACTCCTGTGCTCAAGCGGTCTGCCCACCTTGGCATCCCAAAGTGCTGGGATTACAGGCCTCCCAGCCAGATCAATCTTTCTTTTGAATGTTGACATAAAAATCCTAAATAAAATATTAGCAAATTCTATTCATCAATATTTAAGCCATAGTTTTATCACAGGAGTGTAAGAGTAGTTAAAAATTTGGAAAATTTGGTCCTGTAATTTACTGCATTAATACGATAAAGGTTATAAAAAAACATATATAATTATCTTCAATGCTTCTCAAACTTTGATGTATATAAGCGTCACCTGAGGATCCTTTAATGCATATAAGAATAAAAAAATGCATATTCATGGCAGCACTCAGTGACTGACACCTGTAATCCCAGCATTTGGGAGGTCGAGGCTGGTGGATCACTTGGGGTCAGGAGTTTGAGACCAGCCTCGCCAACATGGCAAAACGCTGTCTCTACTAAAAATACAAAATTAGCTGGGCGTGGTGGCTCATGCCTGTAATCCCAGCACTTTGGGAGGCCAAGGCAGGTGGATAGCCTGAGGTCAGGATGTTGTAACCAAGCGAGTTGTAGAGAAACGCCACACTCTGAGACTAATTCAGGAGTCCTTTATTGCCGGCGACTGAGAGACGGCTAGCGCGCAAGATTCTCTCGGCCCCGAAGAAAGGGCTAGATTTCTTTCTTTCTTTTTTTTTTTTTTTTAATGAAGTCCAATCTATCAATTTTTCCTTTTATGAATCATGCTTTTTGTGTTGTTATTTTTTTTTTAAATTTATGAAGTATTTATTGATCATTCTTGGGTGTTTCTCGGAGAGGGGGATATGGCAGGGTCATAGGATAATAGTGGAGAGAAGGTCAGGAGATAAACACATGAACAAAGTTCTCTGGTTTTCCTAGGCAGAGGACCCTGCGGCCTTCTGCAGTGTTTGTGTCCCTGGGTACTTGAGATTAGGGAGTGGTGATGACTCTTAAAGAGCATGCTACCTTCAAGCATCTGTTTAACAAAGCACATCTCACACCGCCCTTAATCCATTTAACCCTGAGTTGACACAGCACATGTTTCAGAGAGCACGGGGCTGGGGGAAAGGCCATAGATGAACAGCATCCCAAGGCAGAAGAATTTCTCCTAGTCAGAACAAAATGGAGTCTCCTATGCCCACCCCTTTCTACACAGATACAGCAACAATCTGATCTCTCCTTCCTTTCCCCACACTTCCCCCCTTCTTTTCAACAAAACCGCCATCGTCCTCATGGCCCGCTCCTGATGGTCGCTGTCTCTTCGGAGCTGTTGGGTACATCTCCCAGACCGGGCGGCCGGGCAGAGGCGCTCCTCACCTCCCAGACAGGGCGGCCGGGCAGAGGCGCTCCTCACCTCCCAGACAGGGCCGCAGGGCAGAGGCGCTCCTCACCTCACAGACGGGGCCGCCCGGGCAGAGGTGCTCCTCGCTTCCCAGACGGGGCCACCCGGGCAGAGGCGCTCCTCACTTCCTCCCAGACGGGTGGCCGCCAGGCAGAGGCGCTCCTCACCTCCCAGACGGGGCGGCCGGGCAGAGGCGCTCCTCACTTCCCAGAGGGGGCAGCCGGGCAGAGGCGCTCCTCACTTCCCAGACCGGGCGGCTGGGCAGAGGCGCTCCTCACTTCCCAGACGGGGCGGCCGGGCAGAGACGCTCCTCACTTCCTCCCAGACGGGGTGGCGGCCAGGCAGAGGCGCTCCTCACCTCCCAGACGGGGCCGCCCGGGCAGAGGTGCTCCTTGCTTCCCAGACGGGGCCGCCCGGGCAGAGGCGCTCCTCACTTCCTCCCAGACGGGTGGCAGCCAGGCAGAGGCGCTCCTCACCTCCCAGACGGGGCGGCCGGGCAGAGGCGCTCCTCACTTCCCAGAGGGGGCAGCCGGGCAGAGGCGCTCCTCACTTCCCAGACCGGGCGGCCGGGCAGAGGTGCTCCTCACCTCCCAGACGGGGCGGCTGGGCAGAGGCGCTCCTCACTTCCCAGATGGGGCAGCCAGGCAGAGGCGCTCCTCACTTCCTCCCAGACGGGGTGGCGGCCAGGCAGAGGCGCTCCTCACTTCCCAGAGGGGGCGGCCGGGCAGAGGTGCTCCTCACTTCCTCCCAGACGGGGTCGCGGCTGGGCAGAGGCACTCCTCACCTCCCAGACGGGGCGGTCGGGCAGAGGCGCTCCTCCCTTCCCAGACGGAGTGGCCAGGCAGAGGCGCTCCTCACTTCCCAGATGGGGCAGCCGGGCAGAGGCGCTCCTCACTTCCTCCCAGACGGGGTGGTGGCCAGGCAGAGGCGCTCCTCACCTCCCAGACAGGGCGGCTGGGCAAAGGTGCTCCTCCTCTCCCAGACGGGGCAGCCGGGCAGAAGTGCTCCTCACTTCCTCCCAGACGGGGTGACGGCCGGGCAGAGGCGCTCCTCACCTCCCAGACGGGGCGGCCGGGCAGAGGCGCTCCTCACTTCCCAGACGGAGTGACCAGGCAGAGGCGCTCCTCACTTCCCATATGGGGTGGCGGCCGGGCAGAGGCGCTCCTCACTTCCCAGATGGGGCAGCTGGGCAGAGGCGCTCCTCACTTCCTCCCAGACGGGGTGGCGGCCAGGCAGAGGCACTCCTCACCTCCCAGACGGGGCGGCCGGGCAGAGGTGCTCCTCATCTCCCAGACGGGGCAGCCGGGCATAGGTGCTCCTCACTTCCTCCCAGACGGGGTGGCAGCCAGGCAGAGGCACTCCTCACCTCCCAGACGGGGCGGCCGGGCAGAGGCGCTCCTCACTTCCCATACGGGGTGGCGGCCGGGCAGAGGCGCTCCTCACTTCCTCCCAGACAGGGTGGCGGCCAGGCAGAGGCGCTCCTCACTTCCCAGACGGGGTGGCGGGGCAGAGGCACTCCTCACCTCCCAGACGGGGCGGCCGGGCAGAGGCGCTCCTCACTTCCCATACGGGGTGGCGGCCGGGCAGAGGCGCTCCTCACTTCCCAGATGGGGCAGCCGGGCAGAGGCGCTCCTCACTTCCTCCCAGACGGGGTGGCGGCCAGGCAGAGGCGCTCCTCACTTCCCAGACGGGGCGGCCGGGCAGAGGTGCTCCTCACTTCCTCCCAGACGGGGTGGCGGCCAGGCAGAGGCGCTCCTCACCTCCCAGACGGGGCGGCCGGGCAGAGGCGCTCCTCCCTTCCCAGACGGAGTGGCCAGGCAGAGGCGCTCCTCACTTCCCATAGGGGGTGGCAGCCGGGCAGAGGCGCTCCTCACTTCCCAGATGGGGCAGCTGGGCAGAGGTGCTCCTCACTTCCTCCCAGACGGGGTGGCGGCCAGGCAGAGGCACTCCTCTCCTCCCAGACGGGGCGGCCGGGTAGAGGCACTCCTCACTTCCCAGATGGGGCAGGCTGGCAGAGGCACTCCTCACTTCCTCCCAGACGGGGTGACGGCCAGGCAGAGGCGCTCCTCACCTCCCAGACGGGGCGGCCGGGCAGAGGTGCTCCTCATCTCCCAGACAGGGCAGCCGGGCAGAGGTGCTCCTCACTTCCTCCCCGACGGGGTGGCAGCCGGGCAGAGGCGCTCCTCACATCCCAGACGATGGGCGGCCGGGCAGAGGCGCTCCTCATTTCCCAGCTAGGGCGGCCGGGCAGAGGGGCTCCTCACATCCCAGACGATGGGCGGCCAGGCAGAGATGCTCCTCACTTCCTAGACGGGATGGCGGCGGGGCAGAGGCTGTAATCTCAGCACTTTAAGAGGCCAAGGCAGGAGGCTGGTAGGTGGAGGTTGCAGCGAGCCGAGATCACACCACTGCACTCCAGCCTGAGCACCATTGAGCATTGAGTTAGCGAGACTCTGTCTGCAATCCCAGCACCTCGGGAGGCCGAGGCAGGCAGATCACTCGAGGCCAGGAGCTGGAGACCAGCCCGGTCAACACGGCGAAACCCCGTCTCCACCAAAAATACCTAGATTTCTTTTTATACCGTGGCCTAACTAGGGGAGGGGGAGTTTAGCTGAAACAATTTTTACAGAAGCAGAACAGGCAAAAAGTTAAAAAATTAATTGGTTACAGAAGTAGTTACAGAAAATATAAACAGTTCCAGGTGCAGGGGCTTAAACTATCACAAAGAGATAAAGGCAGGGGCTTTAGATGCCATCCACCGAGCGTCCCCAGGAGCTGCTGGTTCAGCTTGCCTCAATATCTTCTCAGTAAGTGCATTCCTGGACGTGCATGGAGTCAGCTTGCACCAGTTATGCCCTTAAGGGAGGGAGGTAAAGGGGCTGTAAGTGAAGGAACTAAAATGGAGTCTGTCCGGCTTTCTCAGCTATGAGAGACAATCAGGTTAAAACAAGGTAGGGTATCACAAGGAGTTCAAGACCAGCCTGGCCAACAGAATGAAACCCCGTCCCTACTAAAAATACAAAAAATTAGGTGGGCGTGGTGGCAGGCGCCTGTAATCCCAGCTACTAGGGAGACTGAGACAGAAGAATTTCTTGAACCCAGGAAGCAGAGGTTGCAGTGAGCCGAGATCATGCTGTTGCACTCCAGCCTGGGCAACAAGAGCGTAACTCCGTCTCAAAAAAAAAAAAAAAAAAAAAACAAAAAAACTCGATGTAATCTTAGACTGGCCAAGTATGGTGGCTCATACCTGTATTCCCAGCATTTTGGGAGGCCAAGGTAAGAGGACTGTTTGAGACCAGCCTGGGCAACATAGTGAGGCCCCATCTCTACAAAAAAAGAAAAACAGAAAATTAGGCATGGCTAAACGATAAAATAGTGTTCTAGTTGAATTTATACGTATATGCATATACATATAAATACAGATCTAAAACTTCAATATGGCAAATAACATTATCCAGGCAAAATAATAGCAAAATACATGACAGACAAGGAGTAAATGTGCCAAATATATAAAAAGCTACTTTAAATAGAGGAAAATGGTCAAAGAACAAGTCATTCACTGAGGAAGAAATCCAGATTGCCCGTAAACACAAGCAATGGAGCTCAAAGAAACACACATGATAGCAAATATCTGGTTGAGTATTGTTTATCTGATTGACTTTTTAAAAAATTAAAATATCCATTTTTGGTATGTAGAATCAGACACCCACACATATGTTTTAAGGAAGGCTTAGTGCTGAGTGGTGTTTTACAAAGGGTTGCAAAATGCTATCATGCATGATCCCATTTAATCTTCATAGCAATTCCATGAAGTAGGAAGGTGAGATGTTATCCATTTTACAAACGATGAGTTTTGGATTCAGTGATGTTACCTTCCCAATGTCATGGAGATAGTAAGGGGTTAACTTGTAATTTGCTGAATGTTTATTACATTATCGCTTTCTTTGGGCCATCATGATTAACTTTTTTTTCAATGAATTTCCATTACTTCAAAAATTTCAGAATTATCGATACTAACATATTATGCTCTTATTTCAGGGGAAGATACATTGAATGTCTTAGGAATCTCCAATTTGGTTTCTTAATGAAACAATCTATTCAAGGTAAAGCACAATTGATAGCTTAAATATCTAAAAGGAATGTGAAAATGACTGCATTGTATTACTTCTTTAGTATTACAAGGAAGCTGTGAGTTGCAGTACCACAGACATTTTAATGTATTTTAAAAATTTGTGAAGTTGATTAATTAATTGGTTAATTTCCTCCTTCAACAAGTATGTTTTGAGGGTCTACTGCGGGACATGCAGTTTTCTTGACCCTGGAGATGCAGAGATGAGCAAAACAGGCAAAATTGCTGTCTGCATGGAGCTGAGCTTCTAAATTTATTTTTGACATATGATAAAATAATGTTTGTGCTAGTCGAAGTATAAAATATATGACTGTACCGCCAATATTTTATGTAATTCAAACAAGATAAAAAGCAGATAATTCAATAAGCACACATTGCTTATTTTTTAAAGTATACAAAGATGCTCACTAGCTTTGCCTGAAAATTAAATCTGGGATTGTAGGTATGTTAAGATATCCTGCTAGAGGTTAAGTTTATATTTTGTTCCTCCTATTCTTTGTGGTGTTTTTTGTCTGTGTGGAGACCAGTCTCACTCTGTGACCCAGGTTGGTCTCGAACTCCTGGGCTCCTGCCTTGAGTGGCTGTTGGGATCCTCCCACCTAGGCCTCTCAAAGTGCGGGTATTACAGGCATGAGTCACCACACAGCCCCTCCCCTTTCAAGAAGGTGCCACCAGCCTGGGCAACATGGCAAAACCCCATCTCTACAAAAAATAAAATTAGCTGGGTGTGGTGGCGCTGCCTGTCGTCCCAGCTACGTGGTGGACTACTTGAGCCTGGGAAGTTGAGGCTGCATTGAGCCGTGATTGCGCCACTGCACTCCAGCCTGGGCAACAGAGTGAGACCTGTCTCAAAAAAAAAAAAAAAAAAAAAAAAAAAGGCCAGGCGCGGTGGCTCACACCTGTAATCCCAGCACTTTGGGAGGCCAAGGCGGGTAGATCACCTGAGGTCAGGAGTTTGAGACCAGCCTGGGCAACATGGCGAAACCCCGTCTCTACTAAAAATGCAAAGATTAGCCGGGCGTGGTGGCGGCGCCTGGAATCCCAGCTACTTGGGAGACTGAAGTAGGAGAATCGGTTGAACTCGGGAGCAGAGGTCGCAGTGAGCCGAGACCGCGCCATTGCATTCCAGCCTGGTCAACAAAAGCGAAACTCGGTCTCAAAAATAAAATAAATAAATAAGAAGGGCAAGTGGGCGTTGAGCTTGGAGAAAGGAATGTGCCAATGGCCTGGGCCAAGGGAAGGTAATTAGATCCCCTTTGTTGCAAAAGGTTTAAAAGAAAAAACTCTGACCAACCCTGTGGAGAGAAACAGCGGACCTTAGTTTTGGTTCTGGGAAGCTGGGATCAGAACAGCTTCTGGGTGTCCAGGGTCAGCTCACCTGGGGCGTGGTCGTGCGAATTCACCGCACAGAGGCCGGCCCCAGTGGCCCTGTTGGCTCAAGGAGCAGCCGGCCAGAGCACGGACTCCCCTCCTGCCGTCCACGCCCATTCTGACCGCCAGGCGGCGCCTTGGTGCCTGGTGCCAGAGGCCGCAGGACCAGCAGTGGCCAAGACCGGCGCTTACAGTCCCAGAGATCAGAGGGGACGGTACAGCCGTGGTTGGTGGGGACCCAAGCAGCTGTCTGTTGGATGGGAGCACGGAAGAGGGTGAGAGGACACTGCTTACTTGGTGATTGAAAAGATTATATTTTTTGAGCTGGCCACTAATTATTGGCTCAAGGCAAAAAACTGTGTGACACAGCTGGAATATTATCGACCTTTCCCCACCTGTATACAAGCACATGTGAGCTTGGGGTGTGTGTGCTGGTGGGAGGTGGGGGTGTCTCTCAGCCCCTTGGATTTGATAAAAGCTCAGCTTGGGGCCCTATTCCACTCCCTGAGGAGTTTCAAGCCCTGCCCAAGATCTCAGCAGCTCCGAATGCAGCGGCTTTCTCCACCTCACTGTGCAGTGTGGCCCCTGGGGGCAGTGTGGCTCTGAGGGCAGGAGTCAGACTGTGAGGCTCAGGCTCTCCTTAATCCCCCGTCCCCCAAAGGGCCCACCCTGACAGGAAAGGGGACTCACATCTCAGCAAATTCACCAACAAGTCCCTGAGATGCACCTTGTGCCAGGATCCCACCTCCTTCTTGGTCTCTGCTGGCCTTGGATGATCCTCCTACCCTCCCATCTCACCAGTGCCTCCTCCCCTGGCTTCCCTGTTCCCCTTCTCTTTGTTCTGTCTCCCTCTCCGGAGCAGAGCCAGTCTCTTCCCCATCTCGTGGAAAACTCAGCTGGCCTCTCCTGATGACTGGGTGCCTGTGCCCTTTCGCGTTCTCAAACCACAACTTTTCCAGGTGTTTCTACTTCAAGACAGCGGCCCTCCTAAGAGGATCCCAGCTGTCAATTGTTGAGCTAATAACACATTCACTGCCGTTCACCAAACGCCAGATCTTTGAAGTAAGAAGTTCATTAGGGACAAGCTATTTGATATCAGTCTTTTACTTCATAACCATTGGTCATATGCACAAACATTTTCTCTTAGCCTCTGGATATGCAGTTGGAGGTTTGTTAGTGATGGATATTTCAGAGGTTAAAAGGTGAAGACCATTTCCAGAAGTTACAAAACAACCCTTAAAATTCTATAGTGAATTGGGCTGGGCACGGTGGCTCACACCTGTAATCCCAGCACTTTGGGAGGCAGAAGTGGGAGGATCAGTTGAGTTCAGGAGTTCGAGACCAGCCTGGCCAACATGGCAAACTCCCATCTCTACTAAAAATACAAAAATTAGCTGGGCGTGGTGGCAATGCCTGTAATCCCAGCTGCTCGGGAGGCGGGGAGAATCGCTTAAGCCCAGGAGGCGGAGGTTGCATAGTGAGCTGAGATTGCACCACTGCACTCCAGCCTGGGCAACAGGGTGAGACTTTGTCTCCAAAAAAAAAAAAAAAAATCTATAGTAAATTGTATAGTTTAAATGGTAAATTAGCAGGGTGCAGTGGCTCACATCTGTAATCCCAGCTACTCGGGAGGCTGAAGCAAAAGGATGGCATGAGCCTGTGAGTTCAAGGCTGTAGTGAGCCATGATCACGCCGCTGCACTCCAGCCTGGGCAACACGGCAAGATCCTTTTCAAAAAATGGTAAAGTACGTGGTATGTGAATTATATCCCAGTTAAGCTATTATAAAAGATAAAAATGTCACTGGCAGCTCGGCACTGTCCTCCCTGGACCAGCCAGGCTGTCGTGGCATATGAATTTCCCACTGTTGCTCTAACAAGTTACCAAAACGTCGTAGCTTCGAACTGCACGGATTTATCTCACATTTCTCGTGGATGAGAGGTCCAACATGGGTTTCATGGGCAAAATTAAAGTGTTGTTAAGGCTGCACTCCCTTCTGGAGGCTCCAGGAGAAAATCTGCTTCCTTGCCTTTTCCAGCTCCTGTGGCCGCCCACATTTTCCTTGACTTGGGTCCCCTTCCTCCGTCTTCAAAACCAGCAGCGTTGCATCTCCCTGCCTTTTTTCCACAGCCACTTTTTCCTCTGATGGACTCATCTGCCTCCCTCTTCCACTTTTAAGGACCCTTGTGATGACATCAGGCCCTACCAGACCACCCGGCGTCGTTTCCCCACCTCGGGGTCTGTATCCGTAACTCACTCGTGCAGGCCTTTTGCCATGTCACGTGACACATTCACAGACTCTAGGACTAGGGCGTGAGCTTCTTTGGGGACTCCGTGTTCTGCCTGTCACACATTGTGAGACTGCTGAGCCAATCCGGCAAATGATGGAAGGACCTGGAATTGTTGATAAGCAGCCTCTACTCCATCCCCAACAGCCAGCTGCCCTTGGGACCCACATCTTGCTGAGGGCCTGGGATTGATTGCACTTAGCATGGATGTTACTCCTTGGCTTCCAGGCCCCAGAGTTCTTTTTTTCTTTTTCTTTTTTTTTTTGAGATGGAATCTTGCTCTGTCGCCCAGGCAGGAGTGTGGTGGTGCCATCTTGGCTCATTGCAACCTCTGTCTCCTGGGTTCAAGCGATTCTTCTGCCTCAGCCTCCTGAGCAGCTGGGATTACAGGTGCCTGCCACTGCACCCAACTAATTTTTTATTTTTATTTTTAGTAGAGACAGGGTTTCACCATGTTGACCACACTGGTCTCAAACTCCTGACTTCAAGTGATCCACCTGCCTCGGCCTCCCAAAGTGCTGGGATTACAGGTGTGAGCCACCACACCTGGCCTCCAGAGTTCTTCTAAGCAGATCTTATAGTTACCCAGGATCCAGGGGACAGGCAAGGCCTGACTCCATGGTGGCCCAGCCTGGCCTGAAGGGGAGAATGTGGGTTTCCATTACTGAACAGGGGCATGTGGGCATTTGGGCAAGGTCAGCATCTGCCTCTTCACGTGCTCTCCAGCAAGGTGTCTGTGGACACAAGCCATGTGCATGGGGAGGCCTTTGCTGGGCAGGGAGCTGGGCCTCATGGGCAGGGCTGCTTGGCAGAGATGACCAGTGCTTCACCCGTACGTCCAGGAGGAGGCCATGTCTTAGCCCACTTTGTGCTGCTGTAACAAAATACCAGAGCCTGGGTAATTTATAAAGAACAGAAATTTATTTTCTCAGAGTTCTGGAGGTTGAGAAGTTCAAGAGCAAGGTGCCAGCAAGTCCATTGTCTGGTGAGGGTCTGCTCTCTGCTTCCAACATGGTGCCTTGAATGCTGCATCCTCTGGAGGGAGGAGTGCTCTGTCCTCACATGGCAGAAGCTGGAAGGGCAAAATGGAACCAAACTCCCTTTTTGATGAGGGAGTCAATGGCACCATCAAGCTCTTTTAGAATGGCATTAATCTGTTCATGAGTGCAGAGCCCTCATGACCTAAACACTTGCCATATTCCAACACCGTTGCTTTGGGAATTGAGTTTCCAACACACCTTTGGGGGACATATTCAGACCATAGCAGGCTGGAACCTCCAAGCATCCAGGAGGGAAGGCTTCTCGCTGGGACTGGGAACAGGGTGTCAGCCTGGGGCTGGGTGCAGCCTGCAGGGCCCAAGGATGCCCAGCAGGTGCACGCACTTTTATGACCCAGCTGCCTGCTGGCCCAGAGCTCTTCCCTGCCCCAGTCAGGGCCCAGCCATCACTAGCAGGAGGCTGTCTCCAGGGCGTCGGCCAGAGCAGAGTTCTCTCACCTCCCCAGCCTCAGTGGAGGAGGAGGAAGTGGCTGTGGCCTCCTGTGGAAGGGGTGGCGATAGGGGACTCTGGCAGTTCCAGCAACTTTGGCCACCTTGAGGCCTTCTAGGAGCTCTGTCTTCTGGGGGTCGTATACCCCACCAGCACCTGCAGTGCTGGGGTCACTGTGCACTGGTCAGCTGGCCTGACTGAGGCGCTGCCCCGTCTCCAGTGTCCCCACCAAAATACCTGGCTGCAGGAAGTGCAGTGCAGCTGTGTGCAGAGCCCAGGCGGTTTCTGTCTACCCTGGCGGGGGTGGAGCCAGGCATGGACACTGCTGCAGCCCTGGGAGCCAGGTTCTGGGGCAGTCATATTCCGGTCCCCATCCAGCCCTGGGACACTCACTTTGTCTGCTCAGCCTCGTTTAGGATGAAGCCCATCAAGGGCCTTCATGTTGGGGGTGAGGGGGTTCATCACAGAACCCGTGTACTACAGTCAACTGGCCAAGGGGTGGGCCCTTGACCCCAGCTAGGCCAACTGGGTCCACCCCTGGGTTTTTTTGTTTTTTGTTTTTAATCTGGAGTGCCTTTCCCCCTTCACTTCCTTTCTGATCTATATCCTGGGAGGTGAGAGGCATCATGGTTTTAGCTGATCTGAGAGAATGTGGCTGACCCTTGCTCCCTAAGCCAGAGAGTTGGTGCAGACGAAGTCCCTGTGGCCTTAGTGATGCTGATTCCAAGCCCCTGCCACCCCCAAAGGCACTTTTCTCCCAGTGCCTGAGGGCCTGGCTTCTTCCAGCAGAGCCATGGGAGTTGAGCGTCTCATTTGGGCGCCCCACCCTGCCCCCTCAGCAGACAGGCAGGGCCGGGCTGGGCCCAGGCCAGACTCCCCTCTCCCAGGAGCTCTTTGAGGAGCAGCAGGGCACAGACCAAGAGCGAGCACCTGGGGTTGGCAAGAAGAGACGGAGTCCCCTGGGCAGAGGGAGTCCAGCTTCCGGGGAGAAGTGGATCCTCCAGGGTCTAGGGCTGTGTTTGGGGAGCCAGCTCCACAGGGAGTCTGGGCACAACCTGGTGTGGTCTATTGGAACAGCAGGGCCTTGGACAGAAAGCTGTTAAAAAGCAAAGAGGGGCCCACGATCCAAAGGCCCAGTTCGTCTTTGCAAACAGTGGCCTGCCTCTTGGAAAGGCCCATGGTAACAGTTCTCCAACAAGAATCATGTCCTTTGGGTGTTTTGCTTTGCTTTTAAAAAATTTATAACCACATTGCAAACAATTGGAAGATTGAAAACCAACAAAAAAATCACCAGAAACCACTGTTCAAGTGTAGAAAAATGCTTATTTTAGTTAATTTTCTAGCCAGTGTGGTGGCCCATGCCTGTAATCCCAGCACTTCGGGAGGCTGAGGGGGGCGGATCACCTGAGGTCAGGAGTTTGAGAACAGCCTGGCCAACATGGTGAAACCCAGTCTGTACTAAAAATACAAAAATTAGCTGAGGATCGTGGTGGTGCGCGCCCGTAATCCCAGCTACTCCAGAGGCTGAGGCACGAGAATCGCTTGAACACGGGAGGCGGAGGTTGCAGTGAGCCGAAATTGCGCCACTGCACTCCAGCCTGGGTGACAGAGTGAGACTCCATTTCAAAAAAAAAAAAAAAGAAAAAATGTTCTAGCATGCAGTCTAGTACTGTGATAGAAGCAGGTTTGGGCTAGGTAACCTAAACCAGTGATTCTCAAGTGCAGTCCCAGGAACAGCAGCAGCACCTGGAAACTTGTTAGAAATGCCAGTTCTCAGGCCCTACCTCCGACCTTCCAAATTAGAACTGAGGGTGAGGTTTAGTAAGTTGTGTTTTAACAGATCTGAATGTGTTCTAGTTTGGCAACGACTGACTCAACACTTTGTAATTTCATGCAGTCCTACAGCTTCACCACCAGAGGGCACCAGGAGGCTGTGGTTTTCCCCTTAAAATTGCCAGCTTTTAGATTTCTCAGTGTCGGCCACAGACACTATTCAGACCTCACCGGACTTTAAAAATAAAGAATGACGGACGATATGTTGAGAATTATTGGCTAACCTTAAATACCACCATGTTTGGACCAAATTGTACTGTCACTGTGGTTAGTCCTTGCCCAACTGCAGAGCCAGTGTCTTTTGGTGGTGGGTGAACGCATTTGGTGGTACTTCTTTTGTTTGGAACATAAAGAAATGTAAAAGCACTGGGGTCAGAAACAAAGACAGTCTCCTATTAAAAGTCTGAATTCTTTATGGCCGGGCATGGTGGCTCATGCCTGTAATCCCAACACTTTGGGAGGCCGAGGTGGGTGGATTCCCTGAGATCAGGAGTTTGAGACCAGCCTGGCCAACATGGTGAAATCTCTACTAAAAATACAAAAAATTAGGCAGGCATGGTGGCAGTCACCTGTAATCCTAGCTCCTCGGGAGGCTGAGGCAGGAGAATCGCTTGAACCTGGGAGGTGGATGTTGCAGTGAGCTGAGATCGCACCATTGCACTTCAGCCTGAGCAACAAGAGTGAAACTTCATCTCACACACAAAAGTTTGTATTCTATATGGCCAGGTATGATGGCTCATGCTTGCAATCCTAGCACTTTGGGAGGCCGTGGTGGGTGCATCGCTTCAGCCCAGAAGTTTGAGACCAGCCTGGGCAACATGGCGAAACCCTGTCCCTACAAAAAAAAAAAAAAAATACAAAAATTAGCAGGGTGTGGTGTCATGTGCCTATAGTCCCAGCTACTCGGGAGGCTGAAGTGGGAGGATGGGTTGAGGCTTCAATGAGCTGAGATGGTGCCACTGCACTCCAGTTTGGGCGACAGAGTGAGATCCTGTCTAAAAAAAAAAAAAAAAGTTCTATAAAAGGCAGAATACAGTTCCACTGTGGCCACGCCTGTAATCCCAATACTATGGGAGGCCCAGGCAGGCGGATCATGAGGTCAAGAGATCAAGACCATCCTGGCCAACATGGTGAAACTCCGTCTCTACTAAAAATACAAAAATTAGCTGGGCATGGTAGCACGCCTGTAGTCCCAGCTACTCAGGAGGCTGAGGCAGGAGAATTGCTTGAACCCAGGAGGTGGAGGTTGCAGTGAGCTAAGATCGCGCCACTGCACTCCAGCCTGGCGATGGAGCGATACTCCGTCTCAAAAAAAAAAAAAACAAAGAAAAAGAGACTTATTATAGATGCAGTTGTTTGCCTCTCCTCCCATACCTGCTTCAAACAGTGTTTGGGTGCTGCATTAGCACCCAGTGGCCTTAGAAAGTGCCTTCAGAACAGTGGGCTCCAGGCAGGGAAGGCTCCCTTGGAGGTGGCCTTTGGGCCTCCTCAAGCTTCCCAGGGGTCTAGGAATGACCTGTGTGATCTAGCTTCCTGCCACTTCCTGGAGCATTTGACTTTCTTCTTCATGGCCCCCAGCACCCTTTTCTGAGAACACCACTGACCTCAGCAGTTTCTCTGAGTGGTTTGCGAAGCCCCCAGGCATGTGTGCCAAGGACCTCCCTGAGATGCCTGGGCTGCTCTTTCCGCTCACAGAGTTTTGTGGGGGTTTTAATACAATAAGCCATCAAAAGTACAGATTAGACTTTTTTAGAACTGCCTAAAGACACTTCCATTAAACTCCATTTCTTTTTTTTTTTTTTTTTTTGCTTTATTGTAACTGTGCCGTTATCCAAAACTCAGCCATAGACATGACGATTTATTCATTTGACAAACACTGAAATTTTTGGCAGGGTGGGGAACAAAGTCTGGGCTCTGTCACCTAGACTGGACTGCAGTGGTGCGATCGTGGCTCACTGCAGCCTTGACCTGCTGGGCTCAAGCGATCCTTTCCCCCTGCCTCAGTCTCCCAAGTAGCTGGGACTACAGGCCTGCATCACCACAGCCAGCTAATTTTTAAATTTTTTGTAGAGACAAGTTCTCCCTATGTTGCCCCGACTGGTCTTGAAATCCTGGGCTCAAGCAATTGGCCTACCTCGGCCTCCCAAAGTGTTAGAATTATAGGTATGAGCCACCATGCCCAGCCAACAAACATTTATTGAGCATTTAAAGTGTTCTAGGGGTCAGGTGCTGTGGCTCACTCCTGTAATCCCAGCACTTTGGGAGGCTGAGGCAGGCGGATCACCTGAGGTCAGGAGTTCAAGACCACCCTGGCCAACGTGGCGAAACCCTGCCTCTACTAAAAATACAAAAATTAGCCGGATGTGGTGGTGGGCACCTGTAATCCTAGCTACTTGGGAGGCTGAGGCATGAGAATCACTTGAGCCCGGGAGGCGGAGCTTTCAGTGAACTGAGATTGTATGCCACTACACTACAGCCTGGGCAACAGAGCAAGACTCCATCTCAAAAAAAAAAAAGTGTTCTAGGGTCTAGACACTGGACTTGCAGTGTGAACAAAACAAAATTCCACCCCATGGAATTTACATTCTGATGGGAAAGATAAGCAATAAACAAATAAGCACAGAATATGATGTCAGAAGGAAAAGAAAGCAGAGTGGGACGTACCAGGGTGTGGGCAGCGGGGAGAAGGCTTTCCAGATAAGATATTGGAAAAGGCATAACTGGGGGATTGGCTTTGGAGCGGAGATCTGAATGAAAAAGTAAGTGAATGCATCCTGAGAATGTCTAGGGAAACGGCTGTCCAGGCAGAGAGAACATCAAGTGCAAAGGCCCTGCAGTAGGACTCATCCCTTAGGCTTGCAGAGAGGGGAGTAGGACTGGAAGCAGGGAGATTCCCTCTCCATGCCCGGGCATCTCTTGCAGTTGCCCAGGCATGAGATGGAGGTGGCTGGAGCAGGGTGGGAGCAGAGCAGGGGCAAGATGTGGCTGGATCCAAGATGAGCTTGGAGGGTGGGGTGCCCAGCATCCGTGTCTGCATTATGTGAGTTACAACCTCTCTAGATATGGGTGGCTTCACGTATTCTCCTTAAAATTGTCTTTCAGTGATGTATATTATTGAAAAGATGATCACCTAGGAAAGACCGTAGCTTCCTATTCACCCTGTATCCAGTATACTTTGCCGGAGAAGCCCATGCATGTTACGCAAGTACTACTTTTTTTTTTTTTTTAGACAGAGTCCTGCTCTGCCACCCAGGTTGGAGTGCAGTGGTGCGATCTCAGCTCACTCCAACCTCCGCCTCCCAGGTTCGGCCTCCCAAGTAGCTGAGACTACAGGCATGCACCACCATGCCTGGCTAATTTTTGAATTTTTAGTAGAGACGGGTTTCACCATGTTAGCCAGGCTGGTCTTGAACCCCTGACGTCAAGTGATCCTCCCGCCTCAGCCTCCCAAAGCCATGTGCGTCCTATCGTTGGTCTTGCCACTTATTAAGTATTCACCTATGCCAACAGCAAAGACCTTTTCACAGCATCCGGCATCTGGTTCCCCACCCCACCCTCAGCCCTCTGAATTAGGTATTATCCCCATTTGACAGATAAGAAACTGCGGCTCAGAGGGGCCAAGATGTTTGTCTAACCACATGTGTTCTAAGATGTTTGTCTTCAGGCCTAAGGGTCAGAGATACTTTCCCATTACAGGAAGGGACCACAGAGGGGAAATGTTGCCAGAAGACAGATGGATGTGGTGGCCTAGGGGAAATGGGCTTTGCAGGATCATTAAGGAAGTCTTAAAACTTTGATAATGACAATGACAGAAATTGAGCAGCCATTTCTGTGGCTTTTTTTTTCTTTTTTTTTGAGACAGAGTCTCCCTCTGTCGCCCAGGCTGGAGTGCAGTGGCGCAATCTCAGCTCACTGCAAGCTCTGCCTCCCGGGTTCAAATGATTCTCCTGCTTCAGCCTCCCTAGTAGCTGGGATTACAGACATGCACCACAATGCACAGCTAATTTTTGTACTTTCAGTAGAGATGGGGTTTTGCCATGTTGGCCAGGCTGGTATCGAACTCCTGACCTCAGGTGATCCGCCTGCCTCAGCCTCCCAAAATGCTGGAGTTACAGGAGTGAGCCACCGCGCCCAGCCCTGAACAGCCATTTCTGTAGCTTTTGGACGTGAAGATGTGCAGGGAGGAAAGCCGGTGTGGGAAGGAGCGCTTCCTGCAGGGGTGGGGGAGTTCTCTTCTTCTTCATGTGCCAGCTGCTCCCTTAGAAGAGACCTCTCCTGGGCAGTGTCTTGGAAGGTAGGGTGGCCAGCATCCATCAAGGGACAGAAGCTAATGTCCCCAGGCCAGCCACGTTGGTTTTACTTGCTGATAACAGAATGTGATCCTCTGCCCCTTCTGCAAACAGCCCTCCAGCAAACTTCTGCGAGCACCTGGGACATTCCAGGAACTGGGCTAGACGTCGGGAACACCAAAACAAGAAAGGCCCCATTCCTGCCCTTGAGGGAGTTGCAACTACCTTTGGGGTATAGCAGAGCATCTTGGCTCTGCCCAAATGGGACCGCTTTTATGGACCAGGGAGCTCATGGCTCTTCGTAGGCACTGACAAGCACAAGGACCCGTGTTGCTTGGCTGGTGGAGATGGAGAGTTTGCAGGATGTGTTGGATAGGGAATGAGAACACTGTGAAGACAGAAATAAGCATTTAAAGAGGAAGGAGGGAGTGGCCTGGGGTCATCTGCCACCCTCCGCCTCTGCCCCTCCCCACCCACCTGTATTGACTTCGTGCTCAAAGGCCACAGCAGCTGGTGGCAGTAGCTGATGCGACAGCTCATGTGATACAAAGACCACAGATTCAGCCCAGCAGCACCACTTAGACAGCGTGAGACTCAGAATCCTCCCCCACTGCAGCCCCAGAGCTGGGCACCCCGGGAGCTCAGGAGGACCCAGTGCAGGGCTGCGTCCCTGGGGGGAATTGCCAGCATGCAGGGTCCAGGGTGGTCTCTGAGGGCTGTGAGCCGTGGACTATCAACCTGAAGGAAAAGGGAAGAAAGCGAATGGGCTTGTCCTGTTCACAGGTGAGGTGGCTCTGGCATTTCCCTGAAGCCATGGAGGTGACCGTGAGGAGGCGGCACAGTCCTCCAGGCTGTTGTGATTTGGGTATCACTGTTTATGGGACTGAGATTTAGCTCGCAGTTTGGGAAACCCAGGCACTTGGGTGGCAGAGGTGCGTGACCTGGTCTCATAGTGACCACAGCTCTCTACCAGTCAGGCTGAGAGTGAGGACATGGGTCATCTCATGCCATCTTTGTAGCAGCCCCCACGAGGTAGTACTATGATTGTTTCCAGTTTACAGAAGCTGAGGTTTCACTTGGCCAAGTTCCGCTAGAAACAGGAGTGGTGCCAGGAATGACCTGACCACCTGACACCTTGGTGTGGGTCCCCCTCCCCTGTATGCAGCTTAGGGAACATCGCTCCTGGAAAACATCTAGTCTCACACACAGTGTGGGGCTCTGAGTGCAGGAGTCTTTATTCTAAGAGTCTTTCTTCCATTTTGAAGTAACTTTTTTTTTTTAAATCACAGCTTTATTTTGATATAGTTCACACACTGTACACTTCACCCATTTAAAGTGTACAATTCAATGTTGTTGGTTTTTTTTGTTTTTTTTTTTGCGACAGAGTCTTGCTCTGTCGCCCAGGCTGGAGTGCAGTGGCGCGATCTCTGTTTACTGCAAGCTCCGCCTCCCAGGTTCACGCCATTCTCCTGCCTCAGCCTCCCAAGTAGCTGGGACTACAGGCGCCCGCCACCACGTCCGGCTAATTTTTTGTATTTTTAGTAGAGACGGAGTTTCACCGTGTTAGCCAGGATGGTCTCGATCTCCTGACCTCGTGATCTGCCCACCTCAGCCTCCCAAAGTGCTGGGATTACAGGCGTGAGCCACCGCACCAGGCCTTTTTTTTTTTTTTTGAGACAGAGTCTCGCTCTGTCACCCAGGCTGGAATGCAATGGTATGATCTTGGCTCACTGCAACCTCCACTTCCCGGCTACAAGTGATTCTCCTGCCCAAGCCTCCTGAATAGCTGAGATTACAGGAACCCGCCACCACACTCGGCTAATTTTTTGTATTTTTGGTAGAAATGGGGTTTCACCATGTTGCCCAGGCTGGTCTTGAACTCCTGGCCTCAAGTGATCCACCCGCTCAGCCTCCCAAAGTGCTGGGATTACAGGTGTGAGCCACCATGCCTGGCCTGTGTTTTGTATCTTTACAGAGTTGTGCAACCATCACTACGATCAATTTGAGGCTGTTTTCCTAACCTTGGAAGAATCCTGTACCTATCAGCAGTTACTGCCTATTTCACCAGCCCCACTCCAGCCCTGACAGCCACTGACATGCTTTCTGGGTTTTCAGACCTGCCTATTCATGACCTTTCATATGAAAGGATTCATAATTGTATGTAGCCTTTTGTGTCTGGCTTCTTTAATTTAGCATGATCTTTTCTTTTTTTTTTTTTTGAGATGGAGTTTTCCTCTTGTTGCCCAAGCTGGAGTGCAGTGGTGCGATCTCGGCTCACTGCAACCTCCGCCTCCTGGGTTCAACTGATTCTCCTGCCTCAGCCTCCTGAGTAGCTGGGATTATAGGCGGGCGCCACCACGCCTGGATAATTTCTTGTATTTTTAGTAGAGACAGAGTTTCACCATGTTGGCCAGGCTGGTCTCGAACTCCTGACCTCAGTTGCTCCACCCGCCTCGGCCTCCCAAAGTGCAGGGATTACAGGCATGAGCCACCGTGCCCAGCTTCTTTTCTTTTCTTTTTATTTTTTCTTAGGCAGGGTCTTGCTCTGCCACCCAAGCTGAAATGCAGTGATGTGATCACAGCTCCCTGCAGCCTCAACCTCCTGGGCTCAAGCGACACTCCTGTCTCAGTATCCTGAGTAACTGGGACTACAGGCGTGCACCACCATGCTTGGCTGATTTGTTAAAAAACTTTTTGTAGAGATGGGGTCTCGCTGTATTGTCTAGAGTGGTCTCAAACCCCTGGGCTCAAGCAGTCCTCCCACCTTTGCCTCCCAAAGTGTTGGAGTTCAGGCATGAACAACTATGCCCAGCCCACATGATGTTTTTAAGGTTCATTTATGTTATGGCAGGAATCAGTACTTCATTTCTTTTTATTGTCAAATAATATTCTACTGCGTGGAGATGCCATATTTTATTTATTCACCAGGTGATGGACATTTGGGTTGTTTCTACTTTTTAATTATGTATGAATAATGCTGCTATGAACATTGTGTGTGTGAATTACCTCTTTATTGCAAACAATGTGAGTTCATGGGTGTGGGGCGTGTTTCTGTATCGCGGGGGTGTCTATGAGACAATCCCCGGGCCTGGGAAGAAAGTACGAGCATAGACAGATCATGCAGATATGGATATGTGCACATGCAATCTTATGATACAGACGTGGGCTGGGCGCGGTGGCTCATGCCTGTAATCCCAGCACTTTGGGAGGCCGAGGCGGGCAGATCACCTGAAGTCAGGAGTTTGAGACCAGCCTGGCCAACATGGTGAAACCCCGTCTCTACTACAAATATGAAAATTAGCCGAGCATGGTGGCAGATGCCTGTAATCCCAGCTACTTGGGTAGCTGAGACAGGAGAATCACTTGAACCTGGGAGGTGGAGGTTGCAGTGAGCCGAGATCGCACCACTGCACTCCAGCCTGGGTGATGAGAGTGAAACTCTATCTCAAAATAATAATAATAATAATAATAATGATGTGCTTATGTTTAATGTAGACATAAATCTATACCCACGTTTTTCCTGCTGGGCCGCATGTATCCAGGTGCTGAGCACCACTGTTGCTGTGGGTCGTGTGAAGGAGGCCCACCCCCGTGTGCTGAGGGCAGCCCTCCCATGGCGAATGGCTTGCCCAGAGGCGTCCAGTCCATCGGAGCCCAGAAGCCACTGCCACAGCTTGCTCGCCTTGACTCTCTTTGCTTGCACCCAGAATTCACACCAGCACTGGGCCCCTCAGTGTCCGGGAAGGAAGCCCGTGCTATGTCCACAGACCCACTGATGGGAAGACCAAGTGACGGGAGGGAGCGGAGCCCCGCAGGCCTTCCCAGGGCTCGAAGCTTACCCGAGGTTCTCTATCTCACCCCAGCATCCAAACGCCAGGATCCCAATGCAGATAGCCCCACCATGCCCGGCTAATTTTGATGCCTGTGCTTTCTGATCAGCCACCTCCACCTTGTCTGCCTTTGTCCCAGGGGAGTCCGTGAGTCCTTTGCAGAGCTGTCCCACCCCGTGGTGTCCCTCCAAGTGTGACGAGACTCTTGTCCACCCTCCTTGACTGTACAAGCAGGACACTTGGGAACCTTGTTTCTGTTCTGTTCACATCTGGAGACTCAAGGCTGTGCACAGGCCTGGGGATGACAGGCCTGCCCCTTCTCCAACTCTCCTCTGGCTCCTCGGGTGGAGGAGCAGTCGCTACAGATGTGTATTTCTCTGGGGATGCTTCACAGAGCCGCTTCTGCCCTCACGCTGGAGAAATGAAATAGTCGTCGAACTCCACAGAGAATTGGTCTGTGCTGCCTAGAACAATCCAGACCACCCCTACACACACACACACACACACACACACACACACACACACACACACACACACACACACACACACCCCATATGCTGGGCTGAAGTCTAAACCCCAGAGACTTTGGGAGAGGGCCAGGTTGCCATGAGGACAGGCAGTGGCCGGGGAGCCAGCCCCAGATGCAGATGAGTGTGGAACGGGCCCTATGCGATGAAGGGAGGTTTGGTGGTTTTAACCAGGTAAGGAGAAAGTCCTCAGATTATGTCAATGGCCCAGGAAGGACAGAGGAGGCCAGGAAGGAGCAAATGGCCCAAATTCCTTGTCTTTCTTCTGAAGGAGCCTGAAGTTATTGTGTGTGATTTTCATTTGGATAGCAATATAAATGTGTGTTTAATAATTTTCATGAAAAACCTTAAGGAACCTCCAACAGAATTAAACACTGGATGTCTATTTTCCAAATCATTGCAGAAGATAAAAGCAAGCACAACAGTCTACAGAAAACAAGTAAAATGGAACAAAAAATGTAAAAGAACCTTAAAAACAGAAAGTCAAAATTAAGATGAAGACATTGGTCCAAGCATAAGCAATAGTGTGAACAACTTAGGCCTCCTTAATAAAAGGCAAAATTTTTCAAATTACATATATTTTAACCTAATATATTATAAATACACCTAAATTTAAAAAAACCCACACACAAGAAGGGAAAGGATTAAAGCTTGGGAAAAGATATCAAGCACCAATAAAAATAAAATAGGGCTAATAATGTCCACATCAGACAAAACAGAATTTACTGAGAAGTACTTAGCATAAAATGAAGGAACTCTCTAAGTGCAGGCTACGTGGGTGCAGGCATGACCCCTGTTTGCTGAAATCTAGGTCTCTTCCATTTCCAGGCATGAGCAAGAAACAAACCTTTGGTATTTTAAGCCACTGAGATTTGGGGGTGGCTTGTTAGCATAGCATAACCCCCCATCTCCTGATAGATGTGTTAATACTGAACCTTCTGTACTGAATAACAACTATGTAACAATGAATGTAAGGAAAAAAATCACAGTGCATTTTCCAACATCATTATCAGTCTTCAGTGAATCAAAAACAGGGTCAGAAGATTGGGCCATGGTAATATAAAAGGTAAAATGGATTAAATATTTACAGAATTTTGAACTGCGTTAGTAGGTCTTCATATTTTCAAACTATCTGTGTGCTAGTTACAAAATTGATTAAAACATAGGAATCAATAAAGCAGAAAGTATACAAGCACTGAACCAATAATAGTGTACAAGCACTGAACCAACCTCAATAGTACTAAAGTTAATAATATGAATTAAACAAAAACTCCACTTGTTAGGGAAAAAAAATAGGTCAATAGACTATTTAGAAGCTAAGAACAGTGAAATTGCCACATATCAAAACTTTGGGATATCGATACAGTCATACTCTGGAATGTGTTCAGTTAAGCATTGAGAAAAGGTTCAGAAAATTAAAACCAATATAAATAAAATTATGAAGTAATAAATATACATGCGAAAATAAATAGATTAGAAAATAACAAAAAACAATTAAAAGCTTATATTCTGATAGCTGAAATAATTAAAAAGTTAATGAAATGGTCGAACTTCTCATCCTCACAACAAATTGGAATGTAATTTATTAAACAGTTTCTGGCTCCAAAGCTGGTTTTTTTGTTTGTTTGTTTTTTTTTTAAGACAGAGCCTCGTTCTGTTGCCCAGGCTGGAGTGCAGTGGCGTGATCGTGGCTCACTGCAGCCTCAGGTTCCCAGGTTCAAACAATTCTCCTGCCTCAGCCTCCTGAGTAGCTGTGCCACCCAGCTAATTTTTGTATTTTTAGTAGAGATGGGTTTTCACCATGTTGGTCAGGCTGATCTCAAACTCCTGACCTCAAGTGATCCACCTGCCTTGGCCTCCCAGAGTGCTGGCATTACAGGCGTGAGCCACTGTGCCCGACCTCAAAGCTGTTTTTGGAGGGGGCTCCATGCAGGGAGGTATCGACGTGGACCCAAACTCACAACACTCCAAAGTGAGACTGACAGACAATGCCAAGTCACGAAGAGGAGGAACTGAGACTAGAAGGAGCTGGAGAGGAGCAGCTGACCCTGCCTTGGCTTTTGGTTCATGGACCAAATGCCTCAATGAGGAATGAGTAAAAGCATTCACTTCTCCGTTCTTGGGGTCTCCACTCAGAGTCCCAGGACTGGTGGGCTGCCAGCCATTCCTCTCGTGCTCCCTGAGATGGCCAGGCTCTTTTCCTGCCATCTGATATTCTGCCATTTTCCCAGCATCTTTCTCCAACTAAGCACACAGATGGCAAATCACAAAAATGGCCAGGTGAGATGGGGTGCTCACACATGCCTTCAGGATACACAGAGAACAGATCTCTGAAATATATCTGCAAAAGGATCTAGAAGAAAGTCTCAGTAAACTGTGCTACGTTCGATGTTGAATGCGGGAGGACGTGGTCTCTGTGAATCAGGAGCTAAAATGAAAAGGCAACAGTGAGATCAAAAGGGAACCAGATAAGACAAAAGGGGAAAAGGATCAAATACAGAAAACTTACAAAGAGATAGAAAATGTGGTGGAAGATTGAATCAGAGGTGTGAAAAACAAACTGAAATTCTCGGACAGAGTATTCGGACAGAGTAGACCGTGGGGATGCTGGGGGTGAGGCGGGCTGCTCTAGGGCTGGTTTGCCCTGGAGAAGAACTGACTGGAGCTTGTCAGGAAACATTTCTCTTTCTGTCCCTTCACTGGACAACAAATGGCATCTGTCCAGGGCCTGGACCAGGATCGGATAGAGAACATCAGACACTCTGCCATCAGGGAGGGGACACTGTCAACTGGCACTCTCTGGGGCAGGCAGGGAGGACCAGTGATCCACCAGGAAAGCCCATTACAGCTATAAATGTGAGGTCACTCCCAGGATCAGACCTGCTAGTCACGCTGCGCCCACACTTCTGATGTGGTCAGTTTTGTCTTCTGCAACCAAGATAAGAAATTGCCTCTAGAGAGGTGGTATCCGCCCCTGCCCTGCTGCCTGGCCTTATCCCTGTGAGTAGGGAGTTGCTGGCCGACACTTCAACCAAGGCGCTCCTGTGCTGGGGGGTCACAACCTGCCCTGGCCCCTCCCACTTGCTGCTTGGGTTCTAGCCAATTGGACACACCAGCAGGAGGCTGGAAGGGAGGGGAGAAAGAAGCCGAGGTCTTTCTCATTCCACATCCCTGCAGGAGCTCCTGCCCCATGGCACAGCTCCTGCCAGACGACACCTCACCCAGCTCAGCTCTGAGGACGGCTCCCTCCCTTCGGCCCCAGGGAAGAAACTGGCTTTCCATTGGGCACCTCCCTCTCAGCTGCCCCCCGACTCCGGAAATTGTCACTTCCTTAAAGCTCTTCATGTGAACCATCGGAGTCAAATCTCGGTTTTTGTTTTGTGTTTTTTTTTTTTTTTTTTTTTGAGGCAAGGTTTCACTGTCACTCAGGCTGGAGTGCAGTGGTGCAATCTGGGCTCAGGTGATCTTCCCACCTCAGCCTCCCAAGTAGCTGGGACTACAGGTGGGCCCCACCCTGTCCAACTAATTTTTGTATTTTTTGTAGAGATGGGGTTTTGCCCTGTTGCCCAGGCTGGTCTTGAACTCCTGGCCTCAAGTGATCCGCCTACCGCGGCCTTCCAACATGCTGGGATTATAGGCATGAGCCACCATGCCCGGCCTCAAATCCCATTTCTAATGGGCCCGTCACTGATGCTTCCTCCCCACTTACCCCCCACAACTGAGGGTTGGGGCTGCTCAGCCTCCCCCTACCACTCTCCCGACTAGGCTAAGGGCTCTTCCTAAGGCACCAATGGGGTCTGGATATTGAGGCTTCTCTGATCACCCCTAGGGCACCTCACCCATGCAGAGCCCTATCTCCCACCACCCTTGCAGGTCGTGACTGTCAGGGGAGGCCCTCTTGCTTGTTTGGCAGGGAAGGCAGGCTCCCAGACCACTTGCTGTAGGCCTGGTGATACCGCCCCACCTCGCCAGGGCCCACACCACCTCCGTGGCAGGTGCACCACCTCTGCCCCATGGGCGCTGCCTCTCAACGTGATGTCCTCAGATGAGCTTGACAGACTGGGCCTTTCCTCCAGGCGTGTGTGGGGGCCCAAGGTAGGCTTCCCAGCGCTGCTGGGCCAGGGTTTCCACATGTCAATAGCTGCGACACCAGGGACCAGGCATGCCCGGCAACTCCTCCCCGTGGGCCCCCTGACTCCCCCAGTGGCTGCGCTGCTGGAAAGGCAATGAGGCCCTCCAGCCCCCGAAACTCTCTTTGCGTCTGCTGTGCTCTGGCCTGCCCAGCCCCGTGGCGTTTCCCAGGAACTCTTCTACAATTGGTCTTAGCTAAAAGGCCAAGAGGCGATCAAGATGAGTCTTTCCGCACTGCAGAGATGGCCGTTTTGAGAGGACCGGGACTCCAGCGAGCCCCGCCTGGGTGCTGTTTCTCTAAGCTGGCCCTGGCTGTTGTCACCTCAGGTGGGAAAGAAGCCACAAGTGCTCCAGGCAGCTTGGGTATTAGAGGCTCCCCGAGAGGAAGGAGGCCAGGACAGAGGCCCAAGGCTGGAAGCTCTCAGGTAACAGCACCTGGGCATCTCTGGAGGTGTCAAAACACTTCCCGTTAGTTATTGAATATTTGTCAATCCTTCTGGGCTTTCCTGAGGAAATCCCTGGCTGGGACAACATATTCCAGTTGCTGCTGAGGAAGCAGTTGCAGGACTTCAGGTCTGGATGTAAAAGGGGAGGACTGACTGTATGGCTGTATCCTAAAGCGACAGGCGGAGGGGCTGGCCTTGACAGCGGAGGGCCGTGCTTTTTGTTTACAGGCAAATACGCAGGACAAGAGCACTTAGGAGGACGGCATGTGTAGCTTGGGCCTGAGAGGCCTTACTGGCCCAGAATACTGGCAGCCCAGGCACTGTCCACAGGGAAAACCCTTGAGCTTCTAGTGGGGGTTCCCTAGATCCCAGAATTCACCATCCCTTCTGCCTCTGGGCCTTGAGAAGATGTGCCTGCCTTGCCACCAGCAAAGCTGGCAGTGTCAACTTCTGCCACCCCCTGCTCCCTCCCTGGTCTGTAAGGGGTCTGCAGACAGCACAAGGAGCTGGGGCACTCACTGGCGAGGCTCGGGTGCTGGAGCCCTCAGCGTCAGTGATGCGGGCCCATGATCTTCCAGCCACGCAGGTGGGAGTGGGACAGAGGAAGGTAGCCATGCTCTGGGTGGCTTCCACAGGTGTCCCCAAGGAAGGGGGACTGGAAATGTCCTCTGGGGCACCTGTGGAAGTTGAGAGAACTTTTGAGGGAAGTCGTAGAAGCTGGAACATGTCTTTTCTTTCTGTTGCGTGTGTGTGTGTGTGTGTGTGTGTGACAGTCTCACTCTGTTGCCTAGGTTGGAGTGTACAGGGGTGATCACAGCTCACTGCAGCCTTGACCTCTGGGGCACAAGCAATCCTCCTACCTCAGCCTTCCCCCGAGTAGCTGGGACTAGAGGTGGGCACCACCATGCCCAGCTATTTTTTTATTTTTTTGTAAAGATGGGGGTCTTGCTAAGTTGCCCTGACTGGTCTCAAACTCCTGGGCTCAAGTGATCTGTCTGCCTCGGCTTCTCAAACTGTTGGGATTACAGGTGTGGCCACCGTGCCCAGCCAGGAACATGTCTAAAAGGGGATTTCTCACCTGGGCAATGTCACTGTGTTGGCTACTCACACACTTGAGAGGTTGCTGCTGGAGGGCTACCTGGAATAAAGGTCCCAGGGCTCAAACACCCACAGAAAGACCAGGTGCCACTGGCTACCTCCCCAGTGACAGTTTTCCTCTGGAACTCCTCTCGGTGCCTGTGGACCCATGAGCACAGGGCAACACTGCTCCCAATTCCCCTGAGCAGAGTGCCCCCGATCCACTGATGTTACTGGCCCAAGAGGGTATGTCCCAACCTTCCCCTAACAGGGGACAGATGACGGGGAAGGCTGCACAGGGCTGTCATCCAACCAAGCACGTAGTGAGAGTACCTCGGAATTATTTCAAAGTTTCCTGCTGGTTTTAGGAGAAGAGATTCTAATCTAAATTATATTCATGAATTCTAAATTATATTCATAATTCCACCCTCATAGCTCCATGGGGCATAGGAAATGTAATTGTTAGTGGCTTCAAGTGAAAAGAAAACCCACAACCCTCCCACAAAGCGCAGCACACTACAGATATGAAATTTGATAACGCCTTTGCCTTCTCTCCAAGGTCTCGGCTCCCAGCTGACCATGGCATTCATTATGAGGCACAAACTACCCATCCTAGGCTTTGTGAGCAAGTCTAGAAAACAGAGTTGCTGAGATTTGTAAGGTGACCTGGCCAATTCTGCAAGATACGCAGAAGCCTTCTAAATCTCCCCCAAACAGAGAGGGAGTTAGCAGCTATTTCTTCCACTAACAGCCGAAGATGGAGTAGAATTTACAGGACCCTAAGTCAGCTGAATTCAAAATTAATTTTTTTTTGAGACGGAGTCTCACTCTGTTGCCCAGGATTGGGGTGCAGTCTGTGATCTTGGCTCACTGCAACCTCTGCCTCCTGGGTTCAAGCAATTCTCCTGCCTCAGCCTCCCGAATAGCTGGGATTACAGGCACCTGCCACCACGCCCGGCAATTTTAGTAGAGATGGGGTTTCACCATATTGGCCAGGCTGGTCTTGAACTCCTGACCTCAGATGATCCACCCACTTTGGCCTCCCAAAGTGCTGGGATTACAGGTGTGAGCCACCACGCCTGGCCGTTATTAATTTAATTCATAACATCTGACTTTCTAGCAGTCAGGTGTTTGAGCAGAGCTTCCTGACCTGGCTGAGCTGGTCAGAATCACTTGGGACGAAACTTACACAGCCAGTCCTATCAGATTCGGTAGATCAGAGGGTGGAGGAGGCAGGAATCTGTATTTTTAGCAAGCCCTCCAGGGGATTCTGACACAGATAAATCCAGAATTGGGAATCTGCCTGTCAGATCTATTTGGAGGCAATGCCTTTTCTTCACATTCTCCCTCTTTCTCAGCCTAAGTCCTAAAAAATACAGGCAACAAGTAAATAAAGACAGTTTTCAAGATATTCATGGAATGACTTTTTTTTTTTTTTTACATTTTTTTAACTAGTTAGGACAAAAACATTACAATGATTGACTTCTTTCATTTAGTTACATAAATAAAATTTTTATAAATATCTCTTTATAAACAATATAAATAGCTTTACAACATAAATACATTTATGCATGACATGAATTTACAAACAGCAATGTTTTACAGCTGGTTCTGTCAGTCTCTTAAAAACTGTCCCTTGTCATCAAGTCGGTGTAGGTGTGTGTGTTTCACGTATATAATATATATATAATATATAACTTTTTATTTTTCATTTAAAAAAACAATAAAATCACAACCCCCTCCCCAAATAATAATAAAACAGCTGGTGTTGTGTATTCCCAGTACCAGGAAAAAAAGAGAAAGAAAGAAAGAAATGTAAAAGCCACATTGCGTTGGAGGTGTTTCCAGATGCTGGAGGCTGATGACCAAAGATGACCTCAGCACAACGGAGCCAGTTCCCAATCCTGAAACACAGAGCGAACACGGGACACTCAGTTCTGGCCCCTTAGCTGAGAAATCCTAGCAGGCAGGGTGGTTGTAGAACCTTTCCTCCCCTTCCCCCAGCAGCTTGAGGGATGTCTCCCCACCTCCACCACCCCCCTCCCACCAGGCCTTCCTGCAGAGGGGAGGGGCCTCCCACTGCGCACTCCCCAGGCCCCTTCTGCTTTGCTGCCCCAGTACAGGTGGAACCAGCGTGTCTGCAGCCCTCCTTCTTCCCCCAGTCTAACCACAGGCCTTGCCCTTGGCATTCAGGGAGGCACAGTGAGAGGAAGAGAATGGAAAATCTCCCATCCCTTTTTTGCTACAATGCAAACCCTCAGTCAGTGCTCGCCCGGGATTCGTGTGTCTGAGTGACCATGGATGGAAGCAGAAGAGAGACGTCTCAGGATCAGGAATCCTGGGTTCAAATCTCTACTCTGACGTTGACTCCCTGGATGACCCTGGATAGCTGGGAGCGTTCACCCATAAAATAGGATAATAGCCACCTCCCAGGGCTGGTTTTCAGATTCAACAGGGAGCCTCGGATTGGGCATCGGCAGTGTCTGGGTCACAGCCGCCACCCAGTAAACAGCACCTCCTTCCCTAGCTGGTTGTGCAGAGGAAAGGGTCTGGGTCCGGGTCTCCTTTAGGAGCAGAGGAAATGGTGTCTCACACCAGCTTTGGGGAAATGCATGGGCTCTGGGTTGAGCGTTGTCAGGGTAAACTCCCTGCTAATGGGTGTGTGGGTGCCCCAGGGCCCAAGGAAGGTGGCCTTCTGGGGCATTCGGTGCCCTCCCAAAGGACAGCATGCACAGAGGGGACCTGGGCCAGAATGGCTTGATGAACCCTCCCCCACTCCCTTCTCTGGCTCTGCCGTGAGTTTACACAGATGACAGCTGTCTGTGATGTTGCTGGGCCCCAGGGGCAAAGTGTTCATTCAGGTTTCACCCACACCCAGTCTCTGTCATTAGCATTTTACAATCAACACCTAGAACCATCAGCCACCATCATTACGGTGGCTTAGAGCCCAGGTCACCCCCTGCGTGGAGAAACGGCCACAACCTCAAAGACTTTTCATTAATGTGAAAAATCTAAGCTGTCTTTCTCTTTACGCCCAGTGATATATCCTGGGCATCGTCACCAGGAGCCTGCAGGAATGATGTTCTGCTCTCTCACTGGGAATGGGGGGCAGTGAGGGTGGGGTTTTTATTTTTCATTTAAAAAAATCCAAATAATAAATCCACACCGCCCTTCCCAAATAATAATAAAACAGCTGGTGTTGGGTGTAAGCTGGTGTTGAGGGTGTTGACGGTAAGTGTTCATCTATGCTAAGAGAGCTGGTAGGAGATTATTGAACCCCCCTGATCAAAGGGGTCGAGAATTCTTAGCAATGTGGATTCCTACTACACAGCATCTTTCACCACCCGTTTGGCCATCACTTGGTGATCACAGACAGCCAGGCCCAAGAACAAGGCCCCTGTGGGGATGCACATTCCAGGTGCAAACCAATGGAAGAGTCACTAACATTTGTTCAGATTCTAAAGTTTGAACTTGATGCTTAAATCAAACTGAAAATTTGAGGCCTCAGACTCCATCTCTTTGTTGTTTAGACAGGAGAGAAGAGAGCAAAGGCATTCCAAGGGTAGCTACTGAAGGCTGGTCCCCAAGTGTCAGAATCGTTCTTCTCCCTGGGCAGGGGAGAGCCAAGATCACAGACTACTACAGCCTTTGCAGAACTGGGGAGAAGCCCACAGCCAAGTGAGGTCTGGCTGCAAAGAGAGGAAGGGCACTGGTTAAAACCTCCAGCAGGTGGGAGTGCCCATGGGCTAGGGTGTGCTGGTTTCTCTGGTCATTGACAAATATTTCTAAGAGTGTGTTGGGGTACAGTGGGTCCTAGAGTGCCTTAGGCCAGCACTTTGCCCTTAAGCTGTTCAATATGGAGAGGTGAATGGGTTCACAAACTGTGAAAAAGTGTTCTGTACTGTAAAAAAGAGACTGTGCTGGACAGGCGCTCTTGTTTCCCTCCGGGGGAAGACCCGACACTGACAAGGGTTTCTGGGGAGGAGACAGCAGCTTGCCCGTGGCCTGGGATGGGACAGTCAAGGTGTGGGACAGGCAGTGGCAGCTGCTGAGCTGGAGGCAAGAAAGCGAGAAAGCCAGGTGAGCCTGATCCTAACGCACATGACTGTCAATGTCAGAGGCTGGGATGTTATTCAGTGGGCACGGGCAGGCGGCAGGAATAGAGAGGAGGGAAAGAGGAGAGGTGAGGCTCTCTGCAGCAGTAAATTACCACCATGCGGCACCTGGCAGGGGGTGGCGGTAGGGCAGAGGTTTCCAGCCCTAGTGCGGGGTGAGACCCCACACCAGAAACGGAGCCCAGAGCACCGGTTGGGTCGGGACAGGGTTGGTGAGGGACTCTGGGACGTGTTGAGTTCGAGGTTGGGGCAAAAAATATTTACTTTAGTGTCTTTCCTATTCCCTGAAATAGTGCCACAAGCACTGAGATTCACCCCTGAAGCTACCGGGCTGCAGCTGCCTCAGGACCCTGGACAGACCAGTTTGCCCACTGCCTGGGTTTAGAGAAGGGACAGGAATCGGAGTGTCCCAGGCAGAAGGGCGCCCTGACAGTGCCAACAGAGGGCTACTTTCACTACAGGGGGCATGGTGGCCAGCAGATGATCGATGTCCCCTGGACTTGTGGGTGTAACCTTCCTTCTCTGCTCCCACAAACCCGTGATCTCCTCTCAATTCCCCCACCAGTTGGCCAATCGGGGCCAACGCTGCTAGTTCAGCTACGGTTCAGGGGTGGGTGAGACACCACCAAGCCTGTTTGTGCTTCTCCAGAAGAAGCCGGGTGGGTTCAACCAGGCTGAGCCGTTTCTGACCTTGCCAAAGTTCCCCGATCACTTTATCCTTCGCTTTCTTTGTCTGTAAAGTGGGATAATAAAGGGGGCGGCTGGCAAACGGCTAGCACAACTTGAGCAAAGCCGGCTCGCGCGCCTCCGAAGGCCGGCTGGGAGGCGGGCGGTCCCGGGCCGGGCTGGGGCTGGGCGCCCGGTGGGCCGTACTCACCGCCGCCAGGGGGCGCCGCACTAACATCCCAGGCCGCTCATGGAGCCGATTCGGTCCAGCTTGAGGCCGAAGCAGCCCTTGGACAAGCCCTTCTTGTTGGCTCCTTTGTATTTGCGCGCGTTGGGGTGCTCTTGCAGAAGGCGGGCCCACGCTGCCCGCGACTTGGTGTCCACGCGCAGGTCCCGGAGCAGTCGCGACCGGTCGCCCTTGAGGTTGGCGCCCCCGCCCCCGGGAGCCTTGTCGCCCTTCTTCTGACCGCCGCCCGCAGCCTGCGGCTCGGCCAGCTCCTCTCCCGGCGGGGTTCGCGGGACCTGTCGGAGGAAAGAGCGGGCAGGTGAAGGGACACGGGGCTGCAGCACGGGAGACTCTGATGCTCCAGCCCCACGCGCCCGCCGGCGCGGGGTGTCCCTCCCAAGCCCAGAGCCGCCCCCACCGATGCCGGCCAGCTTGGCCCCGCATCCACCTGCCACGCGGCCGCCTTCGCCGCTCCCTCCGGAAGCCCCCTGCCCTCCCTTTGCTGCTCGCCGGGCAGGCCACACTGGGGCAGGAGGCTGCGCATGGACCGACGTTCTCCAGAGGCTGGGGAAGTGGACCCCCGAGTCCGCGCTTCGAGGGCTCCCCGGCTGTCGCCCACGCGCATCTCGGAGGAGACAGCCGCCTGCCTTCCCTCTCTCCTGGGTCCTGCGCGCCGCATTCTCCAAGCCCCCAGCCTCCCACGCCTCTCCCAGGCTCGGCGTCCGCACGACAGCACCCACCTTCGGCGGCGCCCCGGGCTTGGCTTCGGAGGGCCGGAGTGAGAGCAGCGTGAGCAGCAGGGCGCAGGCCAGCAGCTGGGAGAGATGCATGGTGCCGCTGGGGTCGAGGGGCGCAGACAGGCGGCAGCAAGGGCGCGCAGGTCGGCGGGCAGACCAGCAGGCGGATGCGGTGTAGGCTGGCTGGGCTGCAGGGCGAGCAGGGTCCCAGTGCTGCGCGGCGCCGGCTGGGTGCGCTCTGAGCCCGTGACTCTGCTCGCGCCTTTATAATCCAACCTGCCGCTGATGTCATCCTCCCGCCCACCGGGCCGCCCGGGCCAATGACACCACGCACGCGGCCGCGCCGAGGGCCGGGAGGGGGCCGCGGGGGCTCCCCTCCCTTATCCCACTCCGAAGGGATCCCGCGGCTCGGCGGGCTCGCTCCGGGCTGCACTTGGAGCGGCAGAGCTGCGCGCACAGGGGAACTCCATTTGCAGCGAGCGCGCGCCCTGGCCTGCCGAGCATCGGTGCGCCTGGTGCCCTGTGCACCCGCTGGGTCCTCACCACACTCACTCTACCTGGAAGGGATACGTAGCCCTCTTTGCAGGTGCAAAGACAGGCTCTGAGGAATGAAGTCACTTGCCCAAAGTCATACAGGCAGAAAGTTGGCGCTACCCGAAATCCACGCAGCCTGCTGGTTGCCAAACTCTTCCCTGGGCACCTGACAGCCGCAGGATGGCATTGCAGCTCCGCCTCTCACCTGCTGGTCAGGGCGGGAGCGCAGATCACAGCGACGTCGTTAAGTTGGGGAGGCAGAGGATGGGGTTGGAGGACTGGGGTGGGAGGCGCAGGGAGAGCAGGATTCGCCTGGGCCGCAGCGGGGGGAGCGCAAGTCTTCCACACTGGAGAGTGCAGGCGTGTCGCCAGCCTGAGTGTTTGAGAGCAAGGCGGGAACGAGGGGACTGCGAGCGCGGAACCAAGATATTCATGCTCATGCGTGTGCTCGACGGCATCGTGTGCTCGCCAGTTATGGCTCTAGGTTCACGTTCAGCCGGTTTCGGCCACACAGAACGTCCCTGGATCTGACTCCGCTGGTGAACTCCCTCTGTGGGAACAATGCGCACCTGACCTTGCCTGCACCCACGCGAGGATCTGCTGCTGGGGGAAGCCCTCTCCAGTATCCTGTGCACTTTCACAGGCTGCGGAGGGAGCTTCCTAGCCAGCGGCCCAGTCCAGCCTCTGCCAGCCGTGACAGGTGGTCAACTTCTCATTTTTGACTGTGGCCACATATCCCTACCACTCACGAACTTGCTCTCCTTGCACTGGGCTTCTCGGTCCCTTGGGCACTAAGGAGTGTGGTGGGCATTTGGGCACTGCGGTGTGGGCCGCAGAGGCGGAGAACCGAGATCCCCCAAATTGAGTGAGGTGCAGGAATCTATGACCGCCTGCTGCTGAGCAGGACGCAGGCTGGAGAGAGAACAAATGTTGCCGCAGGAGTGCAGTGGCTGTCCCCAGGCGTGAAGACGATTCCGGGGAGATAGTAGCCCAGACGAGCTTTTCCAGCGAGAGGAAGCTGTGCCTGAGGCAGGAAGGCAACTGGAGTGAAGAGGGAATTGGAGAACCAGGTTCCCTCCAAGCCTCCCTCTTCCCTCCGTGGTAGTAAGCCTGGTCCCAGAGCTGCTAAGGCGGCGGCATCATGGTCTGCTCTGTCGGCACCTTTCTCAGGCTACCCCTTCCCACTCTCATACCCTGACTCACAACATTGGAGCAACCACTCCACAGGTCCCTTTGCTTAGGAAACAGCTAACACCTGAGGTCTCAGTTTGGGGCAGCAAAGTTTCCTGATCTCCAGGAAGATCCAGACATCAAAAGGGCACCTTCTGTGGATTCTGGTGAGTTGAGTCACCACCTCCACGCAGCCCCCCAATTCCTCTCCACGCTAACACCCATAGAATGGCACCACTCTTTCATTTGAGGAGAAAGGAAGAGGAACTAGAAGGCAGAATAGGGAGGGGTATCCAGGTGGGCTGTGAAAGTTCCCTCTGCTTTTTGCCTGCTGTGCAAAGAAGGATGTTACCATTTGGAACTTCCCTGACACTTGCTTTCTTTATACCTGTTTAAAGAGTCAGGCAGAGACACACAGACTGACTCTAGAGTCAAGCACTGGGCTGGTTTCCAGGGGCCAGTAGTACATCCTCTAAAGCCCCTTATTAAGGGAAGCTTCTGCTGTTTATGGCTACTTCCTTCTGCCTGAACATCCTTAGGCTGGTCCTTCCTGTCTTCTGTGTTCCTAGACACATTCGCGTCCAGGTGATTGACTATCTAGGTCTCCTCTCTGTTTGAACTTTGAGGCTAAATTAATAAAACTGACACCCCCAACCTACTGTGGCAGAGCCGATTCCCTGGACTCACCTTCCCGTCTTTGGAAGGGAAATCTGGTGAGCTGCCACTCCTGACCACTGGGCGGTGGTCATCTGCAGAGGGAGGCTTCCCCAGGGGCAGGCTGTGGAGCAGCTTCTGCTTAGCTGGGGCCTGGGAGGCAGGGTGGGTAAGAGTCAGAGGCCTGGGCTGGAGGGGCCACCGGGAGGTGTGCCATCAGCACATAACTGCCTTGGAGATGGTTTCCCCTCTCTCTTTGCTTTCCTTGCCTGGGGAGCTGCAGAGGACGCCCACTCTTCCTACTGAGCCTAGATTTGGAACTCAGGCCCCTTCTTGCTGCTTTTCCCTTACGAAGTCTGCTTCTTCTGCCCCAGGCCCCAGGGGCATGGCCTGGGAAAGTTGAACTCACTGAGCCGCTGAATATGAGCTATTCAAGTCATTTTATTGACTGCTGCTGAATTTTAAATTTCCTCCTAATGGCAAAAGAGGGAGAAAAGGCCCCAAGGCTGCAGTAATTCCGTAAGGAATCCTGTCATTCTCACTGATCTCGCTGATCTCCTGGTATCTACTGAGCATCCGTGAAGCCTGCAGGGTTCCATCCTAGCCGAGAAGAACCCCCTAGCAGACAGACATGAGCTTTGTAGGCTGAAAAGGACAATGACAGGGAAGGGGACAGCTCAGGCTAAGGCCACCTAAGGAGGGCTCCTCCTCCAGCCTGGACTAGCAGGGTGGGCTTCCTGGAGAAGGAAAAGTCTGTGCTGAGCCTGGAAACATAGGAAGAGAAGGGAAGAGAAGAGGAAAACCTCGATAGAAAACCAGGCTAACAGTGGAATGTACTAGAGTCAGGCCTAGAGGGGTGCTGTTTGAGAAAAACCAAATGAGAGGCCTCACAATGGGCAACACAGAGGGCAGGGGAGGCCGGTGAGACTGCAGAACCCCATGTGCCCAGACCTCGGGAGGGTGGCGTGCTTCAGGCAGGGGTGCCCAGAGGAGGCGGACTAGGGAGAGGCAATTCTGAGGTCGATGGTGTTCTGGAGGCAGGGGGTGTGATGGAGAGAGGGGAGCCTGCTGAGCTCTTGGGGGTGGGAAGGGCGAGTGAACTTATTGGAGGTGCCTGAAGATGAGGCAAGGGAAAGGGGGTCGGCTAGATGTGGGGGAAGCGGGAGGGAGCAGGAAGTGGGAGGCAGAGCCAGCCTGAAGCATGCAGAGCCTTCAGTGTCAGAGAGTTGCATGGGCGAGTCCAGGGTATCAGCTCTGCCACAGCAGGCTGGGGGTATGAAGGGCCTTCAGCATCGGAGAGTTGCATGGGTGGGACCATTTTCTCCCTTCTGGCCCTCTGAAGGGTGGGACCCCATTCTGTGGGCCCCTCTTCATTCTTTCCCTCCTCCCAGAAGGGCAAGGTGTGACTCTGACACCTACTGGAGAGGGGCCCTTCCTTGGGACAGGCGATGTCTGGCCAGGAATCAGGATGCGATGGAAAATGAGAGTGGGCCCTGGTCAGGATGCCTGGTGGGAGAAAGATGTGTGGAAGGGCTGCTGGGAGGCTGGGGAAGGAGCAGCTAAGATAGGACTGTCCGGCCTAGGTCCCCAGGAGGGAGGAAGAGGAGCCCCGCGAAGCAGCGCCCCCTCCTGGCCCCAGGGCTGCAGGAGAGGGCTCTCAGGCACACCGGAGGGGAGGATTGCAGAGCCGCCCAGCTGTTTCTCTGCAATTATTTATCCTGGGGCCCCCTTCCAGCTGCATAATTTCTCAGAGAAGACACTAAACAGGCAGTGAGCGGGTCTTGAGGCCTGGCAGGGAAATTGCTGCGGGACACTGGCCAAGTCCCGTCACTGCGTGGGGCCCTCAGTTTCACCACCTGTAATTAGAAAAACACTGTCCTTGTCTTCTAGACAGGGCAGAGTGAATCTGGGGCCTGAGAAGAGGCTTCCAACCTCTCCCTGGCCAAACACAGCAGGAGGCAGCTGAGGCAGAAGAGAGATCTGAATGTCACTGCATGTACCCTCATACTTTTGGGTGAGAGGACCCCCACAGCCCCCGAAGCTCCCCAGGACTGTTTAGTGGTACAGCCCCTCAGAGGACACAGAGGCCGGGGCATGGCCAGGTCTCCTTGAGCTTGGTACCTTCCTCCAGGAGTCCTGCACCCATGGGGCTGAACTAGAGTACCGGAGGAGCTGGAGGCCAAGGAAGCGTCATTCATCCTTCACGGGCCAGAAATTCCAGGAAAGCTTAACCTCGTTGTACCATGAGTCTTTGACCCCAGGACACCCCCATCTGATGAGCCAGCTGCCCTCCTTCCCTTTCCCAGGGGTCCTGCCAGCACCTGCTCCAGATGGCCTCCAACCCCACTGTCCTACGCAGTCCATGACGTCAGAGTTCATTCCTCCTTTCCCCCGCTTGCCAAAAATAAAAGACAGGTCCTCCAGAAATAGGCTCACTTCCTTGGGGGAATCAACAGCTCTCCATCTGGCTGTCAAAGGGCAGGTGAGTGGGGCAGTGAGAGGCTTCAGCCCCGAGAAAGTGAGCAGGGTAGTGAGCAAGAGGGCCTCCCCAGCAGAAAAGAGCTCAGCACCCCAACCTCAGCTCAGAGCCTGCACCAGATGTTTGCAGAGCAAACGGATCTGCTGCCAAATTCTTGCCCTGGGGACAAAAGCTTGCCTTGGCTAGACTCTGGTAAAATGTTGGTCATGTGGAGCTTTTCCAAGCAGTGAGCCGCTCTTTTCCTGCTCCGGGGGTCCCTGCAGTGAGCCCACCTTCTTGGTTTGTATCTGGAGGAGAATGTCTATTGTCTGGTCTTGGAGACTTGTTTCAGATTTGATAGTGGCTGCAGTCTTCAAGGAGGAGGGGGCTTCTCCCTATGGATAGAAGGGACCCCCAAGTATCTTACAGAAGGCCCCTAACTTGACACCTTCCCAGAAGGGATCATGGAATGGACTTGCTAGGATCCAGGACCACCAGTCACCTCAAGGGAGCTGTGTCTCTGGATTTTCCAAGCCAGAGACTTCTCTGCAGACTTCTGCCCTGTGAGTGTGTCATCACCCACTGCCTTCTGGTGAGCGGTCAATTTCTAAGATGAAAATGACCAGAAAACACTTGTAAGAAGCGGACATGACCAAGCCAGATGCTGATGAGGGCTGGAGGGAACAAACTTTTTGCAATCTGGGCTCCACAGGGATTGGAAAACACTTTTAAGCCCAAAGCCCATAAATTGTTCAAAAAACCACCATTATGACTGTGTGAATTGTCTCTGGGCCCAATGCGTAACCTTACACAACAAACGTTTCCCGAGGATTGCCCAAGGTGGTCCCTTATGTCCAGTGTACACTTGGCAAGGAGAAGAAATGTCATTCTCCTGAAATGATGACCTGTTTTGTCTTGTGGGGGAAATAATTTATGAGTTAAAGTCCCAGCTTAGAGTCGTGTAGGGTTCAGAACTTCCCAGGAAGCAGCTGATTAAGGATGTCGATGTCCACAGAGGTGGTGAGGAGTAGAGGCGAGTGTCCATGTGACGTGGGCACGTGTCCATCCATGGTTGCCGCTGCCCGGCATCACAGCCCACTGGAGAAGTCGAACCATCATGTGCTTGCTTTCTCAGGCACCCTTGCAACCTGTGCTTGGGTACGTGACCTGGACTGCCCCAATTCCGTTGCACCAGCCCTGAGTTTCAAATTGGGTGCCATCATCTCAGAGAAGCCAGGTCTTCAGGGAATGCTCTGAATCATACTACAAGAGGAGTTCCTGGGCAGGGTGGTGGTGGCAGTAGGACCCACTGTTCTGTGACAGAGTTGTCATTGATAAAGTCTGGCACATAAAGGCTGGCCCCAGTGGCTGCACTGAGGTCCTGCTTCCACCTGTTCCGCACTTGATATTGGCAACTGACCCTGGGTGAGTTATTCCCAAGGCTTCCTGACTGCTCAATGTAATGGTGCAATCTTGGCTCACTGCAACCTCCCAGCTTCAAGTGATTCTCCTGCCTCAGCCTCCCGAGTAGCTGAGATTACAGGCTTGCACCACCATGCACGGCTAATTTTTGTATTTTTAGTAGAGATGGGGTTTTGCCATGTTGGCCAGGCTGGTCTCGAACTCCTGACCTCAGGTGATCCACCCACCTCGGGCTCTCAAAGTGCTGGGATTACAGGCGTGCGCCACCACGCTCGGCCTCCAATGCCCTTTTAATGCATTCCTTTCCATTTCCCTCAGCCAGAGCCGGCTTCTGTTGCTTACACATCAGCCATAGGCATCTCCATGCCCTCGGTGCCCACTGCTTGACCTCCCCCACACTCCATTCTTGGAATAACTATTCTTCCAGAGCCCTACTGCCCTCGCAGACAGCCCCTGATGTGACAGTGAGGACATCTGGGGGTGTCCTTGCCTTCCTCCTTCAGGGATGGATAGAAAGGCAAAGGGGACAATATGTGGAGAGGCAAAATTAGGGGTCCCCCATGGTTCCTCTATGGAAATAGCAAAGCAAATCCTCAGGGTGGTGTTCAAGGACTGGGCCCAGGCTGACTGCTAGCACTGCTGTCTTTAAAAATCACACTCAAAATTGTTTGATGGAGATGATTCTAATGATCACACTGCCTCTAAAGAATTAGTTGCTGACCATAGCTTGCAGCCTGAAGGGGGAGCGTTCACGTAGGTAAAATGAATGAGACATATGCTCATATGCATTACTAAATCAAGCAAATATTTCTAACTTCAGCACCTTCTTACCCCATTAGATGCAAATGTGTTCCTCAAGCAGAACAGGCCTCACTGAGCTCACAGACACAGGGTGGCGAGTGAGGTGTTACAAGAAAATCCAGAAAGCTGGGTGGTGGCTGAGCCGGGGAGGGCGGGGGAAGGCCTGGAGTCTGCAGAGTGGGAGACAGGGCATCTGGCTTCAGAGGACAGAGCCCAGACATTGGAGCCCTGCTCCTTCCTGTGACCCGAGGAAACTTTGCAGGGTCAGAGAAGTTGTGTCAGACTCCGGGCAGCCTCTCCCCAGACCTCCAGATGCTAGACCCTGCCTGGATCCCAGGCATGCCACCTTCTGTCTGTTCCCTTGAGTTCCATGGGCAGCAGAGCAGTGGGCAGACGGGTGGTGTGCCTGGGTTGCTCCCTGAGAACCTCCTGGGAGGTGAGGTTGCTGGAGAGGAGCGTGTGACCCTCAGGAATGCTTCTGGCAGAAGGGCCTGGCCAGGATCTGAAGGGAAGTGAGAGGGCCTGGGAATATTTTCCAGGGTGCGCCCCCTCTGCTGAGTCCTGAGGCTTGCCCTCCCTGGGACTGTGACCGTTGCTCCCACAGTCTGCTCCCCGGGCTCAGCACAGGTAGCCAGGATCCAGCTGCGGAGTCCCTCAGCTCCTGAGCATGTTGTTGTCACAGCCCTAGTGGCATCAAAGCTTCCTTCTCTCCCTCCACCAGCTTCTCCAGGGAACCCCTGTGTCCACCTCAGTAGCCCCAGCTCCCAGCCCACTGCCTGCTAAATTGGTAGGTGCCCAGTAAATGCACAGCGACTGACTCCCAGCACTGCACCAGGCCTCAGGGCACAGCAGGGACAGTCCGCCTCTGCCCTCAGACAGAAGGTGCTGGCAAAGTGACCAGCCGCCCCATTTTGCAGATGGGCCTGTGGAGGCCCCCGCTGGCTTCATGGTCTGCCCTCAGCCACGTGGGCTCAGCAGGCTGCTGCAGCCACATGAGTGAGTGGACTGAAGTCCAGTGAGCCACGGGGACCGGGCTGGGGAGCGAGCAACCCTGCTTCCCCAAGAGCACATGTGCGGAGAGGAACAGCTGTCTCCACCCCGCGCGCAGTAGGCTCCCGTGGGAATGTGGTGTGTGGCTTGGCAGACAAACAGACACAGCTCCTCCACCACCTGTGGCCGCTTTCGGGGTTGGGGGCGGTTCAGAGCCCTGGGGCCTCTGCCATATCCGTCAGTGGCCATTTCTCTGGGACCTCACTGTCCCTTTTTCCCATTCTTTCCCTTTAAGTTCTGGGAAGTCTGGAAAGGATGAGGCCAGACTGATTGAGAATGTTGTGGCTGGAAGGTTTGGGAAGGCAAGAGCTCTAGTTTCAGAACACCAGCCCTCTTGGTGGCCAGTGTGTAGTGGTCTGAGGCCAGAGCGCAGGAGGTGGGTGGGGTAGGGTCCCGAGGCCTAGACGAGGACCACTGCCCACAGAACAGAGCAGGGCCAGGGGGACATTCTCTCTCCAGTTGTCTGTGAGATCAGGACTGCTGGGACTTACCTGGGACTCCATTGCTGCAGGACCTGGCACACAATGGAGGCCCTCTTGTGTGAGACTGAATGAATGAACCAGCTCTGACCTTCCGGGAGAAACCTCCCTCCATACCAGCCACCCAGAGTCCCTGAGGGCAGGGCCTCCATTTCTGCCCCCTCTCCCATACTCAATGACTCCTCTGGTTGACAGCCACCTGGGAGATGGTCTCTGGTCTCAGGGTTGCTGCAGATTCTGGGACTGAGACAGGAGAGACAGAAACAAGACAGCAGTTCAGCCTGGGCACGGCCTGGAGGCCAGGCAGGGTCCACCTGGTCACAGACTAAGCCCAGGCCATCACTAGGGGGCAGGGCTGGAGTGAGAGAACCGGCTCAGCCCCCCAGGACGGAGGCTAAGCTCGCACAAAGCTCTCTGTTCTGCCTGCAACCACACGGTGGGAATCAGGGCAGCCCTGTGTCTCCTGGGGGCACAAGGCAGGGGCTGGAGGCTGGGAAAGGAGCTGCCCCTGGCGGTTATCTGACCCCAGGAGGACTTGCCCAGCAGCAATGAGCTCATGGACCCTGGAGCAGAGCTGGGCAGTGACAGGAAAGGAACTGCATATGTTTGCTGGAGATCTGGAGGCATGGGCCTTTCACATGAGCTCGTGTGATAAGATGCTCCCAGGCATAGCCAGGCCAACGGCCCATGGGCAGCTGCTTCTGTAGGAGGAGCCTTGTCTGCCGGCCCTGCTGGCCTCTGCCCTGCACACACCTTCTGTTGCTTCCTTGGAAACTGCAGGCTGAGCCCAAGGAAGATGACCTGGCGATGCTGAGCTTATTTGGGTGGAATGATGAATGGCCCCTTAAAAATCAATCCTCCTTAGAAATTTGGTATAGAATATTTATCCAATGTTACAGTGCAAGATAAACAGAAAAGTCAGATAAACAGATAAACAGAAAACTAACAGCAAATACGCACAGCTCCACTGACATAACGTGGCCTGTCTACCAGTTCCCTGGTTTTCAGATCCTCCGGCAACTTTTGTGTCTAGTTGGATTGGACGTGCACATAATATCTCGTGATCAACTTTTTCATGTAACATGATTTGATAAAACCTTTTCCATGAACCTGCATAGTCTGCAATGTAATGGTTCACAGTCAGGATTTGGGCTGTTTTTAGTGTCATGTGCTTACAAATATCGCAGGTAAAAACATGTCTGTATAAACAGAGTTTTTCTCTTTTCTTTCTTTCTTTCTCCCCCCCCCTTCCTCTCTCTTTCCTTCTCTCCTCTTTTCCTATCTTTCTTTCATCTCTCCTCCTCCCTCCCTCCCTTCCTTCCTTCTTTCCTTCTGTTTTTCCTTCTTCCCTTCTCTTTCCCTTTCCCTTTTCCTTCCTTCCTTCCTTCTGTTTTTCCTTCTTCCCTTCCCTTTCCCTTTTCCTTCCTTCCTTCCTTCTTTCCTTCCCTTTTTCCTCCTTCCCTTCCCTTTCCCTTTCCCTTTTCCATCCTTCCTTCCTTCTTTTGTTTCTTTCTTTCTAATTGCTGGTTGAAAGGATTTGATAGCATGAGCGCTCTTTGTGGTTTGGTTGAATTTTGTCAGCCCTGTGCCAATGGACATGACCTGGTATATGGGCTTTCTTAAGTATTTTTATCAGAGTGTTAGATATATTGATATTATTATTTTCATGTTTACTGTGAAATGGCCTTTCACTGTATTGCTTTTCTATGCTCATATACAGATGTTTACACATTTTCAAGATGTTTTGAGTTCTCGTAGCCTCCTGCACTTTTCTTTGACTACATGCTTGTGTGGTTGCCTGGCTCAGGCCATTTTCTCCCAGGGGCCATTTGTTCCTGGAGAGCAGGGATCTTGTTTGTTTTGCTCTCTGCTGCCCCAGCACCCAGCCTGGGTAAGGCCACTACAGAGGCTGAAAGTGTGGACCACACAGTGGCTTTGATTCTTGCGAACTGGGTATTTTCACCTACATTACATAGACAGGAGACTAAGCTCAGAAATGTTAAGTACTTGAGTAAGCACCACGGCTAGGACTGAAACTCAGAGGTCTGTCTGCCCTGAAACCCACACTTTGTCCTGACACCAATGTCTCTGTAGATAGGGGGAGCATATGCTTTTATATTCTTCTGTTGTGGTTTTAAAAAATGGTTGTGTGAGTGTGTATGCATGTGTGTATTTAACTTTAACCTGTCTGGAATGTTCTGTGGTAAATGGTGAGTAAAGACCTGTTACTCGCATGTCACTATTATCCATTTCCCATATGATGTACTGATAATTGTTTCTTTCATCATTTTCTTTTCACTTGATTCATGATAAATATTCAACTCAGATAAATATGTTCTGCTCTTCCGTAAAGTTTTCAGAGATACTGCATATGTTCTATAGATTAGTAGGCATTTTCCCTGGTTTTGCCTTAAAATAAAAAAATTTCCCAAGCAGTTGCTTTCTTATATAAATGTTATTTTTACTTTATAAACTTTTATAAAAGTAATTTTAATTAAAATAGTTGCATTTCATTTTCATTAAACTCTCTCTCTCTCTTTTTTTTTTTTTTTTTTGAGATGGAGTCTTGTTCTGTTGCCCATGCTGGAGTGCAGTGGGTTGATCTTGGCTCACTGCAACCTCCATCTCCCAGTGATCAGCCCGCCTTGGCCTCCCAAAATGCTGGGATTACAGGCGTGAGCCAACGTGCCTGGCCTCATTAAACTCTTATTATGGGTTTTTAACTGTATTGTATTGTCAACAGATAATATAACTTATACAGGTTGAATATCCCTTATCCCAAATGTTTTGGACCAGAAATGTTTTAATTTTGGATTTTTTTGGATCTTGGAATATTTGCATTATACACTTACTAGCTGAGCATCCCTAATCCAAAAATCTGAAATTCAACATGCTCCAATAAACATTTCCTTTGAGCGTCATGTTGGTTCTCAAAATGTTCTGAATTTTACGCATTTTGGATTTCCAAATTTTGGATTAGGGATATTCAAACTGTAATATGTATGAGATTTGAGCTTTCTTGAGATTTTCTTTTTCTTTTTTTAAAGACAGGGTCTTGCTCTGTCACCCAGGGTGAAATGCAGTGGTATGATCACGGCTCACCATAGCCTCCACCTCCTGGGCTCAAGTCCTCCCAGCTCAGCCTCCCAAGTAGTTGGGACTATACATGCGCACCATTACACCCAGCTAATTTTTTTTAATTTACTTTTTTTTCTTTTTACTTTTTTTTTTTTTTTTTTTTGAGATGGAGTCTCGCTTTGTGGCACAGGCTGGAGTGCAGTGGCGTGACCTTGGCTCATTGCAACCTCCGCCTCCTGAGTTCAAGCGATTCTCCCGCCTCAGCCTCCTGAGTAGCTGGGACTACAGGCGCATGCCACCACACCTGGCTAACTTTTTGTATTTTTAGTAGAGACAGGGTTTTGCCATGTTAGCCAGGATGGTCTTAATCTCCTGACCTCGTGATCTGCCTGACTTGGCCTCCTAAAGTGCTGGAATTACAGGTGTGAACCACCGCGCCTGGCCTTAATTTACTTTTTTTGTAGAGACAAGGATCTCACTCCGTTGCCCAAGCTGGTTTTGAACTCCTGGGCTCAAGCAATCCTTCTGTCTCAGTCTCCTGAAGTGTTAGGATTACAGGCTAACCATGAGCCACCGTGCCCGGCCAGATTTTCTTTTGTGCCTGAATATTTGTTGTCTTTATAAATATCTCACGTGCATTAAAAATATGACTATTATTTGTAGGGGACAAAATTTAATATATACGACTTTCTTAATTATTTTCTGTATACTTAATTTTTGGCAATTGATTTGTAAAGGCTAATAGAACTGGATAAAACCCCCATTTATTTGGTAACTATTTCAATACTTGTCTGGACGTTATTATTGCTTTCTCCTGTGCAGCACTAACTTATTTTGGAAACTCTCCCTCCACTCTAACCCTGTTTTATTGTGGCCTACCAATCTCAATAACCCATCTCTTTTATTATAGACACAAGCACATGACCCAGATCCGGCCGGACCCAAGCCCCCAGTTGGTCAATGACAGAAACATAACTCCAGCTCTAAGAAACTTTATTGGTTGCATAACCAGGAAGTCCAGGGCAAGGGGCTATTCGCTGGCTCAGAGGCCACCAGATTCAGTGACTTAAGTGATGTTGAGCCTCTCCCTTTCTCCCGGTAACTTCTCTGCATCCATGTGATGGTCTTATTCTTTCCTACTACAGAGGGTCTTCCTCTGTGTGGTAGGAGATACAGGCAGGGAAAGTGTGATGCCCTCAGATGTCTCCTCTTAGGTCTAGACAGAATCTTATGGAAGGACCAACTGGCCTCGTTGGCCTCGTTTGACTTGTTAGACTTGGCCAGTCACTGTGGCTAGGGAGATGGTTTTTCATAGATTGGCCAGACTTGGCTCAAGCACCCATCTCTGGGGCCCCAGAGGCGAAATATGGAGATTGCTTGCCCCAGCAGAACCCTGGAGAATGAGGAAGGGATGAGTCTCTAAAGGGAAATTGATTACTGTTAACAAAAGGATGAGGGAAAATGGTGTTGGGAAGAGAAGAACAGGTGTCTGCAATGGGCTGAACCCCCTGGCTATACGATTGGTTCAGGAATGGGCATGTGACCCAAGCCAGCCAATTAAAGAACTTCCAGGGATTTGTTTTCTCGCCATGGAGCTGGCAAGGATGAAATCTCTTTCCTGTAATGCTAGGTGGTTGGCCTGGAGCTGTCTATGGGCATATTCAGTCTCTGAGTTCAGTCATACTCCTGTTGCATCAATTTTTTGAGCCAAGGACCACTCTGCCCCCTTTGTGCTTAAGCAGGTTGGAATTGGGGTTCTGTTGCTTGCAACCAGAGACCTGCCCAATGCAGTACTGTTATGTCTTCCTTCCACATTTTATATTTAATAATATAAAGTGACCTTCTGTGTCCTGTGTAACTTGCCCTAGATCACAATTTATTAAGGGGCGGAGTCAGATTAAACCCAGGTGGGCTGGCTCCAGAACTGAGGGCAGCACCTTGGGATAGCTGATCATTCCACAGAAAGCCATTTGATCTCCTCACCAGGGGATGGTGGGGGATGACTTCTCAGGTTCCAGTCCACCATGCAGGCCTCAAGCATTGTAACTAGATTTTTTAAAATATGAAAGGTTTTACTTTATTTTATTCTAATTAAAAAAATAAAAATAGCTTTTTTCCTGACTATTATGTAACTCGGCTGCATTACCAAGTTCATGTGAAGATTTCTCATGTTAAGTTTGAGCAGAAAATTCTTAAAAAGCTGTTTTCTTGACCATTTCCTGAATTATTTTAAAAAAGATATCACATAGTCATTAGAATACAGATAATACAGGGCTGGGCATGGTGGCTCCCACCTGTAATCTGAGCACTTTGGGAGGCCAAGGTGAGCAGATGGCTGGAGCCCAGGAGTTTGAGACCAGGCTGGCCAACATGGTGAAACCCCGTCTCTACCAAAAAAAAAAAAAAAAAAAAAAAAAATTACAAAATTAGATGGGCGTGGTGGTGCGAGACTGTAGTCGCAGCTACTCAGGAGGCTGAATTGGGAGGTTGGCTTGAGATTGGGAGGCAGAGGTTGTGATGAGTTGAAATTGTGCCACTGCACTCCAGCCTGGGCAACAGTGAGACCCTGCCTCAAAATAAAAAAATACAGATAATATAAATGATACAACTGAATGTGAAGGAGAATACCTCCAGGCCCCTCACCATGAAATAGTCACTGTTTATATTTTTGTCAATATCCTTCCAGAAATTTTTCTATGTATATAAATATATAAAGATGCATTTATTTTAATAATACAATTCAATTGCATTCTAACATGGTTTTGTACCCTCTTTTTCTACTTACTCTCATCTCCAGAGCATTTCTGTGTGGCCCATACAATTCTAAGCACTTTACCTGAATTATTCGTGGAATCCTCCCATCCGCTGTATTCCACATAACTATATCTAGGTTTCTGTCATCATTTTCCATGGCATTCTGTTGAATGGAGGTCTCATAATTTATTTAAATAGTCACTTCCCTATTGATGAACTTGTAGGTTGTTTCCACATTTTTACTAAAATATAACAAACTGACCGCAGATGGATGTGATTACTTTAATGGGGTCAGACAAGCCAACCCCATCCTGGTCCTGCATGACCCGATTTTTCCACTGTCAGATAATGTCCTGGGGCAGGAAGAATAGAGCGGATGGGGCCTTTGATGAGGATGGCAGAAAAAGATCCTCTCTCTGGAGCTGAGGGTTGGATCAGTTGGGCCTGGCTTTGCCATAAGTAGGGCACTGGGGCAGTTCCAGAGGGATCAGTGAGCTGTCCCTGGCCACCGGGAAGCAGGTGCTTCCCTGTGAGCAGGCTGAGCTGGGTCTGGGCATGTGCAGTGACGTTGCTGCCTGTGCTGTGCTTCCCTGTGGTCTCAGGCACCTGTGAGAGTCTGGCCTTTGCTCTGCTGGCGGATTGAGAGGAAGGGCCAGTGCCATGCTCTGGATGGAGTAGCCAAGGGAGCTTTAATCAAGGTAATAAATGGTCATATGTGTCTAAACTCTCTTCACAAAATGATGGCGAATACGCAAGGACTTCCAGTGGACAGGTGATAGGGAGCCCTATTCGCACACAGAGGTCCACACTTGCATCATGGTATGGGTTTGCTCAGCAACACTAAGGCAAAAGAAATGTCACCTTAAAAAATTTCTCCAACTCAGATTAAATATGGCTCAGCCTTCAGCTGTCCTAATGATAGAATAGTCAATTTCATCATTTTGGGGAGCTGCTTCTCTATCCTAGGATTCCCCGAGTCTTGGTGGGGAGAGACATTGGAGTCAGCATTGCGGCAACTCAGAGGGTTTTACTGGGAGAGTTTCTTGACAGGACTATTCACATGATATGAGAACTAATAGGGGATTGTGGCAGAGAGCTGAGAGCATGATAGTGGAGCCTCCCGACAGGACCTTTAACCACTGAAAGCAACCCCTAATGGAACCACGGCCATGCAGGGCAGAGAATAAAGACAGCGAATGTAGGGGGTGAAGAGAGAGGTGGATAACAACCAGCACTGGTGTTTCTCTTTACCCTGGTCTAGGGAATCCATTTCTCATGGGGAGGAGCCTACTCCCATCTTGTGATCGTAGCTCCATGGGCAAGCCCTGGGTGCCTGGCCAAGTGTGAATGAGGAAGGCTGTGCTGCCTTGAGGTCCTGATGCTTTCCCAGGATGCCCTGGAAATGGTGGGAGGTTGCCTCTCTTGCCCTCTCACCTAAGGGACCACCGAGGGAGGGGCTGGTCTCCGGGGTGACAGCAGAGGCAGCAGAGAGCAGCACCAGAGCCACAGGGACTGTTTCTGAGGCTCCCGGGGAGATTTCACTGTGGTTGGACCGGCAGCGGCACTGCGGCCAGCAGAGCTAGGGGCTGGGGCCACCTTGGACATTAGGGCTGCAGGGCTGGAGGTACCAAAGCCAGCCATGAGTGCATGGAGGCTCACAGTGAAAATTCACTGTATCTGGTTGTGTGCTTTGAGTTTCACAAGAAACTTTCTTCGTGAGAAAATTCGAGTTTCCCTCAAGATTTTTATTATAAGTCAATGCCTTGGACAAGTTTATATCTCTGGAAAAGATAAAGTCACTTGAAAGGTGGAAATATTTATTCAACAAAGAGCCAACTCTTCCAAATTTGTTGAATCTAGTTCAATATTTTGTTTCAGATCCCGTATTAAAGGTCAGTGTGAAAATAAACTTTAGTGTCATGATTTTGTAAGGATCAGTAAATACAATGGATTGAGGGTTAAAATAAATGAACTTAAATACACACGCACACACTTTTCACCTGTTTTGAAACAAAGTAAATTTATTTTGTAATGGCTTTTTGAGGTGTAATTCACATACTACGCGATTCACTCACTTAAAATGCAGAATTCAATGGTGTTTAGCCACAGAGTTGGGCTACCATCACCACAATCAATTTTAGAACATTTTCATCACCCTGAAAAGGAACCCTGTATCCCTTATCCATCAACCTCCAATCCCCACCCGCCAGGCCTTGGTAACACCAATCTACTTTCTGTGTCAATAGATTTGCCTTTTCTGGGCCTTTTATACCAATGGAATCATACAGTAGATGTGGCCTTATGTGTCTGGCTTCTTTCACTTAGCACAATGTTTTCAAGATTTATCCATGTTGCAGCATGTATCAGTAATTTGTTTCCTTTTATGACCAAATAATATTCCACTGTATGAATAACACCACATTTTGTTTATCTTTTCATTAGTTGATGGACATTTGGGTTGTTTCTCCTTTTTGGCTATTATGAATAATGCTGCTATGAGCAGGTATGTACACATTTTTGTATGGGTGGATATATGTTATTTTATTTTATTTTATTATTTTTTGAGACATATCACTCTGTCGCCAGACTGGAGTGCAGTGGCATGATTTCAGCTCACTGCAACCTCTGCTTCCTGGATTCAAGCAATTCTTGTGCCTCAGCCTCCCAAGTAGCTGGGATTACAGGTGTGTGCCATGACACCTGGGTAATTATTTTTGTATTTTTAGTAGAGACGGGGTTTTGCCATGTTGGCCAGGCTGGTCTCGAACTCCTGACCTCAAGTGATCCGCCTGCTTCGGCCTCCCAAAGTGCTGGGATTACAGGCATGAGCCATGTAATAAAAAACCTGCCTATGTTTTTATTTTCTTGAGTATATATTTATGATTAAATTTGATAAATCGTTTCTTCCATTACCAGTGAAGAATAAAGTGTAGGGGGAAATCAGAAGGAACAATTTATCAAACCAGATGTCAAAAAAAAAAATACCCATAGAGTGCTTACTGTATACTGGGTGCTATTCTAAGTGCTTGCTTAGCCACTAGCTATTAACTTATTGAATCCTAATGGCTATTTTCATTCCCATTTTATAGATGGGGAAACTGAGGCACACTGAAGTTGAATAACTTGCCAAAAGTCACATAGCTAGGAATGGCAGAACCAGAATTCAAACCTGGGAAGTCCAGTTCTAGACTTCGTACTCAATAAAATATCTGTGTCGTATACATTGGGGAGGTTAACAAAGGTGTACCAAATGTGTCTGCTGTGCTTATTGAAACCACCTGGCCTACCAAATCCTTACATAAAGATGTGACAAGCGAGCCTCCAAGGATCACCGAAAACTGCTGAAATTCACACTATGGATACCCAAGGGCCTAAATGAGGTTTTCTCCCAGGACGGAGAAAGCAGTAATGAGTTTAGAGCAAGAGCCAGACAGTTTCCGAATTGTTTCATGTGCTCTTTAGTCTCTGACCAGAGTTTCTCACCTGCTCACGTGGGCTGCCTAATAGCTTTTCACGGGCAGATCTCGTATTTAGAGCAAGGTGTGTTCAATTTACTGACCATCTGTTGGTAAGAGGTGAGAGGAGAAAATATTTCCCTTGAGGTGAGTCTAGAAAGAGTTTTAAGAAATCTTGGTAGGCAAACACTTCCTAACAAGTTAAATGTAGCTTGTCCATCTCGGTCTCCTCAAAACAGTCATCTCACCGGTTTTACCCCAGGGGTAGTTTGTAGCCAGAATGGCTTTGCCATGGGTGAACACAGAGCTGTGTGTTTGGGGGATGGGGCTAGGAACACGTAGGGAAGGAGAAGGATCCACCTAAAGATGGTGGGAAGCAGGCGCACCTGTGCATCAGAAATCCAAGGGCTCACCCTGGAGTCGTACTACCATTTTATCATCAATTCTAGAACACTGTCTTCACCATAAAATAGAAGGGAAATCTGCATTCCACCATAGCCTCATCTTATCCCCAGGTTTGTCTAACCATTACCCTTTAGCAATATCAGGTTATGTTTAAACAAAATGGTTTGTAAAATATCGTTAATTAAGTAGTCTGTCTCCTTTTTTTTTTTTTTTTTTTTTTTTTTCTGTTGAGACAGACTCTTGCTCTGTCACCCAGGCTGGAGTGCAGTGGTACGATCTCCACCTCCTGGGTTCAAGCAATTCTCCTGCCTCAGCCTCCCAAGCAGCTGGGATTACAGGTGCCAGCCACCATGCCCAGCTAAGTTTTGTATTTTTAGTAGGGACGGGGTTTCACTATGTTGGCCAGGCTGGTCTTGAACTCCTGACCTCAAGTAATCTGCCTGCCTCAGCCTCCCAAAGTGCTAGGATTACACGTGTGAGCCACTATGCCTGGCCTGTTGGGGGGCTTTTTTTTTTGATAGGCAGTCAAATCATTGACTAATTAATAATGGTGATATGGTTTCCTATTTTCCAATTCTTACAATTGGGTTTAATGAAATAGTCTTTTACAGAACATATACAAGTGGACCTATTTAAAAAACACTTATTTATTTATTTATTGAGACAGAGTCTCGCTCTGTTGCCCAGGCTGGAGTGCAGTGACACAATCTTGGCTCACTGCAATCTCTGCCTCCCAGGTTCAAGTGATTCTCCTGTCTCAGCCTCCAGAGTAGCTAGGATTACAGGTGCACACCATCACACCCGGCTAATTTTTGTATTTTTAGTAGAGAGGGGGTTTCACCATGTTGACCAAGCTGGTCTCGAACTCCTGACCTCAAGTGATCCACCCTCCTCTCAGCCTCCCAAAGTACTGGGATTACAGGCATGAGCCACCGTGCCCAGTCTATTTTTAATTTTAAATAAAAATAAAAACGTTTCCTGCCTGACAACAATTACTCATTAGCAAATACATCTTAAAAATTCCATTACCAATAGCAATGTCAGAAATGAAACACCAAAGGGACAAAAAAGAACACTTAACTAAGTAGAGAACTGGGGCCAGTGCCTGCATAGGGAGATGTACTATTATCAAGAAGTAATTCTCCCCCAAGTACTGCATAAATTTAACGATTCCAGACAAAATCTCAATGGCTTTGTGAATGCTGAAAACCTGATTCTAAATTTTCTCAGGAATAATAAATACATGCAAATAACCAAGAAGGTTTTTTAAAGTCTTAAGACATATTTATCCTCTTAGATTGAAAAAATATTATAATACTAATTTAGGATGTGTTGCTGGTAAAGGAATAGATAAGGTGAAAGAAATAGGAGTTTCTGACAAAGGCCAAGTTAATACAGTTCTCAGTGAAGTGGGCCAGATGACTAGATTTAAAATAACACCAGTGAGGGCTGGGCACGGAGGCGCACACCTGTGATCCTAGCACTTTGGGAGGCTGAGGCAGGCAGATTGCCTGAGCTCAGGAGTTCGAGACCAGCCTGGGCAACATGGCGAAACTCTGTCTCTACTAAAAATACAAAAAGCAAAATTAGTCAGGTGTGGTGGTGTCCGCCTGTAATCCCAGCTACTGGAGAGGCTGAGGCAGCAGAATCTTTTGAACCCGGGAAGTGGAGGTTGAGAATCTCTTGAACCTGGGAGCTAAAATTGCACCACTGCACTTCAGCCTGGGTGACAGAGCAGGACTCTGTCTCAAAAAAATAAATAAAATAAAATAAAATAAAATAAGATAATACCAGTGCATTGTTAAAAAGTCCCATGCATGAATCAGAGCTAACACGCACGTGCTCACAAGCCATCTTTTGGACAGAACAACCAGGTCACCGGTGGGTGCCTCGTGCTGCTGCACCGGGGACTCCCTTCTTACCGGCCAGAGTCACGGGTCACAGGCAAGGCTGTGAAGATGAAGAAGCTTCCCCTCTAGGAAGCACCCTCACAGCCAGTCTCAGAGAAAAACCTCGGGCCCAGGAAGCCACTCTGGTGATGGGCTTTGCAGCTGGGTTTCCACTAAGCCTCCAGTTCTTGTCATAGCTGTTCCCCAAGATCCTGCTGGTCTAGTTCCTCTGACCTGGAGAAAGCTCGACTCTCCTGTGCCTGCAGAGGTTGAAGGTGGTCCCCTCCTGGGCCGGGCTGCCTGCGCTTCAGCCACTGAGCATGTGGGTGGAACAGGCTTGGGGTTTGGGTGGGGAAAGCCCTCAGCCTCTTCCTGAGGCTGGGAAGTTAGGGGACAGCTTTGTCATCTCATATGTGGTAGCTCCCCGGTGGCAGGAGAAACTGAAGTCAGGAATAGAGGGAAAGACTGGCCTCTAGACTGTCCCTCAGTCAGACGCACCAGCATCCCTTCCTTGGCCTCTTCCAAGAACCCCTCCAGCCTCAGAAGGTTCCCCTCCCTCGAGTTTCCTCACTGTGTTCAGGAACGCAATGAGAACATTTTGTTAAACAATAAACGAGTGTTTTGATACAGGTATTTTCAGGCTGAAGATGCACTCTTCTCTGCAGAGAGAGGGATAGTTGGTGGGGAAGATGTCAGCCAGTTTTTTAAGAAGAGTTCAGTGACTATTTTTCTTCAAGGAGATCAAAAGCGGCACCTGAATAAGGTGAATGAGTTCATTATTTATCTTATTTTCCTCCTGGCTGATCACTTGCCATCCATAACGTTGAGGCAAGAGTATAAATGTTTTTGTTGCATCTGACAAGATACATCTGGTGAATATGAAGTCCGAGAAGTTGGTTTAAAATGTTCACGGCCAGGGCTGGGCACGGTGGCTCACACCTGTAATCTCAGCAATTTGGGAGGCCGAGGAGGGCGGATCACCTGAGGTCAGGGGTTCGAGACAAGCCTGGCCAACAGGGTGAAACCTCATCCGTACTAAAAATACAAAAATTAGCCAGGTGTAGTGGTGCACGCCTGTGATCCAGCTACTCAGGAGGCTGAGGCAGGAAAATTGCTTGAACCCGGGAGGCAGAGGTTGCAGTGAGCCGAGATCGTGCCACTGCACTCCAGCCTGGCGACAGAGCGAGACTCTGTCTCAAAAACAAAACAAACAAAAAAAATTTCACGGCCAGTATGGGGCAGTGGAAAGCTCCAGACTTCTATCTCACAGGGGCCTGAGGGGCCTGGTCCTACCACGGGAGGCGGTGACATGGAGGATTCTAGGTCAGCAGCAAGAGAAATAGCCCGATCCATAGTGGGGACAAAAGAAGGGGCAACCAAGATGTAGACCTGAAAGTGATGCTTGAGCAGACCTCTTGATGACAGGCCATGCCTGGTTTGTTTACAGAGGTACCACAGGACCCGGATCTCTGCCAAGTACCTTATATACATCTTCTCAATAATTTACGAGGTAACGATCACTATCCCCATTTCACAGATGAGAAAACTGAGGCTTGACTCAAGGAAAGGCTGTCAGGTGCTAGAGGTGGGTTTTCAACCTCTCTGATCCACAGGACCTATTACCTCTATACAGAGTCGAAACCAACAAAATGCCAGTTGGACAGATGGACGGACAGTGGATGCCAGGGTGGGTGCTGCTGAATGGGAACAGGGACAGGTCTTTTTTGTTGGATATCCTTTGGTGACTTTTGAATTCTGCACTGAGTACTTCTTTCTAAAATAAATACATAAAATGACAAAGAGGACTAATATCTTACAAGCAGAATAAAAGACCACTTTTGAAGGATCTAAAATCAGCTTAGCTCCTGCTTTCATTTTTCCAGAAATAAACATTCTAAGCCCAGCAAGATGCCCTGACTGCTGCTGCTCCATTCTTGTACATTACAAAGAAATGAGGCAAAAATTGGGCAGGAAATTGTTTGCAGTAAGAATGACAGGACATAGTTATTTCATTTTATTTTATAATTTATTTTAATTTTAAATTGACAAAAATTATATATATTTATGGTGTACAACATGATGTTTGATATATGTACACATTGTGGAATGACAAAATCAAGCTAATTAACATACTCATTACCGCACATACTTATTTTATTGTGATGAGAACATGTTTAAAATCTACTCTTACAGCAATTTTCAAGTACACAATACATAGTAACTGTAGTTACCATGCTGTTTAATAGATCTCTAGAACTTATTCCTATCTGAAATTTTGTATTATTTGACTAACATCTCCCCAATCCCTCCCCCGCCCCTGCCTTGGGTAACCACCATTCTGCTCTCTACAACTATGAGTTCAATATTTTTAGATTCCACATATAAGTGAGATCATGCAGTATTTGTCTTTCTGTGCTTGCTTTTTGAAACCTTATTATGTATTTATTTATTTTTTGAGACAGGGTCTCACTCTGTCACCCAGGCTGGAGTATAGTGACACAAACATGGCTCACCATGGCCTCCACCTCCTGGGGTCAACGGATCCTCCCACTTCAGCCTCCTGAGTAGCTAGGACTACAGGCGTCCAGCACCACACCTGGCTAATTTTTGTATTTTTTATCGAGATGGGGTTCACCATGTTGCCCAGGTTGGTCTCGAACTCCTGGGCTCAAATGCTCCACCTACCTTGGCCTCCCAAAGTACTGGGATTACAGGCATGAGCCACCGCGCCTGGCCTTTGCTTTATTTCACTCAGTATAACATCCTCTAGGCTCATTCATGTTGCAAATGACATGACTTCTTTCTTTTTTAAGGCTGAATAGCATTCTATTGGGTATATATAGCACTTTATTTATTTATTTTCATTTATTTTATTTTATTTTTGAGACGGAGTTTCGCTCTTGTCACCCAGGCTGGAGTGCAGTGGCGTGATTTCGGCTCACTGCAACCTCTGCCTCCTGGGTTCAAGTAATTCTCCTGCCTCAGCTGAGATTATTACAGGCATGTACCACCATGCCCGGCTAGTTTTGTATTTTTAGTAGAGATGGGGTTTCACCATATTGGCCAGGCTGGTCTTGAACTCCTGACCTCAAGTGATCCGCCAGGCTTGGACTCCCAAAGTGCTGGGATTACAGGTGTGAGCCACCACGCCGGGCCTCATTGTGGTTTTAATTTGCAACACTGCACCTTAATAAGAGACTTTACAAATTAGTTGGATTGAGGGCCTTAATAAAGAATTGGGTAAAACATGAAAAAAACAATATACTCAGAAGAAAATACTTTTACAGCACTCAAGAGAAGTCAAACATCTGTAGTAATCATAGAAATGTAATTAAAATGTAAATGAGGCACTATTTTTAATCACCAGTTTTTAAAAAAAACACTGTACTCAATTCTGACAAAAGTGTGGTGTTTTGAGGCAGTATTAAATTGATACAATATGTATTTGAAATAGGTATTGATATATATCAATTGTCATTGAAACCTTCATATCCTTTGATTGAGGAATCTCAAGCTTGTATAATTTGTCTAAGGAAATTGTCCAAAAGAACCTGAACCAAATATACAAAAAACGTTATTGCCCCATTATTTATAATGTTAAAAAACTGAACGTAATTACTGTAAATAAACTTAATAGAATATAATAGTCTTTAAGAATATAATTTAATGCATGTGCAAAGATTTATCTGCATGAATGTTCACTAAGCATTGTTTATGATAATAAAAGATTGGAAATAACCTATGTGTCCAACAATATAGTGTAATTTTTTCAAATAACTAATATAAATAATAAATAATGGAAAATTCATAATGTGGGATACTATAGAATTACATTTGTTGATATGTAGATGTGACTACTTCTACATTTTTGGAGTGAAAAAGTTATAAAGGAGTATTAAAGTATATTCCATTGGAAGACTCATACTTCTCAATTTCAAAACTTAGTATAAAGTTATAGTGATCACAACAGTGTGGTATTGTCATAAGTATAGATACAAAGATCACTGTAATAGAATGGAGAGACAGAAATAAACCCATATATCTGTGGTCAATTGATTTCCAAAAGGATCTCAAGACCATTCAATGGGAAAGGAAGAGTCTTTTCAATAATTGGTACTGGGACAACTGGATATCCACATGCAAAAGAGTGAAGTTGAACTCTTATCTCACACCACGTGTAAAAATGAACTCAAAATGGATCAAAGATCTAAATGTATGAGCTAAAATGATAAAACGCTTGGAAAGAAACAATTGTAAATCTTCACGACCTTGAATTAGGCAACAGTTTCTTAGATATAATACTTAAAGCAAAAGCAACCAAAAAAGATGAATAATTTGGACTTCATCAAAAGTAAAACGTTTGTTTGTTTCATCAAAGGACAGTATCAAGATAGATAATGAAAATGGAATGTAATTCCTGTACATAACCCACACAATGGGAGAAAAAATTTATAAATCTGATAAGGGTCTAGTATATAAAGGGTCTATATAAAGAACTCTTACAACTCAACAATAAAAAAGACAAATAACTCAATTGAAATATGGGCGAGAGACTTGAAGAGACATTTCTCCAAAAAAGTTATACAAATGGTCAATTAGTACATGAAACAACAGATGCTCCTCATCACTAGCCATTAGGGAGTCCAAATTAAAACTACAATGGAATACTACTTTACTAGATGATTTACATTTCACCAGAATGGCTGTAATAAAAAAATGAAACATAACAATTGTTGCCATTGTGGAGAAATTGGAACCCTTATACATTGCTGATGGGAATGTCAAATGGTGTAGTTACCGTATGATCCAGCTTATATGACCCAGCAATTCCACTCTTATGTATGGAATGAATAAGAACTGAAAAAATGTTCATGCAAAAACATGTACATGAATGTTCATAGCAGCATGAACAAAAAGTACAAAAAAATCCAAATGTCCATCAACTAATGAATGGATGAACAAAATGTGGTATATCCATATAAAGGAATATTATTCAGCCATAAAAAGGAATAAAGCACTGATTCATGCTATAACATGATGAACTTTGAAAACATTATGCTAAGCGAAAAAAACAAGTCACAAGGGATCACATATTATATGATCTATTTATATAAAATGTCCAGGATAAGGAAATTCACAGAAACAGAAAGTAGATTGGTGGTTGTCTCGGGCTGTCACAGGAGGGAACTGAGGAGTGACTGCTAATAAGTGCAGGGTTTCTTTATGGCGTGATTGAAAGTATTCTAAAATTGTGGTGATGATTGCATAACACCGTGACTATAATAAAAGGCACTGAATTGTATACTTTAAAATGGTGAATTTTGGCCAGGTACAGTGGTTTATGCCTGTAATCCCAGCACTTTGAGAGGCTGAGGTGGGCAGATCACTTGAGCTCAGGAGTTGAGACCAGCATGGGCAACATGGCGAAACCCCGTCTTTACCAAAAAAATACAAAAACTATTAGCCAGATGTAGCGGCATGCATTTGTGATCCCAGCTACCCAAGAGGCTGAAGTGGGAGGATCGCTTGAGCCTGGGAGGCAGAGGTTGCAGGGAGCCGAGATCACACCACTGCACTCCAGCCGGGGTGACAGAGTGAGACCCTGCCTCTACCAAAAAACAAATAAAATAAAATAAAATGGTGAATTTTATGTTGTGTGAATTATATCTCAATTTTAAAATTTCAAGAAGGAATATTCCAAGGTATATATGTACATGTATGCATATCTGTCTATCTGCCTGTTTATCTGTCCATCTATATCTGGGCAGTAAAATTACACAAACATTCTTCTTCATAATTAAATGTATCATCTAAGTTATTTCGAATGAATATTTATAATTTGTGAAATAAAAAAGTTTTAAAAAGTCTAAAATTAACATGGAAGATATTGATTCAATTTATAAAAGAAGGGATATAAAATAGCAGCACATCCTGCAACTATACAACATAAATATATGGTACTAGTACTGGAAAATAGAATAAAATGAAAATAAGTATGCAAAAGTGGTAAATTTATGTATGAATTTAAAAATTAAAAGAATTTTACTGTAATATTTATGTTTACAAGTAGATAGAAAATGACCACATTTGCCTCAAAAATGAAATGGGGCTTTGTTTATTTATTTAATATTGAAAATGTTAATGACAACATTATCATGTGTAGGCACCTTTTTCTGAAAAGTCACTCGTGCATTCTATAAATATTCATTGCATAAGTTCTCTGTTTCTTCCTTGAACTTTCCCTTTTACCAATTTTTCTGTTTTTCTACCTGAGTTTTCTTATTCTTCTTGTGTTTTCATGGAAAATTGTTCACTTCCTTAACATTTCAAACTCACTAAAGTTTAACTTTGAATAGAATTTCCCAATAATTTTAATGATTATGTAGTTTCCAAATTTTGTTTCCCTTATATTCTTTTGGGTATACCTTAGTATTAGTGGTTTGTAAATATTATATTAATTAATTTTTATCTTAGTTTTGCGATTTGGCATATTCTTTTCTAATTTCTATGATTTCATATTTATTACTGCCTTTTAAAATTTATTGCTTATATATATTTTAAAAATTTAGATGTAGATCTTTCTTACTTGTTCTTATAGGAATGAAAGATACAAAAGTCCCTCTGATACAGCTTTGACCATGTACCTGTTATCTTTTTTGGTTTTAAATGAATGCCTCTATATTTAACACTGCCTTTTCAACTCAATTGTTCTATCATGGAGTATTTCTTCCATTCTTATCTGGCCATGTGCAAAATGGTGGTATATTGCCTTTCTCTACAATTTATTGAATTGCAGTCTGAATCAATGTGTGAAATCTTTCTAATAATACCTTTGTCTTCAAAATTGCAATTAGTTTTTGTAAAAGCTTCATGTACACTTGAGAAAGCTGTATGTTTCCCAATTTTTCCTCTTTGGAGCAGTTCGTCCAATCATATCCCTTTGTAGAAGTAAAAATGGAGGCCTCGGAGGTGCAGGGACTTGCTGGTGATTCCTCAGTAGAGCTGGGGCAGAGCCTGTGCTTGGGGTCATTGAATGGAGTATTATTGAGAGTTCATGCCAACACGCTCCAGCAGTACTCTCCCCTGCTAATGCTCCTTTCTGTTGAAAATCTACCGAGCAGGGCTGCCTTAAGCCAAATATCCTGTTTTGGGGGCTCTCCCTCTCTGCAGCCTCCCTGCTTCACAAAGCATCATGCTGACCTGTCAACCTTGGTCTTCTGTTTGGCTTTGTCTGAAGAAGGAATTCTTTCCCAGCGGCCTGGTTCCTCATGCAAATAGACCTCCAGTGGGTCCTCCCACTGGTGTTTTGGGCATGCCTAGGTATGCCGGACTCCTGGGATGAACAAAATAACTTAATCAGTCAAGCTGAAACTCACTACACTTGCTTTGTGCAAACATGACTTATCTATGCTAGGCTTTTAAATTATTCTCGTTTTTCTTTAAGTGTGTGTGTGCTTTAAAATAAGATGCATGTGTGAATTTTGTCTTTTTAATCCAGTTTGTAATTCTATTTTTTAAATAGGAGAATTCAGTCCATTTACATGTAATCTTATAATTGTTGTAATTGTGTTTTCTGGTATTTTTCTCGGTTAATAAAATTCTTCGTTTTCTCTTTAACTTAACATAGGATTTCCATTTTAAAAATTCATTTAAGTGTTTTAAAAATTCATTTAAGTGAGATTGAATTTAATTTAATTTTTTTTTTTCAGACGGAGTCTCTCTCTGTCGCCCAGGCTGGAGTGCAATGGTGAGGTCTTGGCTCACTGCAACCTCTGCCTCCAGGAAGAATCAAATGATTCTCCTGCCTCAGCCTCCCGAGTAGCTGGGACTACAGGCACATGCCACCACGCTGGACTAATTTTTGTATTTTTAGTAGACAGGGGGTTTCACTATGTTGGCTAGGCTAGTCTTGAACTCCTGACCTCGTGATCCACCCACCTCCGCCTCCCAAAGTGCTGAGATTACAGGCGTGAGCCACCACGCCCGGCTGAATGTAACATTTTTTGAACAACTCAATTTCCTCGTGTTTTTTTGTCTTCATTTACCTACCCCCGAACAGCCTGTGCTCATTTTTCTTTTTCTTTTTCTTTTTTTTTTTGAGATAGAGTCTTGCTCTGTCACCCAGGCTGGAGTGCAATGACGCGATCTCGGCTCACTGCAACATCTGCCTCCCAGGTTGAAGTGATTCTCCTGCCTCAGCCTCCTGAGTAGCTGGGATTACAGGTGCCCCTCACCATGCCCGGCTAATTTTTGTATTTTTAGTAAAGACAGGATTTCACCATGTTGGCCAGGCTGGTCTTGAACTCCTGATCTCAGGTGATCTGCCCACCTTGGCCTCCCAAAGTGCTGGAATTACAGGCATAAGCCACTGCGCCCAGCCATTTTTCATATCTGTTCTAACTCAAAACCATTTTTCTTTCTTATATAGAGATACAGAATTTTGGGAGTCATTTACTCATCCTCTCTCATCTTAGCCAGGTCCTCTTGGTTTCATTTTGTTTTGTTTGGGTATTCTGAAAACTTTTCTCTCCAGTTAAATATTTTATTATTTTTCCTTCTTTTGTACACCAGGAAATTCAGCTTTAAATACTGTTAAGTATTTTAAAATATGATTGTTACATTTTATTACAACTATATATCCCTGCTTTCAGACTGGAATATGCATATTTGTGGAGATATCAGGCTATGCTACATATGACTATTATTTCTCCCTGCCTACATGCCCTTCATTGAAATTGCCACCTCCCTCCAGATAAGTATGCATACATAACCCCCAGCCCCTATGACCTGGGCAGTCATAATTCCACTAAGTGAATCTGTTTCCTTGGCTCAACTGATTGGCTCCAGTGGGCCCCTAATCCATATACTCTATGGATGGTCAATTTATAGTCCTGTTTTTTTGAGACGGAGTCTCGCTCTGTCACCCAGGCTGAAGTGCAGTGGCGCGATCTTGGCTCACCACAACCTCTGCTTCCAGGCTCAAGCAATCCTCCCACCTCAAGTGATCCTCCCACCTCAGCCTCTCAAGTAGCTGGGACTACAGGTGTGCACCACCACGCCTGCTTAATTTTTGTATTTTTTTGATAGTGACAGGGTTTCACCATGTAGTCCAGGCTGGTCTCGAACTCCTGGGCTCAAGCAATCCACCCATCTTGGCCTCCCAAAGTGCAGGCATTATAGGAGTGAGCCACTGTGCCTGGCCACATAGTCATTTTTCACTCCTAAGAGTGACCACTTCTTATTAAATGACAATGTTAGTAAATATATATTCACAATGTGCTCAGGCACTGTTCTAAGTACTTTACATGCATTGACTCATTTAAATCTCATATCAACCTCATGAGATGATATGACTATCATTATCTACATTTCATAGGCAAGGAAAACAGAGAGGCAGAGAGGTTGAGTAACTTGTCCAAGGTCACACACAGTGAGTAACTGGTTGAGTTGGATTTGAACCCAGCAGTTTGGCTCCCTCTGTCCTGAGTGCTATGCTGAATTTCTGCTGTATTGAATTTGCAACACAAGAAACCCCTTTTTGTTATACCAGCTTCATATGAGGCTGGTCTCTGGCAGGCAGTAAGGTACAGAAGAAAGTAAAATCTTGTACCTCCCTCTTCAGTGAATTCCCCAACAAAACAAAGGTACAAGCATTCTGGGTTTTGTGAATTGAATGCCATTCTTTTTTTCTCTTTTAAAGTGTAAAAATTATTAGATGCCACTTGTAGCTGGTGAGATGTATTTGTGATTAAAAGAGAAAGTTGAAAACCAGAAAAAAATATGCAAGATGGAAGATAGGAGAAAGAAAAGATAAAATAGGATGATGACAGAGTATAAAAATTAAGACAGATTTAAAGCTAAAAACATGGGAATAAAAATATAGAAAGAATAGGGCAACACTGTAAATCAGGGAATTTTCTAAAATCCACTTTAATTTCTTATTTTTTTTTAGACAGAATCTTGCTCTGTCTCCCAGGCTGAAGTGCAATGGCATAATCTCAGCTCACTGCAATCTCTGCCTCCTGGGTTCAAGCATAAAATCCACTTTTAAAGTAGCGTTTATGAAATTAAAAAAGAAAATAAAGAGGAAAGCACTAGAAAACAAAACAAAAAATTAAACCTAAAAGGTTAAGCATAATATGTTGATAACATCCCAATAAAATAAGATTAACAGGTAAAATATTTAAAAAGATGACGCTTTAAATAGGAACTAGAAGGTAAAAGAGAAATTAAGCTAAGACCTCAGAGGCCAAAGAAAAAGAAATATTCTCATAGGATTTAGATTTTAAAAGTTAAGGCTGGGTGCGGTGGCTCATGCCTGTAGTCCCAGTACTTTGGGAGGCTGAGGCAGGCTGATCACGAGATCAAGAGATCCAGACTATCCTGGCCAACATGGTGAAACCCTGTCTCTACTAAAAATACAAAAATTAGCTGTGCATGGTGGTGCGCACCTGTAGTCCCAGCTACTTGGGAGGCCGAGGCAGGAGAATCACTTGAACCCAGAAGGCAGAGGTTGCAGTGAGCTGAGATCATGCCACTGCACTCCAGCCTGGCAACAGAGCAAGACTCCATCTCAAAAAAAAAAAAATTTAAGAGAAAAAAGAAAATGTATTTTTTTGAAACATTAAGTTTAAATTGAGAGAAGAGCAAAAATAGACTTTAATCAGACCAAAATTGTACGTTGGAATTAGTGGTCCGGATGGGTGTAGTTGTTGCAGTTGAGGATGCCAAAAACAGTAGATATGGGAATGGTGAGACGCCTTTTCTATTCACCATGGTGCTCTCAGCCATGGTGAAGGCCAGGCTCCTGGCACTTTAACATATCCCTCAACAGAACTGGGGCCTTGAAAAGGCCAGAAAATCCTGCTTCACTTTGGTTCTTGGAATGTGTTTGATTCTTAGTTTTTCTTTACCCTTTGAAATAGTCCTTTCATTATCTTTTACTGCCTTTATGATAAAATTATCATGTGAAAGGCAACTAAAATATGTTGAATGAATGTATTCCATCTTATCTCCTTGGAGTTTTGGTGTTTGATTTGGTTATTACACTTTCACACACACACACCCCACCTTTGCCACCTTGACTCACCTCTGAGGTTGCAACACTTGTTATTGACCCTGAGTTGCTTGGTTGTTTGCTTCTTTCACTGTCCTTGGTGGCAGTGGAATTGGGTGGGGAGGAGACAATCCTCAGAACCTGCTCAGGGACTGGATTGTTAGGGTGTGGGCGTGGTGATGAGGGAAAGTGGAGTCAGGGATGACCCCATGGTGTCTGCTTTTGTGACTGAGTAGATGTTAGTACAGAAGGCTGGGTTAGGGGTGGTGGTTGCTAAGAATTCAGGTCAGGCTGGGACTGAGAGGTTCTGGGGCAACCACAGCTGTGTACAAGCCCTAAACTTCCAGAAAGGCTTGGACTTCATAACAGACTGTTATGGACTGATTGTCTGTGTTCTTTCAAAGTTCATATGTTGAAACCCTAATCCCAGAGTGATGGTATTTGGAGGTGGGGGCTTTGGGAAGTACTTGGGTCATGAGAGTGGAGCTCTTACTAATGGGATTAGTGCTCTTCTAAGAAGAGGCCTGCGAGAAGCCAGCTAGCTAGCCTTCTTCCTATCATGTCACAACAGGACAAGAAGGCCATCTATGAACCAGGAAATGGTTCGCCAGAGATGGAATCTGCTAGTGCCTTGATCTTGGACTTCACAGCTTTGAGAACCAAGATAAACAAATTTCTGCTGTTCATAAGCCACTCAATCTATGGTATTGTGTTATAGCACTCCTAAAGGACCAAGATAGCCCCCTTGACCCATATTTTGGTGTTTCTAAATTCTTCAGCCGTACATTTTGAATTTGTTGGTTTTCTGACACAGACAACCTGTCACATCTGTTATGGAGAGATCTGTTGTCTTTCAGAGAATATTACTTCTATCTCTTTTCAGGGAGCTTATTGTAATACTTGTTTCAATAGGAACATACTGAAGTAATGGACTGAACGAATGTATGCTAGTGGGATAAGCTTCTTGCCCAAGTCTACTCCAGAGTGTGTTGTGATCTTCCTTTAGCCCACGTGAGGAAGCCAGGGCTCACATCACTTAAGAGGGCACAGTGTGCTGGGCGCTGTGGCTCACGCCTGTAACCCCAGCACTTTGGGAGGCCGACATGGGCAGGTCACGAGGCCAAGAGATCGAGACCATCCTGGCCAACATGGTGAAACCCTTTCCCTACTAAAAATGCAAAAATTAGCTGGGTGTGGTGGGACGCGTCTGTAGTCCCACCTTCTTGGGAGGCTGAGGCAGGAGAATCGCTTGAACCTGGGAGGCAGAGGTTGCAGTGAGCCGAGATTGCGCCACTCCACTCCAGCCTGGTGACAGAGTGAGACTTGGTCCCCCCTTCCCACAAAAAAAAAGAGGGCACAGTGATATGTCCACCCTAGCCCTGTAGCCTATACACAGGCAGGCAGCACACTTTGACAAACGACCAATCAAAATGAGATTTTTCCGTTGAACTTAAGTAAAATAATGGTCTTAGCCCTACTTCCTCTGCTCTTGTCCTTGATCCTCTATTCCTATTTTTAATTATTTTTGGTTTCCTTGGCTTCACCTCCTATTTCTAGTCCTGAAATCTCAGATTTTCTTTTTATTTATTTATTTTTTGAGATGGAGTCTCACTCTGTCTCCCAGGCCGGAGTGCAGTGGCCCGATCTAGGCTCACTGCAACCTCCACCTCCCAGGTTCAAGCAATTCTCCTGCCTCAGCCTCCCGAGTAGCTGAGGCTACAGGCACCTACCACCATGCCCGGCTAATTTTTTGTATTTTTAGTAGAGACAGGGTTTCACCATGTTGGCCAGGCTGGTCTCAAACTCCTGACCTCAAGTGATCAGCCCGCCTTGGCCTCCTAAAGTGCTGGGATTATAGGCATGAGCCACTGCATCCAGCCACAGATTTTGTTTCAATCCTTTGTTCTCTTCCTCTTCTAGGTCTTCCCCTTCCTGTCCCCACTGGCCCCTCTCCTATCCACTGAATCCCTGGACCCCTGACACCCTCTGCCTCCTGTCCTTGCTGGGTTTCCTCTACCCTCTACATTTCAAAGACAAGTTTTGCTGAAATCACAGTTTACCTGAGGGTTCTAGAAAGGTCTGTGTGAACATTAAAAAACAAAGGTTCCTTGGGTTCATTTAGTCTTTAAGCAAACATTGATTGAGGCCTATGTGTGTGGCAGGTACTGCAGATGCAAAGTTTTCCATCTTCATGGAGCTCATAGTCATTAAGGGGAACCCTGAATTTGCTTAGACTACTGCAACGCACTGGCCGGGTGTGGTGACTCATGCCTGTAATCCCAGCACTTTGGGATAAGATGGGCGGGAGATTGAGACCATCCTGGCTAACACGGTGAAACCCCGTCTCTACTAAAAATACAAAAATTAGCCGAGAGTGGTGGCACGCGCCTGTAGTCCCAGTTACTCGGGAGGCTGAGGCAGGAGAACTGCTTGAACCCAGGAGGCGGAGGTTGCAGTGAGCCGAGATCGCACCATTGCGCTCCAGCCTGGGCGACAGAGCGAGAGTCCATCTCAAAAAAAGAAAAAGAAAGAAATATAGGCACAATTTAATGCATCTCTTTTCCTTGTTCAATATGGAGCATATGGTGGTGGATTCCATACAGACTCAAGCATCTGTCCACATTGTATTCCCGAAGTTTGATCCCTACACTGCCCTGCCCTCCCGTCTTTCCTTCCCTCTCTTTTTTTTTTCTGGAGTGCAATGGTGCGATCTCGGCTCACTACAACCTCCGCCTCCCGGGTTCGAGCGATTCTCCTGCCTCAGCCTCCTGAGTAGCTGGGACTACAGGCGCGCACCACGATGCCCGGCTAATTTTTGTATTTTTAGTAGAGATGGGGTTTCGCCATGTTGGCCAGGCTGGTCTCGGAAGTTTGATTTTTCTTTTCTTTTTTTTTTTTTTTGAGACAGAGTTTCGCTCTTGTTGCCCAGGCTGGTGTGCAACGGTGCGATCTCGGCTCACTGCAACCTCTGCCTCCCAGATTCAAGCGATTCACCAGCCTCAGCCTCCTGAGTAGCTGGGATTACAGGCATGTGCCACCACGTCCGGCTAATTTTTTATTTTTAATAGAGACGGGGTTTCTCCATGTTGGTCAGGCTGGTCTCGAACTCCCGACCTCAGGTGATCCGCCCGCCTCGGCCTCCCAAAGGGAAGTTTGATTTTTCTATGGTCACCAATGGACACTTGATCTCCATAGCTTGAGAATGGCGGCCATCGCCTCACTGGCATTCTTTCCTCTTGTGCTCTCCCGAACGTTCTGGCTGCTCTTTGGATTTCCTTTTCCTTTGCTCACATCTACAATATTGGTGTTTCCTAGGTCCCGTACTTAACGATTGTCTCCTCTCCACACGCTTCCCTGGGCGGGCTGAATTGTCGGGGGCTTTCTCAACTGCGCTTCCTCTCTCACCTGAAACCCTCTTCCCAACCCTTTCTACTAGGTCGACGTCTCCAACATCAGCTGCTCCCCACCCGTGTCTGGGTGGGCCCCTTGGGCAGGCTCCCCTAGTCTCCTTTCCTTCGATCATCCCCGCGTGCGGGACGTCATCTGCTTGCTCTGCCATCAGCCTCACATCCTGAGGGCAGGGACCATGCGGGGGTTGTCCATCTCTGTATCCCCAGTGCCAGCACTGCACCTCGCCCCAAGCAGTTGTTCAATAAATGACCAGTGAGTAAATGAAAGAATGAGCAAAGCCTTGTAACAGGAAAGGGGCCGGCGGCGTCTGCCGTGCAAGACCTGGCCCAGTGGAGCAGAACCTGGAGGTTCAGGAGCCGAGTCTGGAAGGCTCCTGACGGCGGGAGAGGGGCCCGGAGCCAGCCGGCGCCTGGCACAAGGCGTCTCAGAGGCCGCCCACTGGGAGCCAACTGTTGCAGCCAGTTGTCCCCGCGAGCGAGGCCGGAGAAGGCGCGGCGGCCCCTGGCCTGGCCATTCCGCCCTTGTCGCAGCTGAACCGCCGACTACGAGCTCCTGCACCGAGCACACGCCCCGCGCGCTTCACTCTCGGCCTCGCCCGGCCACCGTCGCTCTCTAGAACGACGCGCCCGTGACCCGGAAGAACATTCTCCTTAGCAACTGCGGGACTGCGGCGGCGCCGGCCTCCGGGGAGAAACGGTGAGGCCCTCACTCGCCTGCCAGCTGTACAGTCTAGTGCTGCCCGACCCCCTCGGGACCGACCCGGGGTCTGGCCTCTGGGGGGCTCCGCGGCGCTTCGCCAGGCACTTGCAGTGGCGGCCCGGGACGAGCGTCTTCCGCCTCCGGCGTTGCTCCCCGGCCCACGCGTCTTCCCTGTCCCGCATCTCTCCCTCAATGTCTCTGGCTCCCCACTCTCCGCTCCTGACCGACCCGGCCTCCCAGGCCGCGATTATAGCGCCGGGGCCCTTGTAGCTTAGGATGGTGTGAGGGGAGCGAGACCAGAATTAGAGCTTGTTGCTGTAGAGAGGACGCCTCCCGAGGCTCGGGTCACCTGTGGACGCGTTCTCAAGGGTCTTGATCGAGATGTTGAGGACTGGCAGGGATGGGGAGCCTCGGGAATCTTGAAGGGCAGCCGCTTAATTATAACATGTTCTTGACGTTTGCGCTTTCCACAGTGATACACTTTATCTGCTTTATCGATCATAGAGACTTTTTTTTTTTAAATAAACTTTTATTTTAGATATGGGGGATACGCATGCAGGTTAGTCACATGGGTATATTGCACCCAGGTATTGAGCATAGAACCCAGTAGGTAGTTTTTCAACCCACATCCCCCATCTCTCCTCCTTCCAGTAGTCTACAGTGTCTACCGTTACCATGTTTTTTTTTTTTTTGAGACGGAGTCTCATTCTGTCGCCCAGGCTGGAGTGCAGTGGCGCGATCTCCGCTCACTGCAAGCTCCGCCTGCCAGGTTCACGCCATTCTCCTGCCTCAGCCTCCCGAGTAGCCGGGACTACATGCGCCCGCCACCGCGCCCGGCTAATTTTTTTTGTATTTTTAGTAGAGACGGGGTTTCACCATGTTAGCCAGGATGGTCTCGATCTCTTGACCTCGTGATCCGCCCGCCTCGGCCTCCCAAAGTGCTAGGATTACAGGCGTGAGCCACCGGGCCCGGCCGACTGTTCCCATGTTTATGTCCATGTGCGCTCAACGTTTCTACTCCCACTTATAAGTGTGCTCAATGTTTAGTTCCCACTTATAAGTGAGAATGTGTGGTAGTTTTCTGTTCTTGTGCTAATTCGTTTAGGATTATGGCCTCCAGCTCCATCTGTGTTGCTGTAAAGGACATGATAGCTTCCTTTTTTTGTGGCTGCATGGTGTTCCATCGTGTACATCCACATTTTTTTTTGTCCAGTCCACCGTTGATGGCCACCTAGGTTGATTCCGTGTCTTTGCTATTGTCAGTAGCTCAGCCGTGAACATACAAGTGCCTATGTCTTTTTGGTATAATGGTCTGTTTTCCTTTGGTTATATACCCAGCAATGGGATTGCTGGGTGAAATGGTGGCTCTTTAAGTTCTTTGAGAAATCTCCAAACTGCTTTCCACAGTGGCTGAACTAATTTACATTCCCACCAACAGTGTATAAGTGTTCCCTTTCCAGCGGAGCCTAACGAGGATCTGTTGTTTTTTGACTTTTTGATAATAGGCATTCTGACTGGTGTGAGATGGTATTTCATTGTGGTTTTGATTGGCATTTCTCTGATAATTAGTCATGATCATGTTTTCCGTATATTTGTTGGCTGCTTGTATGTCGTGGTCTTTTTTTTTTTTTGTATTTCTGAGAAGTGTTCATGTCCTTTGTTCATTTTTAAAAATGGGCTTATTTGTTTTTTGCTTGTTGATTTAAGTTCCATAGGGATTCTGGATATTGGACCTTTGTCAGATGCATAGTTTGTGAATATTCTCTCCCATTTTGTAGGTTGTCTGTTTAATCTGTTGATAATTTCTTTTGCTGTGCGGAAGCTCTAGTTTAATTAGTTCCAACTTGTCAATTTTTGTTTTTGCTGCAGTTGCTTATGGTGAGTTAGCCAAAAATTTGCCAAGGTCAATGTCAAGAAGTGTATTTCCTGGGTTTTCTTCTAGGATTTTTATAGTTTGAGGTCTTTTATTTTATTTTGAGACAGGGTCTCACTGTCACCTAGGCTGGAGTGAAGTGGTGTGACTGCAGCTCACTGCAGCCTCGATTTCCCAGGCTCAAGTGATCCTCCCACCTCAGCCTCCCGAGTAGCTGAGACTACAGGTGTGCACTACCACGTTCGGCTAATTTTTGTATTTTTTTGTGGAGATGTGGTTTTACCATGTTGTCTAGGCTAGTCTTTGACTCCTAGGCTCAAAAGATCTGCCTGCCTCAGTTGCCCAAAGTGCTGGAATTACAGGCATGAGCTACTGTGCCTGACTGAGGTCTTTGCATTTAAATCTTTAACCCATTATGTATATCGTGAAATATATACAGTTTTATATCTTCTGCATATGGCTAGTTAGTTACCCCAGCACCAATTATTGAATAGGGAGTCCCTTCCCCATTGCTTGTTTTTTGTCAGTTTGTTGAAGATCAGATGGTTGTAGGTGTGTGGCTTTATTTCTGAGTTTTCTGTTCTGTTCCATTGTTCTATAGGTGTGAAACTCATTTAATTGTACATCTGTAACTAATCCTTTTCTGAGGAATTTTTTTCCCTGTTGTGAGTGAGGTGTGGTTAGTATATTCTGTAGCTTAGATTTTGTGTCTTACAAGTTTTCTGCAGAAGGAAATCTTCCTGGGACTGACTAGGTTTGAGGTTTGAGAAATATTTCGAGTGAAATTTGCTACATTGAGAAAAGTAGGAGCAGGTGTTGTTAATAGCATGGACTTACACTTCAGAAGACACTATGGCACTGTAAAACCTCCCCTGATTTGAGTTTGAATGAGTGATACTAAGAAAACTGTAAGCCTTATTTGAACATGGTTGGATAACAACTTTATTTTTAATCTGATGATGATGGAGCTAAAACTGAGGCATGTGAACCGTTTTTGGAAATGACATTATTTGGGAATAAAATGTGGGAGTTTCTATATCAAAATTCATTTAAAACTATAATTTCATTCCAATTTAATAAATATTTATTAAGCATCTACAGCATTATACACTTTAAAGGATATAAAAGAAATAAAAGTGCACACATGAAATTATTAGGAAAGCAATAAAATGGACATTTGTTTAAATGCAAAATATGTGGTACAGATATTAAGTGCTGTAGTAGGTCAGAGGGTGGAGAAATCATTTGTGGATTAAATGGGACTTGATTTGTCTCTAAAGTACAGATATAATTTGTATTTGTATTGGAGAGGACAGGAAGTCCTAATTCCTTTCCTTATATTCTTAAGAGTTTGGGAAATAATTCCATGTGGCATTTTGAAGTTCTTATTTAATGCTCTCAGGTCACTTGATTTGTGATCTATTTCTTTCAAATAGTCTTAGTACAAATCTATATGGCATTTTTCCTGTTTGAGATCTAAAATAGTGAAGCTACTAGCTGAGGGCTTTGCCACTTAGAGTTTCTTTGCTTCCGCATTTGGTGTTAGGTTTATATGAAACACCACAGTTTAAGTATAGTTACTGTTTCATTCATACTCAAGAGTCTTGTGAAATGTTGCTCTTTTTTATTTGACTGGTATTTCCAAAGTGCTTCCTATGTAGCAGCAGTGGTATCAGGAATTACCAAAAATAACTGTTACTTAGCAACCAGTAGGTATGCTTTATATAAGGAGGGTGTGTGTGTTTAGCCTATCAGCCTTTGATGCTCAGCATTTGCCTTGAGATATTGAAGGCCAGAGCAATTTATGTAGACATCTGAATTGACTTTTTTTTTTTTTTGAGTTTAATGTTTAATAAGGGGACCCAATTGCTTTGGGCATCCACCAAAGATACATTTGTGAAGATGATCAAACTTTTAAGTCCTCTTAAAAGATGTTTTGTTGCTTTCTTATAGACTTAGTGTTCATTTATTCACTTAATCATCAAATATAATAATATTTGAGTGCTTACTTGGAACTAGGCACTATGCTTGGCCTTGGAGACGGGGGAGAGTGAATGCACATATGATCTCTGTTCTCAGCAGATGATACTCAAATAATCACACAAATGCAAAACTATGGCTGTGACAAGTGTTTTAGAGAAATCACCAAAATGACATTTTAACTGATGTCTACAAGATGCACAGGAAGAGAACAGTGCTCTGGTCAAAGCAGACCCTCTGATGCCACGTCCGTGTTGCCCTGGCTGGAGTGCAGTGGTGAGATCATGGCTTACTGTGGCCTCGACCTTCTGGGCTCAAGCGATCCTCCTGCTTCAACCTCCCAAAGTTCTGGGATTATAGATGTGAGCCACCATGCCCAGCCTGTCCTTTTATTTTATCCTTCAAAAAGTTTTTGTTTTACAGAAGGAGTTTTCATGAAATAAAATATTACTGAGCATGAGTAAAAGTAAAACTGGGCCTGGAATGAGTAGATAGATCCCTCTGAGGTCTGGCCATCGATACCATTTTTGGTGATGTCAGGGAGGTGGAGACTTGACCAGAATTCTTCTTCTTCTTTTTTCTTTTTTTTTTTTTTTTGAGACAGAGACTTACTCTGTTGCCCAGGCTGGAGTACAGTGGCACGATCTCAGCCTTGTGGGCTCAAGCGATTCTCCAGCCTCAGCCTCGCGAGTAGCTGGGACTACAAGCTCACGCCACCATGCCTGGCTAATTTTTGTATTTTAAGTAGAGACGGGGTTTCACCATGTTGGCCAGGCTGGTCTCAAACTCCTGACCTCAAGCAATCCACCTCCCTTGCCCTCCCAAAGTGCTGGGATTACAGATGTGAGCCACTGCGCCTGGCCTTTTTGAGACAGAATCTCACTCTGCTGCCCAGGCTGGAGTGCAGTAGTGTGATCATAGCTCACTGTAACCTTGAACTCCCAGGCTCGAGTGATCTTCCCACCTGAGCCTCTTGAGTAGCTGAGTCTACAGGCATGAGCCACCATGCCCAGCTAGTTAAAAAAACTTTTTTTTTTTTTTTTTGTGGAGACAGGGTCTTGCTATGTTGCTCAGGCTTGTCTGAAACTCTTGGCCTCAAGTGATCCTTCTGCCTCAGCCTCTCAAATATTGGAGTTACAGGCATGAATCACTGTGCCTGTCTCAGAAATCTTGTTGTCTTTATTAAACTGAGAGTGGTGGTAAAATGGCAGAAGATGCTCCTTTTTGTCAGGTAACATGAAGTAGAAGGATTTGATGGGTTTTTCGTATAGAAGGTATTTTATTTGGAACCATAGCAAGAACTTGATGCCTTAGAGTAGTTATTATGTGACCAGTTATGTTGAGGCAAGACTTTGATGAAGTTAGTCAACTGTTAGTCCACCTACGTTTGATTTCTTTCTTGCCCTAATAACAGGCTGCCTCTGGGATGTACTAATGATGACAGATGAGACACTGGTCACACTGGTAGGAAGAGACTTCATGTGGTACAAAGTACCTTGAAATTATCTCTGATGAAATCATGAGGGGGGAAGGGCTGATGAAGTACCCTGCCCTCAGTAAAGTATTGGTGGAGTGTCTGGTAGACACTGAGAGGTTGTGTGACCCAAACCGGGTGGAGGCAGGAAGTTATATAATGCTAATTGAAGAATCCTGGCATTATAAGTTCCTTTTTGGTCCTCCTCTAATGAAATTGGATTGTTTTTATTTCCTATTAGGCTTTGATGAGGAAAAGTTTGTGGTGATTATCTAGATGCTGAGGGATTCAGAGAGAAGCCCCAAACATTTCTGTTTAACTTCATTTTTTTAGAGACCAGCTTTCCACATGGGAAATAGTTGCCTCTTTCTCTGATGTCTGCCACGGTTAGCTTTAATCACTTTTAAAAGGTTGAATGCAAAACTCTAGCAACAGTTATACCAAGAAGGAGCTATTATTATTTTTGTTTAATCCTTTTACTTATGGCACAGTATTAAACAAGGTCAGAAATTTACATGTTTCTTTTAAATTTTAGTTAAGTTTTGTAAATGAAAAAAAGAATTGTTCTGAGATTTTTTTTGTTGAAATAATGCATTTATTTTCTTTATGTTTTACTGAATTTTTGCTAGTTCAAATCAGTCTTTCATAATAGTTTGCAAGTAAGGATGCCTTATAAGTTTTATGACTGAAATATGTCTTATTAACAAAAAACAATTTTTAATAAATGAATTAGGGCCCAATTTGTGTTGTGTAGGATTATTATTGGTTAAGACCATATTTTTAAAGCTGATTTATTGAGGTATAGTTGACAGGTTATAAACTCTAAAGTGTACAATTTGTTAAGTTTTGACATATGTGTGTACTTGTAGGACTATCATCACAAACAGGACATTGACCATATCTATTATGCCCAAAGCTGTTTTCATACCCCTGGCTCCCTGATCCCTATCCCAGATAACTGATTTTTTTTTTTTTTTTTTTTTTTTGAGACGGAGTCTTGCTCTGTTGCCTAGGCTGGATCCAGTGCAGTGGTGTGATCTTGGCTCACTGCAAGCTTCGCCTCCCGGGTTCATACCATTCTCCTGCCTCAGTCTCCCCAGTAGCTGGGACTACAGGCGCCTGCCACCATGCCTGGCTAATTTTTGTATTTTTAGTAGAGACGGGATTTCATCGTGTTAGCTAGGATGGTCTTAATCTCCTGACCTCGTGACCTGCCCGCCTTGGCCTCCCAAAGTGCAGGGATTACAGGCGTGAGCCACCGCGCCTGGCCTAACTGATGTTTTTATCACTGTACATTAACTTTCATTTCCTAGAATTTCCTCTTATTTTATATAAACGGAACCACACAATATGTAGTTATCCTTCTTTCACTCAGCATAATTGAGAGTCATCCCTGTTGTTAAGCATATTAGTAGCTGATTCCTCTTTATTGCCGAGTAATATTGCATTGTATGGCTGTACCTCAGTTTATTAATACATTTACCTACCAATGGACATGTTGGTTGTTCCCAGTTTTAGTTATTAACAAATAAGGCTTCTATAAAAATTTGTTTACAAGGCTTTGTATGGACATATATTTTTATTCCTCTTGGTTAAATACCTAGGAGTAGAATGGCTGGATCATATAATAGGTATATGCTTAACCTTTAAGGAAACTGTCAATGTTTAGTTATCCCTAAGTATTTAATGGTTTTTGATGCTATTTGATATGGTTTGGTTTTAGGTCTCACCCAAATTTCATGTTGAATTGTAATCCCCAGGTGTCGAGGGAGGGAAGTAACTGGATTATGGGGCTGGTTTCCCCCATGCTGTTCTTGTAATAATGAATTCTCACAAGATCTGATGGTTTCATAAATGGTAGTTTTTCCTGTGTTCTTACATGCTCTCTCACTTGCCTGCCGCCACTGTGTAAGACATGCCTGTTTCCTCTTTCACCATGATTATAAGTTTCCTGAGTCTTTCCCAGCCATGTGGAACTGAGTCAATTAACCCTCTCTCCTTTATAAATTACCGAGTCTTGGGTATTTCTTTATATCTGTGTGAGAATGGACTAATACACTATTAAAATTATATTTTTAAAATTTATATTTCTGATTGCCACTAGTATGTAGAAATATGATTGATTTTTTTACATTAATCTTCTCTGTCAATCTGGCTAAGCTCACTTAGTTCTTATTAGTCCTAGACCTTTTTTTTTTTTTTTTTTTTGAGATAGAGTCTTGCTCTATTGCCCAGGTAGGAGTGCTGTGGCGCAATCTTGGCTCAGTGCAACCTCTACCTCCCAGGTTCAAGCAATTCTTCTGTTTCAGCCTCCTGAGTAGCTGGGATTACAGGTGTGTGCCACCACGCCCGGCTAATTTTTGTATTTTCAGTAGAGACGGGGTTTCACCATGTTGGCCAGGCTGGCCTCAAACTCCTGATCTCAAATGATCTGTCCGCCTTGGCCTCCCAAAGTGCTGGGATTACAGGCGTGAACGACTGCGCCTGGCGTCCTAGAGCTTTTTAGTAGATTCCGTTAGATTTTCTATGTAAATATTATGTCATCTGTGAATACAGTTTTAATTCTTCCTTTCCAGGCTTTTATTTCTTTTTCTTATTGCACTGGCTACAATCCCCAAGTACAATGTTAAATAGAGATGGTGAGAGCAGATTACTTGTTTTGTTTCTTCTCTTAGGGAGAAAGCATATAGTCTTTGACCATTTGTGTATGCATTTTATCACTGGAGAAGTTTTCTTCTATTTTTGTTTACTGAGTTTTTTTTTTTTTTTTCAAGAATGAACATTGGATTTTGTTAAGTGCTTTTTCTAAATCTACTGAGATGATCATGTGATTTTTTTTTTTTTTTTTTTTTTCGAGACAGGGTCTTGTTCTGTTTTCCAGGCTGGAATGCAGTGGCATGACTGTGGTTCACAGTAGCCTTGACCTCTGGGGCTCAAGCAGTCCTCCCACCTTAGCCTCCCAAGTAGCTGGGACCACAAACATACTACACCTGGCTGATTTTTATTTGTTTTTTTAGTAGAGATGAGGTCTTGTTTTGTGGTGGAGGCTGGCCTTGAACTCCTGAGCACAAGCAATCCTCTTAAAGTGTTGGGATTACAGGTCACCTCTTAAAGTGTTGGGATTACAGATGTGAGCCACTGCACCCAGCCACTTTTCATTTGTTAATATGGTGAAATATTACATCGATTTTCAAATACAGCCATTTGTTTCCAAACAATGGGGATGCATTCTGAGAAATGCATTGTTAGGTAATTTTGTTGTGCAAACCTCATAGAGTGTACTTTCACAAACCTAGATGTTGTAGCCTACTACACACCTAGGCTATATGGTATAGCCTGTGGCGCTTAGGCTACAAACCTGTACAGCATGTGACTGTATATAATACCATAGGCAATTGTAATATAATGCTAAGTATTTATGTATCCAGATGTATCTATACATAGAAAAGGTACAGTAAAAATACAATATAAAAGATAAAAAATGGTACACCTGTATAGGACATTTACCATGATTGGAACGTGCAGGCTTGGAAGTTGCTCGGGTGAGTCAGCGAGTGAGTGGTGAGTGAATGTGAAGGCCGAGGACATTACTGTGCACTACTATAGACTTTACAAACACTGTACACTTAAGCTATACTGAATTTATAGAAAACATTTTTCTTTCTTCAATAGTAAATTAACCTTAGCTTACTCTGACTTTTTTTACTTTATAAACTTTAATTTTTTTATAATATTTTGATTCTTATAATAATACTTAGCTTAAAACACAAACACATTGTACAGCTGTACAAAAATACTCTATGTCCTTATTCTATAACCTTTTTTCTATTTTGTTCTTACTTTTTAAAATTCTTTGTTAAAAACTAAGACACAAACACACACATTAGCCTAGGCCTACATAGAGTCAGGATCATCAGTATCACTCTCTTCCACCTCGACATCTTGTCCCACTGGAAGGTCTTCAGTGGCAGTAACATGCATGGAGCTGTCATCTCCAGTAACAGTGCCGCCTTCTGGATACCTCCTGAGGGACCTGCTTGAGGCTGTTTTACAGTTAACATTTTCCAGTTGAATTACTTATTTTATTTCCAAATTTTACTTTAGGTTTGGAGGTGCGTGTACAGGTTTGTTACATGGGTAAATTGCGTGTTGTTGGGGTTTGGTGTACAGATTATTCTGTCATTTATTTTTTGAGATGGAGTCTCGCTCTGTCGCCAGGCTGGAGTGCAGTGGTGCGATCTGGCTCACTGCAACCTCTGCCTCCCGGCTTCAAGTGATTCTCCTGCTTCAGCCTCCTGAATAGCTGGGACTACAGGTGCGTGCCACCACGCCCGGCTCATTTTTTGTTTGTTTGTTTGTTTGTTTGTTTGTTTGTTTGAAACGGAGTCTCGCATTCTCGCCCAGGCTGGAGTGCAGTCACGCCATCTCAGTTCACTGCAAGCTCCGCCTCCCAGGTTCACATCATTCTCCTGCCTCAGCCTCTCGAGTAGCTGGAACTACAGGCGCCTGCCACTACGCCCGGCTAATTTTTTGTATTTTTAGTAGAGACGGGGTTTCACCGTGTTAGCCAGGACGGGCTCGATCTCCTGACCTTGTGATCTGCCCACCTTGGCCTCCCAAAGTGCTGGGATTACAGGTGTGAGCCACTGCGCCCTGCCCATTTTTTGTATTTTTAGTAGAGATGGCGTTTCACCGTGTTGGCCAGGATGGTCTCAAACTGCAGACCTCGTGATCTGCCCACCTCAGCCTCCCAAAGTGCTGGGATTACAGGTGTGAGCCACCACGCCCGGCTCATCTTTTTAAAATAAGTAGGAGTGGCCAGGCATGGTGGCTCACGCCTGTAATCCCAGCACTTTGGCAGGCCGAGGCGGATGGATCTCAAGGTCAAGAGATTGAGACCATCCTGGCCAACACAGTGAAACCCCGTCTCTACTAAAAATACGAAAATTAGCTGGGCGTGGTGGTGCGCACTTGTAATCCCAGCTACTTGGGAGGCTGAGGCAGGAGAATCGCTTGAACCCCGGAGGTGGAGGTTGCAGTGAGCTGAGATTGCGCCACTGCACTCCAGCTTGGCTACAGAGCGAGACTCAGTCTCAAAAAAAAAATTAAAAAAAAATAAAAAAATAAAAAAAAGGAGTACACTGTAAAATAATGATAAAAGTATGGTAAATACATGGAGCAGTAACATAGCCACTTATTATCAAGTATTGTGTACTATATGTAATTATATGTGCTATACTTTTATATGACTAGCAGCACAGTAGACTTGTTTACACTAGCATCAACACAAACACATGACTAGTGGATTGTGCTACAATGTTGGGATGGCTGTATTGTCACCAGGTGATAGGAATTTTTCAGCTTCCCTATAATCTTATGGGACCACCATAGCATATATGTCTGTCATTGACTGAAATGTCATTATGGAATGCATGACTGTATTAAAAGTAACCTTTCGTTTTTCTTTTTGAGATGGACTCTTGCTCTGTCACCTAGGCTGGAGTGCAGTGGCACAATCTCAGCTCACTGCAACCTTTGCCTCCCGGGTTCAAGCGATTCTCCTGCCTTAGCCTCCTGAGTAGCTGGAACTATAGGTGTGTGCCACCATGCCTGGCTAATTTTTCTATTTTTAGTAGAGATGAGGTTTTACCATGTTGCCCAGGCTGGTCTCAAACTCCTGAGCTCAGGTGATCTGCCCACCTTGTCCTTTCAAAGTGCTGGTATTACAGGCGTGCACCACAATGCCTGGTCCTAAAAATAACCTTTCATTCCTGGGATAAACCCCACTTGATTCTGCCATATTCTTATTCTATTTATATATTGTTGCAATTGATTTCCTAAAATCCTGTTTAAAAAAATTTACATTTCTGTTTATGAATGATACTGGTTTGAACTGTGTTTTGTAATATCTTTGTTTTTGATACCAGGGTAATACTGGAAACCTTGAATGAGTTGGAAAATGTTCCTTTTCTTCAGTTTTCTGGAACAGTTTGCATAGAACTGGTATAGTTTCCTTAAATGTTCAGTGGAATTTACCAGTGAGTCCATCTGGTCTCAAGTTTTCTTTGTGGAAAAGTTTTTTTTTTTTTTTTTCTCCTTTGAGACGGAGTCTCGCTCTGTTGCCCAGGCTGGAGTGCAGTGGTGCGATCTCTGCTCACTGCAAGCTCCGCCTCCTGGGTTCACGCCATTCTCCTGCCTCAGCCTCCCAAGTAGCTGGGACTACAGGCATCCGCCACCACGCCCAGCTAATTTTTTAAAATATTTTTAGTAGAGACGGGATTTCACCGTGTTAGCCAGGATGGTCTCGATCTCCTGACCTCGTGATCCGCCCACCTTGGCCTCCCAAAGTGCTGGGATTACAGGCTTGAGCCACTGTGCCTGGCCGTGGAAAAGTTTTTAACTGCAAATTCAATTTCTTTATGCTATATAAGGCTATTAAAGTTATCTATTACTTAAACGAGCTTAACACACTTTTCAGAAGATCTGTATATATATATATTTACATGTTTGTACACACACACACAGACACGTATATATTTTTGTAAAAGCCTTGAAAGAAAGAGAGAATCAAACAAAATATATAGAAACAAATGAGCTGGACATACAGACTAAGCTGTGATTCACCCAGAACTTAAACAAATCACAAATTTCACAGTTTAATATTGGGGCAGAAGCAGAACAACAAACAAATAATACATTTTCCCACCTCACTAATAAAATATGGGAAGACCTGACTATGAGGGCAGAGATCAAGGCTAAATAAAGCTTTATTTATTTACATTAAAATATAATTTAATTTTTATAGAGACAGGGTCTCACTGTGTTGCCCAGGCTGGTTTTGAACTCCTAGAGCTCAAGGGATCCTCCTGCCTAGATCTCCCAAAGTGTTGGGATTACAGGCGCGAGCCGCCATGCCCAGCCGAAAGCTTTAAATCATTGGTGATTATTACAACCTGCAACCCGGGCTACATATGTTGCTGGGAGCTGATTACTCCTATGTCTCACTGCAGCATAGAGTTTAGTTATGGCTTCTCCCCACAATATTGTGAGTTTAGTGTGGAGAACTGCAAAGAAAAACAAAAGAAACCCCAACTAATAATTACAACAAATATAACAACAACCACAATAATAATAATAAACCCCTAAGGGATGTATGAGCTGGTTTTAATTAAGTAGACCAAGAGATATGGGTTCTGATTTGCATTCATCTCTACAGTAAATAAAACCTTGTTTTTAAAAAGGTTCACACGTTCCTAATACAGTTAAAAAATATATATATATATACTTTAACCTTTTCCCTTTCATATGCAAAGATGTTACTTTTCATTATCTCAAGAATATCTTCCTTTGAAGTCTGTGAGGGTGGATTTCAGCCACCAGAAATTGGTGAAGTAGGGAACAAGGGGGTGTGCTTGTCTCTGTGTGCTCAAGTCTAAGTAAAAGAGGAGCACATAGGGGCCAAAAAGGGACGGGGGAGGGAAGTTGGAGCAGAAGGACACTTGCCTAGGGGAAGGCAAGAGGCTCTAAGTGCTGGAGCAAAAACATGGGTCCCTGGCAGCAGGCTGGCTGGAATAGCCTCAAAGTCTCAGCTGTCAATTTTTTTTTTTCAGTCTTTTTTCCTTCTTTGTTTCATTTTGGACAGTTTCTCTTGCTACATCTTGAAGTTCCTAATTTTTTTTCCTGTGGTGTCTAATCTGCTGTTGTCCATCCAGTGTATTTTTCATCTCAGTTGATATGGTTTTTATCTCTAGAAGTTTAATTTGGATTTTTTTTTTTTTTTTTGTATATCCCAGGTCTCTTAACATAGCCAGTCTTTAGCTTCTTGAACATATGGAATACAATTCTTTTAAAAAAATTTTTTTTACATAGCTGTCTCCTCAAACATATAATGTATATGTATTTATTTACTTAGAAATGCTGGGATTTGGAGATGTTAGAATCAATAATGCTTGCATTTCTTGATTCTAAATGCTATCAGAACATAAAGCAATTCAAATTATCAGTGATAAAAGGATGTGTTATAATCTGATCTCTTAGGCTAATAGAATAAACAAATCATCTCTTAAAAATACAGTAAATTGATATAGTATTCAGAGAAGTAATTACTAATGTTATTTATTTAGAAAACATATATGCCTTTCAGACTATTGTATCCGTTTGGTTGCTTTCCTTTTATAAAGGAAAGTCTTCAATACAATACAATAGTTATTGAAAAATGAGTAGTTTTATCATTTGTCTAACCGTAATTTAACAAATACTTGGGTATAGAGTTGAACTGGTTTATCTACTGTTTACACTTTCGAATGGCATTCAATTAAGGTTAGTTTTAATAAAGATCTTAGAATCTCAGATGGGACTTTTCAGCTTTAGGAAATTGGAATGTGTCCCTGGGCTATGCCCATGCCAGAGTGCCAAGCTAAAAGAATGTAGGAAACCTCTGACCAGGCCCTTCAGGGGACTCTGTGCAAAATAATGAGGTCACTAGCATGAAGAGCTCTGGACTCTGAGGCAGTTGGAACAGGATTCTATAATTTCTTTCCAATATTATTATTATATATTATATCTCTTTGAGGGTAAGAATCCAGGGAAGGGAAAGCAGAAATGGGGTTGCTCAACTGAGAGATTAAAAAAAAGATGAGGGATGGGCCAGGCGCCATGGCTCACGCCTGTAATCCCAGCACTTTGGGAGGCTGAGGCAGGCGGATCACAAGGTCAGGAGATTGAGACCATCCTGGCTAACATGGTGAAATTCCATCTCTACTAAAAAAATGCAAAAAAATTAGCCAGGTGTGGTGGCGGGCACCTGTAGTCCCAGCTACTCGGGAGGCTGAGGCAGGAGAATGGCGTGAACCCAGGAGGCAGAGCTTGTGGTGAGCTGAGATTGCGCCACTGCACTGCACCCTGGGCGACAGAGTGAGACTCCGTCTCAAAAAAAAAAAAAAAAGATGAGGGATGAAGGACCAGAAGTTAGAAAAAGGAAGAGCAGTCTTGCAAGCTTGAGGGAGTGAGGAGAGGGATGTGGTTAGAGAAAGAAAGCTCCCTTAGAGGCCCTGGAGGTAATGCTGTTCTGGAATACAATTCTAATAACTATTACTTTCCCATTCTTTATTCTCACATATTTCTGTGTTCTCATTCCCGGTCCTCCTTCCTCTCTCTCTCTTACTCTCTTTTTCTCTCCTGTTTCTCTCTTAGACACACACACCCACACACACCCACACACACCCCTGTTTAAGAAGTGAATGTGAATATGGAAAGCAGTTGAGAAGGGAGGTTGGATTGAATTGTGGAGTATTTATTTCAGTTTTTATTTCAATAGTTTTAGGGGTACAAGAGGCTTTCTTTACATGGATGAATTGTATAGTGGCGAAGTGTTGGCTGTTAGTGTACCCATCACCCCAATACTGTACATTACAACTCTTTTCTATTTAACTACTGTATGCTTCTGATCCAGGGAAGGTATCTTTTAAAATTTCCTTTAATTCCCTAATACAGATCCTTCTTGACTTCTGATGGCGTTGCATTCCAATAAACCCATCATAAGTTGAAAATGTCATAGATTGGGCCAGGCGCGGTAGCTCACGCCTGTAATCCTAACACTTTGGGAGGCTGAGGCGGGCAGATTGCTTGAGCTCAGGAGTTCGAGACCAACCTCGGTAACGTGAAACCTGTTTCTACCAAAAATACAAAAAATTAGCTGGGTATATGGTGGTGCATGCCTATAGTCCCAGCTACTTGGGGACTGAGGTGGGAGGATCACTGGAGCCTGGGAGGTGGAGGTTGTAGTGAGCTGAAATCTCACCCCTGTACTCCAGCCTGGGTGACAAAGCGAGACCCTCTCTCAAAAAAAAAAAAAAAAATTACAAATTGAAAATGATTGTAATACACCTAAACTACTGAACATCATAGCTTAGCTTAGCCTACCTTAAATGTGTTCAGAACACTTATGTTAGCCTAAAGTTTGGCAAAATCATTTAACATGAAGCCTTTTTTTTTTTTTTTTTGAGACAGAGTCTTGCTCTGTTGCACAGGCCGGAGTACAGCGGCCTGATCTTGGCTCACTGCAGGCTCCGCCTCCCGAGTTCATGCCGTTCTCCCGCCTCAGCCTCCCGAGTAGCTGGGACAACAGGCGCCCGCCACCACGCCCGGCTAATTTTTTGTATTTTTAGTAGACATGGGGTTTCACCGTGTTAGCCAGGATGGTCTCCATCTCCTGACCTCGTGATCTACCCGCCTCAGCCTCCCACGCCTGGGATTACGGGCGTGAGCCACCGCGCCTGGCCACACAAAGCCTTTTTTATAATAAAGTGTTGAATACCTCATGTAACTTATTAAATACTGTACTGAAAGTGAAAAACTGGTCATGGGGTCCCTGAGGTACAACTTTACTGAATGAGTATAGCTTTTGCACCATTGTAAAGCTGAAAAATTATAAGTTGAACCATCATAAGTTGGGGACCATCTGTCTGTACAATCTTATATATAATTAATTCAGAAGTTTATTGATTGATTGATAACATTTTCATGCTGTAGCACCCTTAGTTCTACTTTATTAGCACTTGTGATTGTATTGTTTATTGTATAAGAAGTCTTAAATCCTGTGTTCATAAAATTCCTTCCAAAGAAGTCAGCATACTTCATGCTAATTAATTTATTGATTGTCTCAGCCTTTGGCTTTTACCATACCCAAAGAGTATCCCACTTCCTCAGGCATCCAGGATCCTGCCTCAGCTTAAGGGTCATTGTGTGATCTTGTACTGTGCTAATGAAAGGAACGCTCAGATGATAGTATTGTGGGCAGAACCCAGGCCTGATTCTCGGGGACTTCGAAACTTCTGGCCAGTAGGAAGGAATACATGTGACACTGTCCTTGAACTCAAAACTACCCACCACATGTAGAATTTGCTCTGACACTGCAAATACTCAATTGGATGCAGTGTAATATTTGTATCTCAAAGGAATTGAAAGCTGAGATTTCAAATGGGTTTCATGGAGTTTTGATCAGTTAGAAAATAATTAATGGAAAAATATCTATCTGTTAAAATTGCATCATTCTTCTTGCAATGCTTTTAATTTTGTTACACATGTTTTTTGTTTTTATTCTTGAGTTCTGGTCTGAAGTGATTGTCAGTGGTTTGTGTTTGATCAGAAGATCCATTGCCCTTTCTTGTATCCCTGCCCTACCTCCATGAGTCTCCTTGTGATACAACTTCAGAAGAAAAGATGAAAATCGAGGTTTTTGTTAACTCCTAGAAGGGCATAGAAGGACATGATAGAACCTGGCAGATTTTCAGTGGAAAAGATTGAGTCTAGAATTAAAAGACTATGTATGTTTTTATATGCATTCTATAGTCTTATTTGTTGGTAATTGAAAAGTTACAAAGTAATGTATGCAAAATACGTGTGAGGTATATAGAATAGCAGGACAATGAATACCCAATGTACACAACCACCAGATTAAGAAAACAAAATTATCGTTGCCATTGAAGATCTCCGCGCCTTTCCCCTTTCTAACCACATGGTTTGTATCCCTGAACTGTGGTTTAATCTTACATGTTTTTGACACTAATCAAATGGAATCACAGTGCAGATATTTTTATGTGATTTGCTTTTTTCCCATAACGTCAAATGTGTTTGTTTTGGTCAGATTTTGCAAATAATCGTGGGCTTCTTCCACACAGATGTATAAGTTTATTTTGTAGTAATTTTCCTTATTCATCTCAGAGAATATGATTTATATGTTTCAGTCTTGCGGAAGTAGAAGAGAATGATTTCCAACTGGATAAAAAGAAACCAGTGTCCTTTAAGGCATCCTGTCTCCATGCACTCCAGCATCCTCACTCTGGAACCCATTGCAGAGGAGCTCTTCAAGGGGGTGTTAGATTTTTCCTCTCTTACCTCGCCTTGGGCGGGCTGAGACACCTCCTGCTCCTCAAATAGGTGTGGCCTAGTGCTTGTTTACCTTGTGTATAAGAATCACCAGGGGAGGGGAGCTTTAAGAATATTCATGCCTGTGTGCAAACACTGACCAATTAAATTAGAATGCTCCTTTACGTACAATTAAATTAGAATATTTCTTTTACCTGTTTTTAAATTTAAAATTTCAATTTTGTTTTAATTGAGTTGCTTCTTTCATATTGATTGTAGGTCTTTACATATTCTGTATATTAATTCTTGGACTCTTATGTATTAGAAATATTTTCTCCTAGTCGATTGATTTGTCTTTATGATTCCTTTTGGCTTACAGAAGTTTTTGATTTTTAAAATTTGAGACTTCATCATTATGACATCTGTATTTTGTGTCTTAACTAAGAAGACTTTTTACTCCTAGGTTTTAAGCTATTTTTCCTATATTCTTACTGTATTTATAATTTTACTTCCAACATTTAGCACTTTAAGCCACCTACAGTTTATTTTATTTATTTATTTATTTATTTTTATTTAATTTATTTTTTTATTTTGAAACAGGGTCTCCCTCTGTCACCCAGGCTGGAGTGTAGTAGCATGATCTCAGCTCACTGCAGCCTTGACCTCCTGGGCTCAGGTGATCCCCTCCCACCTCAGCCTCCCGAGTAGCTAGGTCTACAGGCATTCACCACCATGCCCCGCTAATTTTTGTATTTTTTGTAGAGATGGGGTTTCACCATGTTGCCCAGGCTGGTCTTGAATTCTTGGGCTCAAGCAGTCCACTTGCCTTGGCCTCCCAAGGCCACTGTGCCCGGCCTGAAGGTTATTTATTTATTTATTTATTTAGGGACGGAGTCAGGTTATTTATTTATTTATTTATTTATTTATTTGTTTGTTTAGCGACAGAGTCTTGCCCTATTGCCAGGCTGGAGTGCAGTGGTGTGATCTCGGCTCACTGCAACCTTTGCCTCTCGGGTTCAGGCGATTCTCCTGCCTCAGCCTCCTGAGTAGCTGGGATTACAGGCACCTGCCACCACGCCCGGCTAATTTTTGTATTTTTAGAAGAGATGGAGTTTCGCCATGTTGGCCAGGATGGTCTCAATCTCCTGACCTTCTGATCCGCCCATCTCGGCCTCCCAAAGTGCTGGGATTATAGTCATGAGCCACTGTGCCCGGCCTATTTTTTATGTGTGGTAAGAATCTAACTTTTCTTCAAACAGATAGCCAGGTGTGCTATTATCATTTGAGTGGTTCTCCCTCCTAGTGATTTGAAATACTTTTAAAATAATTTCCCTAAGGTCTGTTTCTAGACTGTCTGTTTCCTTCTAATGATGTCTTTGCCAATTTCCAGTTGAATATCATAATCTTTTAATTACTAGTGTGTCATAGGATGTTTTTCAATTTGATAGAGCAAGTCTTTTCTCGTTACTCTTTTGCAAACATTTCTCATCTATTTTGGGCATTCTTCTATTAGATATTAAAAATTACTTTTTATCAATGTGAAATTCACATCACATAATGTTAGTCATTTTAAAGGAAACAATTTAGTGAGTGTGACTGGTAGTACTTCTTGTGGTTTTGATTTACATTTTCCTAATGTCTGATGATGTTGAGCATCTTTCCATAAGCTCATTGGCTGTAATTATATCTTCTTTGGAGAAATGCCTGTTCAGATCCTTTCCCATTTTTTTCATTTGATTTTTAAGATAAGCTTGTTAGGCTGGGTGCAGTGGCTTATGCCTGTAATCCCAGTGCTTTGAGAGGCTGAGGTGGGCAGATACCAGCCTGGCCAATATGGTGAATCCCTGTCTCTATTAAAAATACAAAAAATCAGCTGGGTGTGGTGGCACGCACCTGTAATCCCAGCTACTTGGGAGGCTGAGGCAGGAGAATCACTTGAACCCAGGAGGCGGAGGTTGCAGTAAGCCGAAATTGCGCCATTGCACTCCAACCTGGGTGACAGAGCAAGACTCCGTCTCAAGAGAGAGAAAAAAAAAAGATAAGCTTGTTAATTTCTATTAAAAGGTCATGATTGGAATTTGTGATCACATTGGCTTTTTCAACTCATTTTTAATTGACATCTTTATAGTATTGAGTCTTTTTTGATCAAAAGCAGGATTTATTTGTTTAGGTCTCTTTTATGTTTTCAAGTGATCCTCTTACTTCAGCCTCCTGAATAGCTGGGATCACAAGCATGTGCCACCATGCCTGGCTAATTTTTAAATTTTTTTAAATTTTATTTTTTGAGACAAAGTCTCACTCTGTTGCTCAGGCTGGAGTGTAGTGGTGCGATCTCGGCTCACTGCAACCTCTGCCTCTCAGGTTCAAGTGATTCTTGTGTCTCACCTTCCTGAGTAGCTGGGATTACAGGTATGCACCATCATGCCTGGCTAATTTTTGTATTTTTAATAGAGATGGGGTTTCTCCATGTTGGGCAGGCTAATCTTGAACTCCTGACCTCAAGTGATCTGCCTACCTTGGCCTCCCAAAGATCTGGGATTATAGGCATGAACCACTGTGGCCAGCCTTCCTTCATGTTTTTAAAAATAATCTTAAAATTCAAATTAGATTTCACACCCTACTAGCTTGTGATTTTGGTTGCTACTTAGAATTGATCTTTTTTTCTCCTTGCATTTTCAAATTTATTATTGTTGGCATATAGGCATGTTATCAGTAATATAATTTGTGAGTATGTCCTTTTAGATGTTCTAGGTAGCCATTTTATCTGTAAATAATAAACACATAGTCTCTTTTTCGATATTTATTCCTCTTCCTTTTCTGATTATGTTGGCTAGGGCTGCTCCAGCTTAGTGTTGAGTTGTAGGTGGTATCTCATCCTAACTGTAATGGGAATGTCAGTAATGTTATACTGTTAAGTATTATATATATAAAAAATGAGACATATTTACATATATATCATATTTATATATAAATAAGTTAACATATATTTATTTTAATTAAGTGCTTATTAAATGTCCTTTTTTTTTTAGCTGTTTAATGCTAATTGGTGGCCAGGCGTGGTGGCTCACGCCTGTAATGCCAGCATTTTGGGAGGCTGAGGTGGGTGGATCGCTTGAGTCCAGGAGTTCAAGACCAGCCTGGGCAACATGGAGAAACTCCGTCTCTACTAAAAACACAAAAATTAGCTGGGCATCATGGTGCGTGCCTGTAATCCCAGCTACTCGGGAGGCTGAGGCATGAGAATCACTTGAACCTGGGAGGCTGAGGTTGTGGAGCTGAGATTGTGCCACTGCACTCCAGTGTGGGTGACAGAAGTGAGGCTCTCTCTCAAAAAGAAAAAAAAAAAAAAAAGAAGAAATACTAGTTGGTGATAAATTTTGTCATATTCTTTTTTGGACATTTGTTAAGTTCACCTCCCCCTATTGCTATATAGTGAGTTATATTTAATAGATAGACTCTCATAGGATATACCTGCTTCAGTGTGTAATCTTCAATATATTGTGGGGATTCATGTTGTTAATATTTTATTTAGGATTTTTGCATCTATGTTCATAAATGAGATTGGCCTGTATTCTTTGCTTTCCTTACTTGGCTTTGCAATCTAGAATACACTTACTTACTAGCATGGTAGCGGGTTTTTTCATCTTATTCTGTGCCTTGGAATAGTTTACCTAACATGGAAAGCAAGATATTATATTTGTCTTTACATTTGTTTATGATGTATTATATATTCAGTACTTACGTATTTCATCTTTTTGCAGTTAAATCTTTCAATCTTTTTATGGTTTTGTATTTTATGATAACTTCTTTAATCTGTCAAGTTTAGTGTGAAGTACATAAAGAATGTTTTAATTCATTTCTTTTCCCTGTATAGCTCCACTATTATATTACCATTTAGTGAGAAATCTTTTTTCTATTGATCTGAAATGCCTCCTTTATCATATACTAAATAATTTATACATTTGGATTTGTTTCTTAGTGTTTTATTCAAGCATCTTTTTTTTTTTGAAACAGAGTCTCACCCTGTTGCCCAGGCTGGAGTGTAGTGGCAGTATCACCTCTGACTGCAACCTCTGCCTTCTGGGTTCAAGTGATTCTCCTGCCTCAGCCTCCCAAGTAGCTGGGATTACAGGTGCCCACCACCACACCTGGCTAATTTTTGTATTTTTAGTAGAGACGAGGTTTCTCCATGTTGGCCAGGCTGGTCTTGAACTCTTAACCTCAGATGATCCACCCAGCTTGGCCTCGCAAAGTGCTGGGATTACAGGTGTGAGCCACTGCACCCGGCCTCGAGCATCTTTTAAAGATAATTTTTGGTAAACTCTTTTGAAAACTAGATTGAAAGACAAGTATATTTTTAAGCTGACTTTAATGCATTTTGATTAATCAGGCTTTGCTCTAGTTTCACTCTGTGTATTTTACATTCCTCTGCCTTTATTGAAAAAGTTATTTGAGATCATCAGAGAGGAGTTTTCAATGAATCTCCTAAGCTTGGTTTTAGTGGTGTATTGATTTACTGAGGCTGCCGTAGGAAAGTATCACAAACTGAATGGCTTAAACAATAGAAATTTATTATCTCACAGCTGTGAAAGATAGAAGTGTGAGATCAGGGTGTTGGCAGGGCTGGTTTGTCCTAAGGGCTTTGAAGGAGAATCTGTTGCATGTCTCTCTTAGCCTGTGTTGGTGGCTGGTAATCTTTCGCTTGTAAAACAGGGATCCCGAACCTGTCCATGGCCTGTTAGGAACTGGGCCACAACAGCAGGGGATGAGTGGTGAGCAAGCATTACTGTTTGAGCTCCGCCTCTGTCAGATCAGTGGCGGCATTAGATTCTCACGGGAGTGCGAACCCTGTTGTGAACTGCACGTGAGGAATGTAGGTTATGCGCTGTTTCTCAGAATCTAATGCCTGATGATCGAGGGCCGGGCGCCGTGGCTCATACCTGTAATCCCAGCACTTTGGGAGGCCAAGGCGGGCGGATCACGAGGTCAGGAGATCAAGACCATCCTGCCTAACACGTTGAAACACGTCTCTGCTAAAAATACAAAAAGTTAGCTGGGCATGGTGGCATGCGCCTGTAGTCCCAGCTACTCAGGAGGCTGAGGCAGGAGAATCGCTGGAACCCGGGAGGTGGAGGTTGCAGTGAGCCGAGATCGCGCCACTGCCCTCCAGCCTTGGCAACAGAGTGAGACTCATCTTAAAAAAAAAAAAAAAGAAAAGAATTAAATGTAATATAAGTGGAACAAAGTTCTTTATTATAACAGAGTTTTCTAATTATTATTGGGATACAATAAAAAGGCTATTTTTATGTATTGTTTTTGGGCATTATTGAACTTATATTCTAATACTTTTTGAGTATTGGATTTTCTAGATAGTGATTTCATTTATAATTGATCATTTTCTCTCATTTCTAATATTTATATCACCTTTTTTGTTATATAGCAGACTATCTCCTTTAGAACATTATTAAATAACAAATAGCAGGCTTTTCCTATTCTTAAGTTAATAGGAATGCCTCTGGTGCTTTATCATTATTCATATGTTATTTTATGTTGCTAATTTTTGTTTAAACATTTTTCCTTTTAGCTTTTACTTTTAAATTAAACTTCTTATTTTTATTTTATTTTTTGAGATGGAGTCTCACTCTGTCACCCAGGCTGGAGTGAGTGGCGTGATCTGGGCCCACTGCAACTTCCATCTCCCAGGTTCAAGCAAATCTCCTGGCTCAGCCTCCTGAGTAACTGGGATTACATGCGCGCGCCACAGCACCCAGCTAATTTTTTGTATTTTCAGTAGAGACAACGTTTCACCATGTTGGCCAGGCTGGTCTTGAACTCCTGACCTCAAGTTATCTGCCTACCTCAGCCTCCTAAAGTGCTGGGATTATAGGCATGAGCCACTGTGCCCGGCAAATTAAACTTTTTATTTTGAGCTACTTGTAGAATCACATGCAATTGTAAGAAATAATGTAGCGAAATCCCGTGTACCCTTCACCTAGTTTTTTCTTGTGTAACTAAGGTACAGTATGACCATCAGGTAACTGCACATACCTTATTCACAGTCTACCATTTTCACTTGTACTCTGTATTCAGATTTCACCAGTTTTGCGTTTACTCATCTGTGTGTGTTCTGTCACATCTGTAGATTTGTGTGACCACCACCACAGTCAAGATAAAGACGAGTTCCATCACAAAGATCCCTTGTGCTACATTTTCATAGCCATGGCCGTTGCCCTCTCTCTCTGCCTCCCTAACCCCATCTAAGCACTAAACTCTATAATTTTGTCATTTCCAGAATGCTATATAAACAGAATCATATAGTATGTAACCTTTGAGATTGACTTTTCTTTATTCAGTGTAATTCCTTTAAGATTCATTCAGATTGGTGCATGTATCAATAGTTTGTTTTTCTTCATTGCTGAGTAGTATTCCATGGCATGCATGCATCAGAGCTTGCTTAACCATTCATCTGTTGAATGACAGTTGTTTTCAGGATTTGGCTATTATGAATAAAGCCGCCATCAGCATTCATGTGCGGCTTTCATTTCTCTGGAATAAATGCTCATGCATGCATACACCCTTTACTTAGGCTCATCTGTTGGTAACATTTTGTCCCATTTGCTTATTATTTGCTTCCTTTCTCTCTCTCCGTTTTCCATACACACACAAATATAAACTAAAATTTTTCCTTAACTGCTTGAGAGTAAATTTGACTACATCCTTACTCCCACATACTTCTGTATTTCCAAGAATTAAGGATATTTTCTTACATACTATGATGGTTAATATTAGGTATCAACTTGATTGGATTGAGGCCTAGATAGCTGGTAAAGTATTGTTTCTGGGTGTGTCTGTGAGAGTGTTGCCAGAGGAGATTGACATTTCAGTCAGTGGACTGGGAGAGGAAGACCCACCCTCAGTGTGGGCGGACACCATCCAATTGGCTGCCAGTGCGTCTAGAACAAGTCGGGTAAGCTGGCTTGCTGAGTCGTCTGGCTTTTATTTTTTGCCCATGCTGGATGCTTCAGTCCGCTCCTGCTGCCCTTGGACACCAGACTTGGGTTCTTCCGCCTCTGCACTCTTGGACTTACACCCGTGGTTTGCCCGGGGCTCTTGGGCTTTCAGCCACGGACTGAAGGCAGCACTGTTGGCTTCCCTACTTTTGAGGCTTTTGGACATGGACTGAGCCACTAATGGCTTCTTTCTTCCTCAGCTTGCACATGGCTTGTAGTGGGACTTTGCCTTGTGATTGTATGAGCCAATTTTCCTTAATAAACGCCCTTTCATATATGCATATAAACTATTAGTTCTGCCCCTCTGGAGAACCCTGATTAGTACACATACCCACAGGAAAGTTATCAACTTAATTTAACATAACTTTTGATATAGCTTTTATCAGATCTATTATCTGTAACAATTTTGTCAATTCGCCTAGCAACATCCCTTTTAGCATCTTGTCCCCTTCTAGTACAGGGGCTGGTCTAGGTCCACATACTGTATTTCATTGTTATGTTTCCTTTACCTCCTTTAATCTGGGAACAGTTCTTTACTTTGTCTTCTGTGACACTGGCATTTTTGAAGAAGCAAAAATGAGAACTTTACATGTATTACCTCCTTTAGTATTTAAGACAGCTCTACAAAGAAGCTTTTATTATTATCGCCTCTTTTAGATGATGAGAGGGACAGAGAGATGAAATAATTTGCTCAAGTCACAAGTCTTAAATGGTAGAACCTGTATTCAAACCTGGGTATTTTGACTTCAGAAGCCTGTTTAACCACTGAGCTCTACTGTCTTTCATTAATCTTTTAGCCTGTTTGTAGTAGCACTTGACCTTTCAGAAACTGAGAACCAGGGAAACTATTTTCTATATTGGCTGACATAAACAAGTATTTAATTTGTTTTACAGTAGATGATCCATTTTGTGATGACTTCAGATATTTCATCTGTTGCTTTGAGTTGGAGTTAAAGTTAGGTCTGCATCTGATTAACATTTATGGTACTTTATGGAAGCATTAAATAGTTTAAATGAAGTTTTAAGCATCAAGCAGCTGGTTGTCTTGCATATTAGAAATGAGAGTTTATAGGAAACCCTAAGTTGTCTGGGCTGTGTCTTTCAGGCCAGATAAGGATAGTTTCTTCCAGGACATTCTTCAGGGCTTGGTCTAGTCTTTGTTAATTGTCTCAAAGAAAGAGCTTCACTATCCCTGGAGGAAGGCAGTTTTCTAATCTCTCATCTGTCTGGAAGTTTTTCTTTGTAATAAGATGTGGCAATTAAAATGTGCCTTATTCTTTCTAAGTTTCTTTTAAGGTCACTACCATCTGAAGTAATACAAAATACATGTGTATGGGTTTGCCAAGATTGCAGTTTCCGTGGGAATCGTAACATTGGATTTAATCACATCTGGGTTAATGAAGTGTGCACAAAGGCTCTGCATGAATATAGGTTTTATATTTAATGTGCATCTGGAGGCAGCAAGATCTTAGTGATGTAGTTTCCCTATAAGTGACAAGTTGAACACTTGCTAGCTGAAGGTTTAAGGTAATCCCAAGGTTAGGAACTTTGCCACGAAACTGAGGTCCTGCACCTTGACCCTCAGTTTAGAAGGCATGCATAAGCACTGGGAATCTGGAGCTCTTTAGTGGAACTGGCGGCCCAACTTATTTCCCTGGAGTCTGTAGACTTTGGATTTGTTTTGTCTCCATGAGAAGCAGGGATTCCAGTGCTGCTGTTTTGACTTCTTTTTTTGAAGTGGTAGGGAGAAGAAATACACCAGGTCTGTCATAGTTGTACTTTGGTATTTTGGGAATGATTTTGGTCATTTTTCTTTTTCTTTCTTTCTTTCTTTTTTTTTTTTTTTTTTGAGACAGAGTTTCGCTCTTGTTGCCCAGGCTGGAGTGCAATGGCACGATCTCTGCTCAGCGCGCATGACCTCTGCCTCCTGGATTCAAGTGATTCTCCTGCCTCAGCCTCCCAAGTAGCTGGGATTAAAAGCATGCGCCACCATGCCCAGCTAGTTTTGTATTTTTAGTAATGACAGGGTTTGTCCATTTTGGCCAGGCTGGTCTCGAACTCCCGATCTCAGGTGATCCACCTGCCTGGGCTTCCCAAAGTGCTGGGATTACAGGCATGAGCCACCGCGCCTGGCCTATTTTTCTTAGATTGTTTTCTCTGCTGTCTACCTGAAGTTTTATAACTATTAATAGTTATAAAAGTTCATGGTGATGGTCCTTGAGAGTGGTAGTGGTTTTTACGTGGGAAATCTAGAATTTTGGAATGTTCCAAACCCTAGAATCACTATCTTTCAAACTCACTCATGTTGAAGGGCATGAATGTGGAACATAATTTCTCCACAGAAAGTGGAACTAGAGTCAGGGTTGTCTTTGTAGGGCCTCTCTCAGGTCCACCAGTGCCAGGTGCTTAGCTGACAGACCAGAATCAGAAAGTTGACTTAGAGGTCATCAAGCTTTCCCTATGTATCTGTGGTCTGTTTTAGTATCTTAGTCATTTTACTGTTTAGAATTTTGTGTCCTGCATTCCTCCAGATTCCTTGAATAACACTAGACTTCTCCGTGACTTTGAGGGTACATTACAACTGGTTGTGACTTTATATGTCATCTTACAGGAGTGTTCTCCAAGACATGACGTGGATCTTGTGTGTAGGCGGGAAGATGGTTCTTAGCAAGGTCTTACCGTGCTTGGGGCTGAAAGTCTGTTGGTAGTAACTTCCAGATGTTTGCAGCCGCAGTCCTGAGAGTAGTAGGCATTGTTACAGCAATACTTTCCCAAGACTGAGGCCATGATATAACTGACATTTTTTAAAAAAATAAATAACTAACACAGAAGCTAGATTGATGTTAATCTCTTGTGTAAAATAAAAACAAGTTTTTATGAACACTGACATTTTATTTGAACTGATATGAACCTAGGGAAAATTACTTTCAATTCTTGTACATTTTAGTCATTTTGTTCAGTTGATTATAGGTTCTGAAAGTCACATATTTTTCCAAATTGCCATGGTAAAATTGGCCATGTGGATGAGCTTTGCAACCCTTTTTTCCTTTGTCTTATTACTTTTGAGACTAGTATATGGAGATGTGATGGCTCGGATAACCATTGAAATTATGCATGTAGATAGTGGATGAGTCATTTTTCAGCTTTATTTTTAAATAACTGCTTCTGTATCACAGCATGAAATTTGGATTGAGCTTGTGGTAACCTTGCTCAATAAAATTTATGCTTTCTGTAAGTAAAGGCCCTAAGTGATAGTAGTTGTTGCTGAATTGTTTGTTAAATAGAATATTTTGCCAGTATGACCTGTAAATGGGAGTTTTTAAAACATATGTGTCAGTATAATTGTGTGTGTGTGTGTGTGTGTGTGTGTGTGTTTGTATAGAGGCGTAGATGAAAAATCTTTGGCTATTAATTGAAAATTATTTAATTTGATGATGAATATATGGTAGTTTGTTACATTTTTTCTACCTCATGGATGTTTTAAAATTTCCAAAATAAAGAGTAAAAGAGTCTCCCCAAAAGGTAATTAAGAAAAGGGACAAGGGACTGGGCACAGTGGCTCACACCTGTAATCTCTGCACTGAGGGAGGCTGAGGCAGGATCGCTTGAGCCCAGGAGTTTGAGGCCAGCCTGGGCAACATAGTTGAGACCTGTCTCTACAAAAAAGTAGAAAAAATTAGTGGGGTGTGGTGGTATACGCCTATAGTCCCAGCTACTCGGGAGGCTGAAGTGGGAGGATTACTTGAGCCCGGGAGGTTGAGGCTACACTGAGCTGTGATCGTACCACTGCACTCCACCCTGGGTGACAGAGTGACGTAATGAGATCTTGTCTCAAATAACAACAAAAAGACAAGATGTAGGTTTTGTTTGATAGGGAGTAGGGACAAGGGTCAATGAAAAAGATGTCATGATTTCTAAAACCTTCCAGGGTGGCTTTTTCAGTGGTGCTGAAGTACTGCCCCTGAGTTACTTCAGGAGAGAGAATAGAATTTTACCGTTGTTGCCTAGGTTTACTGATCATGGCAGAGGTGTTCCAGTGTGCTGCCCATACATTACAAAAAGAAACCCTTTGTTTTTTTTTCCACAAGATCCTTTTATTTGATATTTGGAGCCAAGCATGAATTCTGACACCAATACCTTCCTATGCTTCTTTAGGTTTTTATTTTTTTTTTTTTAAGATGAGGTTTTAAGATGAGGCTTTTAATTAGTCTCTGTTTTCAATTTTACAAATGTTTCTCTCTGTTCCTACCTCCACTGGATGGATGGAGAGTGGTTTCTTATTGTTTCTAAAGTACTTGCGTTTGACTTGCGCTTTTTGCCACTCTGTCTTGAATTTGTCTCCAAAGTCTGCACATTTTTCCCAAAAAGAAAGGTTAGAATAAATTTCAGAGGGTTGAAAATGCCAGTTTGATACGAAAGTCTTTAAAGCATAGGAAGAAATCTTATTCGCTTCAATGTAATAATTCTGTAGATGACTTTAATCGTAGTAATGAAATGCGGGAGAGAAACATGAGATTGAATTTATAATGTTATACTGTACAGAGTACACATGAGAAATGAAGCTATTTGTTGAAACAATTTCCACCTTATAACATTTTTGGGCCTTATTTGGTAGCAAAGCTTGTATTTGAGATCTCTTTCAATTTTGGTTTTGTATGTTTTGTCATTGCAGATGTTAGATTTGTTATTGTGTGATTTATGACCAAAACTCTGGTACTTCAGTGGCATTAAGATGATTCTGTCTTTATTAGGCAAGTAATGATACTATAGATCCACTCAAGCAATATCCTTCATGTACTTCCTGCCATTACCGATGTCCTGTGTATTACCAAGATGTGAATATACTAAACCCCAGCATTCAAATAAATCTTAGATAGACTTTGAGGTTTTAGAGTGCTATATGAATTTATAAGAGAATTTCAGAAGCGAGAGAAAGTTTAGTTGTCTTTAAGAGTTTTCTTTTTTTTTTTTGAGCTCTGCCTCCTGGGCTCAAGCGATCCTCCTACCTCAGCCTCCCAAGAAGCTGGGACGATAGGCATGCGCCATTGTGCCCTGCTAATTTTTGTATTTTTTTGTAGAGATGGGGTTTTGCCATGTCGCCCAGGCTGGTCTTGAACTCCTGGCCTCGAGTGATCCCCCTGTCTCGGTCTCCCAAAGTGCTAGAATTACAGGCGTCAGCCCACTCCAGCCTAAGAGTTTTCTTAAATTCCGTAATATGGGAAATGTTTAATATTTTGATGGCAACTATTATTGTCTTTAAATTATTTTTATTTTTTAGAGACAGGGTCTAACCCTGTCTCCTAGGCTGGAGTGCAATGGCACTATCATAGCTTACTGCACTCTTGAACTCCTGGGCTCAAATGATCCTCCTACTTCAGTTTTCTGAGTAGCTGGGACTATAGCATGTGCCACCATCTGGCTAATTTTTAGATTTTTGGTAGAGATGAAGTCAGTGCTATGTTGCCTAGGCTAGTCTGAAACTCCTGGGCTCAAAGGATCCTTCCACCTCAGCCTCCGAAAGTGCTGGGATTACAGGCATGAGCCACCATGCCTGGCCTTAATTGTCTTTTACATTTAGAGTTGAAAAACATTACAGAGGCTATTCATTATTTTCCATCAGGGTATATCATATTATTTGCATTAGGGTATATTGCCAAACTGTGCCTGTAATTCCTGATATGACATTAGGCCGTAATAAATTATCCTGTTATCAAGAACATTTATTAGGTGTGTACTCTTTGGGCATGGTGTAGAATTAGGCAGAAGACATGGTCCCTGCTCCTCAGTAATTTACAGGTTTTGAGGAGTACACAGGGCATCTCTTTTAATGACTTCATTCAGTAAACATTTCCTGATTACCCGCTGTGTGCCAGCCCTTCCAGGAACTGGGGATACAGTGATGAATGGGACATACAAGGCTCTACACTCTTGGAATTTACATACTGGAACCCTCAACACTTCACATGCTAAATGATGAAATTGTTAAGGACCTTACGAGGGGAGGTATTACTTTGCTGTGGTATGGTTGGGAAGGCTGTATTGAGGGATGAGGACTGGAGCTGGACAGGCGTGAGACTGTTCATTTCCCAGTGTGTATTCTGTGGAACCTGCTATCAGAGATTTCGTGGTCAAATAGATGGAAAACATGACCCACTTGGGATTGTGGAGAAGGCATCCCAAGAGCTGGAGAAATTAGGTGAGACAGTAGGGGAGAGGATATGGAATTTGAGCTGTTCTTTAATGGGTAAAATTTTAAGAGTGAGGTTGGAGTAGAGGGTGAGTGAACTGTGTGAAAATGTGCAGGGAGCTTGAAGAGTACGGACCATGTTGGGGGACACTACCCAAAATGCACCTGTCCCCAGCCTCCCCCCCTACCCTCACATAAGCTACCCATTGTCCTTGGCCCCACCGCGTCACCTCTTCTATCCTTTCTGTGTTTTAATATGCTCAAGTTTCTCCTTTCATAAAAACACCAACAAAAAGGCAAACTGTCTTTTGCTTCCACCTTTCCCGCTTCGTGGCTAAATTTCACGAGCAATCAGCAGCTCACCAACTCCACATCCCCCCAGCCCATTCGTGTCTCAGCTGATTTCTTTTGTGTGTTATCCCCATTGCTTCCCCCTTGCAACTCTCACTGAGCCCCCTGTGATATCCATGCTGCTAAGTGTAATGAACACTTAATGCCTTATTTCACTTCTCTTAGTGACATAGGACTTCATTGCCCTCTGTCTTCTTGAAATCTTGATTTTCTTTCTCTTTTCCCTGCTGCCAAGCCTCCAGGAAGTAGAGAAAAGACATTTTCTTGACATCACACTCTTCCAAGTTTTCTCTTATATCTCCCTCTTAGGAGGCCATTTTTTCTCAGTCTTTGCAATTTCTGTTCTCTTCTCCCTGGCTGTTGAACTTTGAGGCTCCTCAGAGTCTCAATCCTAGGTCTCTTCCCTTTTTTCCCCATATTCTTCCTAGGCTGCTCACATCTGTGTTCAATTTCAGTTGCTTTGGTTATGATTTGTTCTCTGGTGACTCCCAAATTTGCTCTCAGCCCAGATGTTCTTCAGAGCTCCTGACTTTTGTGTCCAGCTGCCTGGTGTTGCAGTCACCTCAAACTCAGCACGTCCAATTCTGGGCTGATGATCTCTACCCCTCTATCCTCATTCAATAACCCTGTCCTGGTGCATGTAATTCCCATCCATCCAATTATGTAAGCTAGAAAATGTGAAGTTATCTTTTTTTTTTTTTTTTTGAGACAGAATCTTGGAGTGCAGTGGTACGATCTCGGCTTACTGCAACCCCTGCATCCCAGGTTCAAGCAAGTCTCCTGCCTCAGCCTCCTGAGTAGCTGGGACTGCAGGTGTGAGCCACCACGCCTGGCTGATTTTTGTATTTTTAGTAGAGACAGGGTTTCACCATGTTGGCCTCGCTGGTCTCGAACTCCTGACCTGAGGTGATCCGCCTGCCTCGGCCTCCCAAAGTGCTGGGATTACAGGTGTGAGCCACCGCGCCTGGCTGAGATGGCTTTTTTTCTTTATCAGTAATACTTGACTGAGGTCAGCAGTCCCCCAGTTACCTCTGAGGGTCTGCATCACTTAAGTTTAATTACCTGGAGATTTCACACAGATCCTAAAATGATATATTGTAGGTAAATGGTGTCCAGGTAATGTCTTTCATTAAAATGAAATCATTAATATACATTTAAGTCCCTCCCTCTCATCCACTTTAATACTTAAGGATAAAACAGGAGCTCATATTCCAACTGCATTTTTTTTTTTTTTTGGTCTTCTTAGAAGAGCTCTAACGGTTAACATTGTTGAATAAGAATGTCATTGTTGAATAAGTTGTCATTCATCTATGTCAATGACAGGTTCTAGAAATGAAAAAAATAACAATTTGTCTTTTTTTTTTTCCTTTGTGAATCATGCTTTTCATGTCGTGACTAAGAACTCTTCACCTAATCGTAGGTCATGATGCTTTTCTTTTATGTTCTCCTCTAAGAGTTTTATAGTTTTTGTATTGGATCTGGGATCCATTTTGAGTTAATTTTTATGTATGGTCTGAGGCAAAGGTCAAGATTTTTTGTTAGTGTTTTTTTTTTTTTTTTTTTTTGGTCTATTGATGTCCAGTTGTTTCAGCACCATTTGTTGAAAAGGCTATCTTTCCTCCCTTGAATTGCTTTTGCACTTCAGTCTGAAATCAGTTGGGCATATTTGTAAGGGGCTATTTCTGGGATCTCTCTGTTGTTCCATTGGTCTAGGTGGCTGTCCTTCTGAAAATATCACAGTCTTAATTGCTATAGCTATATAGCTTAAAATCAGATAGTATGATTCCTCCAACTTTTTTTTTTTGGTTATTCATTATTTTAGTTATTCTAGTTCCTTTTCATTTCTATATAAAATTTAAGGTAAGCTTGTCTGTATCTACAAAAGATCTTGGGACTTTGCTAAGAATTATGTTAAATGTATAAATCAGTTTGGGGAGAACTGATAATCTTTACTGTGTCATAGTCTACTAGTGTCAACAGCTTACCACTTCAGGTGGAACATAGGAACCTTACCAGGATTTAGGCCCCTTTACCCTCCCTGCTTTATAGTTAGTTGTCTTAAATATCTCCTTTACATACATTGAAAGCCACATCAGACAATATTATACTTTTGCTTTTAATACCTAATGTAATTTTAAAAACTCAAGAGGAGAAAGTCTAGTACTAGTACACTTAACTATAAAGTTACTGTCCAACATTCGTTACTTTTTACTTGTAAAATTCTATTTAATTCTTTCAAAATTTGTATCTTAGTAAGTTTCTTTCACTTGTGTTTATTTTTTCTTTTCTTTTTTTTTTTTTGAGATAGGGTCTCACTCTGTCACCCAGGCTGGAGTGCAGTGGCACTATCATGGCCCACTGTAACCTCGACCTTCTGGGCTGAGGTGATTTTCTCACCTCAGCCTTCTAAGTAGCTGGGACTACAGGTGCATGCCACCACATCTGGCTAACTTTTTGTAGAGAGGAGATCTCACTATTTTGCCCAGGCTGGTCTCGAACTCCTGGGCTCAAGTGTTTTGCCCTCCTTGGTCTCCCAGGTGTGAGCCATTGGGCCCTTTCATTACTTTATATACATTGTTTAAAAATATTCTGTAGTTGTCTCTTTTTAAGACCTGAAGTTATTTTGTACTACATTTTGCTATTTTTTTTTTTTCTGACTGTCAATCATGATGGCTCTTTCCTTATGTGCTTTGTAAGCATTTAGCAGGCTTTTGACTGTAGGCATATTCTGAAGCAAACAGTTCTGAGAGGAGTTTTTGATTCAGCAATGGGTGCTACCAATCTAGGATCGCTTTAAGTTCGTTTCTATGCTTGGGGTTCATTAGCTGGACCCTATTGTATGAATGCAATCCTGGGTTCTGAATGTTCAGAGGAGACTTTCCTATGGAACCTAGATCAAAACAGACACCTGTGATTTTTTTTTCCTTCACCAGCCGGTGTATTTTTTCTAGCCTATTTTCTCACTGAGATTGTTCCCCTTCAAGGGTCTGAGTTTTTTCCAAGGGGCTCACTTCAACCTTTCTACATTTTGTATCATCAAAGCCTTAGAATCTTCAGTCCCTCTGCAGCTTTAAACCACTCTTGATACTAACACCAGAAAGTGCTCCCAGGGTCTCTATAGCCTCAGTTTCTACTTTTTCTGGTTTCTAGCTCTCACTTGATTTTTAGCTCCTGGGGATTTTCTTTTCTTTCTTGAGAACTCAACTGTGCATTTTAAAAGAAACTGGTAATATTTTATTTAGCAGTTATAGTAATTCAGTATCAGAAGGTTTTTCAGATATTGACTGACTCCACCATGTTACTAGAAATAGAAGATTCTGACACACAGCTTCCAAACCATTCAATAAAGTATAGATTGTTGGGTCCTAGGAGGGACTCACTCTGGTTTCTTCAAAATTGGTCGTTTGGGACAAAAGTTTCTTCCTGTCTCTCAGGAGGGGCTGTGGTAGAGACACTTGTACTTAAAAGGAAGAAGCACGGGCATCTTTAGTACTGCCCTCACATCTGCCAAACTGCTAGAGAGGTTCAAGAAGGAAGGAAATGCTCAACTGTGTCAAGTGCGACAGCAAGGTCAAGTAAGATCAAGACTGAAGATTGACAGTGTGATTTCACAATTAGAATGTCTTTGCCAGAGTAATCCCATGGAATTGGGAGGATGGTCTTTTGTCCAGGCAATTCCTGTTTTTCTCAGGAAGAATGACTTTTTGTTTATCAGTATGTGGTTGTTTATTTTATGCTGTCTTATTTTAATACTGTCTAGCTTCCAACCTTGCCTTAGATAGAGTAGCTGTATCTGTCATAGAAACTGGATTCAGCCGTAGATTGTAGGACCTATCTTGTATACACCTAGGTCCTTAAAGCTTTTGTTTATATCTCAGGTGAGGTCATCAGAAGGAAGAACTGAAGAGGTAAGAGCTGAGCTGGGGTATTAAAGTAAGAGAAAGAATATAATGAGGTATTGTCAGTTTTAACATGAAGCCTCTATTTTGTGGAATTTCTAAAAATTATGAAACAATTTGAAACACACAAAAGTAGAGAGAATAGTGCATTGAGAGAATAGTGCATAACCCAAATTTAGTATTTTTTGTACATTTGCCGTGTTTATCTTTCTTTTGCTGAAATATTTTAAAGAAATCCTGACATCATTTATGTACATAACTATGCAATATGAACATTTTCACATGTAGTCAAAATGCTGTTATCACACCTAATATAAAATGGATTATTCTTTACTACTATACATAGACTATGGAGGCTTTCTATTTTAAAGTCCTTTGAACATGCTGAGATTGTTCCTCCTTTTCTGTCTTTATACTTGTCATACTGTCTGTCTAGAAGGCTCTAGTCTGTGACCTCCACATGGTGGCCTTAGTGACAGTATTATTTCCTCAATAAAGGCTTTCCTGATGACTGAACTAAAGTAATGTCCCTTTCCCCCACCCTGTTGGCCACTGCCTCCCTGTTCTGTGTCACTGCCTGTGTGCTTGTGTATTGTCTGTCTCCTCCCCTAGATTGTAAGCGCCATGAGAGTAGGGACCTGGTCTGTCATGGTTATTGCTCTATGGCCAGGGCCTGAAGCAAGTCTAGCCTATTGTAAGGAAGCAAAGGTTTAGAAACAAGTCAGCTATTACATTAATAAAGATTCCAAAATTTGCTTAATATTTTATAACCATTATCTCTTCCTACAACTGATTTCTATTCCAGAGCTTTTCTTTTCTCAAGAGCTTTAACCAACAGCTGTGTTTGCAAAAAGTGCTGGGCTGTTGTCCCTTTCAGGACATTTAATCTTTTAAATCTTCAAAATATTTTGTAAAATATAAGTGAGTAAAGTCACTGCTGACCTGTTAAGAGGCAGTGTTTTTACTGACATAACTCTCATTTGAGATCACTTTATTTGAGCTTGCAGCTAATAAATCTGTTTTGGCTCATATGAAACAGGGTGGAATGATCCTGTAGTCCACATAGCCTTTAATTGATTATTTGAACTTCATTTATTTAGTGCGTCATTTGTATTCCATGTTAGGGGTATGTTAAAATTGTTACATTGTCAGTTGTTGGGACTATTCTTTAGCATGAGAAAAAATGTAATTCAGTAAAACAGGTATGATTCTATAATTAGACTTGGATTCTTTTGAAAAACATAATTTCAGACCTATAAAAGAGATGAGAGAATGGTACAAATAATTACTTTGTATTCTTTACAAGATTCCCCAGTGTTAATATTTTACCACATTTGCTTTAGTATCCCTCCCCACTTATCCTCTATTTTTTTTTTTTTTTTTTTTTTTTTTTTTTTGTGAGTGGAGACACTCAAAACAAAGCCATCCTCTTTTATAACATTATGCAGTTATTAGAATCAGGGAATTAACATTGATATACCATTAGCCAATAGATTTTATTCAAATTCCCCAATCATGCCCTTTTCCTTTCTTATATGAAAAGAAAATTCTGGATCATGAGTGGCATAGAGTTGTCATGTTCCTTTAATTTGGAACAGTTTTTCCTTTCATGATTTTAACATTTTTGAAGATTATAGGCCAGTTATACAACAGGGACAGTTTTTAGCAGGTCCCTCAATTTGGGTTTAACTGACTGTCTTAATTTGATTTCTGTTACTATAACAGAGTGCCACAAACTGGGTAATTTATAAGAAAAGGAAATTTATTTCTCACAGTTCTGGAGTCTGGAAAGTCCAGTAGTAAGGTGTTGACATTTGTTGAGAGCCTTCTTGCTGCATCATCCTGTGGTGAGAAGGCATAAGGGCAAGAGAGCAAGAGCAGAGAGGGCCAAACTCACTTTTATCAGGAACTCATTTCTGTGATAATAGCATTAATTCATTCATTATGGTTGAGCCCTCATGGCCAGATTCCTTCTTAACGATCCCACCTGTTAATACCATCACAATGACAATTAAATTTCAACATAAATTTTGGAGGGGACATTCAAACCATAGAACTGATGTTTCAAAACTGACATGTTTTCTTAGTGCTTCATATCAGGAGACATATGATGTTGATTTGGCTCATTACCCATGTTTACTTTGATCACTTGGTTAAGATGGGTCTGCCAGATTTTTCCACCCTCAAGATAGATTTTCCTCTTTGTGTTTACATAATATCTTTGAGGATACTTTGAAACTATTTAAAATTCTGTTACTTCTTAAACTCTTACCCACTAGTTTTAGATTTCATTGATGAATATACATTAATTAGTATGATGATGGTTGCCAGTGGTAATTTTCTAATTCCATTGTTTTTTCTAGATTTATCACTTGGGATACTGCTGTAAGGAATGCGTTCTCCCTTTCACTTATTTATTTTTGTCTTTTTATCAGTAGGAACTTATGGATTCTTATTTAGTCAGTTATAAAATTTTGATATTTAAATGATCATATATTTGGCCAGTAGCAGCCTTTTCAGAGGGCTCCTGTGAACTTTTGATATGTCCTCATCATTTTTTGAGTATTTTCTTACTTTCTGGAACAGCAAGATATTCCAGGCCAGGGCTTGGCAAACCTTTTCTGTAAGTGGCCAGATAGTAAATATTTTCAATTTTGTAGACCATACAGTCCTTCTTGCAACTGTTTAACTCTGCCCTTGCAGCACGAAAGCAGCCATAGATAATTTGTAAACTAATGAGCTTGGCTGTGTTTCAGTAAAAGTTTATTTACATAAACAGGTGGATGCACTATGCATAGTTTGCCAACCCCTTTTCTAGGCTCATATTTATATGTTTCTACCCCAGTCTCAGAATTGGCCATTTTTCCATTGGTTGCTTTTAGTGATGAATGGTGTTTAGAAACTGAGATCTAGGCACTAGATATGCTCATTGCTACTGGAATGTCATTGATTCTTGGCCGTTTCAGGAGACAAAGCTAGGAAATACAAGAATATATCTTTACATGCTATATACATTTGTGTGTGTATATAGACGCATCCGTATTTCTCTATTTATTATAAACCATTGAGTTATACTGATATCTCCAGTTCCATTTCAATTCTAGCCTTTTCACTTTTCCATATTTGTAATTTTTTTCTCCAACATTGACAAACTTGGCCCCTTATCCACAAGTATTTACTTATTTGTTCCATGTAGAATATATAGAAAGCAGTTTTGGAATTGCCAACTCATACTTCTATAAAAAACCTATTAACCAGAGTTTAATCTTTATTTACACTTATTTTTTGTTTTTAGCCACAGGATTTGGTTAAATACTGTACCCCACAGTTACTTGGGTTAGTGTGCCATTCCTGTTACACTCATTTCCTGCTGCCCTCTAATATATTGTGATTTATTTATTTTTAATTGACAAGCAAAAAATTACATATTTTTATGGTGTGCAACATGATGTTTTGCTGTATGTATACATTGTGGAATGACTAGATCAAGGTACTTAACATATCCATTATGTCATATACTTATCATTTTTTTGTGATGAGAACACTTAAAATACACTCTCTTAGCAATTTTCAAGTATACTTGGCCCCTAGATATCCACAGGGGATTAGTTCCAGGACCCCTACAGCTACCAAAAAATGTGGATGCTCAGGTCCCTTATATAAAATGGCAAGACATTTGCATATAACCTATGCTCATCTTTCTATAGACTTTAAATCCTCTCTAGGTTACTTATAATACCTAATACAATATAAGTGGTATGAAAATTGTTGTTATACTGTATTTTTAAATTTGGATTCTTTTTAAAAATTGTATTTTTATTTTTATTGTTGTTTCCCCAAATATTTTTGATCTGAGTTCACAGACACAGAACTCATGGATACAGAGAGATGACTGTATACAATATCTTGTTATTAACTCTAGTTGCCGTGATGTGCAATAGATCTCTTGAACTTATTCCTCCAGTCTTATTGAAATTTTGTGTCTTTTGGCACAGACATCTCTCCTCTCCCCTCAACCCCCAGCCTCTGGTAACCACCATTCTCTGTTCCTATCTGTTCAACTTTTTTACACGGCACATATAAATGAGATCATGTGGTATTTGTCTTTCTATGCCTGGCTTATTTCACTTAGCCTAATGTCCTCTAGGTTCATCCATGTTGTTGCAAATGAGAGGGATTTCCTTTTCCTTTCCTTTCCTTTCTCTTTCTCTTTCTCTCTTTCTCTCTCTCTTTCTTTCCTTCTTTCTTTCTTCTTCTTCTTCTTCTTTTTTTTTTTTTTGAGAGACTGGATTTCACCATGTTGTTGCCCAGGCTGGTCTCAAACTCCTGAGCTCAAGCAGTTCTCCTACCTTGGCCTCCCAAAGTGCTGGGACTACAGGCATGAGCCACTGTACCCGGCTTCTTTTTTTTTTTGTTTGTTAAACCGAATGGTATTCCATTGTGTATATATACTACATTTTGAAAATCCATTCACCCTTGCTGAGGATTTAGGTTGATTCCATATCTTGGCTATTGAGAATAATACTGTAATGAATGTGGGAGTGCAAATGTCTTTTTGATGTACTGATTTCATTTCCTTTGAATACATACCCAGAGATGGAATTCCTGGATCATAGGGTAGTTCTGTTTTTAATTTTTTGAGAAACCTCCAAACTGTTTTCCATAATGGCTGTAGTAATTTACATTTCCACCAACAGTGTACAAGGGTTCTCTTGCTCCACATCCTTGCTAACACTTGTTATCTTTTGTGTTTTCGATAATAGCCATTCTAGCAGGTATGAGGTAATATCTCACTGTGGTTTTAATTTGCATTCCCCTAATGATTAGTGATATTGAGCATTTTTTCATATACCTGTTGGTAATTTATGGGTCTTTTGAGAAATGTCTACCTAGATCCTTTTCCCATTTTTAAATTGGATTATTTGTTTTCTTGCAATTGATTGTTTGAGTTCCTTGTGCATTTTGGATATTAACTCTTTATTATATGTATGGTTTGCACATATATTCTCTCATTCATTGTCTCTTTGCTCTGTTGATTTTTTGCTTAACAGAGTCTTCTTAGCTTAGTGGAATGCCATTTGTCTTTTTTTTTTTTTTTTTTTTTTTTTGCTTTTGTTGCCTGTGCTTTTGTATTTTTAAAGAAAAAAAATCTTTGCCCTGATCAATGTCATGGAACTTTATTTAACTCCATGTTTTTTCCCAGTAGTTTTCAGTGTCAGGCCTTACATTTAAATCTTTAATTCTTTTTTTTTTTTTTTTTTTGAGATGGAGTTTTATTCTTATCACCGAGGCTGGAGTGCAGTGGCCCAGTCTTGGGTCACTGCAAGCTCCACCTCCCGGGTTCAAGCATTCTCTTGCCTCAGCCTCCTGAGTAGCTGGGATTACAGGCATGTGCCACCATGACCAGCAAATTTTTGTATTTTTAGTAGACACGGGTTTTCACCATATTGGTCAGGCTGGTCTCGAACTCCTGACCTCAGGTGATCCACCCACCTTGGCCTCCCAAAGTGCTGGGATTACAGGCTGAGACACTGCTCCTGGCCTCCTTTAATCCACTTTGACTTGGTTTTTGTATATGTTCTGAGATGAGTGTCTAATTTCATTCTTCTGCATATAGAAATCCAGTTCTCTTGGTACCATTTATTGAAGAGATTGTCCTTTCCCCACTATGTATTCTTGGCATCTTTTTGAGGGCCAATGGATAGTAAATGTGCGTTTTTATTTCTGGGCTTTCTATTCTGTTCCATTGCTCTGTGTGTCTGCCTTGATGCCAGTACTGTGCTGTTTTGATTACTGTAGGCTATATTTTGAGATCAGGTAGTGTGATGCCTCAGGCTTTACTCTTTTTGCTCAAGATTGCTTTGCCTATTTGGGGTCTTTTGTGATTCTATATGCATTTTAGGATTGCTTTTTCTATTTTTGTGAAAAATGTCATGGAATTTTGCTAGAGATTATATTGAATCTGTAGATTGCTTTGGGTAGTAAGGACACTGTTACAGTATTCCACAATCATGAACATGGGATATCTTTCCATTTTTTGGTGTCTTCTTCAGTTTATTTCATTAACATTTGTTGTGTTTTTCATTTTAAGTATAGTTAGCATAATTTCTTTCTATTTGAATTGCATTTTTAGGCCATTTCCCCCATTCTGGTTTATTTTATGTTGCTTTTTTTTGAGATGTGAAACATCATTGTGGTTCCAAAAGTCAGAACATGTAAAAAGGCATATTAAGTGAAGTGTTATTCCACATCCATTTCTTTTACCTAGTTGTCACCTGCCTCCCTTTCACTGTTCCCATCTACTCACTGTAGGTAGCCAGTCTCATTAGTTTCTAATTTACTGTGTTGTGTGTCTTTTTGCACAAATGATCGTATGTGTGTGTGTAACTCTTATTTTTTCTTTCTTTGTCATATAAAAGGAAGCATACCGTAGATTATCTTTTAGTTAATTCAGAAGCTCAGGAGTTGGTCAAAGTAGAACACTTCTGTGTGGTGAAATGAGTGGCCTCAACTAAATCAATTTATTGGAGGGGAGAGTAGGAACTTCATCAGGTTATGGTCAAGTTAAGCCTAGAACAGGAAGCAAGCCAGGCTCACCCAGGTATTCTGCCTTGGATTAAAAAGACACTAAATTATTTGGTAGCAGGGATCTTAAATGATAACAATTTCTCTTTCTTGACTCTACTCTAATCTAGACCTTTGTCCTCCAATCTAGAGGTTACCCTCTATGCCTAATGCACATTTGCTATCCTGGGGTCTCTTTTTTCTCTGTCGTCTTAGAAAATTCCTTTGCACTTTTTTTGTGCTGAATCTTCTCCTCATTGTGCTCCATATCATCCTCTATCTCAGTTTATTCTGTCATTTTGGTGGAGCACATCCTTTAGTAGCTTCATAAGAAAAAATAGAGGAAATTTTTTTTGGCCTGCTATTTTGAGAATGTCTTTATTCTACCCCCATACTTGATTGTTAGTTTGACTGCATATAGAATTGCAGATTAGAAATAATTTTCCTTAAAATTTTTTAAACTTTACTAATGTATAATTTACATACATTAAATATTTCCGGTGCTTAACATTTATTCCTGAAAATCCAGTTTTGCTCTGGTATCATTTCCCTTTAGCCTGAAGAACTCAGTATGGTGTTTCTTGTAGTACAGTGCTGCTGGTGATGGGCTTTCTCTTTTATCTGAAAAATGTCTTTGTTTTGCCTTCATTACTGAAGGATATTTTTGCTGGAAATAGGATTCAGGGCTGACAGTTTTTTTCTTTTAGCCCTTTAAAGATAAGTTATTCCATTGTCTTTGGCTGGCAGGAAAGATGACAATAAAAAATAAGGAATCTGCTGCCATTCAAAATGTTGTTCTGTTTGAGGTATTTCTTTTTATGTTGACTGCTTTAGATTTTCTCTGTATTGTTCGTTTGCAGCAGTTTAATTATGATGATATAGATATAATTTTTAAAACAATTTTCCTTTTTGGGGTTTACTCAGTTTATTGAATCTATGTATTTATGTTTTTCAGCAAATCTGGGATGTTTTTAGCCAATGTTTCGTCATTTTTTTGAGACCTGTTCTCTTCTTCTGGGAAATCAATTCCCCTTATTTATTTGTTTTTTTTTTTGAGACAGAGTCTTGCTCTGTTTCCTAGGCTGGAGTGCAGTGGCCTGATCTTGGCTCACTGCAACCTCTGCCTCCCAGGTTCAAGCAATTCTCATGCCTCACCCTCCCAAGTAGCTGAGATTACAGGCATGCGCCACCACATCCCGCTAACTTGTATTTTTAGTAAAGACAGGGTTTCACCATGTAGTCCAGGCTGGTCTCAAACTCCTGACTTCAGTTCATCCGCCCGCCTTGACCCCCCAAAGTGCTGGGATTAACAGACGTGACCCACCAGGCCAATTACCCTTATGTTTGACCTTTTGATATTGTCCTGTAAGTCCATAATACTTTATCTTTTTGTTCAGTCTTCTTTCTGTTTTTCAGATTGTATAATTTCTGTTGATAAAGTTTAAACTCCCTGAGTGTTTATTCTTTTACCTCTATTTTGCTATTGAGCTTATCCACTGAATTTTTTATTTCAGATATTGTATTTATTAATTTTAAATTTCTTTTTTTTTTTTTTTTTTCTTTTTGAGACTGGGTGTCACTCTGTTGCCCGGGCAGGATTGCAGTGGCATGGTCTTGGCTCAGTGCACCCTCCACCTCCTGGACTCAAGTGATCTGTCTACCTCAGCCTCCCAAGTAGCTGGGACTACAGGCATGTGCTACCACACCCAGCTAATTTTTGTGTTTTTAGTAGAGATGGGGTTTCACCATGTTGGCCACGCTGCTCTTGAATTCCTGGGCTCAAGTGATCTGCCTGTCTTAGTCTCCCAAAGTGCGAGGATTACAGGCATGAGCCACTGCACCTGGTCTAAAATTCTCATTTTTTAAAGTATGTTTTTATTTCTCTGTTGAGAGTTTCAATCTCTTCAGTCATTTCAAGTGTCTTTTCCTTTACCTCAGTGAGCGTAGTTATCAGAGCTGATGTAAAGTTCTTGTCTGATAATTCTAACATCTGAATCATTTTGAGGTTGGGATATGTAGTTTTCCCTTTAGAATGGATGTTTTCTGGGTTCTTAGTATGTCAAATAATTTTGGTTGTTTCTTGAATATTATTTTGTGTAGACTCTGAATTCTGTTAAATTCTTTTGAAGAATCTTGTATTTTTTTTTTTTAAATTTCACTAGCACTTAGCTTCAGACCCTGTTAGGCTCAGATTGTGTCTTGTCTCCTGTAGGCTTAAATCTCATTTGAAATCTTCTGTTGGCTTAAATCTCATTTGAAATTTTTAGGCCTTTATGATGTTGCGTTGAGTCTATCCTACACGTCTACACACCTAAGGGGTCAGCCTGAGACTTGAAGAGTCATAAGAATTAGGGGAGTCCCTTCTTCAGCTCTCTCCTCTTTTAGATTGCTACTGACCTCCACCTGTGGTCACTCTCCACCTGTGGTCCTTTCTTCTAGCCAGGCGCAGCCTATGGAATTTCTATTGAAGATTTAGCTGCCTGCATTGCACCAACCCTGTGATGGTGGCTTGCCCTTGGGACAAAACTTCTATTTCCCTCACCACAAATTTTATAAAAACTCATGAAATTCCCCCTACTACCAGTTACTTGTCCAGATTCCTACTCCTCCCAACAGCCTGCCTCCATTTGTTTACCCTTCAGAATCTATAGGTAGTCGTTTCTGATTTTTTTCCAGAGTTTATAATTGTTAACCCAATTTGTTTTTAAGTCATTTTTCTGGCTTTGATGGCAATCATAGTCTTTCCTAACTTACTGTTTTCATCAGTGATTCACCTAGTGTGATACTGAAAAACTTATAGTAAGAGATGTGCCTGGAAGGGTGGGTTAGATTATAGAGCTGCAGTGAGCAACCCTGAAGGGTTTTGAAAAGGCACTTTATGGCTGGGTGCGGTGGCTCATGCCTGTAATCCCAGCACTTTGAGGGGCCGAGGCAGGTGGATCACCTGAGGTCAGGAGTTCCAGACTAGCCTGGCCAACATGGCAAAACCCTGTCTCTACTAAAAATACAAAAATTAGCCGGGCATGGTGGCACACTCCTATAGTCCCAGCTACTTGGAGGCTGAGGCAGGAGAATTGCTTGAACCCGAGAGGCAGAGGTTGCAGTGAGCCAAGATCGTGCCACTGCACTCCAGCTTGGGCGACAGAGTGAGACTCTGCCTTGAAAAAAAAAAAAGAAAAAAGAAAATGAATTTTATAAAATATCTTCTATGTTGTAGGTGAAACATGGAGTGAGGAAAAGAGATTTGTGAGTGAGAGACCTGCTAAAAAACTATTGCCATCTTTATGGTACATACACAGTTGTAACAACCTGAATTCAGACAGTGCTAATTAAGTTGGAAAGGAAGGAATCTACTTAGGACTCATTTTGAAGGTAGAATAGACAGAATTTGGTAATAGAGTACTAATGGAGAAAAAGAAATTAGATGTCTACTGTTGCTGCCCAGGGATGATAATGATGTCATTAATCTGGATGTAGTATGCAGGTGGAAAATTTAGTTTGAGGAGAATAATAAATTGAATTAGAAACATGTGGCATTCAAAGTGCTTGCCAGTATTATTCAGCAGGATGTTGGAAAGTTAAAGAAGAGCTTTGAAGAGCAGAGCTGGAGATGAAAATTTAAAACTTTTTAAAAGAGAAGTGAGATGAGGTATAAGAGTAGAATCTTGTAAATGGTAGAAACCGAAGAGGTAAGTGAAAAAAAGAGGAGTCTGTAAGGAAATCTGTGAATTGTAGAGAGAGAAAGAGAAGAACCACAAGACTGTTGTGTTCTGGAGGCCAAGGGTGAAGAATTTGTATTACAAAGATATAGCTGATCAGTGGCATCCTGCACAAAAAACAAGCAAACTGAGAGAATGCCATTATTTAAGTAGTGAGGATTTTTCTTCCTAGGAATACAGAAAGCTTTACTTCATTATAGAGAAGATGATAGATGTCATATTCCAAAAGAGATTAAAGAGTATGTAATGGGAGAAATAGAGGTTGTGAGTCCAGACCACATTTTTAAACTTTGGCAGGGATGGGAATGAGAGAAATGGAATGATAGCTGGTAGCTTGAGGTGGGCAGAAGGGGAGCAGGGCCAGGTTCTTACATTGGTTGTGTGCTATTGGGAATACCCCAGTGGCAAGAATAATGGGTGTGTTAAAAGTTCTAGAGTAGATTAAAATAACATGAAGAACACACATTAAGAGGGTTAGGTTATAAATTAGGGAAATTTTCCCCTCTAAAATAGAAAGCGAGGATAGGTGCAGATATGGAGAAGTTTTGTCTGGGAGAAGAGTGAGTCCATATAGGAGAGAGTTGGGAATGAGAGAGTTAAGAGTGAGGTTGATACTTCCGCTCTCAGTTATGGCATAGAAAATAAGTGGAAACCTGGCTGGGCACAGTGACTCACGCCTGTAATCCTAGCGCTTTGGGAGGCCGAGGCGGGTGGATCACTTGAGGCCAGGAGTTAAAGACCAGCCTAGTTACCATGGTAAAACCCTGTCTCTACTAAAAATACAATGATTAGCCAAGCGGGGTGGCAGGCACCCATAATCCCAGCTACTTGGGAGGCTGAGGCAGGAGAATTACTTGAACCCAGAAGGCGGATGTTGCAATAAGCCAAGATTACGCCATTGCACTCCAGCCTGGGAGACAGAGCAAGACTCCATTTCAAACAAACAAACAAAAAAAGAAAATAATTGGAAACCAGTCTTCCATGAGACAACAATTAGAAACACCAAGCAAATACAGCCCTTCCCCTCAAAGTATTGAGAAATACTTTGAAAGTATTTGAGAGGTAATAAGAGTGTGTCTAGGAGAGAATAAAGGCTTAGAGATATAAGGTTAGTATTTGGGACTATTTTTTCTCCAGTGAACATTTGCTGAGTTTTTTTGAGGGATCAGCTGAAAAACTGAGCAGTACTTTTTTTTTTTTTTTTTCTTTTTTTGAGACAGGGTTTCACTTCTGCCCCCAGACTGGAGTGCAGTGGCCCAATCTTGGCTCACTGCAGCCTCCACCTCTCAGGCTCAAGTGTTTGTCCTGTCTCAGCCTCCTGAGTAGCTGGGACTACAGGTGTGCACCCCTGTGCCTGGCTAATTTTTGTATTTTTTGTAGAGACAGGGTCTTGCTATGTTGCCCAGGCTGGTCTTGAACTCCTGGCCTCAAGTGATCCACCCACCTTGGTCTCCCAAAGTGCTGGGATTACAGGTGTGAGCCACTGTGCCCAGCCTGAGTAGTAAATTTGATAGCCTTTTAGGGATAGAGGGATAAGAATTGGAATTTAGGCCCTGCTATTGTGGGTTGTGAGTGATCTTGGTGAATCACTCTTATTTGGTGTTGGTATCCTGAGGCGCCACAGCCTAGAAGTAGGGGTGAATTGGATGTAGATAGGCCCTCACAGGGACTGTTGCTCCACTTGGAATACCTTTAAACCCTGAAAATAGCTTGAGGTAATTTATTGTTTCAGGTGCTTGGCAGAAGCAAATGTTGTAAATTCTATTTGGAAGGTAACATTACTTGTTAATGTTACTATAAACATTCTGTAAATATAATGTCCAGCTCATAATTTTAAAAAATCAGCATTGCATGATCAAATAACATGAAAAAAATCAAGTACAAGCAACAGAAGATAGTATTGATCCATAGGGACTTCTGATATTGGAGTTTTTAGGAGCAGACTTAAATATACTATGCTTACCTTGTTCAAATATAAAAGACGAGATTCAGCATTCTTAGCAGAGAACTAGAAACTTGAAAAAATGAAAATTTTAGACTTGAAAACATAACTGAAATTGGGAACATAATGGATGGGTTTAAGAAGATTAGACAGAGCTGAAGGGAGAATTAGTGAAGTGGAAAAATTCAGAGAAAAAAGGATGGAAACTACTGAAGAGATTGAGGGAGACATAGAGACACTGAGGCGATCAAAAGTGTGTAATTGGAATCCTGACAAAGAGTTGAGAGAGAATGAGCAGAAGCAATATTTGAATAGAGAATGGCTGAAAACCTTAATAAAAAAACTTTCTAAAACTTATTAAAGTTATTAAGCAACAGATTCAAGAAACCTTACTGACACCAAGCAGGATAAAAAAAATCCATACCTTGGTCTAGTGTAGTAAATCTGTAGAAAACCAAAGATAAAGAGAAAAATTTCAAAATCTGCCAGGTTGGCGAGAAGAAATGTTATTCTTTCAAAGAACTGACAGTTAGATTAATGGCTGACTTCTCAATGAAACAATGGAGGCTGTAAGACAATGGAATGATACCTTCAGAGTATGAGAGTAAATAACAATCTAGAATTTTAAAACCTGAGAAAGGCTGGGTGTGGTGGCTCACATCTGTAGTCCCAGCACTTTAGAAGGCTGAGGTGGAAGGATTGCTTGAACCTAGGAGTTCAAGACCAGCCTGGGCAACATAGTGAGACAACATCTCTTCAAAAAATAAAAAAATAAAAAATTAGGTGGATGTGATGACATATGCGTGTAATCCTAGCTACTCAGGAGGCTAAGGCAGGAGGATCGCTTGAACCTGGGAGTTTGAGGTTACAGAGGTATGATCGTGCTACTGCACTCCAGTCTGGGTGACAGAGCTCTCTACAAAAGGAAACCCAACCTCTTCCCCAACAAACCTGAGAGAATGTCCATTATGAATAAAGATGAAATACAAATGTTTCAAACTTGACAGTTTTTCAGTTGTACTAGTCACTCTAAAATTGCTCCAAAGACGTAGCTAGTGACTACGATATTGGCCAACACAGATGAAGAACACTTTCACCATATTAGAAAGGACAGGTATTAAGAAAATACAAGAGAATATTTTGAACAACATTCTACTCCCACTGTGAAATGTTAGATGAAATTGAGAAATTCCTATAGAAATGCAAATTAATAAAATTGATTCAAGAATAAATTTAAAAAATATGAACTATCTTATCTGTTTACAAGATTTAGTTTTTTTCTTCTGATGCCTTTCTTTGGCTATGGTATCGAGGGAATACTGTCATAACAGAATGAGTTCTCTATTTTCTGGAAGAGTTGTAAAGGATTTGATGATATTTTTTTCTTTCGATGTTTGGTAGAATACACCAGTGAAGACATTTGAGCCTGAAGTTTTCTTTATTGGAAGATTTTAAATTAATAATTCAATTTATTTACTGGTTGTATGTCTATTCAGATTTTCTACTACCTTTTTTTTGGAGACAGGGTCTCCCTCTGTCACTTGGGCTGGAGTTCAGTGGTGTAATCACAGCTCACACTCACTACAGCTTTGATCTCCCAGGCTTAGGTGATCTTCCCACCTCAGCCACCAGAGTAGCTGGGACTACAGGTGTATGCCACCATGTCCATCTAATTTTTTGTACTTTTTTTTTTTTTAAATAGGGCTGGGGTTTTGCCATATTGCTGTGGCTGTTCTCAAACTCCTGGGTTCAAGCAATCTGCCTGTCTTGGCCTCTGAAAGTGCTGGGATTACAGGTGTGAGCCACCACACCTGGCCAAATTTTCTCTTTTTGACTCAGTTTTAGTAATTTTTGTTTCTGGGAATTTGTCCATTTTTTTCTAAGTTTATTGTATTCCTTTATAATCCTTTTAATTTCTGTAAGGTTTATAGAGATGTCCTCTCTTTCATTTCTATTCTATGGTCACCCTGTGGAGGCAGAAAATAACCCTCCCAGTTAACAGGTAGGATGTCTATGCTGGAAGCACTCCACATGCCAACAAAATTTGAGAGAAATTTTATTATTCACCCAAGAGACTTCTGGGGATGGTAGGGTTAGTACAAGTGGGTCTGGCCTGCCTTGAGTTAGAAAGAGGGAGTGGGTTATGCCTTTATAATGGCTGGGGTGCTGGGGAGTTCCCATGTGCAGGCTGAGGATCGGCAAAACTTGAATTTTCCCCTGGGGCCAAAGGCAAGGCACATGTGGACTTTCTTATTAGCCTGATCAGTTGTGGGTTCAAAAGGAGAAAAGTGAGGTGAGGCTTAACATAAGTCAGTGGTCAGACATCAAAAATTTAAAAAATGGAGTGAGACTCCTTATTACAATTCTTGATTTTGGAATTAAAAGAAAATTTCCTTGTTCTTTCTTTTCTTCAGATTGTATAACCTTAATTCACCTACCTTCAAATTTATTGGTTATTTCTTCTGCCAGCTTAATCCTCCTCTTGAGCTTCTCTAGTGAATTTTTCATTTCAGTTGTTGTCTTTCCACTTGAAATTTCCATTTGGCTCTTTTTTATAATTTCTCTTTGTTAATATTCTGTTTGCTGAGTCATTGTCATCATAGTTTCCTTTATTTTAAAAGTGTTTTCTTTTAGTTCTTTGAATATATTTATAATAGCTGCTTTGAAGTCCTATTGTCTAACTTCAAAATCTAGGCTCCCCTAGAGATAGCTTTTATTGAAACTGTTCCCCTTCCATGTATGGGTCACACTTTTCTGATTCTTTGCATATCTTATGAAAACTGGATATTTTTGATAATATATTCTGTATTCTGATTTCCTTCTCCCCAGAGTTAGAGGTGGTTGCTCTTTTTGTTTGTTTAGTGACTTGGCTGGACTAATTAATTCCATGGAGTCTGTTTCTCCATGGAGTGTGTGTGTGAGACTGCTGATGTCTCTGCTTAGCTCATCCTTTCTTGTTTTTATTTTTCAGTATGGCTGTCAAGTATTGCCCCCTGGGTCAGCATATCTTAGTGGTCAGCCTATGATTGGTCAGAGGTTGTGTTTAAATTCCTTGAAACAATGAGCTTCCCTTTGTCATTGGTTTTTGTGAGGCTTGGAGAATGCATTCAAAGTTCAGAAAGTCTGCCTGGGTTTTACTTTCTCCATTTGCAAGGCCTCGTCTTTTTCCAGGAATGAGCAGCTTGCTGTGGCCCTAACATTTCTTTCCTTCATATTTGCAGTCTTGTGCATGTGGACAGTCTTCCAGACCAGCAGGAAAACATAGATTTTTATCAAGGCCCAGTCTGGCTGTCTCATTCCTTAGTTCTCCACTTTAAATTTCTGGTTGGTCTGCTGATCTGTTGCTTGCGCTGACTGGCATTGCAAACTCAAGTTAGCTGTAATATTGGCTTTCCCTCCTTTTTTGCCCTTGAAATCACTTTTTGACAATACCTATGGGCATGGAATTCTTCTCCAAATTAATTTAGCTCCCTCTGGCAGTGGAGCTTCCTGTCATCACAGCTTGTCCTACCCTGGTAGCTTCTGTACCAAGGAATTGGGAGCGAGTGTGGGATGATAGGAGCCCCAGGCTAAAACACCACACTCTTCACTGTTCTTACCAAGATTCAGTAGATTTTCTTGGACCAGCACTTCTCAAATTTGTTGTAATGTTTTTGATCAATATCAAGATCTTTAAATAGTTTTAACAATGTCAGTTTTATCGTTGCTTTAGGGGTTAATATTTGTCAAACTCCTCATTCAACCATCTGGGTATCCTTTCCCCTGCCCCCTCCCTTTCTCTCTATCTTTACTCTCTGTGTGTGTCTCCCTGTCTCTGTCTCTCATTTTTGAACATTTAAATTTTATTCAAACTGAAATTTATTTTGGAATATGTTATGAAGTAGGGATTTATTGGTTTTTTTTTTAAATGGTGTTAAGTAGTGTCTTAATACTTGTTGATTAATCCATGTACTTCTTACTGATTTGTAATATAAATGGTTTATTTTTCTAATCTCATTGAGATTTATTTTAATTTTGCCCTTTTTTTTTTTTTTTCTTAATCAATAGTCATCTTTTGCTTGTTTTTCCCATCTTTTGCTTTCCATTGGCTCATCTTTTTCCCTCTCTAAACCTGTCTTTGGACTTTATCTCTTTGAGTTTCCTTCGCTATTCGGCTTCATACATTCCATTTGCTCTGATACTCGTAAGTACTAGGCCTAGGCTAAGACAAGTGAGATGCATAAGGCGCAAAAGTTCTAGGAAGCTCTCACTCCTGGGTCCTGCAAGTGTGGGATTGGTACTCATAGAACTTTGCGTTTTCAAATTTTGCACCCTAAGTGCCTGGCTTGCCCCATTGTAGTCCTGGCCCTGCTACTCATGCTTCTCACTGGTATATATTTGTTGTAACCTGACTTCTGTCCCAAATAGGCTTCATTTATTCCAATTTTTGAGCCTTTGCTATGTACTCTGCATTGTGCTAGGTTTTGGGGAATACAAAGGGTCTCAAGACACCGTTTATTTCACCCAGAAGCCTTCTTCAGATTTGCCCTTAGTGAGGTCTAGTGCCTTTTCCCCATTCCTCATCCTTCCTGCCTTCTTGTACCATGTGACATTATTGACCACTATTGCCTGTTCATCCTAATGTCAGCCCAGCTCTTAAGAATGTATAACTATTTCCATGGTAGGACACCTTTTCTAGGGACCAGTGGGCTGTTGGGCAGTGTATCAGTGGCCCTCATTCTGGAAGTTAGTAAGGATTGGAAACTGGCCCATGCTTTCAATGTGTCAAGGTAGGAGTGCCCAGGGACTTGTTCAGGCTTAATGGGCCTTTATAACTATGTCACAGGGAATAGAAGATTTCTTGTTTGTTCATTTTCTTTCTTTCTTTTTTTTTTTTTTTTTTGAGAAGGAGTTTTGTTCTTGTTGCCCAGGCTGGAGTGCAATGGCACAATCTCAGCTCACTGCAACCTCCGCCTCCCAGGTTCAAGCAATTCTCCTGCCTTAGCCTCCTGAGTAGCTGGGATTACAGGCATGCACCACCACGCATACTAATTTTGTGTTTTTTTAGTAGAGACAGGGTTTCTCCATGTTGGTCAGGCTGGTCTGGAACTCCCGACCACAGGTGATCTGCCCGCCTTGGCCTCCCAAAGTGCTGGGATTACAGGCGTGAGCCACTGTGCCTGCCTGTTTGTTCATTTTTCTTTTTTGAGACAGTCTCATTCTGTCGCCCAGGCTGGAGTGCACAGTCTTGGCTCACTGCAACCTCTGCCTCCTGGGTTCAAGCAATTCTTGTGCCTCAGCCACCTGAGTAGTTGGGATTACAGGCGCATGCCACCTCGCCCAGCTAATTTTTTGTATTTCTAGTAGACACCGGGTTTCGCCATGTTGCCCAGTCTGGTCTTGAACTCCTGAGCTCAGGCAGTCTGTCCGCCTTGGCCTCCCAAAGTGTTAGGACTACAGGTGTGAGCCACCATGCCCAGCCATTGTTTGTTCATTTTCTACTTAGCATTTTATATACTCAGGGTCTTTCCATCTCCTTCTAGTGCTTTGGTACCCAAATGTGGCCTTTACTGCCTGCCTAGCTGTCCGGCTTATTCTTGCCAATTTTGTTTTCTCAGTCCTACATTCTTCCCCCATTCTTTGCTGACTTGTTTTTAATGTAGTTTCCTGGTATGACCCTGCTCTGCTTGGTGTTCTCATTGATTGTTCATGAAAACAAATTCATCCATTCATTTATGGAGCAGCTTTTGAGCACCTATTCTATCCTAGGTGCTGTGGGAGCCGCCAGAGTTACAATGACAAACCCAATCAAACATTCCTTGTCTCCCTGAGCTAAAGAGACAAGTTAGGTGTTAATTACAGAAACTGGGATAACTGCTGTGAAGGAAAGATACAGATGCAGCTGACCTAGGGACACTGGAATTGAAATCTGTCCGCTCATCTCACTTACCTGGCAGTAACTCCCCTTCATTTTGAACTTTTGCCTGAATCAGGATTGACATGTAATGCCCCATTTTCAATTCCAGCGCTTGTTTTTGGGTTGTTGGCAGTTTGCTCTCGACCCCTCGCCCCAACCAAGGCTGCCGCATTTGTATTCTTAGTCACTAGTGGGAGCATACCCTGATCATGGATCTGTCCTCACTTGGGAGCTCTTTTCTCTTTTTTTTCTTAATGCCTGCCCCTGTTGGTTCTTTTCCTACATCTTTATTAGCTTCTTTGTTATATTTTATACTTCTTTACATTTCCTAAAAGTTGCCCTAACCCAGATTTTGTCAGGGTAAGAGTGCCCAGGACTTCTACAGGGTTACTAGGCCTTCACAATGATGTCACGGGGAAGGGAATGTTGCTTGTTCATTCCTTGTCCTATGCCCTCCTCTGCATCTGCGTACCCTTTCTTGGCAATCTCATCCATTCTTGAACACTCTGTGTTACCATCTTTATGCAAATGACTGGCTAATTTCTCTCTCTCTTTTGCTTCCGTTTTCAAGTATTTGGTGGATTGCTCCATGTGGAGGTATATAATTCTCCAAGTAGAATTAATCATCTTCTTTAACTTTACCAACTCCCAGTCTCCTACCTAGAAATCTCACACAACCACTCCCACCTTGCTCACTTCCAGACATGCCTGGTTGCTAGGTGGTGCCACTTTGTCCTGTGTAATACCATGGTAAGGACCTCTTCTTTTCAGTGTCCTGAACTCAAGTTCGGGTCTTCCTTTCCTTTCACCTGTCTGTTCTGATTTTCTCCTAAGATGCATCTGCTGCTAGTATCTGTCAACTCCAGATGACTCTGAGTCCTGTACCAGGTTAATTTTTCCTGAAACAATTCTAATCTGTTGTTTTTCTCTTCTGCTCATTCATGCTTTGAAAACTCCCTAGTGCTTTTGAAAAACTGGCCTAGTTTTTTAGACCTTCCAACTTGTTTTAATTTCCTTGCCACTGCTTCCCTTCATATAGGCTGGACCCTATCCAAATGGAATTAATTTTGCGAGAACTCGCCTGTATTTTCTGTTTGCGCCTCTATTTTTATTTCCTTTTGCCAACAGTATGCTTTCCTCACACTCTTAGTTCTTCAAAATCTCTCCTAAAGTACTCTCAGGTTTCCTGACCTGGAGATACTCTTTCTCTCCTATCATCTGTACATTTATCCACATTTTAAAAAAACATAGTGCTTACCACTTATCCTTCATTTTGTCTAGTGTAGTGCCTTGAAGAAATATGTGTGAAATTAATGAGTGGATAAATGCATTTCTGTATTAAGCCCTCAGACAGTCTTGACTCCTCCATCTGCCTTTCCCATTCCCTTGCTGTTTATATAAGGCCATCTCTTTCTCTCTCTTCTTTCAACTGGATTGGCTTTATCTGTGAATCTCTTTATCTTTCCCTAAGTGGCCTATTATCCTTTGTCTCCATTGCTTTTCTTCTGCTGAGTTAGTATTAATTTCAATTTAAAGAGAAATTACATCATTTTGGTGAAGGATGTGTGTGGGAAATATAGAGGAAATGGAAGCTAGTGTTCAGAATGACATCTTGATTCATTTTGTGGGAACTCAGGCTGCCCACAAAAATTTCAAATATAGACTTGACTCCTGGGCTGGTGGCCAGCAGAGACTAGAAAGTAGAAGTTGTGATGACATGTTCAGCATCCAGGTGGGAGGCCAGGGGCCAGCTGTAGGGCCCCACATTCCAGCCTGCTGATCCTGGCAGCTGCTCTTATACTTAGATACAGCTGTTTGAGCTTCTGATGAGACAACTGGTTTGAGGTGATGGCAGGTAAGAGTAGGGGAAGAGACGTCTAATTACAGTATTGCCATGTTTTGAAAGCGTGTGAATCATCTGGGGCTCCCTGCATAGTTTGGGACATCAAGTTGTGACAATGAATTAGGTTTTGTTGGTGGATTCTAAGGAATTGACTTACTTGGTTTCATAGAGGTATATCATTTGTCCGGAGTTGGACTTAGTAAATGCCACATATTGAGCCCCAGTTTAGTACCTATTCCATTACAGCTTTTAGATTCTAGATGTTTATTATCACTTTTCAAAACTATATTTCTTTATATTTTTGTGCATTTCACAAGCGAATAGAACCGCAGGATTCCTTATTTTTCACATTATTGCCCCATTTGTGGAGATGTTTAGTTGAAGTGGCCCAAAGAAGCAGTCTGGTGGTGCCTGTGAGGGTGAAGGCCTTGAAAAGAAACTCGAGACAGATGGTGTGCTTGACTAACTGCCCCAGAGAATGTGATGCCAGAACCCCGGAGGGGCACCATGTTGCCTTTGCCATTGAACTACTAAATTTCTGAGAGGACAGAGGAGGCTACAGCTTAACCGCTCTCCAATTACCAATCTCTTCTTGGTTTCAGCGAATGACAACAGAGCTGCTCAAGGCGGGAACTCTGAGCTGAGCAGTGGAGGTTTCCCTGGATCTGGAGAGAAGAGTGACCTTGGAGCCAATAATGAGCCATCCTGACTACAGAATGAACCTCCGGCCCCTGGGGACCCCCAGAGGTAGTAAAAGGAAAATGGAGTCTGCCTGAATAACTGGAGAACTGAAATGAAAGTGGAATGGGTGTGAAGTGGAGGGTGTCTTTTAGGACTGAGGGCTACTATAATTCTTTTAGTAACCTGTTAAGTATCCTGTGTGATTTATTCTAGAATTAGATGTGGTTTCTTGCTGTCTTAATTTATTGTTGTATTAAGTACAGCTGTTTAATTTCCTCTAGAAAAGTGGCAATCTTTTAGTAATTTCTATTTTCAAAAAGTTTATGTCTATAAATAGCAAAGAATACTGAGCTCATTATTCAGATTATGTTCCATGCGTGTTGTGCTGATTTAAAACTCAAGTCTCATCTGTGTATATTTTATTCATGTTTTCTTAGCCACTCTTTCCTTTTTGTTATTGTTCAAAATCACCATCAGGGAGTTTCAGTCTCTTGTTGGTCTCTTTAAATAATAATTGTAAAAAGGTATAATATCTCCAGTTTTAAAAATACACAGATGTTTGAGGAAAGAGTTGATTGCTGCCTCCTGTTTCTAGGTGTGTCTTCTGTGGCTGGTCCACATGACATTGGTGCTTCGCCAGGTGACAAAAAGTCAAAGAACAAGTCCACACGAGGGAAGAAAAAGAGCATATTTGAAACTTACATGTCCAAGGAGGATGTTTCGGAAGGCTTGAAGAGAGGAACACTCATCCAGGTGCTTAAAATCTACTGGAAGGCTATTCTCTGAATATGTAGAATCCAAAACAATCTATTAAACTATTTCCTGTTCTGTGCTATATGCTTTCAGAGAGATGATGATGTAACAGGTGCAGGGCTGTTATGATGGCATAACAGAGATGATGAGGTAACAGATTCTTCTTAGAACTACAGTACATTTAGAGGTAATAAGCACCACAAGACAGGACGGGCAAAGTGCACTGAGATTTGAGAGGAGGGAACCACTATTTCCCATTAGGATTGCCTAGAGATGCTTTATTGGAAGTGACATATTTGAGCCAGGCCATGGATTGGTGCAGTTTGAATAAGTGAAGATAAGAGAGAGCTTTACAAATGTAGGGACCAGTGTGAGCTACTACAATAGAAGTGAGAAATTGGGTTTGGATATACGAAACATTGAATAGTTCAGGTTTTCTGGAGCATGTGGATGCTGAACGACGGAGAAAAATGGATGAGGTTGGAAAGGAAGCAGTAAACAACAATAGACAGTATTTGTTGAGTGCTTTATACTTTACAAACTATGTTTACAAGCTAGTTCAGTGGTTTGGCTGAACAAATGTTTATGGAGCATCCATTGTGAGCCAGGAACAGTTATGGTTAGAATAAGTGTGCAGCATGGGTGCCTTTGACATGGAGGTAGACAAGATTGCCTTGCTGTACTTCAGCTTGCAGCCCAGTGGTGGGAGGCAGTCATGTGAACAGATGATTTGGGGATAAAATGGCAAGTACTCAGATAAAAGGGTGACCAGGGTATATGGCAAAATATTGGGGGGAAACGGGGAAACTGTGTAGGCTGAGGTTCTGGAGAGGCTTCCTGGAGTTGGTGACCCTCGTGGTAGGTATTGAGGGTCTAGTTTGGGCCTATCAGATGAGTGATATGTGTGTGGGAGGTATGGAGAGGCAGTGGTGCTAACAAAAACGTGAACTTGTGAAACAACATGGAGTATGGCAGCTTAGGCCTCCTTGGGCATAAACTATCAGGCAGGTGGTAGGCTGGGGAGGGAGGCAGGGCCACATATTCTGTGAATTAAGTCTATTTCATAATACTTTCATTAGTATAGAAATATTGCCATGTGCTACCTGGCTCACTTGAAAATGCTGTGTTCCGTTTTCTCTTATTCTGAGAGCCCAGCTTCTGTATTTGTGTTTTTGGCTGAAGATCTAACCAATTTACAGATACTGTCATCTTCTCTTCCCTTTTGTCCCCTCCCTCCCTCCCTCCCTCCCTTCCTTCCTCCCTTCCTTCCTTCCTTCCTTCCTTCACCTTTCTTTACCTTTCTGTATTTATCTGTGGTCAAGTGCACACATGATCGATAGAAGAAAGAAAACTGTCTTTTAAAAAATGAGTTGGTTTTTCTGATTCTTGGAGCACTCTTGGTGGTTTTAATTTATTATTTATTTATTTTTTGAGAAAGTCTCACTCTTTTGCCCAGGCTGGAGTGCAGTACAATCTTGGCTCACTGCAGCCTCTGCCTCCTGGATTCAAGCGATTCTTGTGTCTCAGCCTCCTGAGTAGTTAGGATTACAGAAGGTAAAAATTAGTCATGCCATCATGCCTGGCTAATTTTTGTATTTTTAGTAGAGATGGGGTTTCACCATGTTGGCCAGGCTGGTCTTGAACTCCTGACCTCAAGTGATCCTCCTGCCTTAGCCTCCCAAAGTGCTGGGATTACAGGTGTGAGCCACCACACCCAGCCCTATTGGTGTTTCTTTTTTTTAAAGCTTTCCCTGGATTTATTTGACAAGGCCTCTCTTAAGAGAGATGAAGCTGCATTTGGATGTTAGTCCATTCATTAATCCATTCATTTGCTCTTCATCATTCAGCCCATATCCCAAACACCATTTTATCTGTAAGTTTCTTGGCCCTCCTCTTGTTTCACGTAGGAGGACCCATTGTGCCTTTCCATTCTCATCCTCCTGCACTCTCCTCCAGGAACACTCTCCTCCATTCACCCTGAGCCTTCCAGTCTTTTCCTCTAAAAACTGTGCTACTTGATGTCTCTGTGACTTTGTGCATGCTCTTCCTGGTGCTTGGAATGCTTTCTCCTGCTGTCTTTATGTAATGGTGCTTACCTTTTAAGTCCCTGCCTAAATGTTACCCACTTTGAGAAGCCTCATTTTAATTCTCCAGGTAGAGTTGGCTGTTAGTGTTTTCCTGTAGTTGACTTTTTTGTTTTCCCTTTATTCTAAACTTACCACCATTTCTTGGCTTTTATGTTTCCCCCAAATAGACTATTCATGTCCTTGATGGCAGGGTCACGTCTTGTTCCAGAAGTTAGCTCAGTGCCTGGCGTTTGACTGTTGCTTAATACATTTATATTGAATAAATATTTACTTACTGACTGAATAAAGGATCCAGATACTGTCTTTTGAAGAAGAGTGGGGGGAACTTCAGTTTTTAGAACTTGAAAGAAAACTAGCCTAGAATTTTGGCTATAGAATTATACCTGTCTAGAGATAAGGAGAGGACAGCGTTCTGCAATGGTATTAGCTTCAGCTCCCTTTTAGTTTTTTATTTTGAAGCAACTCGTTGCTGATACTCAAACAAAACAAAACAAAAATCTGATCAATATAACAACTCTAATTCCCAGGAGTTTGTAAGTGATTCCTTCTGGCCTGTGACATCATGGGACTCTGCAGCCAGGGCCTCCCCCCAACATATGAGAACAGTTGTTCTTTGCAGATGGGAAAAGGAATGGGTTCCAGATATGAGGTCACCGTGTGAAATATACAACACTGTAAATAAGATTTTCATAGGCAGAGAAACAGAGTCCATCTGCTGCTTGATATAAACTTTATGTGTGCAAGCCTTGCGGGGTAAGGTAAAAGGCCAGACAAGAAAGGATGTTTTAATGCTGATGGAGAAAATTAAGTGTATTAGAGATACTTATAAACTTTTGTTAACTTTTGTATTCAAACTCATCTCTTTTGACCTCTTTTTTTTCTCCCTATCCAGAGAAGAAACTTTTATCGAGAGATTGTAGGGGGATTTAAAAAAAACAGGAGTAGAGTATTTTTATTTTGTTTTCAATACCTTAACTAATACTTTGACATTTCATTAGTATTTTTTCCTATGTGGGAAGAGGAGACCACAGTCTCCTCTTTCCAGTGTTTGAAATGGCAATAACAGTAACACATGATCATGTACATGTAGTTTTGAAGTTTAAAAAATAATAATAAATTCTCACATCAAAAAATGTATTTCATTTCTCTCTTCATAGGTAGAGTACTGAGAGGTTGTTATAGGAGATGTTGGGAGAGATTAGAGTAGGGGATAGACAAGCCTGGAAGGGGCTCCAGTTTAGGGTGATGAGCAAGGTGACATGGGTATGAACATGGTAGAATTGGCTGTTTCAGATCCCAAAAGATGCTTTGGCTAAAGGAAGTTCAGGCTAAGTCTCCAGAGCTGTCTTAGTCATGATGTCAGAGTTCCTCTTAGAATAGAATATTGGTGTGAAGTTGTTATTGGCTCTCTGAAAAATCCTAGTCCAGGAAGATAGAGGACAGGATGAACTAGTTTCTAGGATCTTCACCATTTGTTAAGAGTGAAATCAGGCAGGGTGTGGTGGCTCACGCCTGTAATCCCAGCACTTTAGAAGGCTGAGGTGGGAAGATTGCTTGAGGCCAGAAGTTTAAGACCAGCCTAGGCAACATAGTGAGACTTCATCTGTACAAAATAAAAATCAGCCAGGCATGGTGATGTACACCTGTATTCCTAGCTACTGGGGAGGCTGAGGCAGGAGGATCGCTTGAGTCCTGGAGTTGGAGGCTATGGTAAGTCATGATCATGCCATTGTGCTCCAGCCTGGGCAACAGAGTGAGACCCTGTCTCTTTTTTTTTTTTTTTTTTTTAAAGAGTAAAATCAGCTGGAGAATACTTGGGGATGAATTAAAGATGAGGGGAATAGATGTGATGTTACAGTGGAATGCCCAGTCGCTTAGAAGGGAGAGGTGATATTCATAACATTAATACTGGGGGTGATGAGAGAACTTTAGCTCTGCAGGCATTAATTAATTAATTAGTGCAACAAATGTTTCTTGACTTCTTACTCAGTGCCAAGCATATACCAGTGAGCAAGTTAGGCAAGTCACTGGGGAGGTAAGGAAAAACAACTAAAGAAAAAGAGAAGAAATTATAGACTGATCATTGCTAATAAGGAAATGGGAAGGGTGAGAGAGAATAATTAGAGAGAGCCTCTTTAGTAGGGTTGTTAGGGAAAGCCTCTGTGAGATGATCTGTGGGTTATCTGAGATGAGAATGAATCAGCCAATTGAAGAATGGGGAGAAGAACATAGGTGGAGAGCTCAGCTAGTAGAACAGCAGCAAGCAGAAGAAGGCTTGGTGTTTCTGAGAAATGAGAAGGAAGCCTGTTGGAACATTGTGAGCAAAGGGAGTTGTATTATGGGACAAGTGGAGAGTTAGGCAGCAGCCAAGTCATGTAGGGTCTCTAGGCTATGCTGGAGAATTGGATTTTGTTCAAAGAGCAGCAGGAAGTCACTGAAGGCTGTTAAGCAGGGGAAGAAAATAATCTGTTTCATGCTTTGAACATACCTCTCTGGGAATTGTGAGATGAATAGAGTGGAAGCTGAGAGGCCACTCAGGAAGCTATCAAAGTAAACCAGGTCAGAAAACATGGAGATGGGAACAAGAAAGTGGCAGTGAAGATGGAGAGGAGTGGATGGATGGATGTGGGGCTAGAACTGATGTGACATGGTGATGGATGAGATATGGAAGGTGAGGCAGAGGGAGGCATCCCTGATGCTTGCTGAGTTTTCGAATTGAGCAGCTGGCTGGCTGATGTTGCCATTAACCAAGACAGAGAAAAGCAAGGGTTGGAATGTGGTGCTGAGTTTTTGGGCAAGAGGGATAGCTGGCATACATGAGTGAAGAGGCCCTGGTGGTGACCGTGGCAAACAGAGAGAGAGGCTGTTCACAGTAGTTGAGAGCATGGAGTCTGGAGCCACATTGTCTGGCCTTGAATGTGATGTGAAAGCGGGCAATTTTCTTAACCGCTCAGTGCCTCAGTTTCCTCATCTGTAAAAACAAGGATAATAGTATCTACCTCATAGGGTTGTTGTGAGGGTTAAATTAGCTGATCGATACAAAGCTCTTCAAAGAGTGTGTGGCATGTTGTATGCCTGCGTAAGTGGCACTTGAGTTTTGTTTTTATTACTGTAAGAGGAGCGTCTGTTATTCAGGTTAGGTGGTTGCTGTCATTTGGAGAACCCTGTTCAAAGCTGTTAGATCTTATGATTTTTCAAGAATATCTGGAAATATGTATTTTATATGTGTGAAATTCCTCAGTTTTAAGGACTCTCAACAAGCCAAATACAGTATGTTTGTGATTGCCGGTTAGACTGATTTAGCCCAGTTGTGTGGTGGTTTTCTATGGTACTGTTTAGCTCGTTGGGTATAGGAAGGGAGAAAGCAGATAGCTGGGGTTAGTTGAGAGTAGAGAATCAAGGGTAAAATCTTCAAGGCCTTTTGCTGGTTGAGTATCAGAGTAAGAGGTTTGTTCAGGATTTGCAACGTTAATAGATAATGACAGGCCATGGCAATTAGGTGGCTAGAGAAGGGAGTAAACAGTGGGAGGACAATGAATGGTGACAATGTGGTCACAGGTTTGGGTTGGAGATCTTAGTGAAATTGAAGAGTTGTTGAAGTGGGGTTTCTACCATAAGTAGACAGAAGATTGCCATCGGAAAGTGCGATATTTGAATTTTTTTTTTTTGAAGTAGTGTCATTAGTAGTGCTGACGGGATCCAGGCTGTGAATGTGGGAGAGAGTAGGTGGGGTAGGGGAGCAAATGGTAGTTAGAGTGACAGGCTAGGGTTGCTTGGTCTTCAACATGGATGTGAAGTCCCAAAAATATATATAGTAGTGAGGATAGAGAGGAAGGCAGTGAGCTGCTAGTCAAAATGTTAGTGAATTGGAGCTTTGACCCACCCATAAATTTGAGGATGACAGCACCAAGGAGGTGCTAATGGTATGAACTTCAAAGGATCTGGGATTTTTGAAAGAGAATGGAGGAAAAAATACTTTTAAAGCCATGATGGGGAAGCAAAGAGACCTTCCTCCCCTGGTCCCTGAGGTACATGGGTTATGAGAGATAAAATAGACTCCCTTTGAGAGCACTTGAGAGAAGCAATAACATCAGGGAACAGCCAGGTTTCAATTAAGGTGAAGAATCAGGAGCATCCGGAGAAGAGATGGAGGCTGTGGGATCCTCACTGATCAAGTTCCAGGCCTAGGGAAGTGCTTTAGGAAGAAGATGGGAGATGGGCAATTGGGTCAGGTTAGGGGATGGCTATAGAAATGAAAGCCTTGGACTTTTGTAGGTAAGACAAGAGATCTGTGGGAAGTATCCTTTAGTTAAAAGACCATTTGTTTTTGACAGACTTTACTGCCAGCTGCTTCTCTCAGGCTATAGGAACAACTCTGGTCTGCTGCGGAGCTTTGTGGGAGTTTCTGCTTTCTTAGTGTGATCTGCATTCTCTCAAGGGCTCTGTTTCCAAGGTCCAGTTCTTCAGAGTTATGCTCCAGTCAAATTTGCAAATGCTATTGTGGAACCAGGTTTCTATTCTTCCTTGTGTGCTTTTGTGTATATTGGGAAGTTTGGGATAGAGAATCAAGGGTAAAATCTTCAAGGTCATCTTAACATCTTTTCTTTTAAATAGAGCCTGGATGCAGCCTTGAGCAACCTGTCTCTTTTCCCTGGGCCCAGCCTGGCCTGTCTGAGTGCCCTGCAATTAAAGGCATTTTCAAAGCTAGAGGCATTCTGATCTCTATACTTGTTCATATGCTAACCATTCATTGAGCGACAAGGGATGATAGAAGAATAGGAATTGAAAAAAAAACTTAGGCCAGAGAAAAGCATCTGGAATCAGAAAATGAAATTGTTAAACATTTAATTTCAATGAATTGACTTTCGTTTGTTTGGAGTCTCTTCCCGTCACGAGACTGTAAACTCTGTGATGGTAGAGACTGTCTGTTGTTAGTCTCCCCTGTACCCCCTCACTTGACATGGTGCCTGCCATGCTATTCGTTAGGAAATATTTGTTGAGTGAGTGGATGAATATTTAGGTTAAATGTAAGTTTTTTCCCTCCTTCCCTCAACAAGAAACAGCTGTCTAGAAGTGGATTTACTGTGACACTCTTAACAAGGGACTGGCCTTGGGGAGCTTTGCCAACCTTATCTCCTGGTCCCTCCCTCTTCTGTGCTAGGCAGAGTTATCGCACAATGGAGAAGAGTTAGTGAGTGCCCTCTTAACCACTTTTGCTAACACAGTGTCCTCTACTATACTTCTCATCTGATTTATTTGCAAATTTTGCTCTTCTGTAAAGGACTAGGTCAGATACCATCTCTGAAGCCTCTTCTGGTGCCCTCGCTATGAAAGTAAGCTGTACCTCTGCTTTGTGTTTTCCTTTAAAATAGGGATTGAGCTTAGTTAATCATTATCTTCTCCATCAGTGTGTCTCAGGGTCTTGAATATAGTCCGTACTCAATAATTAATTGTTGAATTAAGGACTGAATGATCATTTGTAGTAGTCTATTTGAGTGTTCATGATATTGTAAACTGTGGCATGGACATTTGTAATTTAAACATGGTACAGTGCAGAAGGAAATTATTTTCTGCTTTATTTTATTGCCTGTTTTGTTAATTATGTATCTTTGAGTCTTTAAACGTTTTAGGGGGAAATGTTATTTAAAACACTTTCTCAAGATATCCTTTGAGTCTGGCTGTTAGAAAAATAACTGCTTCCATCCATGTGTTCCAGTGGCCTGAGACTACAGCTGGAACCTGGGAAGCGTTACAGCTTCCTGCAAGAGCCTGAAATACTGAACTGCTATTGAAGAGGCCCCCACCTGCACCCCTGTGTGTAAATAGAAGCAGACCCTGATTTGGTGCTGGAATAACATGAAGTTGAAGGCAGACTGGGTGGCCTGGCTGTTGGAGCCAGGATTCCAGTTTGCATTAAGAGCTGGTTATGGACCATTTTGAATTATTGACTCTTCAGCTCTGCAGAGGGGCCAGAGTAAAAAATAATGCATCCAGTTTCATAAGGCTCAGTATCTAGGTTGGAAATCAACCTGTATCACTTTGAAAATTGTCACAGAAACAAGCAATTGTGGAAAGATCTTGAAACTGGGAGAAAAAAAAGGCCTCTATATAGTGAGGCACAATCCCTAGGTAATCTTGTTTGTAAAGTCAAGGTTTAAATTTGAAGGCTAGCATATAGGGGCACCTAAAATCCTAATAGTTGCCACTTTCCCACTCTGTGCCGAGCTCTGTTGTTCCTTACCTTTGCTTGTTCACACCAAGGTGCCAGTCTAAGCTTTCTGTTTTTGATAGAACCCTCTATTTCAGATATCAACATAAATTGTGTTTCCTGCATTTAATGAATAGTTATTATACATCTGTTTTCTCAATTGACCTGTTTAATTTTAAAACTTTTTATTGGAGAATAACATACATGTGGGAAAATCGTGAATATATAGCTAGATTTTCACAAACTTTATTTTTTGTTTTAAAGGGTGTATTGAGAATTAATCCAAAGAAGTTTCATGAAGCCTTCATTCCTTCCCCGGTAAGTTCAATAAATCTATAATAAACTTAATGTCACATTTTATTTTTTAGATGTGCTCTGAAACTGAAATAATATATTCTAACTAAAAAGCAGAGTAGTGAAACAAAATTGACGATGGGCAAAGATTTGTTTCAAATTTAAATAAACAAAATTTTCTTTTGGTTAACAACCCCTTCTGTCAGTCTTAAAATCGCATACCAAATGAAAGGGATGGCATTTGTTACAAGGCTGCAAAGAGCAGCTGGACCCAGGCAGACTACCCACCAGTTCGTGTAACTGGACGCCCTTGGTTTATGGCTTAAAAGGATTTATAGTTTTTTCCACTGATTTAAGTTAATCTTTCCTAAACAAATATGCTATCTACTTTGGATCTACTGCATGAGCTAATCTGAACATTTGTCCAAAAATAACGTGTAATGCTTTTTTTTTTTGGTGGGGGTCAGAGTTTCTCACTTCACTTTCGTGCAGGTGATAGAACTTTGTACAAAGCTCTTTACCGTTGGGTCTTTAGACCCTTTCTTACATTTATGACTCATTTTAAGAGGCTCTTTCCACTTAAATCAAGTTTACACTGACATATAGTTAGCAGCAGTTCTCTAGAGAAGGTTTGATTGAGCAAAGCTGGGAGAGCAATATTCTTAAATTCCTGACCTAACTTTTCCAGGATAACATAAATAGAATAGCTATAGAATCACAGATTTTTCACAGTGAAAGAGACCAAACTTATGCTCATAGATGATGAAATGGAATACATATATTTTAGTTAACATATTTTATTATTTTAAATGACAGTAAATTTAGTGAGAATATAGGTTCAGTCATGTACTTTATAAATGTTATTATTACAGATTGAGCACTCCTGATTTGAAACACTTGGGACCAGAGGTATTTTGGATTTAGAATTTTTTTTTTAAATTTTGGAATATTTACATTACATACTTTCACTGAAATCCAAAATGCTCCAGTGAGCATTTCCTTTGAAGGTCTTGTCAGTGCCCAAAGAGTTTTATATTTTGGAACATTTCAGATTTTATATGCTCAAGTGATATTATTGTTATTGTTACAGTAACCTTATGACCTATTCTCAAGCTCAGTTTAGTCCTTTTCCCCTGCCTTCTGAAATCCAGGGACTCACATTGCATCCAAGTTCAAGTCTTACCCATTGAATTAGATAAAAGGTATCACTGACATTCACATTATTCTTTCTCAGTCATATTCTGTTCCCGTTAGAGAAAATGGCATATGTCTTGACCCTGAAACTTGAGTTGTAAAATTGGGTTGTAGAATTGAAGGTCAGCTTTGAGGTGGTAACTTGGCTGCAAGAGCAGTTCTCACATATACGAGAAGTGCAGTTTACATATGTGTTAGTTTCCAGAATTTGCTCATAAGCTTAAATTTACATCCAGGAATCATAAAAACTACCCATGAAAATCTCTCAGGAAGGTGCTATGTTGGAGACGGCTCAGTACGTCCTGCATAACCAGTGTTTTTTTCCCATAAGAAAGCATGACTGTTTCTTCAAGAATATACCAGTTGAAGGAACTTGATTGTGTTAGGAGCCCTCATGTATGAAAGACAAAGATTTTTAAGCATGAAAATGTCACTCAATGTAGTAAGTTCATCCTGAGAGACAGCTGGGAACTGGGTATATTCAGACCTCTTGTCTCTTGTGCATGCTTAAGTTTGCTCTTATTGATTGGAGGGATAAGGGGAACTACAGCATTTTAAAAATTTTGTGGCTTCCTCTCTTCCCTGATTACATGGTATAGAATTTCCCTAAGTTAAATCCCTATTGGGTTGGCTCCTAGCAAGTGTGGGACCTAGGACAGAAGTAGAAAAGAAGGCACACATACCTTAAATCAAATATTGAAAAGTAAGACATCAAAACCACCATCAAGTAAAATATATTATTCTATATATTCCATGTAGAAATAGACAAAGTCTATTCCTTGCCAAATACACCTTCATATACCTGAGTTCAAATGTAGAATTCTCAGATATCTTGCAGCTCCATGCTGAAACATGGCTTCACCTCTGGCTTGCCCCTCTTCCCTTCTCAGTGCTAGCTCCCTGTCCCCTTGTGACTCCCTTGCATTCAGTGAGGGCCCTTTCATGCACAAACGTGGGCATCCTGTCCCATGTATCTAAGCTATGTCCATACCCATTAGAAATACCTGCCATTGAGCGGAGGCATCCCCGTTGAGGGGGTGCCTCCGGTGGTGGGGAAGTGCCTGTGTATGTCCTGGAGGTAGGCTTGGGGCTGCTTATTTTAGGGAAGCACATCCATTTGGCCCTGTGAACTCCTTGTCTGATGGGGAGGGGTGTGGCTGGAGCAGGGCCAGAGCAGAGGTCCTATGGTTCCTGCAAGCTAAATTCATGTAATTTACATCTGCAAATGATGTATCTCCATGGTGTAACCTGGCTTGTTAAAGAAAGCTAAGACACAAAAGCAAAAGGTGGTGATGTTTTAAAAGCTCATAGTTGTTCTCTTACTTAAAATTGTATTCTTACTATGTCATATTTAGAAATTTTTAGACAGTTGCGATATTAGGATTGGCTTATTCCTATGCCTCTTTTATTCTTTTATTTGGCTCCTGCTTGAGTTGTAATATTGTCTCAGAGAAAAACAATTCACCTCTAGATAATTAAGAATAGATCATAAGAGCTACCAATCAAGGCCCATTGCAAGTGATTGTAGACACTCTGGTTTTGGACACGGGAACAGTTCTACATTCTTGCTTTGTGGGTTTCAGTTTCCAGAAGCATTATAGAAAGCAATTGAAGAGGGCAATAATAGAGGCAACAGATTACTCATACATAAAGCCCACAACCACCTGTGGTCTAGATTTCTGAGTATACGTAGCTCATATCCATGTCAAATATGAACTTGTATGAACTGGAAACTTGACTTAGGTTCATTATAGCTTCTACTGATAGAAAGTTGATTTTCATTTTATGACAAATATAAAATATATGGGATGAAAAATGCCTGCAGATAGACTGGGAAGTAGAATGTCAGAACCGGGGCCTAATTGTTACTGGCTTAAGCTAGGAGCATAAAGGCAGGAATGAATATGAAAGAAGATGAGGCTTTTGCTCTGACAGTAGGACATACAGTGGCCTCCTCATTTGTAAAATGAGGGGATGGAGTAAATGTTGTCTAATGTTCCTCACATTCTAAAGTTTTTAGAGAGACAAAAATAGAGATTTGTTTAAATTATTAAGGTTTGCTCTTACTGACTCTAAAAATGGTTGTGAATTTACACAATGTCATTTGCTATGCTAAAATATCTCCCTAGGTCAACAGGTGAAGAACAGTGAATTAGTCATCAGGTATAAAATAATACTTTGTTTTGGGGGAACTTGACTTAGGTTCATTATAATTTCTACTGACAGAAAGTTGGTTTTCATTTCATGACACATCTAAACTATACAGGATGAGTAACTTATGTGTACTTGCTAGTTTTGTGAGGTTCTCGATAAAAATGAAATACAGAATGTGAGTAAAATCATGTGACTTTCAAGCAAACCAAGATAAAATATTATTGTCATGCCTTTTATCCTATTTGGGGATAGGGTAAAGAGGAGAAAATTGATCAGATGGAAAAACCTGTCATTCTTAAAAAGCACAGTTTCTATTCTGAATTATGTAAATCTAAGAAGCCCTCTAACTTTTTAATGCATCGTGTCATAGGAGGCACCCTTTGTACAGCGGTGGAATTTCTTTTTGGTCCAAAGGGAACTGTTCCGTCAATGAAGGATGCTGTGACCATCGTGGCATATTTGTGTTGTCCTCCTTCCCCCAGTCCTCTAAGTCTTTAGTCTGATTACCACATGCCCACCTCCCAATTCCATTATTTTTCCTCCAGGGAAGTTCATTATCTATTTTTCTTTCTTTTTTTTCTATTATCTATTATTCTTTCTGATGGGTAGAACAAGACTTCTGGCATTCAAACAAAGAGCTGAAATCTTTGGCCTAAAAAAGTGATTAAAAGAGATGACTCAAACTTTTAATATTGAGCAGTTCCCAAGCTTAGTGTCTTTAAAGTAAGAGATTCAGCGACAGATCAGTCTTCTGAATGAATCAAGGAAGAGCTGAGTATGATGCAGTAGCTATAGATTTTTGTGTTGTCTGAGGTTCAACTCAGCCCTGCTTTCCTTGGTTTCTTGGGATTGTAAGGTGACAGTACTATCATCCCATCAATCTGAAATCTCTGCGTTGCCAAAGGGTGGTTGTAGCTGCTTATAATAGAGGCATTTCATTGCATATGTTTGACACATGAGTATGGGTTAGGGTGACCTCCAAACAGCCCACTTTTCGTTCCAAGGAGGTCTGAGAGATCCTATTGCTTTTTGAATTGCAAAAGGCAGCAATAGATGGTGATGTGCCTTATTTCTGTTGTTCTCTCTCTGTTTACTGGCTGTCTCTTCCAGATCTCTCTGAGAAGCTTGTCAAGAGGTCAACTACAGTCATGTTTTGTGGCTAACACAGTAGCTTTTCCTCAGGGATTAGGGTGGGGTCAGTTTTGGCAGAGTGTGCAAGCCACAGCTGTCAACCCATAGCTAAACTGGAAATTGAGCAGAAAAACTATTCTAGAAGATCTCTAATGGTTTGTAAGTGGAAGCTGTAAAAAATGCTGAGTGACTAAAATCTGCCCCCCACCTTTTTTTGATTTGGTGATGTTGGGATGTTAATTTTAACTTTAACCAAAATTTCATAGTAATCACCTTCAGTCCATTGAGAGTTATGTTCAATCTTATCTATGTCAAGTGTCTCTATTAGAAAAATTTGAGTGATGATGTTCCAGACTCTTTTGCTGTCACCTCCTGTAAGAAAAAATATTTTACTTCTTTCTTATTCTCTGAAAAAGAGCACATCGTATAAACTTGTAGAGAATAGAAGGATAAGAGTACATGTTTGTTGGTGAAACATTTTGAAAATATTTCGTTTTCTCAGGAACCCTGACTGCTGGTGAAGGCCTGCATTTCCTTAGCTATCTTGTTTATTTAAAATTACAAAGTAATTTGGCTTACTAAGAAGACTCTGGCACCTATTTAAGCCAAGAAGTTGACACCTGGGGAGTTCACTAGGGGGCCACATTACTTAAAGTGGGTTGTTTCTGAGTGAGTGAGTGAGGATGAAAGTGTCTGTATCTTGTGTTCATTGTCTGAAGTTCATGGTGGTCCTAAGTCAACAAGGTTGGTAGAGTGTGAAGATGCGTGATGAATCTCATATTACATCTCTTTCCTTCTCTTCTTTGCCCTCTGCTTAGGTCTCCATAAAAACAACCACAATTTATTCTCTCTGCCACTTTCTTGGGGGGCATTATGAATTTGCTGGTTTCCTCCTAGAGAGTCCAAATCTTAGAGCCATTGCTACTCCTGCCCTCAGTTTGTTTTCTTGGGGGAGATTATATGTTGTTCCTCTTCTGTTCTCTTGCATACCTTCTATTTTTATACTTTCTTGATATGTAAAAAATTCATTTAGTATTAAAAAGGTATCAGCATGCTTTATTTAATACAAAAAAGGATAACCTAAGAATAGCTTGCTGTTTTCTATTTCAGTTATGAAAGCAGGCAATCTGTTTTTTGCTTTATGTGTTTTTAAGCTCACTATTGTTTTATTTCTTTTTCCAACCTAGGATGGTGATCGAGACATTTTTATTGATGGGGTTGTTGCTCGTAATAGAGCCTTAAATGGGGATCTGGTGGTCGTGAAACTGCTTCCCGAGGAGCAGTGGAAGGTGAGTTAAATTTTCCCTTTCTAATTACAGATTTCTTAGGGCCTTTCACATTCCATGGTGCACCAACAAGGCATCATAAACTGGAGGAGTCACAGACCCCTTAGGCGCTGTGGTAAGATGGGGTGTAATCTTGGAAGCATGCTACTGAATGCTTGGAACTTAGAAGCATCTGCTGGGCAGATTGCTAATTAACTGAGTTCTCCTTGCTCTCTCTCTAGTGATCCATCCTCCCTATCACATGCCTTGCACTGGTCTTTGGTATTCTTTTGAATAAATACTGAGGCCCATTCAAACTTGGTATGTATTATTTTCCTCCATCCTATGCAGGGAGAACTAGAAAGACAAAGCCATGGAGACAGTGGCAGTCCCCACGCATTTCTGCTGCCTCCAGTGGAAAACCCAGGCAATACATATGGAGTTCTGTTGGCCCAGTTTGGTGATTGGGTGCCTTGGCAGATAAAAATAGTTTGTCTGTGTTTTTATAAATCAGGGATTTAGTGGCAGAAGAAAATGTTTTTAATATGAGATTATTTTGGGTTTCAGTCTCCATCTATGTCTGTTAATTGGAAAGGAAGATATGGTTTTAGTTTTGATGGTTTTAAATAAAAGTAAGGATCAGGCATTGGAATGATGTGTGGTGACAATATCTTTGAATTGTCATGTAGGATTGGAGACTTATGTATCTAAATCTGAATTTGTCTTCATATCATTTGTTTTATTTGGCTTTTTTGTTTTATTTATTTGAAGAATTTGATGTCTTCTTCAATAATACGTGTTATAGATGTATCTAAGTCTGAATTTGTCTTCATATCATTTGTTTTATTTGGCTTTTTTGTTTTATTTATTTGAAGAATTTGGTGTCTTCTTCAATAATACGTGTTATAGAGTAGTGACCAAAAGTATGGGCTTTTAGGTTAGGCTACTTAGATTTGAATCTCATCTCTGCCATTCATCTCTATAACTATGTGAATTGTACAACCTTTCTGCTGCAAATGTCTCATCTGTAAAGTGGGAATAATCATGGTATCTACTTCTTAGGTTTGTCATGAAAATTAAATGAGAATACATGTAAAAATTTTAGAATAGTGCCTAAAAATCTTAGAATGGCAGGAGCTCAAGAAATGTTCTTATTAGCTTTTCCAAAAAAGATGTGATGTGAGGAGTACCATTTTATCTCAGAGCTTTGTTGAGGCATACATTCTTTTTAATCTGATACAGCTAAAGTAATTGAGTTATAGCTATATGCCAGGTATTCATAGGGTGTAGGGAATTCAGTAATGATTAGGATTGACGTAGTTCTTGCCCTCATGGAGCTTATAGTTTAATGGGGAGTGCAGGTAGGAAAAGACAGATACTGATCACACTTATACAAATTTAAGTGTAATTTTTATTAGTGCTGTGAAGTGCAGGGTTTCTTTTTTTTTTTTTTTATTATACTCTAAGTTCTGGGATACATGTGCAGAATGAGCAGGTTTGTTACATAGGTATACATGTGCCATGGTGGTTTGCTGCACCCATTAACCCATCATCTACATTAGGTATTTCTCCTAATGCTATCCCTCCCCTTGCCCCCACCCCCCGACAGGCCCCATTGTGTGTGATGTTCCCCTTACTGTGCCCATATGTTCTCATTGTTCAACTCCCACTTATGAGTGAGAACATGTGGTGTTTGGTTTTCTGTTCCTGTGTTAGTTTGCTGAGAATGATGGTTTCCAGCTTCATCCATGTCCCTGCAAAGGACACAAACTCATTCTTTTTTATGGCTGCATAGTATTCCATGGTGTATATGTGCCACATTTTCTTTATCCAGTCTAACATTGATAGGCATTTGAGTTGGTTCCAAGTCTTTGCTATTATGAATAGTGCTACAATAAACATATGCGTGCATGTGTCTTTACAGTAGAATGATTTATAATCCTTTGGGTATATACACAGTAGTGGGATTGCCAGGTCAAACGGTATTTCTAGTTCTAGATCCTTGAAGAATCACCACACTGTCTTCCACAATGGTTGGACTAATTTACACTTCTGCCAACAGTGTAAAAGCATTTCTATTTCTCCATATCCTCTCCAGCATCAGTCGTTTCCTGACTTTTTAGTGATCTCCATTCTAACTGGCGTGAGATAATATCTCATTGTGGTTTTGATTTGCATTTCTCTAATGACCGGTGTTGATGACCTTTTTTTATATGTCTGTTGGCCACATAAATGTCTTCTTTTGAAAAGTGTCTGTTCATATCCTTTGCCCACTTTTTGATGGTTTGTTTTCTTGTAAATTTGTTTAAGTTCCTTATAGATTCTGGATATTAGCCCTTTGTCAGATGGATAGATTGCAAAAATTTTTTCCCATTCTGTAGGTTGCCTGTTCACTCTGATGATAGTTTCTTTTGCTGTGCAGAAGCTCTTTAGTTTAATTAGATCCCATTTGTCAATTTTGGCTTTTGTTGCAATTGCTTTTCGTGTTTTAGTCATACAGTCTTTGCCCATGCCTATGTCCTGAATGGTATTGCCTAGGTTTTCTTCTAGGGTTTTTATGGTTTTAGGTCTTACATATAAACCTTTAATCCATCTTGAATTAATTTTTGTATAAGGGGTCCAGTTTTAGTTTTCTACATATGGCTAGCTAGTTTTCCCAGCACCATTTATTAAGTAGGGAATCCTTTCCCCATTGCTTGTTTTTGTCAGGTTTGTCAAAGATCAGATGGTTGTAGATGTGTGGTGTTATTTCTGAGGCCTATATTCTGTCCTATTGGTCTATATATCTGTTTTGGTACCAGTAGCATGCTGTTTTTGTTACTGTAGCCTTGTAGTATAGTTTGAAGTCAGGTAGCATGATGCCTCCAGCTTTATTGTTTTTGCTTAGGATTGTCTTGGCTATACGGGCTCTTTTTTGGTTCCATATGAAATTTAAAGTAGTTTTTTCTAATTCTGTGAAGAAAGTCAATGGTAGCTTGATGGAAATAGCATTGAATCTAAATTACTTTGGGCACTATGGCCATTTTCACAATATTGATTCTTCCTATCCATGAGCATGGAATATTTTTCCATTTGTGTCCTGTCTTTCCTTGAGCAGTCATTTGTAGTTCTCCTTGAAGAGGTCCTTCAGATCCCTTGTAAGTTGTATTCCTAGGTACTTTATTCTTTTTGTAGCGATTGTGAATGGGAGTTTGCTCATGGTTTGGCACTCCATTATTGGTGTATAGGAATGTTTGTGATTTTTGCATGTTAATTTTGTATTCTGAGACTTTGCTGAAGTTGCTTATCAACTTAAGGAGATTTTGGGCTGAGACATTGGGGTTTTCTAAATGTACAATCATGTCATCTGCAAACAGAGATAATTTGACTTCCTCTCTTCCTGTTTGAATACGCTTTATTTCTTTCACTTGCCTGATTGCCCTGGCCAGAACTTCCAGTACTATGTTGAATAGAGTGCTGAGAGAGGGCATCCTTGTCTTGTGCCGGTTTTCAAAGGAAATGCTTCCAGCTTTTGCCCATTCAGTATGATATTGGCTATGGGTTTGTCATAAATAGCTCTTACTATTTTGAGATATGTTCCAATACCTAGTTTATTGAGTGTTTTTAGCATGAAGGGGTGTTGAATTTTGTCAAAGGCCTTTTCTGCATCTATTGAGATAATCATGTGGTTTTTGTCATTGGTTCTGTTTATGTGATGGATTACATTTATTGATTTGCATATATTGAACCAGCCTTGCATCCCAGGGATGAAGCCAACTTGATCGTGGTGGATAAGCTTTTTGATGTGCTGCTGGATTCGGTTTGCTAGTATTTTATTGAGGATTTTCGCATTGATGTTCATCAGGGATGTTGGCCTGAAATTTTCTTTTTTTGTTGTGTCTCTGCCAGGTTTTGGTATCAGGATGATGCTGGCCTCATAAAATGAGTTAGGGAGGAGTCTGTCTTTTTCTATTGTATGGAATACTTTCAGAAGGAATGATACCAGCTCCTCTTTGTACCTCTGGTAGAATTCGGCTGTGAATCCATCTGGTCCTGGGCCTTTTTTTGGTTGGTAGGCTATTAATTACTGGCTCAATTTCAGAACTTGTTATTGGTCTATTCAGGGATTTGACTTCTTCCTGGTTTAGTCTTGGGAGGGTGTTTGGGAAGAATTTACCCATTTCTTCTAGATTTTCTAGTTTATTTGTGTAGAGATGTTTATAGTATTCTCTGATGGTACTTTGTATTTCTGTGGGATCAGTGGTCATCTCCTCTTTATCATTTTTTAATGTGTCTATTTGATTCTTCTCTCTTTTCTTCTTTATTAGGCTGTCTACTGGTCTATCTATTTTGTTAATGTTTTCAAAAAACCAGCTCCTGGACTCATTGATTTTTTCGAATGGTTTTTCATGTCTCTATCTCCTTCAGTTCTGTTCCGATCTTCATTATTTTTTGTCTTCTGCTAACTTTTGAATTTGTTTACTCTTGCTTCTCTAGTTCATTTAATTGTGATGTTAGGGTGTTGATTTTAAATTTTTCCCGCTTTCTCCTGTGGGCATTAAGTGCTATAAATTTCCTTCTGAAGACTGCTTTAGCTGTATCCCAGAGATTCTGGTACATTGTGTCTTTGTTCTCATTGGTTTCAAAGAACTTATTTATTTCTGCCTTAATTTCATTATTTACCCAGTAGTCATTCAGGAGCAGGTTGTTCAGTTTCCATGTAGTTGTGCGGTTTTGAGTGAGTTTATTAATCCTGAATTCTAATTTGATTGTACTGTGGTCTGAGAGACTATTAAGATTTCCGTTGTTTTGCATTTGCTGAGAAGTGTTTTACTTCCAATTATGTGGTCAGTTTTAGAATAAGTGTGATGTGGTACTGAGAAGAATGTATATTTTGTTGATTTGGGGTGGAGAGTTCTGTAAATGACTATTAGGTCTTCTTGATCCAGAGCTGAGTTCAAGTCCTGAATATCCTTGTTAATTTTTTGTCTTGTTGATTTGTCTGTTATTGACAGTGGGGTGTTAAAGTCTCCCACTATTATTGTGTGGGAGTCTAAGTCTCTTTGTAGGTCTGTAAGAACTTGCTTTATGAATCTGGGTGCTCCTGTATTGGATGCATGTATATTTAGGATAGTTAGCTCTTCTTTTTGCGTTGATCCTTTTGCCATTATGTAATGCCCTTCTTTGTCTTTTTTGATCTTTATTGGTTTAAAGTCTGTTTTATCAGAGACTAGGATTGCAACCCCTGCTTTTTTTTGCTTTCCATTTGCTTGGTAAATATTCCTCCATCCCTTTATATTGAGCCTATGTGTGTCTCTGCACGTGAGGTGGCTCTCCTAAATACAGTACACCGATGGGTCTTGACTCTTTATCCAATTTGCCAGTCTGTGCCTTTTAATTGAGGTAAGATTTAGCCCATTTACATTTAAGTTTAATATTGTTTTGTGTGAATTTGATCCTGTCATTACGATGCTAGCTGGTTATTTTGCCCATTAGTTGATGCAGTTTCTTCATAGTGTCAATGATCTTTACATTTTGGTTTGTTTTTTTTGCAGTGGCTGGTACCAGTTTTTCCTTTCCATATTTAGTGCTTCCTTCAGGAGCTCTTGTAAGGCAAGCCTGGTAGTGACAGAATCCCTCAGGATTTGCGTGTCTGTAAAGGATTTTATTTCTCCTTCACTTGTGAAGCTTTATTTGGCTGGATATGAATTCTGGGTTGAAAATTCTTTTCTTTAAGAATGTTGAGTATTGGCCCTCACTCTCTTCTGACTTGTAGGGTTTCTGCAGAGAGATCCACTGTTAGTCTGATGGGCTTCCCTTTGTGGGTAACCCGACCTTTCTCTCTGGCTGCCCTTAACATTTTTTCCTAGATTTCAACCTTTTTCCTTCATTTCAACTTTTCATTCATTTCTGACAATATGTGTCTTGGGGTTGCCTTTCTCGAGGAGTATCTTTATGATGTTCTCTGTATTTCCTGAATTTGAATGTTGGCCTGTCTTGCTAGGTTGGGGAAGTTCTGGATAATATCCTGAAGTGTGTTTTCCAACTTGGTTCCATTCTCCCTGTCACTTTCAGGTACACCAATCAAACGTAGGTTTGGTCTTTTCACATAGTCCCATATTTCTTGGAGGCTTTATTTTATTAAGTTGATCTTCAGTCTCTGATATCCTTTCTTCTACTTGATCAATTCATCTACTGATACTTGTATATGCTTCACGAAGTTCTCGTGCCGTGTTTTTTAGCTCCATCAAGTCATTTATGTTCTTCCCTAAACTGGTTATTCTAGTGAGCAATTCCTCTAACCTTTTATCAATGTTCTTAGTTTGCTTGCATTGAGTTAGAACATGCTCCTTTAGCTTGGAGGAGTTTGTTATTACCCACTTTCTGAAGCCTACTTCTGTCAGTTCGTCAAACTCATTCTCTGTCCAGTTTTGTTCTCTTGCTGGCAAGGAGTTGTGATCCTTCGGAGAGAAGAGGCATTCTGGTTTTTGGAATTTTCAGCCTTTTTGTACTGGTATTTCCTCATCTTTGTGGATTTATTTACCTTTGGTCTTTCCTGTTGGTGACCTTCGGATGGAGTTTTTGTGTGGTGGTCCTTTTTGTTGATGTTGATGCTATTGCTTTCTGTTTGTTAGTTCTTCTTCTAACAGTCAGGCCCCTCTTCTGCAGGTCTGCTGGAGTTTGCTGGAGGTCCACTCCAGACCCTGTTTGCTTGGGTATCATCAGTGGAGGCTGCAGAACAGCAAAGATTGCTGCCTCCTCCTTCCTCTGGAAGCTTCATCCCAGAGAGGCACCCACCAGATGCCAGCCGGAGCACTCCTGTATGAGGTGTCTGTTGACCCGTGCTGGGAGGTGTCTCCCTGTCAGGAGGCACAGGGGTCAGGGACCCACTTGAGGAGGCAATCTGAGGAGGCAGTCTGTCCCTTAGCAGAGCTAGAGTGCTGTGCTGGGAAATCTGCTGCTCTCTTCAGAGCTGACAGGCAGGAATGTTTAAGTCTGCTGAAGCTGCACCCACACCCGCCCCTTCCCCCAGGTGCTCTGTCCCAGGGAGATGGGAGTTTTACCTGTAAGCCCCTGACTGGGGCTGCTGCCTTTCTTTCAGAGATGCCCTATCCAGAGAGGAGGACTTTAGAGAGGTAGTCTGGCTACAGGGGCTTTGCGGTGCTGCGGTGGGCTCCACCCAGCTGGAACTTCCTGGTGGCTTTGTTTACACTGTGAGGGGAAAACCGCCTACTCAAGCCTCAGTAATGGCGGACGCACCTCCCCACCAAGCTCAAGTGTCCCAGATTGACTTCAGACTGCTATGCTGGCAGTGAGAATTTCAAACCAGTGGATCTTAGCTTGCTGGGCTCCATGAGGGTGGGATCCGCTGAGCTAGACCACTTGGCTCTCTGGTTTCAACCCCTTTTCCAGGGGGGTGAACGGTTCTCTCTCACTGGTATACCAGGAGTCGCTGGGGTACGAAAAGAAACTCCTGCAGCTAGCTCGGTGTCTGCCCAAACAGCTGCTCAGTTTTGTACTTGAAACCCAGGGCCCTTGTGGTATAGGCACCCGAGGGAATCTCCTGGTCTGAGGGTTGCGAAGACCGTGGGAAAAGCATAATATCTGGGCCAGAGTGCAGTGTTCCTCACAGCACAGTCCCTCACGGCTTCCCTTGGCTAGGGGAGGGAGTTCCCTGACCCCTTGCACTTCCTGGGTGAGGTAACGCCCCACCTTGCTTTGGCTTGCCCTCCGTGGGCTGCACCCACTGGCTAACCAGTCCCAGTGAGATGAACCAGGTACCTCAGTTGGAAATGCAGAAATCACCCACCTTCTGCATTGGTCTCACTGGGAGCTGCAGGCAGAAGCTGTTCCTATTTGGCCGTTTTGTCTGGGAATCCTCTTTTTTCTTTTTGAATTACAGTGAACTTTCCTAGTTCAGATCCACCTCCCAGCTTCATCCCCAGTTGCTGCCAATTGTTGATATAGTGTCCTCCCTGAATTCCTTGAAAGCATAGCTGAGGGCTGGCTTCATGTTCTAGGTATATAGGTTGATTTAGGTCACTTTGTGTTTTCTTGAATCTAGCATAGTGTTGACCAGGTCCAAGAAGATAAGAGAAGTGTATTAGGGCCAGGTCAAACCAAAGGAAACATTCCTAGAGGTCATTTGAGGGAGTAAAGAGGCAGCATTGTAATGAAGAAGAGCCAAAGAAAGAGCAGAAAGATGGTGGCATCTTTTACCCTAAGACGTGACAGTGGTAGAATAGGGAGAAGCAGAAGAATGGTTAGCAAGTTGGGTGGGTCTAGAGCAGACCAGAGCAGGTATAGGTGCTGACCTGTTGTACAGTAGGCATGGAAAGCATACAGTAGAGCACCAGTGTAGCTCTACAAAAGTGGATGAGATTGCTTAAAAGAGCAAGGCCGAGTAACCTGGCATCCTTTCTGCCCTTGGACCCAGGCAAGAGATGGCCAAAATAAGCAAACATATGAATAAGTAAGTCAGTTGCATTGTTTTCCTTGTTTCTCACCCCCTTTATTGATAAGACAGTCAGCACAGCCTTTCCTGTGCTGTTAGAAGTGCTCTTGCTTCGGGCAGGAAGTCTAAGATGATGGGGTAGATTGTTGACCAAAGCTTGGGGGTAGGTTGAGGGTTAAAGTGTTTGCTGTTGTTGAGGTCTGGAGGAAAGGTTTGGGACTTGAGCATTCTTGTTTCTGCCTTGGTGCCTTTTTTTCTTGGACAAAAATCTGTACCTCTTTTAAAACTCAATACAACAAAGTTGTGTTTTTCCCTAGAGGCCTAATTTTATGAATTTCTAGGTCATAAAATTAGCTTAGTGCTATCTACTTCTACAAACTGTTATCTGTTTAACTAGCTCCTACAGAGGGGCTGCTGGCTGCCTCTGAAGCTTTCAGAAGATTTGAAATGTAGAGGGTAGCCCCGGGTTCCTTATTATTTTGTTTCTGTGGAGCTCCTGAGAGTCTTCACAGTGGCTGCCTGACAATTGCTTTTTGTATTAAAGTCAGCCCCATTAGGTACGTCTCTCAGGCCTCATTAGTCACAATATTTCACAGCTTCTCATTCTGAAGTGGGGGAGTTCTGTTGTCCTTAGCCCACCTGTGATAGTTGTTGGTGACAGGGTCAAAGTAGGGAGAAGAGAATATTCGGACTGTCATCAAGAATCCCTGACGTCTAGAATATAAACATCTCCAAACATACTGGCCAATTGTCTTACAGGTTTGTTAGTACAAAAGCATATTGTTATCAAAGGAATCTGTAGTCACTAGCGTGAGCCAATGTGGATTAATTGGATTATTCATCTTTGCTTCTTTCTGCTTGTTGTGCTCACTCCTCTTGGGTATGTAAACTACAGGGCTTTTGGGGTTTTAGAAAAACAACAGTTCTTTTCGTTATAGTAGTAAATAGTCAATTTATTTCACAGCATGATTTTTGGCAAAATAGATAGCTGTATGAGTATCAAGCTGTGAGGCAATAATGAAAAATAATTTACTCTTATGTAACTCTTTGAAGTTCAGATTCTTCCACATTTTTACTGTCTCCTTATACTTTTTATTACAGACATCTAATGAAAAATAGTTGAGGAGCAGATGATAGTTTCTTCCTTTGTCAATTGGAATATTAAGGTACTGTGAGAGTAAGTGACTGGTTTGAGGACCGAGAGTTTTTGGCAGAACCAGGGATAGAATCCAGATCTCTTGACTTTCAGCTTAATATCCTTTTCCTCAGATTTTCAAAGTGGAGATCATGTCCCCAAATGGTTAGGAAGCATTGATCCTGACAGTTCTGCCTGGAGCAGTTCAAGGTACCCAGTGGCTTCTCATCTACCATTCATCCTGCCCTGTGTTAGATTCTAGAGATACAAACTAGAATAGGTCACAGGCTTTGCTCTTAAGGAGTTCATAGGCTGGTTGGGAAGAGAATGGAAACAATTATGGTATGGTTTGCAGGATGGAAACAGAAATACCACATTGTTATGGGAGAAACAAACTCTATTTGAAAGAATTGGGGAAGACTTCATAGAGGTTACATTAGAGCTAAGGTTTAAAGGATGGGAATAGAGAAAGAGAGAGGATTTGTTTTATTTCAAGATGAGAATGATTTGGCAAGAGATGATTGTGAAAATTTTAGGTTTCAGGGAGGCATGTATGGATCAAAGCTTTCTCTTCCTCCTATGCTATTGGCTGAGTACAGCAGCCCCTCTACTAACTCTCCCAGACACTGGAAGAAGTAGGGGGCTCCTAACTCTTCTGAGGATCCTGCCCTCAAGGGAAACTGAAAGGGGGACCATGGCACCCTTTTACAGAGACTCTTCGAACATTGCTGCCAGCTCAGTAAACTCTTGTTTGCCATTTATTTGACCTTTGCCCTGCTTCTTCCATTCTCTTTCCCTTTTTTTTTATCACGTTCACCTCCCATAACCATAGCCCATACTTGTCTTTCATCTTTTGGTTAACCATAATGAATTTATTCTATTATTTTCCTTCTCTTAATACCCCAATATGGTAAATTACAAATATGCATATATAAACCCTGTGGGTGCTAATAGCAACTGCTATTAGCAGTTGCTATTACAGTACCTGTGTACCAGGTACTGTATTCTGTGCCTTGTACTATTCTTTTGTATGCTGTTGTCTCTATCCCAATTTTGTGAATGAGAAAACTGGGGCTTGGTTTAAACATCTTATTTAGGGAACATATAACTAAGGAGTAACAGAGTGGGATTCAGATTTACATCTCCTGGCTTCATGATCACACTGTTATTTGTTATTCCAGAGATATCGAGGAGAGAGTTATTTGATCTGTAGACAGATATTGTCAGTGTCATAATAATTAGCACACATTTAGAAAATAAAAATATATGCTTTAGCATTAGGTAATAGGTAATATCTTAAGTTGCCATCATGGATAAAGAAGATGACTATCAGTTGACATAACTAAAAGCTTTGTGTTAGTCTCAGAAAATAAACAATTCAGAAAATATTAATTAGAATTCTAGTGGTTGTATCTTAGGACTGGAGAGGTATGATAGGACATTTTGGAGACAGGTATTGAGAATGAGGGAGAACCTTAACAGATACTTGCCCTAGACAGTGGAGCTGACCCAACAATAAAAGTCACATCAGAGTTGCAGCTTGCTGTTCAAGGCAAAGAGTCAAAGGGGTTACAGACCTAGATGCCATTCCTGACTCAATGGCAGCAGATCCCAAATTCATAGTATTTGGATGCACAGGTATTCAAAAGGCGGGTAGGCAGTTGTCCTATAGGAGGAAGTGGGTCCTACTGGGGCTTTGGGACAGGGTGCTAAGTTCAGAAATGTGGGACTGTTTTGTTATAAGCAGAGTGGTAGAAGCAGCCACTGGGCTAGGAGTCAAGGATAGGATTTGATCCTCAAGCTAGGAGAATTGACTAGAGCCATACTGGGAGCAAAAACCAAAGCAGAGGACCAGCCTTGAGAGCCAGAATTCTGAGACTTTTTTTGGTTGTACCAAAGGAGTCTTGGGAGCCCAGAATTCAGCTGTGGTGTTTTAGTTGATGCAGCCATAGTGATTGGCTCAGAGAAAATAAGAGTAAAAGAGGCTGACAGAGCATATTAAAATTACACTCAATCAGCAAAATAATGTGATAGGGAACCTAACTAGCAAAAGAGATGGATTTCAAGTGAAACTTTTACTCATTGAAACTTTGTTAAAAATATAGTAAGACAGGCAGGAATCTGCTTGATACATTGTGATACCTTTTGGAAACCTATAATGCTAGGGACTCATTTATTTCTCCCACATGTATTTGTGCAGCAGCTGCAGGGTACTGAGAGGATAAAGTGGGAATAAATCAGTTAAGTACTTTGTTAGCAAGTCGATAAATTTCTCTCAAGACAGGATTATTTCACTTAACTTACAGCAGAGCAAAGTCTATACATGATTTAAGAAAGTAGCGTTCAGCAAGGGAATAATAGATGTATAGGTGAGTGTTTCGGAAGAGATTGGCACTGAAAGAAAGAAAGAACTTGAGTTTGAAAGAATAAAGGAAGTGTTGATAGGAGTGACTACTCTTGTTCTAAATTAAACAAACGCAGAAATCAAAGTACACATTTAATCCCTAATTTTCAATGGTTGTTTCAAACCTTCTTATGGTCACATGAAATTGGTCTAGTACAGTAAAGTGTTTCCTTTGACAACTAACTTTTCGTTCAAGTGATTGTTTTAAAGTTTTGTGTTCCAAGTTCTTCTTTAAATATGCACCCATCATACTAGATTATATTTAATCCAGTCTCTTATATAACCACTATCATTTTGGATTGTTCTCAATTCCAGGGGAATTAGAATTTCTTAGAACTGTTTGGTTTCTAAAAAGACTTGGAAGGTACTCAGTGATGGGAGGGCAAGATCTTCGGAGCCTCCATCAAGAGTAGTATGGTGGGTAAGCTATATCCACTAACATGATCAGATTTTCCCAAGATTGTTATATACACAGCCTATTTTTCACAGTCATCTTTTTTTCTTCATTACTGCCAGCTCTGGATCAAATACTTCAGGTTCTTGCCTGCTTTAAACATGCCCTCAGATCTCTGTAATTCAAGTTGAAATGTCTGAAATAAGGAATGTATTGTTTAAGGATAGAGTAGCTTATTTATGCTGGAAACTCCCAATTAATATTTCAGGGTTATTTTCTAGAAAACTGATTTATTTCTCTTTAACCCCATGGAGATGTTTTGGTGAAAACCACATTCATTGTAATGAAAGAGTTAATGTAGATAAATACTTATGGCAGTGATGGCACATTCTAAGTGCTTGAGAGATGTCAAATATTACTACTATTAGTCTTAGAAATGAGGACCAAGAACATGGTTTAGCCACAACACATGATAATTCAGATTTACTTTTTCTAGCTCTTGAGTGTACCACATTTACTGACAGAAGACAAAATATTCACATAAAATGTTGGTGTTTTAGTATGTGTTTCTTTGAGTCATCTGCATTGCTGAACAACTGTATGATAGGCACGGTTATACTCTGGAATGATGTGGTTTGTTTCTTACTCATGCTCACTGCCCATCAAGATCATCTAGGGGCTTTGCTTTGCATTATCTTTACTCCAGAGCCCAGGATGGATGGAACATAGACCATCAGAAGTGCTCCCTTTCTCTGTGGCAGAAGGAAACAGAGCCAAGGAGGGCCACATTTAAAATGCCCCTGTCCAGAAGTGATGGAGTCACTTCTGCTCATAGCTCATTGGTGAGAACGAGTCAGCTGACACCACCCAACCACAAGAGGACCAGGAAGTGCAATCCTACCAAATGTCTGCAAGTAGGGATATAACAGGATGTATCTGGTAAACTGTGCCAATGACTCTCACGCTGGACTAATTAGATTCATTTTGTGTTGCATTCCTGACTAGCCATCTGAAAAGAGTATGACACTGGTCATGGCAAAAGCTTCAATATTGCTTACTACAAATATATCCCCACTATTGAAAGTAGAATTCAGAAGGAACCTGAAAATGTTCTAGATGGTCTGTTTAGACCATCTAGATCACCCTCAGTCATATAATTATTGCTTTAAAGTACAGGGTATGATAACAAGTAAATTTCTTGATTTTGGAATTAAGTTAATGGTGTAGTAGTACAGTTTTTGTAAGTGAAAGGCAAGGAAGTTATATTTTAAGGAAATGTACTGACATTTACTTGGTAATATTTATAAACCATAAAGAGTTTATCATTCATAGTAGTATTGTGATATTGCTGCTTGCTACTGCTATTGTTCAAATTCTCATTTTTTATTAAAATTTCAATAGATTTCTCTTATCTCATGTCTTATAGAAACTAGTAATGATTTAGGGCATATACATAACTGTCTTAGGAATTTAGGCAGTATTATGTACAAAGGCATTGGAGACTTCTGAAAATATGGTAGATTTGGAAAACTACAGATATTATTTTATTTTTGAGCTTAAAATGCAAGCTAGGGATATAAAGTGGCAAGAGATGAGGCCAGGCTGGCAGATGGAGAGGCAGGGGTGGTGGTGGTGGTGTCACATTGTGAAAAGTCTAACTGTGTAAGAGAGTTCAGTTGTTATGTAGTCACTGGGGAGTCACTGAATGATTTTGAGGAAGGTGACATAGTCACATTGTATATTAAATATCATTGTAGTGGTAAGGTGTGAAGGACTTAAAGCAAAGGGGCAAAATTGGTGGCAGACTGAAAAGAAAATTATGTATTGAGAGTCCCAGTGAGAGATGAAGTCACAGTGCCCATGTGGAATACAAGGAGGAGATGAATTTAAGACTGTTTAATAAGCTAGAACATGGTGATTGGATATAGGAAGAAGCCGGGGTGACTCCTACATGTTAGGCTCTGGTAATTGAGGGGATGGTGGCACCCTTTGCCAAGATGGAATTTAGGAAGGGGAGCAAGGACAGGAGTTAGGGTAGGATGATAAACTTGTTTCGACATGTTGAGTTTGAGATGCCTAGGGACATATAGGTATATAAAGCTAGAAGGCATTTAGATATTAGGATTTAGAGTTCAGAAGTCAGAGCTTGGCTAGAGGTAGAGATTTGGGTGACCTCAATTGCACTTGAATAAATGGACATTTTATATAGAGAAAAAAGAAGACCTCTGAGGATAGAGCCTGAGGAATACCAACACTTAATGGGCATGCAGAAGAAGAGAATCCAGGAAAGGATGCTGAGGAGTGGTGGCCAGCAAGGAAGGAGGAACAGCAGCAGGGAATGATGTGCCAGAAACCAAGTTGATGAGACTTGGAAGGAGGAGAAAGTGCCCTGTTGCTTATATGCCCAGTGAGAAGTTCTCCTGAGAAATTAGCTTTGACTAACCTGGAGCCATCTGTGACATTGATCAGAACATTTTTAATGGGGGTAGAGAAGGCAGAAACCAAACCACAGTGAGTGAAGGAGTGCATAAGGAGACAGAGAAAGGTTAGTGATTTAAGAATAAGAGGCACAGAGATGTTGTTTTTTGTTTTGATATGAGAGAAACTTGACTTAAATATGATATCCTAAGCCAGGTTTCTTAGAGGCAGGGCTTGAGATGGAGATTTTTCACTTAAGTAGTGTATGTTTGTGAAAAATTTCTGATCTATACCAAATTACTTAACATTTAATTAGGGAAATCACAGCACAGACCAAAAGTTAGAATTTGAGAACAGCACTGAGAATGAACTAGATGTAAAGCTGGAAGAAGCTGGGAATGGCTAGTAAGACAGGAACTGACCATGCAGCACACAGCGGAGGGAGAAATATTTCAAAATAGGCCCCAGAGGAAGCCAGATCAGGTTTTAGGAGCAAATGCACTGGGGACAATTGGCCATAAGAAGGGATCTCCCTGTGGTGATTTTTGAGAGCATAGGAACCTTTCTAAAACAGGAGTTGGCAAGCTTCTTCTGTAAAGGGCCAGATAGTAAATATTTTAAGCTCTGTAGGCCATACAGTTCTGTCACAACTACTCAACTCTGCCATTGTAGCAGGAAAGCAGCCACAGACATTATGTAAATGAATAACCACACAGCCACAGACATTATGTAAATGAATAACCACACAGCCACAGACATTATGTAAATGAATAACCACAGCTAAGGTTCAAGAAAACTTTATTTACAAAAACAAGTCGATTTGGCCTGTGAGTTATAGTTTACCAACCCCTGATCTAGAGGCATTGTCACACTTCATGAAGGACTTTGTTCCTGCCCCACCAAGGAACCCGGTGAGGCTAGACACAGACACCTTAGTCTCACCCCTAAAGGGCTTGCAAACTCTGCTGGGAAATGTCTCACTATTTAGACTCCATCTCAGTAATTCAAGCTTGTAGTTCTTGAGTCTTTTGATTTTAAATCAGAAAGTATTAAGGAGTCTCTATCTCTGTGGGTGTTTGGGTAGTTGACTGGATTCTATATTTTGTTTTTTAGAGTTTTCTCTTTAATAATGTATATGAGTATTGAGCTTAGAGCTTATTAACAATTCTATATGTATTTACTATAGTTCTAGATCCTTTTCAATCAGGTTAGAAATGGATCCTGAAGATTAAGGTGTAAGTAATATTTGTGGAAACAGGAAATTGAATAGGGAGTACATTGCCCATGTTAACTTTCTGGCATGGCTCTCTCGCTTTACTGCTGCTTGTTCCTGCTTCTCATGTGCTTTGTCATCCAGTGTCCTGGGGCCTCTACCCTTATGCTTCAGGCCTTTCTGCCATTCTCTTGAGCAATGAGTAACATGAATTCGTGTTTGCAGCGATCAGAGAAAAGATAAGTAGTTTTCCATATAGTCCTTTTTAGATGCCAAACTGGCACCATATGTGTCACCAGAAAAATTGTCAGAGGTACAGGATATAGTAGTAAAGACTAGTACCAAGTCAGCTAAAGGTCAGTGCTCTTAGGCAAGTGACAAAGGTTATTTCAAGGGGATAAGTATAATGCTACAAATAGGAAGTGAATTCAGAGTCAGGAACCAAGGAAGTTTCTAACAGATTGGAGCATAGAAAATGAGAGTGATTGAGATAAATGGTTTAGAATAGGGGTCCCTAACCACCGGGCCATGGAGCAGTACTTCATCTGTGTTTATAGCCACTCCCCATTGCTCACATCACTCCCTGAGCTCCGCCTCCTGTCAGATCAGCAGCAGCATTAGCTTCTCATAGGAACCCTAACCCTATTGTGAACTGTGCCTGTGAGGGACCTAAGTTGTGTGCTCCTTTTGAGAATCTAATGCTTGATGACCTGTCACTATCTCCCATCACCCCCAGATGGAACCATCTAGTTGCAGGAAAACAAGCTCAGGGCTCCCACTGATTCTACATTATGGTGAGTTGTATAATTATTTCATTACATATTACAATATAATAATAATAGAAATAAAGTGCACAATAAATGTAATGTGTGTGAATCATCCCAAAACCATGCCCTCAGTTTGTGGAAAAATTGTCTTCCATGAAACCGGTCCCTGGTGCCAAAAAGTTGGGGACCGCTGGTTTAGAATTTAGGCTGTCAGCAAGGAAGGGGGTTCATCCATTTATGCAATGCCTCCTTCAGACTTAGACTGAGTGCATATTATGAGTCAGGCATAGTGCTATGTATCTTAGGAATACAGTAAGGAATAAAATAGACGGGGTCCTGATCACATCTAAACCACGGAACATAGAAAATGACTTGACTGACTGCTTGCTCAGTTCTCCCAAGGATGGTACTTAAGTAGTGCCATTCCAGATGGAAAGTAGAGCCATTATTTATTTTTTATTTTTTCTAGACAGAGTCTCACTCTGTCACCCAGGCTGGAGTGCAGTGGCATGATCTCGGCTCACTGCAACCTCCGCCTCCTGGGTTCAAGTGATTCTCCTGCCTCAGCCTCCTGAGTAGCTGGGATTATAGGCACGTGCCACCACACCTGGCTAATTTTTGTATTTTTTTTTGTTGTTAGTAGAGACGGGCTTTCACCATCTTGAACTCCTGACCTCGTGATCTGCCTGCCTCAGCCTCCCAAAATGCTGGGATTACAGGTGTGAGTCACTGCTCCCGGCCAAGTAGAGTTGTTATTTATTGCATGTAATGGATGCCTTAGTGTATGAGGGTTTAATTCTCCTGGGAACTCAGGTTGAGAAAATCAGTCTAGTGGAGCAATAATAGAGTGGTAAGTGCAGTGATAGAGAAAAAATCCTGGGTGTCATGGAAGTGTGCAATAGGGATACCCAGCTAGCTTGCAGAGGGCCAGGGAATGCTTTCTGGAAAGGAATTTTGGGAAGAAATGAAGTCTGAATGGAAAACTGTTAACCATGTTGTGAAGAGTAGAGAAGGCTTGATGGAAAAGAGAGACTAACCTTCTCTAAGTCCAACAGTTTTAAAAATATGGCTAGAGGTGAGATTTTGAGAAGAGTGATGAGCAGAGATAAGTTCTTGTCAGCTTTGTTGGGGATGTTTCTTACTGGGCACTGACAAAGGCAGATCACAGACAGTCAGACCCAGTGTCTTACTGGTCTCAGTTTTGTGCTGCTGTAACAAAATACCTGAAACTGGGTGATTTATAAAGAATAGACGTTTATTTTCTCATAGTTCTGGAGGCTGGGAAGTCAAAGATCAAGGCACTGGCAGGTTCAACTGCCTGGTGAAGGCTGCATTCTCCAGAGGGAAGGAACGCTGTGTCCTCACATGGCAGAAAGTGGAACAGCAAGTGGGCCTACCACTGTGTGAAGCCTCTTTTATAAGGGCCTAAATCCCATTCATGAGGGAGGAGCCCTCATGATATCATCACCTTTTAAAGGCCTCACTGTTTTTTGTTTTTTTTTTTTTTTTGAGATAGAGTCTTGCTCTGTTGTCCAGGCTGGAGTGCAGTGGTATGATCTTGGCTCACTGTAACCTCCACCTCCCGGGTTCAAGCAATTCTCTTGCCTCAGCCTCCTGAGTAGCTGGGATTAGAGGTGCCTGCCACCACGCCCAGCTAATTTTTGTATTTTTAGTAGAGATGGGGTTTCACCATGTTGACCAGGCTGGTCTTGAACTCCTGACCTCGGGTGATCCGCCTGCCTCGGCCTCCCAAAGTGCTGAGATTACAGGCGGTGAGCCACGGCGCGTGGCCATTCACTTCTTAATACCATAACATTGGCGACACCTGAATTTTGGAGGGGACACATTCAAACCATATTACCCAGTCTCACTGGATGAATGCTATCTGAAATGAGCTGGATACTGTCACAACACTTGGTGCATGGTCATTTCTTTTCCTTGAAATTATGATGCACTATCTTCAGTCTATGAGCACTGTAGTCTCAGGTCCTTTGGGATAAGATATGGTGTCTTTTGAAAGTGAGGAGGTTGAGCCTGGATATATTGGCTTTGGGCCTTCTGCCTGTCCTCTCTAATATATACTTGGTGTTGGGTGTGGTTTTCCTTTTGGGGTAATTTGGATTATTGCCACTCAAAGTGTGGTCCATGTACTAACAGCATGGAAGAATCTCAGGCCCAAGACCCACTGAATGAGAATCTGCATTTTAATGAGATCCCCAAGTGATATGTATGAGCATTACATTTTGAGAAGCTTCGATGTGGATGAGTAGGTCTTCTTTGCTCTTAAGATGAAAATTAGTTTGTCACTATAGAGAAAGGAGGAACATATATATGACATTATTATAGCTGGTCCTGGAGGAGAGTCATGGGTGCAGTGTAACTTGTTGGGGCTTCAGAGGTTTCAAGTAATGATAATGATTTCCTTGTTTTAGACTCTGGATCCCTCACTCTAACCCCTTCACCCCCTTCTCCAGTTAGCTCTAACAATTGAAGGATATATTGTTCTTGTAGTTGGAAAAACCCACTGATTAGTTTATTGAAAAGAGATAGATTTTAGAATATCTTGAGTCATTTTTATCCTACTAAGTGTTCTGTAACCCACCTCCTTCCCATTTCGGGGAGATCATTTTATTTTTTATTATTATTATTTTTAAGATGGGGTCTTGCTGTATTGTCCAGGCTGGTCTCGAACCCTAGGTTCAAGCTGTCCTCCTGCCTTGGCTTCCCAAAATGCTGGGATTACAGGCATGAGCCACCATGCCCAGCCTTGGAGATCATCTTAATATTAAGTTCAGACAATCATGTCATTTCTGTCTTACTGGACTCCAGCTTCACTCATTTTTTTCTGGAAAGGGATTACCTGTTACATTATGTTTAATACATGTTTGTCACAACTTTCTATTCGAGACCCACTTTTAGTAGTTTTCAGCATGTTTCAAAGTCTTTTTGACAAGTAAATTTACAGAATATTGCAAAGCTATTTCAATATACAGAGTTTTTGTATCTTGAAACACTTCAAAGTGCAAAGCACCTCCTCATAACTTGAGTGTTACTGTTTTTCCATTTGGCCTATGCTACTGCAAGATCATATGCTAGTGCATCAGGTGGGATTAGAAAGAAAAAGAAGATAGCTGATCTTTCTATAGTTGATAGTGTAAAGAACTAGAAGAGGAAAATGTAAAGAAAAACAGTCTGAAACTTTAAATGCCTATATTTGAGGTTTATCAAAAAGATAAACTGTTTTTTAATAAATGAGGCACCTGTATTATCAAAATGATTTATTATTTGTAATTGGAATTGTCTTTTCATTCAGACACTTTCTTTGGTAAGAGGTGGTTAGATTATGCCAAAAATGATTAAAATTTTAAAAAATTGAGATAAAATTCACATAACATAAAATTCACCATTTTAATAATTTTAAAGTATACAGTTTTGTGGTTTTAGTATGTTTACAATGTTGTGCAACCATCACCACCATCTAATTCCAGAATATTATTCACCCCCAAAAGAATCCCTGTGCCCATTAAGTAGTAGTCACTCTCTGTTCCCCTTCTTCCCAGATGCTGGTAACCACTAATCTATTTTCTGTCTGTATGGATTTTCTTACTCTAGACATTTCATATAAATAGAATTGTACAATATTTGTCATTTTGTGTTTGTGTTCCCTCACTTAGCATAATGTTTTCAGGGTTCTTCCATGTTGTAGCATATATCAGTACTTCATTTCTTTTTGTGGCAGAATAACATTCCATGTGTGGACATGCCACATTTTGTTATCCTTTCATTAGTTGATGAACATTTGGGTTGTATCTACTTTCTGGCTATTATGCTGTTGTGAACATTCATGCACAAGATTTTATATAAGCACATGTTTTCACTTCTTTTGAGTATTTGTCTAGGAGTGGAGTTATTGGGTCATGTGGTGACTCCATGTTTAACAAAAATTATTTTTAAAATATAGATCACTAAAAGATACTGTCCCCAAACTTTTCTGACCCCAAAGGAATTAGTCTTATGAATGTATACACAAGTTAAGCCCTAAAATTACTTGTTTTCTTTGGCATTTAGTCCACTATATGAGCAGCAGCTGTGTTGTTCCTGTTTCTTTTCACACGCAAGTCACCATTTTGGACATTTCAAAATGGAACCCCTCTATCTCCTAGATAGAATTTGATGGCCCTTTGCTGTGTTATTTTATGAGTTACTTCTGGAGCATCAGAAGTTCTCTCTTAAAAAAAAATCTTGTGGGCACTTAATAAGAGTTGTAGACCAGGCATGGTGGCTCACGCCTGTAATCCCAGCACTTTGGGAGGCCGAGGCGGGTGGATCATGAGGTCAGGAGATCGAGACCATCCTGGCTAACACGGTGAAACCCTGTCTCTATTAAAAATAAAAAAATTTGCCAGGCGTGGTGGGGTGCGCCTTTAGTCCCAGCTACCTGGGAGGCTGAGACAGAAGAATGGTGTGAACCTGGGAGGCGGAGCTTGCAGTGAGCCCAGACGTGCCACTGCACTCCAGCCTGGGCGACAGAGCAAGACTCCGTCTCAAAAAAAAAAAAGAGTTGTATATGCCCAAAATATGTTTGTTGCTGTTGTTGAAGGAGGTTGTTTATTATTGTTGTTGTTATAGTGTGTTATTGAATATAGTTTAGGAACTCAAGTAGCTTAGTTACCTAATGTAAATACCATTGTCCTATCAGCATTTCATGTCTTTGCTATATAGTTCTAAAAATGCTTACATACTACAAGTATAGAAGCATTTCATATTATATACAAACATATAGTTTAGTGTTCATAGTATATATAGACACATAGTTTAGTATTGTAAGCTTTTTATGTACCATAAACATCTCAGTTTATTATAATTGTTTCAGGCACATGGAATGCATTCAGTGAATGAATAAATTGTCACTTTTAATGACTACATAATATTTCCTTGAGTGGATGTTATGTATTTTAAATAACTTCCCTATGTTATAGGACATTTTAATTTTTTATGATTTTTAGAATTTAAATAATATTATGGAGAACGTCTTTAAATATATGACTTTTTATTTCTTTCTTTTTTTTTCTTCTTTTATTATTATTTATTATTATTAAACTTTAGGTTTTATGGTACATGTGCGCAATGTGCAGGTAAGTTACATATGTATACATGTGCCATGCTGGTGCGCTGCACCCACCAACTCGTCATCTAGCATTAGGTATATCTCCCAATGCTATCCCTCCCCCCTCCCCCCACCCCACAACAGTACCCAGAGTGTGATGTTCCCCTTCCTGTGTCCATGTGTTCTCATTGTTCAATTCCCACCTATGAGTGAGAATATGCGGTGTTTGGTTTTTTGTTCTTGCGATAGTTTACTGAGAATGATGATTTCCAATTTCATCCATGTCCCTACAAAGGACATGAACTCATCATTTTTTATGGCTGCATAGTATTCCATGGTGTATATGTGCCACATTTTCTTAATCCAGTCTATCATTGTTGGACATTTGGGTTGGTTCCAAGTCTTTGCTATTGTGAATAATGCCGCAATAAACATACGTGTGCATGTGTCTTTATAGCAGCATGATTTATAGTCCTTTGGGTATATACCCAGTAATGGGATGGCTGGGTCGAATGGAATTTCTAGTTCTAGATCCCTGAGGAATCGCCACACTGACTTCCACAAGGGTTGAATTAGTTTACAGTCCCACCAACAGTGTAAAAGTGTTCCTATTTCTCCACATCCTCTCCAGCACCTGTTGTTTCCTGACTTTTTAATGATTGCCATTCTAACTGGTGTGAGATGGTATCTCATTGTGGTTTTGATTTGCATTTCTCTGATGGCCAGTGATGGTGAGCATTTTTTCATGTGTTTTTTGGCTGCATAAATGTCTTCTTTTGAGAAGTGTCTGTTCATGTCCTTCGCCCACTTTTTGATGGGGTTGTTTGTTTTTTTCTTGTAAATTTGTTGGAGTTCATTGTAGATTCTGGATATTAGCCCTTTGTCAGATGAGTAGGTTGCGAAAATTTTCTCCCATTTTGTAGGTTGCCTGTTCACTCTGATGGTAGTTTCTTTTGCTGTGCAGAAGCTCTTGAGTTTAATTAGAACCCATTTGTCAATTTTGGCTTTTGTTGCCATTGCTTTTGGTGTTTTAGACATGAAGTCCTTGCCCATGCCTATGTCCTGAATGGTAATGCCTAGGTTTTCTTCTAGGGTTTTTATGGTTTTAGGTCTAACATTTAAGTCTTTAATCCATCTTGAATTGATTTTTGTATAAGGTGTAAGGAAGGGATCCAGTTTCAGCTTTCTACATATGGCTAGCCAGTTTTCCCAGCACCATTTATTAAATAGGGAATCCTTTCCCCATTTCTTGTTTTTGTCAGGTTTGTCAAAGATCAAATACTTGTAGATATGTGGCATTATTTCTGAGGGCTCTGTTCTGTTCCATTGATCTATATCTCTGTTTTGGTACCAGTACCATGCTGTTTTGGTTACTGTAGCCTTGTAGTATAGTTTGAAGTCAGGTAGTGTGATGCCTCCAGCTTTGTTCTTTTGGCTTAGGATTGACTTGGTGATGCGGGCTCTTTTTTGGTTCCATATGAACTTTAAAGTAGTTTTTTCCAATTCTGTGAAGAAAGTCATTGGTAGCTTGATGGGGATGGCATTGAATCTGTAAATTACCTTGGGAAGGATGGCCATTTTCATGATATTGATTCTTCCTACCCATGAGCATGGAATGTTCTTCCATTTGTTTGTATCCTCTTTTATTTCCTTGAGCAGTGGTTTGTAGTTCTCCTTGAAGAGGTCTTTCACATCCCTTGTAAGTTGGATTCCTAGGTATTTTATTCTCTTTGAAGCAATTGTGAATGGGAGTTCACTGATGATTTGGCTCTCTGTTTGTCTGTTATTGGTGTATAAGAATGCTTGTGATTTTTGCACATTGATTTTGTATCCTGAGACTTTGCTGAAGTTGCTTATCAGCTTAAGGAGATTTTGGGCTGAGACAATGGGGTTTTCTAGATATACTATCATGTCATCTGCAAACAGGGACAATTTGACTTCCTCTTTTCCTAATTGAATACCCTTTATTTCCTTCTCCTGCCTAATTGCCCTGGCTAGAACTTCCAACACTATGTTGAATAGAAGTGATGAGAGAGGGCATCCCTGTCTTGTGCCAGTTTTCAAAGGGAATGCTTCCAGTTTTTGCCCATTCAGTATGATATTGGCTGTGGGTTTGTCATAAATAGCTCTTATTATTTTGAGATACGTCCCATCAATTCCTAATTTATTGAGAGTTTTTAGCATGAAGGGTTGTTGAATTTTGTCAAAGGCCTTTTCTGCATCTATTGAGATAATCATGTGGTTTTTGTCTTTGGTTCTGTTTATATGCTGGATTACATTTATTGATTTGCGTATATTGAACCAGCCTTGCATCCCAGGGATGAAGCCCACTTGATCATGGTGGATAAGCTTTTTGATGTGCTGCTGGATTCTGTTTGCCAGTATTTTATTGAGGATTTTTGCATCAATGTTCATCAAGGATATTGGTCTAAAATTCTCTTTTTTTGTTGTGTCTCTGCACCAAGCGGACCTAATAGACATCTACAGAACTCTCCACCCCAAATCAACAGAATATACATTTTTTTCAGCACCACACCACACCTATTCCAAAATTGACCATATACTTGGAAGTAAAGCTCTCCTCAATAAATGTAAAAGAACAGAAATTGTAACAAACTGTCTCTCAGATCACAGTGCAATCAAGCTAGAACTCAGGATTAAGAATCTCACTCAAAACCGCTCAACCACGTGGAAACTGAACAACCTGCTCCTGAATGACTACTGGGTACATAACGAAATGAAGGCAGAAATAAAGATGTTCTTTGAAACCAACGAGAACCAAGACACAACATACCAGAATCTCTGGGATGCATTCAAAGCAGTGTGTAGAGGGAAATTTATAGCACTAAATGCCCACAAGAGAAAGCAGGAAAGATCCAAAATTGACACCCTAACATCACAATTAAAAGAACTAGAAAAGCAAGAGCAAACACATTCAAAAGCTAGCAGAAGGGAAGAAATAACTAAAATCAGAGCAGAACTGAAGGAAATAGAGACACAAAAAACCCTTCAAAAAATAAATGAATCCAGGAGCTGGTTTTTTGAAAGGATCAACAAAATTGATAGACCGCTAGCAAGATTAATAAAGAAAAAAAGAGAGAAGAATCAAATAGATGCAATAAAAAATGATAAAGGGGATATCACCACCGATCCCACAGAAATACAAACTACCATCAGAGAATATTACAAACACCTCTATGCAAATAAACTAGAAAATCTAGAAGAAATGGATAAATTCCTCAACACATACACCCTCCCAAGACTAAACCAGGAAGAAGTTGAATCTCTGAATAGACCAATAACAGGAGCTGAAATTGTGGCAATAATCAATAGCTTACCAAGCAAAAAAAGTCCAGGTCCAGATGGATTCACAGCCGAATTCTACCAGAGGTACAAGGAGGAGCTGGTACCATTCCTTCTGAAACTATTCCAATCAATAGAAAAAGAGAGAATCCTCCCTAACTCATTTTATGAGGCCAGCATCATCCTGACTTTTTATTTCTTAAGATTGTTTTCTTTAAATTCTTAAAGAGGAATTACTAGGTCAAAAGAAAAGAAATTATTCAGATGGATTCTGTGTACTACCAGGTTGCTGTGGTCTGAATGTATCCCCAGAATTCATGTGTTAGAAACATAATCTCAAATGCACCAGCGTTGAGAGATGTGGGGTCTTTTGGGAGGTGTTTAGGTCATGAGGGTAGAGCCCTACTGAATGGATTATAAATAAAAGGGCTTGTAGGAGTGGGTTTTCTTACTCTTGCCCTTCTGCTTTCCGACTTCTACCTTCTGTCCACATGATGACACAGCAAGAAAGCCCTCACCAGATGCTGGTGGCTTCATCTTGGACTTCCGAGCCTCCAGAACCGGGGAGACAGTCTGGACACAGGGAAAACCTGAGACACAGGTTTTTATCCATTCTTTAATTAAATAATTAAAAGAGATAAACAAATTTGCATTTATTTCTTTAACTTTTACTTTTTGGTTTTCCATTTCATCCTGTGACCTTGTTGATATTTTGAATGTTGGTTTTATCATCTTCAGTATTGGTTGTTTCTTATATGTGTTATTTCTACGTTTGACACTTTGCATTGGACACAGTGCCACTTCTGTGTGCCTAAGTCTGGATTTGTGTCCTCATGGTATTTAGGGACATAGACATATTTCTGTAAGCACACACATCCTTGTTTTGTGCAGACTTTTCTTTCATGCTCCTGTTTCTTTTCCTTTTGTTTGTAGCCAGACTTTTTGGACCCAGTGTCTATTTCTCACAGTGATGTGGATGCTGCAGTTTGTTTTCCACCCCAGCTTTCTACTAAAGTTGTTCTTTTCATGGTTGTCACTGATTTCCTACCTGTTTTCATTGGTTGTTTTCTTAGTTTTCATTTTCCTGGAGCTTTCTACAGTGATTTAAGACCATTGATTTCCATTTTCTTTGTAATAACCTCTCATTAGCTCCATGGCCCAGTTTTGTTTCTTCTATTCAGTATGTTTGTTTTTTATTGATTTCTCTCTTTTCTCCACTTAGTTGTAGACATTTCTTTTTTCTTTTTTTGAGACGGAGTCTTGCTCTGTCACCTAGGCTGTAGTGCAATGGCGTGATTTTGGCTCACTGCAACCTCTGTCTTCCGGGTTCAAGTGATTCTCCTGCCTCAGCCTCCTGAGTAGCTGGGATTATAGGTGCACCACCATGCCCAGCTAATCTTTGTATTTTTTTTTTTTTTTTTTTTTTTGTTAGTAGAGACGGGGTTTCATCATGTTGGCCAGGCTCTCGAACTCCTGACCTCAGGTGTTCCACCCACCTCGGCCTCCCAAAGTGTTGAAATTACAGGCGTGAGCCACTGTACTCGGCCAGTTGTAGACATTTCTTAGGCTTCTAGCCTATGTCCTCTTTTCTTTCTTTACATTCTTTTCCAGGTAGGTCTTTATGTAGTTTCCTAGTTTAAACTGACATTTCTATTTGGAGGATTTCCACCATCCATTTGTTTATTCGACATTCTTTGATTGGCAGCTTTGTACGTGGCACTGGCATGGGTCCTGGAGATACAAAGATGAACACACTTTGACTACCCTCGATGATCTTGGAGACCATTGCAGAAATCAGATGTGTAGACAGAGAGCCACATTGCTGTGTGATATGTTTTAACAGAGATGTGAACACAGAGGTGAAGGAGGTGTATGGAGTGGGAGACAATGGCTCTGCCTAAGGGAACTTAAGTTCTTTGTTAAGAGTGACATTTCAATTGCAGTTGGAAAAGAGAGTTTGCGAAATGAAAATTAAGGGGAGAGGAGAATATTTAAGGCAAGGGAACTGTATGTTTAAAGGAAGAGAAGCATGCATTCCTCCCAAGTCTCAACTGGTGAGGGCAGGGGTTTTGTCTTATTTTATTTATATTCATGGTGTTAAGGTAACAACTGGAACCTTTCAAGTTAGATTGGGGTCTCCATTCTAGATCCTTTATTTACTGGCTCTGGGCTTTAGGGGCCTCACCTGTAAATGGTGTAAGTTTTTGATAAGGATTAATGAACTGTAATCACCTAAAATAGTGTCTGACAAGTAGTAGGTACTTTTCAAACGTGAGTTTTATTCTTTCATTTTCCTTCTATCTAGCCACCTGTTAACTGGCATACAGTAGGCAGGGAATAGATACTTGTTGAACAATTTCAGTGTTTCCAAACATAAGAAAAAGGATAGGGTTGTTTATTGTGATGTAAACTTGTACAACTAGGAAGACCAAAAGCACAGGATGAATTCACTAAATTTAGTGATCTTATAAAGCAGAAACTTGTTTTCTTAAGAACTAGCTTCAACTGGAAGAGAAAACACAGCAATGAATCAAGTCAGTTCTGCTGGATGTTTGCACATGGGAGCTGGATAATTTTCCCCCCAAATATAAAAGATTGGATATGTTGTTTATAAATGTCTTCTATAATGTTTCTTCATTAATGTTTATAGTTGATTTTGGATTTGTTTTCATCTTAATTTCTTTCTTTCTTTTTTTTTTTTTTTTTGAGATGGAGTCTCCTTCTGTCGCCCAGGCTGGAGTGCAGTGGTGCGCTCTTGGCTTACTGCAACCTCCGTCTCCTGGGTCAAGCAATTCTCCTGCCTCAGCCTCCCAAGTAGCTGGGATTACAGATGCCTATCACCATGTCTGGCTAATTTTTTGTATTTTTAGTAGAGATGGGGTTTTGCCATGTTGGCCAGGCTGGTCTCAAACTCCTGACCTCAGGTGATCCACCCGCCTCGGCTTCCCAAAGTGTTGGGATTACAGGCATGAGCCACTGTGCCCAGCCTCCTTCTTAATTTCTTTTTGTTTACAGAGTTGAATAAGCTTGATTGTAGATTTCAGTTGATCCAGGATGGTCTGTTTTCTCCTTGGGGTCTCAAATACAGTAGTTTAACTATTTCTCAGTTAGTACCAGCTCAGACTAGAGTCTTTTAGGTTTTTATTACCAATTACATTCTTATTCCTTTGAATGACATAAAGGCCTTCCATGACCTGCCCTCTTCCCTCTTGGGCAACTCTCTTTCCTTTAGCATACCCTTAATCTTGGGCACCACATACAGAAGGTCTTTGAACGCACCATGCAGCTGCATGCTTACGTTTTCTTTTTATACACAGTTTCCTTTGCTTGCAGTTCTCTGCATGTGTCTCTTCCTCTTTCCCCTACTCATCTTTCTAGACTGGTTTCACAGGTTGTTGCCTCTGGGAAGCCTTTCCTTCATGTCTTTACAATTGTTATTCAATGCTGCTGTTTTATTGAATTGAAAAATCTTTAGATGTTTTTCACATATTATAGGGCCCTTTATATTGTCTCTGTTCACATTCCAATGGCATTTGATGTTTTCTTCTGGGTGGTATTTGCATGACTTACTATGAATGACTCCCACTATGTGATGATGTTAAAAATGGCAAGTGCCATTTGTTGTTGAGTACCTGTTCTGTGTTAGGCATTCTTCTAGGGCTTTGGTAACACTGCATATTGCAGACATAGATTTCTTTGTGAGATGGACTGAATTATAGTATTTCTTTTTCATTATTCATGTGCTTATTTCTAAATAGACCAGAGCATATTGATTTAATTCATGAGGAGACAATGTCTGGTAAGAGATAAAAAGTCAGTTCCTAAATCCAAAGAAAATGAGTAAATTCTTGAATTTGGGTTTTTGTTTATACAACATCTAAACTTCATCTTCAAGGTACTTCTGTTAAGGCTATGCAGAATTTAGAAAATATGTTCGTGTCAGTTTTATTATTATGTTAAAAGTAGTTTAAAAGTATACTTTTTAAAATAAAAGCAAGGAGAATACTTACATGTCTAAAAGGAAACAGTTTTTCTATACTACTCTCAACACTGCTGACATCAGCTGCATGGATTTTCCACACCAACCAGTTCTCCTCAGACTCTAATTGGATGTCCTACATTTTAACTGAATCCTGACACTACGCAGAGTTAGCACAGACCCCACAGGTTAAGGGCTTATACCACAAGACTGTCCTCCACCCAGGTGCCAGTCACAGTCCGGGCTGCCTGTACTTCTGACTGGCTATTATTTGGGGATTCCCATGGCCCCCTCAGGTTCAGTAATTTGCTATAATGGTTTATAAAACTCAGGGAAACATTGACTTACATTTACCAGTTTATTATAAAGGATATTGCAAGGGATGCAGATGAATAGCCAGGTGAAGAGGTACATAGTGCCTCTATGGAGGGGCATGGAGCTGCCACACCCTCTTGAAGTCCTCCACCCTACCAGCACCTCTCTTGTGTTTACCAACCCTGAAGCTTTCTGAACTCATTTACGGTTTTTATGGAGGCCACATTGCACAGGGATGATTGATTAAATCCTTGGTCATTGAACTCAATCTCCAGCCCCTCGTGCCTTTCTGGAGGTCAGGGCGTGGGGCTGAAAGTTCCAACCCTCCAATCACATGGTTCATTCTCTGGCAGCTGGCCCCATCCTCCAAGAGTCCCTCATTAGCATAAACTGAGGTATGTTTGAAAAGGGCTTTTTGATGCTCCTCTCACCCCATCACTAAGAAAATTCCTGGGGTTTTTAGGAGCTCTGTATTAGGAACTGGGGATGAAGAACAAATTTATATTTTTTAATTATATCATAATATCACAGTATCAGTTAGTGTTTCTTTTCTTCAGTGATGCGACAATTCATTCAACAAATATTATTTTGGACATCTACTGTGTACCAGATAAGAGAATATATCATTGAATATAACATAGTGTGCTGTCCTCATGGAACATACAGAAAGTTTATATTGTCTGTTAGGCCAGAATGGATCCATAGAGGCTTATTTTCAAAACCTATTCTGTCTTTATTTAAGAACCATAGAAGATTTAAATAATACTTTAACATTTGGAAACTATTTTAACAAATGCAAAAGCCAGAAGTGATTTTTTCCTTTTTCTAGTTTGAAAGGAAAGTTCTTTTCTTTTAGCAGAGACCTCTAAATTCATTAGGGAAAGAACAACCAACCAGTCATAGTAGTATATGCTTGAAGTATGATTTTTGTCATAGAACCAGTAAGTTAAATGGCTTTCCTAAACTCATTCATTTTAGACTTATTTGACATCTTTTTGAGATATGAAAACTCCAGTGTCAAATGGCTTTACAAGTGAATGCTTCCAAATGTTTAAAACAGATAAATAACACCAATCTTACAAAACTATTCTGGAGAACAGAAAAATGATTTTTGATGCCAGTATGCCCTTGATATCAAAACCTGACAAAGATAATACAATATGAGAAAATTGTAGGAAAAGTCCTTTTATAAACACAGATACAAATATCCTAAATAAAATAATAGAAAATTGAATCCATAGATATGTTGTAGGGATAATAGATTATGAACAGGTAAGGTTTATTCCACTAATGTAAGATTGGAGGATTACTATTCAAAACTCAAATAAGGTAATTCATCACGTTACCAGAAGAAAGGAAAAATCTTATGGTTACTCTAGTTTCTGTAGAAAAGTACTTGATGAAATTAAATATCCATTCATGATAAGTACTAGTAATAGAAGAAGACTCTTTCATCTGATAAAGGCTCCTTACAAAAGCCTACAGTAAACATCATAGCTAATGTTGAAACAGTGAAAGCTTTCCCTCTGATAATGGGAATGAAGCGAGGATGCTCACTATCATTACTTTTATTCCATGTTATATTGTAGACTGTAGTTAATGTGATAAAGCAAGAAAAAAGACATGAGGATTGGGAAAGTAAGACAGTACTCATCATTTTCAGACTAGTTGATTGTATACATGGAGAATTTAAAAGGCTGCTACATACAAAGTCAGCCTACAAAAATTATTTGCATTTCTGTATATCAACAACAAAGAAAAAATGTTGCCCTTATGTTAGCATGTAAAAAAGAGTTTTCAAGACCTCAACATTGAAAACGACACAATGTTATCAAAAGATGCTAAAGATGCTCTAACTAAATGGTCATGGACTGTAAAATTTATTATGGTAAAAATATTAATTCTTCCCAAATTGATCGCTGCATTTAACAGAATCCAAGCCAGCATTCCAGCAATCATTGTTGTGTGTGTGTGGAAAGTAACAAGCTGATTTTAAAAATAGATGGCAATGTGAAGGACCAAAATAACCAAGACAATTTTGAAGTACAAAAGCTGGAGTTCTTAAACTGCCCGACATCAAGACTTACCATAAGTGAGCACAGTTAAAATGGTGTGGTATTTAGTATAAGGAGAGACACATAAGCTAGTGAATGGAATAGAAAGTCCAGAAATAGACTCATATATGGTCACTTGATTATGATAAAGGGAACAATGCAGTGCAGTGGAGGAAAGAATGCTCTTTTCGACAAGTAGTGCAAGGCTGATTGGCTATCCACTTGGAGAAAAAGGATGTTGACCTTTATTTCATACCATGCACAAAAATCAATTCTAGGTAGATGAAATAACTAAATGTGAAAGGTAGAACAGTAAAGCTTTTCAAGGAAAACATGGTACCATATTTTCATGACTTTAGGGGCACCAAAAATTTCTTAAACAGGACACAAAAAATAGGCCAGGCGTGATGCCTTATACCTGTAATCCCAGCACTTTGGGAGGCTGAGGCGGGCAGATCATCTGAGGTCAGCAGTTGGAGATCAGCCTGGCCAACATGGTGAAACCCCATTTCTACTAAAAATGCAAAAATTAGCTGGGCCTGGTGGTGTGTGCCTGTAGTTGCAGCTACTCAGGAGGCTGAGGCAGGACAATCGCTTGAACTCGGGAGGCGGAGGTGAGCTGAGATCATGCCACTGCACTCCAGACTGGGTGACAGAGCAAGACTCCATTTGAAAACAACAACAACAACAACAACAGACAAACAAAAAACACTAACCATGAAGGAGAAAAATTAATAGATTGGAGTACATTAAAGAACTCTTCAAGAATACCACAAGGAAAGTAAATATTAATCTGCACAGTGGGAGAAGATATATGCAACCAGATATATATTCAACAAAGGACTCCTAACTAGAATTTATAAAGAATTCCCTGACATAATTGAGAAAAAAACCAGACAACAAATAGAAAAATGGGAAAATGACTGATACAGGCTCTTCATAAAAAGCTATCCAAATGGCCAATGCACTTAGGAAAAGATTCTCAGCTTTATCAGTTATCAGGGAAACACAAATCAAAACGATAATGCAGTACTACTTCACATCTGCCTGAAGGGCTGAAATAAGTAGGTAAACAATACTAAGAGTTGGTGAGGTGTACAGTAACTGGAATTCTCATATACTGCTAGTGGGAATGTCAGTGTAGCTGCTTTGGAAAACTGCTTGGCATCATTTGCTACAGCTGCTGATATCTTGTGGCCCAGAATTTTCACTCCCAGGTATATGCCCAACAGTAATGGGTACATTTGTACACCAAAAAAATATGTCTAGGAATCTTCCTAGCAATATTATATAAAATAGCCCCAAACTGGAAGCCATCCAAATCTCAATAGTAGAATGGATATATTGTGGTATGTATATACAATAGAATACAGCAGAGAGAATGGATGAACTACAGCAATGTGAAGCAATTAAGTATGAATCTAATGGCCAAACACAAAACTGCTTATGATTCTACTTATAAGCATAAAACTATAGTTTCATCAGGATATTATTTATCTTCGAAGGGGCAATAATTGAAAGGGGCAAGAGAAGAACTTCTTGAGTATTGGGTCTGGCAGGCAGAATTGTTAGGTGGCCCTCAAGATTCTCCTCCTTAAATACACACACCATGTTTAATTCACTCATCTTGCGTGTGGGTGGGACCTGTGAATATGATGGGGTATCCTTCCTGTGAGCAAGTCACAATTTTGGGCAGAGGTAAAGGGCTTTTGCAGATGTTATTGAAGTCCCTAATCAGCTGACTCTAAGTTAACCGTAAGAGAGATTATCTTCGTGGACCTGACCTCATCAGGTGAGCCCTTTAAAATAGCATCCAGGAGTTAGAGATTCTTTCTTGCTGCCCTTGAAGAAACAAACTGCCAGGAGTTTTATAGGTCCAAGAAAACAAATTTTGCTGACAGCCACCCAGGCTTCTGTTAGGACCCTAATTGTTAAACCATAGATGAGATAGCAGCCCCAGCTGACTGACACCTTAATTACAGCCTTGAGATCGCCACTAGAGAACCCAGCTAAGCCATACCGAGATACTCGACCCACAGAAGTTGTAAGATAATAAATGTGTCTTGTTTTAAACTGCTAAGTTTGTGGTAAGTTTTTGTGTCGCATAGAAAACTAACATACTGGTGAGACTGTGTTTCCTCATCTTGGTTAGTGTTGTATGTGGGCATTGTTTATTTTGTAAAAATTCATCATATTATGCATTTATGATTTGTGTATTTTTCTATATGTAATTAAAAATGAGTTATATTACCCAAAAGTGTTTACTTTAAAACAAGAGAAAAATTAATGGCATTCCTCTGTATTTCCTTTAACCAGTACACAAATATAATCAAATAGTTATGTTGTAATTGCAATGGTTAGTTTGAACACAAGCAGATTTGGTCACAAAATTAAGTTAAATATTTCTTCCCATAAGTGAACTCACCCTCTGTCCTTGCTCTCATTGACATGTCACTTATATTTTACATCTCCTCCAGCATGGTTTCACTGTGAGAGTGGTAGAGTCTTGAAGCTGGAGATGTAATGATTTTTCACTTTCTTATTTCAAAGTTGATGAAACTGGGATTTGCCTCAAGTTAAGTATTGAGTAGCAAAGCCAGTACCTCAGTTCTTGACAGCTCTAATTCTGTGCCCATTTCCTCATATCATAGAGCTTCTGGAATCCAAAGGAAATACGTGCATTTTGGTAGTAGTTATGTCATAGATGTAGTTTGATCTGGGTGGAGGGTATTGAGTGGGTGAGTAACATTCTCTGTTTCTAATTAGAACTAGTAAGCTAATTTTGCAAATTGTAGAAGGTGTAGGGGAAAGATTCGGTTAGCCACAAATGTCTACTATGCCTAACCTTTATGCTATGCACTGGGATGTCACTGTCACCAATTATCTTTGTTTTGAGTTTCTGTTTACCACATATGGCTTCCTGCTCTTCCAAATTTTCCCAGACTCATACTGCTTTACAGCCTTCCTCCTTCTTGAGTCAATGAGGAGTTAGATAATGCCCCTACTTTTCCCAGTGTGGACACAGAACTGGACTGTATATGTGTGAGTGGGCGTAAATCCAGGTTTAAGTCAGTCATTGATCGTGAAGAATCTTTGGATTAAGGTTTCTACTGATTGAAATCCTGACTCAGTGATGTAAGAAAGCATTGCAGAATTAAATGTAACAGTTATGGCAGGTAGATGCATCTAAACATGTTTGATTCATAAAGCATGTTTTTATTTGTGCCCATTTTCTTAAATGGTTTTATAACTTATGACTTTTTTTTTCTTTTTTACATGCTGATCCTGAGTTCATAGTATTGCATTTTGGAAAAGCTAGAAATATTAAAATAGTGCTTCTGGGGTAAAGCATCTGTCAGTATTTCCATTATGAAATGCAATTTTAAAGGGTTTAGAAGTCAGCTGTAAAAATTTGTTCTTGGCTGATATTTTGTATACAAAAATCTCTGCCCAGGATAATTTTCAGAAGAATTCTTGCAACAGCATAAACTGTAAGGTTATATGGCAGAACCAGCTTACATTGAACTCATTTTTTATGCTTCTATCAAAGTAGGGAAAAGATGAAAGCTTTTAAAATGATTCAAATAAAACAATATGAAATTTGTATTCTAGACTTATATGCTTAGAAAATTGTTGGTTTTAAAAGATGGTTACTCTACCACTCTACTATCACAAGGCTAGCCATTGACTTAACTATCAAAAATAATAGCACCACCAAACCCAGCATAAGCCCTGAATCTTAGGTGACTTCAGAACAACTCTTTTTACAAATTTTTAAAAAAATAATTTCAACTTTTATTTTAGATTCCAGGGGTGCATGTGCAGGTTTGTTACCTGACTATATTGTGTGATGCTGAGGTATGGGGTATGATTGATCCTGTCACCCAGGTATTGAACATAGTACCCAATAGTTTTTCAACTCTTGCCCCATCCCTTCCTTCCTCCTGTGGAAGTCCTCAGTGTCTGTTGTTGCTGTCTTTATTTCCCTGAGTACCCATTGTTTAACCCCCACTTATAAGTGAGAACATGTGGTATTTGGTTTTTTGTTCCTGAGCTAATTTACTTAGGATAGTGGCCTCCAGCTTCATCCCTGGTGCTGGAAAGGACATGATTTCATTCTTTTTTAATAGCTGCATGGTATTCCATGGTGTATGTGTACCACATTTTCTTTATCCAGTCCAACATTGGACTGGGCACCTAGGTTGATTCTATGTCTTTCCTATTGTGTATAGTGCTGCAGTGAACATATGAGTGCATGTATCTTTTTGGTAGAACAATTTATTTTCTTTTGGATGTATACCCATTGCTGAGATTTTTTTCTATAGAGTTGTTTGAACTCCTTATACATTCTGGTTGTTAATCCCTTGTCAGCCATCTGTAAAGGGATATCTGCAAAATGGTTTGCAGATATTTTCTCCATTTTGTGGGTTGTCTCCTCACTTTCTCCATTTTGTGGGTTTTTTCCATTTTGTGGGTTGTCTTTTCATTTTGTTGATTGTTTCCTTTGCCGTGCAGAAGTTTTTAAACTTGGTGTGATCCCATTTGTCCATTTTTGTTTTGGTCGCCTGTGCTTGTAGGATATTGCTCAAGAAGTCTTAGCCAACTCTAATGTCTTGGAGAGTTTCTTCAATGTTTTCTTTTATTAGTTTAATAGTTTGAGGTCTTAGATTTAAGTTTTTAATCCATTTTGATGTGGTTTTTGTATATGGCGAAAGATCGGGCTCTAATTTTATTCTTCTGCATTTAGATAACCAGTTTTCCCAGCACCATTTATTGAAGAAAGTGGGTTCTCTATTCTGTTCTCTGTGTGTCTGTTTTTATGCCAGTATCATACTGTTTTGATTACTATAGCTCTGTAGTATAATTTGAAGTCTGGTAAAATGTGACTTTTCCAGTTTTGTTCCTTTTGCTCAGGATAGCTTTGGCTATTCTGGGTCTTTTATGGCTTCATATAAATTTGAAGATTTTTTTCTATTTGTATGAAGAATATCATTGGTATTTTGTTAGGTATTGCATTGAATCTGTAGATTGCTTTGGGTAGTATGGACATTTTAACATTATTAATTCTTCCAACCAATGAGCATGGAATATCTTTCCATTTTTTGTGTGTCTTCTTCAATTTCTGTCATCAGTGTTTTATAGTATTTATTGCAGATGTCTTTTATTCTTTGGTTAAGTTAATTTCAAGGTATTTAATTTTATTAGTAGCTATTATAAATGTAATTACTTTCTTGATTTATTTTTCAGATTGTTCTCTGTTGGCATAGAGAAATGCTGCTGATTTTTATATGTTGATTTTGTATCATGCAACTTTACTGAAATTGTTTATTAGCTCTAATAGTTTTTTGGTGGTCTTTAGGTTTTTCCAAATATAACATCATATTATCTGCAAACAAGAATACTTGGACTTCTTCCTTTCCAATTTGGGTACCCTTTGTTTCTTTCTCTTGTCTGATTGCTCTAGCTAGGACTTCTAGAGCAACTTATTTAAGAACAGATTTTAGCAGCTCATTTTGAAAGCAGCATTTGGGGCTGCTCAGGGACTGTGTAACTCTAAAGAGACTCTTTTGTCTGTTTTTCCTAGTTGATGAAAAATAGCTTTCTGTTTGTTACCTGGCTTAGGTGTCCTCAAAGAAAGTAAGAAGGGAAAGCAAAGACATGTTTCTTGCGTGATTGGAGACTTAGTCTGTGAAGCTGGAGAGCTTCTTGTTAATGTAACTTTCTTCCCAAATCTTTGGGCAGGTCTTAGCTTGAAAAGATCAACCACAATGAAGATAAGCTCCCTACTTTTATGTCATTGTGAGCACATGTACACATATAGTTCTGCTGCATTTTACAGCTTGTGGCCAGGTTTTTTTCTTCTTATTGTCTACTTTTTCTTCAACATTCAATCTCATAAGCAGATTGCCTCCAGGGTAATTTTATATGTGGCAGCCAGTCTAGCCTCAGAGTTGGCAATACCTTCCTCTGTTGTATTACTTCTGACCCATGGAAGTGCAGTTCATGTGCAGAGAGCCTACAGGGAACATTTGAAGTCTTGTTGGTCTGAAATGAAACATGACTTTATGTGAAATGTGAATTAGAAATGATGTTGGGTTATATATAGTTACTCAGAAATAAAGTCTCCATGGTGGAGAAGGAACTACCTCATTAAGGACATGCTTCTTTCCCTCACCACTCCTTATTCTTCAAGGTGCTGATGCTGTACCACACTTGGGCCCAAACAAGGTTAAAACAGCAACAGCCCTTTGGTTTATAAAGCTAAACAACATTTCTTTCTTTGCAAAAGAAAACAACTTCTTTAGACAAATATATTTTTTAAAATTAGGTCATTACTTATTCAGAGATCGTAGGAAATTTGCTTCTAGAGTCATCCTGTTCAGCTACGGGGCAGGCTAGGTTGGGGGGCCGCTATGCCGAGGTGAAGGAAAGTCGTTCTTGGCTTCAGAGGTGGATGCATGTTACTTTCTCTGGAGTCATCTCAGCTGAGAGGCAGCTTCTCCATCCTTGCCTGGTCTGGTTTTAGGTGGCTTATTCTAGAGAGAGACAGGCATTCATGTTGTCATGATCCACTAGAAGCTCAAGGCTGGAATCTTAGGTGTGGAAGTGACAGTGGGTCTCTTGAAGGGAGAGAAGGCACTACCACACCACTGAGTGAATGTTTGAATTCACAGTTCCTGAAAAGTAGGTATGTTTTGTATAGAGATGCTCTTTGGGAAAGAGCAGATTATTTTGCTTCTCAGAGGGGTAATCTATTACTATATTTATTGAAGAGTAATGTACTACTATCATTATTGTTCAAACTGCCCCTGATCTGACCAGTGGTAGCCCCCCAAGTTGATCCCTGTGCCATTTGGACATGTCCTCATCATTCTTTGAATACTTGTTTATTTCCTGGTGATGTTCCCACCTCATCCTGTAACTTTCTCTTTGCTGTCCCTCGAATCAGCCATTTTTTCTAAGACTCCCTAGTTCTTTTTAATGGAGATATCCAGACTCTCCCAAGCCCTCTATCTATCTGTCTCTCTCTCTCCTTTCCCTTCCTTCCCTTCCTTCTTTCCTTTTCACATAGATGTCTCCAATTCTAACACAACACCATAGGGTTTGTTCTGGTTTCCCCCTTCCCACATTTGTACCCCCTTTCTATGACAATGAGAAACCTGGCTCTTATTGTTCACATTATATTTACTTTTTTGCTCATTCCTGTTTGTAACTAATCTATTTCCATTGCTTGCCTTCTATATCACTAGGTCACCTACTTCACTCCAGGCTTCAGTCCTTGCTAGGCTCCTGCTTCCTCACTCAGGGCCTGACTCCTTGCTCCCACCTCCCCATCCCCATTGTACCATGTTATTTTTGAACATAGTTCCTTTGAAAGTTAGTGGTTCTAGCTTTTCTATGTAAAGTCCTATAGCCAGTTGATCAATGGCACTTAGTATACAAGAACCTCAACTCTACTTGTGTTTAGAATGTTATAACATTTCTTTTTTGATTTCTTTCTTGATGGCTATCTTTCTTTTAAGCATCAAGTTGAGAAAAAAAGAAACTGTGTGTATGTGTGCATGTGTGTGTGCCTGTGCATTTTAAGGTACTGACGATGACATTTAAGGCCCTCCTTGGCAAGGATGAGCTCATTCTTCCTTAGTGGATTTTTTGTTTTTTTTATGCCTCTTCAGAGGCTTCCAGCTGCAATGACACCTGTCTACTTTCTGTTCTGCAAACATGCCTACTTCTTGAACTTTTTAAACTATGACATCTTTTTTCATCACTATCCATCCTCATGACCTGTGCTGCATTCTGCCATGTTAATTAAGCCTTTCCTTCGTCATCTCACAGGGAGCAAGACACTGCCCTCATTTCCTAAAGCTTATACCATTTGATTGATGATTGCTTCTGCTTGAAGATAGTTAGGGATGTGCTTTGTGGGTGTACTTATTTCTAGGTGTTGCTAGGCCAATACTAGCGATGTTGTTTTCGAAAACGCCTTATTAACTGAAGCGTCACCTCACTGTAAGTGGCAGTAATTTGATGCCTAATAGATGTTCTGCACATTACAAAATTTTGATAAATATTTCTTGGATTTTAAGTTTTATCAGAATAAAAAATATTTGATACCTTTAGATCATAACCTTGGCTTATAGTTTGGGTGTTTTTATGGAGTTTTGCACTTTTCCTGTATATAGATGCTGAGTTTGCTTGGCTTTGGTACAAAAAAAATTTATTTGGTTCGTATAGTCTTTTTGCTCAGGTTTATTGAAGTATAATTTACATATAGTAAAAAATCACTCCAAGTGTCTGGTTCTATGAATTAAAAAACTTGCATAACCATCACCATAATGAAGATAGAAAAGCATTCTTTACTCCCCAAAATTCCTTTGTATCCCTTTTAAGTCAACATTTCCCCTCATCCCACAACCCCTGCGAACCACTGATCTGTTTTGCATCCCTGTGGATTTACCTTTTCCAGAATGTCATATAAATGGAATAATTTTGAGTCTGGCTTTTTTCTATTAGCGTGCGCATGTGAAATTTATCCATGTTGTTCACTGTTGCCGACTAGTATTCCATTGTATAGATGTTTCAGAGTTTGTTTACCTATTCACCAGTTGAAGGACATTTTGGTTGTTTTCAGTTTTTGATGATTAAGAATAATGCCCCAGTGAACACTGCTGTACACATCATCGTAAGAACATATGCTTTTATTTCTCTTGGTTAAGTAGGTACCTGGATGTGGAATTGCTGGATCATATGGTAAGCATATGTTTATCTTTATAAGAAATTATGAAGTGGTTTCCAAAGTAGCTGTACCATTTCTCACTCCCATGAAAAATATATGAGAGATTCAGTTTCTTTACATCCTCACCACCACATATTATAATTATAGCCATTCTGGTGGATGTATAGTGTTGTCTCCTTTGTTATTGTTTTATTTTGCTTTGAATTTCCCTGATGACAAAATGATGCTGTCATTTTTTGTATTTACACCCATTAATATATATGTTATTCTCTGATGTGTCTGTGTAAGTCTTTTATACATTTTTGGCTTTCATTTCAATGAATCGTAAGAGTTCTTTATATAATGTGGACAAAAGTCCTTTGCTACACAAATTTCTTAGGCATATCTTTTGCAGAGCAGAAGTTTTAAATTATGGTGAAATCCAATTTATCAAAATTTTTAATGAGTTATGCCTTTGGTTTCCTATCTAATATATCTCTGTCTATCCCAAAGTTGCAAAGATTTCTCCTTTTCTTCTTTCTTTTTAAAATTGTGGTAAGAACACTTAACTTGATCTACCCTCTTACCAAAATGTTAAGTGCATGGTATTTTTCAGTATGCGTGATGCTGTCAGCAGATCGCTAGAACTTAATTCATTTTATACAACTGGAACTTTATATTCATTGACCAGCAGCTCCCATTTCTTTTTCCCCCCAGCTCCTGGCAACCCCACCATTCTACTCTGTTTCTGCAAGTCTCTTTTTTTTTTCTTATAAAAGGTTTATAGTAGTTTTAATTTTCACTTTTTGGTCTATTGTCCATTTCAAGTTAATTTTTATATATGGTGTGAAGTGAGGGTTGAATTTCATCTTTCTCATGTGGATATCTACTTATTTCAGTTTATCTACATTTGTTTAAAATGTTTATCTACATTTGTTTAAAAGACTCCTTTCCCTATTGAATTACCATGACATCTTTATTGAAAATCAATTTACTATATAAATGTGATTCTATTTCTAGGCTCTATATTCTGTTCCATTAATCTATTTATCTATCCTTCCTTAATTACTATAGCTTTGTAGTAAGACTTAATATTTAGTGGTATTTGTTTTTCAAAATTATTTTGGCTCTTTGGGCTCCTGTGTATATTGATGGGAAATTTAGAATTGACTTATCTACTTCTATGAATAAAGCCTATTTGGATTGCATTGAGTCTGTAGATCAATTTGGGGTCCAAATGGCTTAGATTGGAGTTGCCTAGTCCATGAACAGATATTTATCTCCATTTATTTAGGTCTTCTTTAATTGCTTTTGACAGGATTTTATAGTTTTCAGTGTATAAGTTTTGCATGTGTTTTGTTAGATTTCTTACTAAATCATTCACGTTTTTGATACTATGATAATTGAAATTATCCCTTTAATTTTATTTTCCAGTTCATATCTAGTATATAGAAATTGACTTTTGTATATGTATATGTATATATTTTTTATAATGTCCTGCAACCTAGTTATTAGTTTTAGTACATCTTTAAAGATTCTGTAGGATTTTCTACATATACATTGTCTGTGAATAAAGGCTGTTTTATGTTTTCTCGTCTAATCTATATGCCTTTTAGTTTTTTCATGCTTTACAAGAAACCTTCACTATGATGTTGAACACAAGTAGTGAGATATTCTTGCCTTGTTCTTGATCTTATGAGGAAAGCCCTCTATCTTTCTCATTAATTATGTTAGTTTTAGGTTTTTCATAGATGCCCTTTATCAAGCTGAGGAAATATCTTTATAGTCTTAGTGAAATTTTCATTGTGAATAGAAGTTGAATTGTGTCAAATGTGTGTATTGAGATGACTATACAGATTCTTTTCTTTTTCCTGTTAACATGTTGAATTACAGGGATTGATTTTAAAATGTTAAATTAAGTTTTTATTCCTTGGTTTGGTTTGCTAATAATTTGTTGACAGATCTAACATGTGTCCTCATCAGGATATTAACTTGTGACTTACTGGTATTATTATGTCTTTGGTTTTGGTATCAGGGTAATACTGGTCTCATAAAGTGAGTTGGGAAATGTTTCCTCTTCCCCTATATTTTGAGAGAGTATGATAGGGTTGGTATTTCCTTTTTAAGTATTTGATAAAATTTACTAGTGAAGGCATATGGGCTTGGAGTATTCTTTTCTAGTGGGTTTTTAATTACAGTTTAAATTTCTTTATTGATATAGAGTGTGATGGTTTTAAACATGACCCTACATTTTTTTTTGACATTTCTATTATTGATAACAGATACTAAAGGCTTTTAAATTTTTCTATTTCTTCTTATGTCTGTCTTGGTAATTTGTTTCATTCAGGGGACTTATTCATTTCATCTAATTTGTAGACTGTATTGGCATAAAGCTGTTCATAATATTCTTTTACTGTCCTTTTAGTCTCTGTAAGATTTTTAATGATTGCCCCTCTTTAATTTCTGAAATATTATTGGTAATTGTGTGCCTTATTTTTCTTTTTTCTTTATCATTCTAGTGGAAGATTTTATCAATCTTTTCATGTAATAACTTTTGGTTGCATTCATTTTCTCTATTTTTTGGTCTGATTTTCTATTTCATTGATTTTCTCTCTTAAATTTACTGTATCTTTCCTTCCGCTTATTTTGGGTTAAATTAGCTTCTTTTTTTTTTTTTTTTTTTTTTTTTTTACGTAAGTTATTTTTTTTTCTTTTATTATTATTATTATTATTATTATACTTTAGGTTTTATGGTACATGTGCGCAATGTGCAGGTAAGTTACATATGTATACATGTGCCATGCTGGTGCGCTGCACCCACCAACTCGTCATCTAGCATTAGGTATATCTCCCAATGCTATCCCTCCCCCCTCCCCCCACCCCTTAAATTAGCTTCTTATACTTCCCACCTCCAGACTTCTGAAGGTGAAGCTTAGCTAATTGATTTTAGTCCCTTTTTCCCATTATAAGCACTTAGAGCTATATCATTTTCTCTAGATGATACTTTAGATTCATTGCACAAATTTTAGCATGTTGTATTTTTATTATTCAGTTCAAAATAATTTAAAGTTTTCTTTGTATTTTTTTCTTTGACCCATTCTTTATTTTCAGGTGTATAGGTGAATATTCAAATACTTAGGAACTTTTCTAGAATATCATACTACTATTCATTTCTAATTTAATTGTGTTACAGTCAGAGGGCATACTCTGCAAGATATCAAGCTCTTGAAACCTATAGAAATGCATGTGGCTCAGCATATGGTCTATCGTGGTAAACATTCTCTGTGCACTCGAACTTATATCTGCAGTTGTTCAGTGTTACACTCTGTAAAGGCCACTTAGGTTATAGCTGCTTGCATTGTTCAGGGCTTTTGTTTCCTTACTGGTTTTTGTCTTACTTTATTTAATTGTGAAAATATCTATGATTGGGGATTTGTTTATGTCTCCTTTTACTTTTGTCAGTTTTTGCTTTATGTGGTTTAAAGCTTTTTTATTAGATGCATATAGATTTGTAATCATTATATTTTACTAATACATTGCCACTTATCAACATAAAGTGTTCCTCTTTTTCCCTGGTAACGCCTTTTTTCTTGAATCACTGTGTCTAATATTAATATGTGAATGTTTTCAAAGATGGGAGGTAATAGAGAACATTTGTGTGCTGATGTGAGAAAGGTTTACCATAGAGAGGGAGAGGCAATGAGATGGGGAGAGAAGGATTACCCAAGGAGCAAAACCCTCAGAGCAAGAAGTAGTATTCAGAGCACGTACTGGGATTGGTCTTTTGCGAAAGAAGTGAATCACTTCATCTGTATTTGCACTGCAGAAGAAGGCAAGGATGATTATAGACATAAGTAGATTTTTAGAGTTGGCTATACGTGAAATCTATATATTTTAGATTTTTAAAATCTAGCAATATGTACTTTACAGTATGCCAGAAATCACTGATCAAAGAAATGTGGTTTCAGTTTTTGTCATCAATATTTGAGAGTGGGCCAAGTGCAGTGGCTCACAACTGTAACCCCAGCACTTTGGGAGGCCAAGGCGGGAGGATCGCTTGAGCCCAGGAGTCCAAGACCAGCCTGGGCAGCAAAGTGAGACCCTATTGCTACTAAAAAAAAAAATACAAAAGTTAGCTGGGCGTGATGGCATGCAATAGTCCCAGCTACTTGGGAAGCTGAGGCGGGAGGATCACTTGTACCTGGGAGGTTGGGGGTACAATGAGCCATGATTGTGTCACTGCACTCCAGCCTGGGTGACAGGGTGAGACCCTTCCTCAAAAAAAAAAAAAGTTTTATATATATATATTTATATGAGGGTGGTAATTCAAGTGTTGGCTGATCTTTCAGATAATTGTGGTTAATTTCTTAATGCTAAATTGATCCTTTGGAATATCCTCAGGCTGCAGAAGTATGGCTGTATCACTGTCCTGAATCTCCCTTGTCCTGAAATTTTTTTTATTATATACTGTTTGATTTTCTGAAATGGTCTGCAAATTGAGCTTATTTTTTATTTTTATTTTTATTTTTTTCTTGAGACAGTCTCACTCTGTCAGTCAGGCTGGAGTGCAGTGGCGATCTCGGCTCATTGCAACCTCTGCCTCCCGGGTTCAGGTGATTCTCATGCCTCAGCCACTTGAGTACCTGGGATTACAGGCATGCACCACCATGCCCGACTAATTTTTGTATTTGTATTAGAGACGGAGTTTCACCATATTGGCCAGGCTGGTCTCAATCTCCTGGCCTCAAGTGATCTGCCCGCCTCGGCCTCCCAAAGTGCTGGGATTACATGCGTGAGCCACTGAGTCTGGCCTGAGCTTATTTTTTAGTGAGGTCCAGGATATTTAAGTGTGTTTCTAAGATGAAATCTGAGGTAAGGGACTGCAGCTAAGTCTCTCCACACATAAAATCTTTAAATATAGATGATCTTTATTTGACAAGTTGTTTAACCTTTACAGGTTATTTTCTTTCCTGAATGATGTTATATCGCTGCTTTGATTCTCTATCAAAAATTGTTGTGATTCTAAAAGGGGAATAATCTTTCATTCTGGCAAGCAGTTGGAAATTATATCCATAGAAGTAGACTTCTATGTATTATTTTATCAGTGTAGTAGTCTATGAATAAAAATACAGAGACTTGTCTTTTAAAATGATCCTACTTGAGCATTTCTAAGGAAACTTCAACTTTATTCTTTACTAGCGTTGAAAAATTGGCCATATTCCTCAGATACAGGGATTATCAGTCTAGTTCACTTCCTTGCTATGGTGATAGATGCAGGAATGGGCATGTGACTCAAATCAACCCCAGCAGACCCAGCCTTGGGACTTATTTGCAGAGTCTCTCATTAAGAGCTTATCAGGTTTTGTTTTTGTTTTAATTTTTTACTGGGATCTCTAAGAGGATGGAATGTAATTCTGGAGCTACTGGTATCCTTGCATCCTTCATCCTTCTCTATGAGGAGAGAAGCTGTCCTGATAATGGAGCTAATATTGAGGAAGGCTGAGTTGAGACACAGGCACATACACACATCTGTGCACACACAGTCCCACAGATATCATCTGAGCCTCTCAATTTGATCAGTTTGTCTCAATTACATAAGCTAATAAGTTACTTTAAAAAAGACAGCCAGTTCAAGTTGGTTTTTCTGTCTCTAGCAGCTAATAGAGGCAGGACTAATACATTGACTATGTTTTAGAGACTTAAGTCAAAATACAGTAAAGAGCACGAGTCAAAGAAAAGCAACCACCCATATACAAGGTATATCTATATACATGTGTATATGTTCATCCACTAAATTTCAATAATTATTCCTCCTGTGAACTCTATTCAAGTAGAAATCCAGTCCTTCTATCTCTGTTAGAAATTCTTTAGTAGGGGCGGAGGTTGCAGTGAGCCAAGATGGCGCCACTGCACGCCAGCCTGGGCAACAGAGGTGAGATTCCGTCTCAAACAAAAGAAAAAGAAAAAGAAATTCTTTCCTAGGGCTTGCTTTTCTAGTTTACCCAGATTTACTTCCTGCATTTTTTTTGTTTGTTTTTTCCTGTTTCTGAGCTTTAGAACTTGGTGTGATATTCTGTCAAATTGCCTAATGCTCTCTGTTCATTTCCGGCATCAAAAATATTTATCACCTTGCTACTGAGAGAACTCTAGTTGGATCCTGGTGTGTTCTATGAACTGGGTCTCCTCTGGGAAGTATGCCTGCTTCTCACTCTAGTTAGTGATTCAGTAAGGAGGCTTGCTTGTACCGGAGTTAGGTTATGGTTCTTTTTTTTTTTTTTTTTTTTTTTTTTTTTTTTTTTTTTTTTGAGATGGAGTCTCACTCTGTCGCCCAGGCTGGAGTGCAGTGGCACCATCTCCACTTACTGCAACCTTCGCCTCCCGGGTTCAAGTGATTCTCCTGCCTCAGCCTCCCGAGTAGCTGGGACTACAGTCGCGTACCATCACGCCCAGCTAACGTTTGTATTTTTAGTAGAGATGGGGTTTCACCATGTTGGCCAGGATGGTCTCGATCTCTTGACCTCGTGATCTGCCCCCTCCCCCGGCCTCCCAAAGTGTGGGATTACAGGCGTGAGCCACTGCGCCTGGCCAGGTTATGGTTCTTTAGTTGATTGTGGTGGCCATGCAGGAGAGGAGAGAGGGAACATGTTACAGAACACTTCTAATTCTGATTCAAACATGGGAACAGTGTCCATTGGCCCTATAGCCTGACCCTTAGATCTCTGAACTCTTCTTCTCCTGCAGTCCAAGCCAGGTCTGCATAGAGGAGGACTCCTTGACGGGTGCTGATTATTTCTCCAAATCTCTTTTTTCTTTTTTTCTTAAAAGAGTTAAAACATAATTCAGCCATTTTTAAAGGGGGTTAATATAGTTTTCCGTACTGTATCACAAAAAACCAGAAAGAGAGAGACAGATCCTGCTGTTCTGAGTTGTTAGAGACCTATTCTTGGCTGGGTGTGGTGGCTCTTGCCTATAATCCCAGCACTTTGGGAGGCTGAGGCAGGAGGATCTTGAGAACCCAGGAGTTCTAGACCAGCCTGGGCAACATAGTGACCCTGTCTCTACAAAAAATAAACAAAAGGTAGCAGGCATGTTGGCATATGCTGGTAGTCCCAGCTGTTCAGGAGGCTGAGGTGGGATGATAGCTTGATCCTGGGAGGTCGAGGCTGCAGTGAGCTGTGATCACACTAGTGCACTCCACCCTGGGCAACAGAGTGAGACCCTGTCTCAAAAAAAAGAAAAAAAAAGAAACCTGTTATTGAGCTGGTGGGATTTAACCCAAGACAGAGTTTGCAGGGGTCTGTGAATGGTGTATAATGGAAGGAAATGGCAGATAAGATTAAAATAACTGAAAAAGGTCAGTGGACATTGAGAAAGTCAAGGTCTTGTAAGCCAAAGAATAGAGAAGTAGTTTTTCTCTCTTCTTAAAATAGAGACGAGGTCTCATTATGTTGCCCAGGTTGGTCTCAAACTCTTGGGCTCAAGCAGTCCTCCACCTTGGCCTCCCAAAATGCTGGGATTATAGACATGAGCCAGTGTACCTGGCTGATAAGTAGTTTCTCTAGGAAAGAGAAACCCATGGGAATGTTTTTTAATAAGAGGATAATGTAATCAGAATTTGTATTTCTGGAGATTTGTAGGGTCGTGTCACCTAGAAGACCAGGGAATTTGTGGAGCTCTAAGATTGCTTGTAAAAAGGTAAGTGAAGGATTTGGTGACTGATGTGTGAAGCAGTGAGTCAAATGTGGTTGCAAGGTTTTCAGCTTGAGTGGCCTGGAAGAAGTAGTAGTGGTGTTTGAAGAAAGAGAAGAATAGGAAAGGGAAATGCTTTGAGGGGAAGGACCAGAGTGCTTTTGATGTTTTGAGTTTCAGGTGGCAGTGGCCTTCATGGAGTTTGTGTTGCACTGGGAAAGATATAATAATATTAAATAAAATACTACATGTAGCATCCTCAATGGTGATATGTGCTGAAGAGGAAACAAATAAGGAAAGGAAATATGATTTTGGGGGATAAGGATTGAGATTTTAAATAGGGTGATGAAAGAAGACCTCATTGAGAGCATGACTTTGGGAAGAAACAAAGGAAGAGAGGAAGCCGTCCTTATGGAGATCTTGGGGAATGACAGTGCGTTCCTAGTGTGCTCAAGGAATAGCAAAGGGGCTGAGGTAGAGAATTGTCAGAGATGAGGTCAGAGGGATCGGGGGCAGGGGTGCAGTCAGGTAGAGCCTGTGCATCATAGGTAGGATTCTGTTTCTGGCTCTGATTGAAGTGGTAAGGCTTAGAGTGGTAGGAGTAGAGAACTGACATATCACGTATGTTTCATAGGCTAACTCTATTATGTTGGGAATAGACTGAAAGGGGGCAAGGGTAGAAGCAGGGAGACCCCTTACGTGGCTATTGCTTACGTCCAGGGTGGAGATGATGGAGACTAAACCAGGATGGTGGCAATGAAGGTAGAGCTGACAAGATCAGCTGACAGTTGGGATGTGGGGGTGTGTGTGTGGGTGTGTGTGTGTGTGTATGTGTGTGTGTGTGTGTTGCTGTGTGTTTGGGAGAGGGGGAGGTTGAGGTGGGGTGGGGAAGGAAGTCGAATGATTGATTGATAAGGACTGCACAGCGATTTTGGCCTGAGTAATTGGAAGAATGGAGAGAGATTGTTCATTCTTTGGCTGTTAACTAGATAAAAGGTACGTTTGGATTAGCTACCCTAAGCAAACGAAGTTCCCAACAAATACGCGCTTGAAAATGTCTGTAAATATGTCTTTTAAATGATAGTGCCCATAGTTAAATTTTATAATGAAAAGCTTATTGGCAAGCCTTGTCAAGAGCTCCCTGTGGAAATATCAGTTGCTTTTCTTGGCTTCAAGGTGTTTCCTGAACAGTGTATTATCCTTTGTCCCGAGTGTGCCATTAAGGGATTTGAAAGTTTGTTAAAACATGTGTGGCAAGTGAGTGCTGTCATTTAAGCCTAGCCAGGGAAGCCAAGAAATGAAAAGCAGCTCTTTGCTGGACTTCCTGACATGTTTTAGCTCTGAATCCGAGGCTCAGGTAGTGGGATGGACAGGGCATTATTTCCTGTGCACTAAGTGTCAGTGGACACAGTTCTCAAGCCATTTCAGCTTGAGAAATGTCTGTGGACATAGGTATATGTGAATCTTTTGGAAAAACTCCATAATACCAAGTTGATAGCAACCCCCTGCCTAAGGAGAATGTAATAGGGTTTATTTGCTGCAACAGAATTTTCCACGGCTAATATAGACTTGCTCTTTTTATAAGATTTAAAACAGCACTCTTCAATGATGGTCTTTGTGCTCGAGGAAAGGTTTCTTCTATATCAGTAAACAGGGAAGCTATGAAATGTTTCATGCTTGGAGTTCGGGTGAGCCAGCATAATGGAAAGGTTACTTGGCACTTTTATTTAGGATTCCATTAGAATTTTTTGGTTACAGGGACTTTTTCTGTTTGCTTTTCAATTTTGAAATATAGTATATTGATTTTTAAAAGGAAGGGAAGAAAAACCTAATGCACATCAAACAGCTGTGAAGTGACCAGTTTCTTCTCTAGATCCTGGTAGGTTTGAATTGCTGTTTGCAATCGATCTAACTTACTACACAGCGTAGACGAGATTTCCTGCTTTCTGAGTGACAGATTGCTACTTCACAACTCTGGAAAGATCAGGAAATGTCCCTCTGAGGTGTTGCCAGATCTAGGCTTTCTTTCCTTCATCTGGACATTTGTGACTTTTCTTGCTAAGACACTTGTTTTCAAGTTGGGGAGCAGTTAACTTTATGGTTATATTTGCATTTATATTGAAAACTGGAGTTATAATTTAGATATGAAGGCATAGAATTATTTTAGAAAAATGAATTTATTTCAGTGTCTCCCAATTTTATTCATTTGCATTTATTTATCTTGTATCTCTTACAGTGATAAGTTTCAATTTTGATGAAATAATTGTTTACTATTTCCTGGTTTCCAGACACATTGTGTTAATGGAGGACATTGCAGTATCATGAAGTAGCTTATGGACATGCATTTTAATTTAGCTGGCTCTTGCTACTTAGTATTTATTTCTCATTATTTTTTGCAAATGCTTCTTTTACAGCTGATTCAAGTCTTTCTCATTCTCTTCAGAAGAAGAGAAAAGAGAATCAATATTTACTGAGCACATTCTATGTGCCAAGGATTGTGGGAGACTCTCAGAAATATAAAAATGAATGTAATGTGGTTTACTGTCTAGTGGAAGAAAAAAATATGCAAACAAATAAATGGAATATAGCCCCATCAAGGAACCTTTTTTTTTTTCTTTCTTTTTTTTGCTTTTGAGAAAGGATCTCACTCTGTTACCCAGGTTCACCACATGAGCAGTGACACAATCACAGCTCATTGCAGCCTTGACTTCCTGGGTCCCAACGATCTTTCCTCCTCAGCCTTCCGAGTAGCTGGGACCACAGGCGCGTGTCACCATGCCTGGCTAATTTTTTATTTTTGGTAGAGACGGAGTTTTGCCATGTTGCCCAGGCTGGTCTTGAATTCTTGAGCTCAAGTGATCTGCCTGCCTCGGACTCCCAAAGTACTGAGATTACAGCTTGAGCCACCACACCTGGCCGAGGAACCTTATAGTGAAAGAATGGCTAAGGACTAGCAGTGCTGCAGAGGAAGGCAACAACATTTATGCAGAGAGAGAGAGGTTAGCAGAGAAACATTCACAGAAGAGCTGGGTCTTGAATTTTGATTATTTGCTAGGCCAACAAAAGGTTCAGAGGCATTTCATGCAATGTGTGTCAGGGATGGGAGCTGTATGGGTGAGGTTCACTCTGAATCTATTTGTTTTCAACTCCTGTGGATGATTTCCTTCAGTGTCCAGGACTAAGAGAATTGGATTTAGAGTCCTAGACCTGTAGGCATGTTACAGCTCTGCCATTTAGTAGCTGTGAAATTGTGACATGTCTGAAGTCATTTCCTCCTCTGTGAGATGGAGATACTGATTCTCCTGTGCATCACCTGGGGTCATTGGGTGGGTCCAGTCAGTTAATGTGTATGAAAGCACAGGGACGGTTGTGCAATAGAATGTGAAGATTCATAATAAAAACTTCAGTGTTTCTTGTGATTCCCGTATCCATAGTTATGTTTAAATTCTCTCTTCTTTGCTCACTCCTATTCCTTGTTGAAACCCCATTATTTGAGTCTTCCCCAAGGGCTTTATCCTCAGGTTCTCTTTTCAGTAGACACTTGGCCCTGAGTCACCTTTGCTTAACTGTAAACCCATATTATGGGTAACTCTCTAATCTGATTTCTGTCCTCCAAGACACTTCTAGTCTCCAGACCTACATTTCCAGCTGCCACCTGGATATTCCTCATCATCTTGCGCTTCTCGAGTCATCTGAAGGCTATATTTGTTTCCTTATATGTAACTGCTCCTAATTTTTCTGTTTCTATTGTCTGAGTTCAGGGCCTTGCAATTATTTTTGACCCTTCCTTCCCCTTCCCCTTGCTTCAGGTTGTTCTTCAGGATTTAAAGGCTCCCAACTGAGTGTATTGTTATTATTAAATCCTTCACTTTACTTAAGCTCCTACCATGTTCCAGGCACCTGTGCTAAGAGTTTTTCGTTTATTATCTTAGTTCCCACAATAGTTGCGTGATATTAGACACTCTTGTCCCCATTTTAAAGATAATGAAATTGAGATTCAAAGAAACTGCCAGTTTTCCAAGGTGGCATTGCAGGTAAGTGCAGAGCCATGACTCAAGCCAGTTGTGTTGTCCCTAGAGTTTGTGCTCTGAACCACTCCACTCTGCTTTCACACTTCACTGACTTGACAGTAAAGGCCCAACTCATTAAGTTGGCACTTAGGGCTCTTGACATCTTGATCTTCCTTTCTCACTCTTGTTGTATATTTTCATGGTTATTTGCCATTCCTAAAGGAGAATTTGCATTTTCTTATCTCTTTGCTTTTCCATATGTTCTTTCTGAGCTTAGATACCTCTTTCTCATGTGCACCTGTCAGAATCCTGAAGGAGACAGGGCAGTGGAGTGGAATAAGCCAGGGCTCCGGAGTCCAGTGGATCTGCTTTCTACTTTCCCTCATAGTCCTGGTCTCTTCTACAAAGGGCTGGACCAGTTTACATTCACACTAGATATGTACTGCTGTGTGTTCTTGCTAGCATTTGGTATTATCAGAATTTTTGGGTTTTGCCCATCTGTGGGTTTGTAGTGATATCTCATTGTGGCTTTAATTTGCATTTCTCTGACTAATAAGGCAGAGCACCTTTCCATCTTTATTGCTACTTGGCATCTCTATTTTGTGAAGTATTTTAAGCCTTTTCTTCCATTTTTCTATTGGATTATTTGTCTTTTATTGATCTATAGGAGTTCTTTATATATTCTGGATATGAGTCCCTCTGTGGCTTGCCTTTTAAAATTTCTTTTATTATATCTTAGAATAAAAAGAAGTTTTAATAGAGTTGAGTTTATCATTATTTTTCTTTCGTGGCAGTGTTTTTTATATGTATTTAAAACATATTTCCCAACATATTTTCTCACGTTTTCTAAAATTCTGCCAGCTTTTTAGATTACTCTTCCTTAGCTATTTCCCACTCCCAGTATTGCATAGTGTCTCTGACCTGGCAAATGTTCTTGTCTTTGAAATAGGATGCTACAAGGCATTTTGCCATTCCTCTGCCAACACAAGGCCTGTGTTCCCCTTAAAATGCTGACATCATGCTATACCCAGCCTACTTTTCCAGAAGGGTGTCTCTTCTTCTCCTGTGTCTCTGAACTCAGGATTCTGGGCTTAGTTCTGTTCCTTTAAGTGGAGAGCCTCTCATAGCTGCCCCTCAGTTTCAGCCATCCCTCATGGTTTTTCTGGGTGCCCTCCACCCCTACCCACTGCCCCACCATGGGTCCTGCTGTAGAGGCCAGGTTGCTGTTCTCTGTCTTCCAGAGCATAGGGAATCCTGCCTGATGGAGAAAGGCTTACTTTTTCCTTTCAGCACACTGCCATACCACTCTTAGTGCCCAATTTTACCTTCCAAAAGAAAACAGTAGGTAGATTACAGATCTGTCCTTGGTAAAACTAACTTCAGGGTGTATCTGACACAAGTTTCTCTGTGTGTGTGTGTTTGGGAGTTGGGGGTGAGGTCAAATAGATTAAAATAAGTATTGTAATATGCTATTTCTAGAGCATTTTTAGTGGCTGCAAATGCCATTTATTTCTTATCAATACTCTTGTTGATATCTGTCTATATTTTCACTGCTTATTTTTATCAGCAGGGTTTTATGTGATACCCATCCCACCCTGTTCATGGAAAAAGACTGAGAGTGAAAAAGTTCTTTATGATCCAGTGATTTGATTCTCCCACTAATCTGTTTCTGTCCTGTCCTCCAGAGATTAGACTAAGTCTCCAAGGGAGAAATAATCCCATTTGCAGCATGCACTCAGGTAATAAGTGCAGTCAGCCGCCCCACCCTCACAGGTCTATGGAGAAACCAGAGGAATTTAAAAAGTCCTCAGTTAACCATGTCAGTAATATATTCGCTATCCCTAGGGCCCCTCTTTCACTCTGAGCCCAGAGTTCTCCAAAATATTGGCCAGCCTGAACTGGTATCCTTCAGCACCACGCCCTTTACTGTACTTTGTTATACAGTATTTTCTTTCTTTCTTTCTTTCTTTCTTTCTTTCTTTCTTTCTTTCTTTCTTTCTTTCTTTCTCTTTCTCTCTCTTTCTTCTTTCTTTCTTTCTTCTTTCTTTCTTTCTCTCTCTTTCTTCTTTCTTTCTTTTCTTTTCTTTCTTTCTCTCTCTCTTTCTTTCTTTCCCTTTTTTCTCTTTCTTTCCCTTTCTTTCTCTTTCTTTCTTTCTTTTCTTTCTTTCTTGTTCTTTCTTTCTTTCTTTCTCATTCTTTCTTTTTTATTTTTGAGATGGAGTCTCGCTCTTTCACCCAGGCTGGAGTGCAGTGGCGTAATCTTGGCTCACTGCAACCTCCACCTCCCGGGTTCAAGTGATTCTCCTGCCTCAGCCTCCTGCCTCAGCCTCCTGAGTAGCTGGGACTACAGGCACGTGCCACTACATCTGGCTAATTTTTGTATTTTTAATAGAGATGGGGTTTTGCCATGTTGGCCAGGCTGGTCTCAAACTCCTGACCTCAGGTCATCCACCTGCCTTGGCCTTCCAAAGTGCTGGGATTGTAGGCATGAGCCACCGTGCCCAGCCTAGAGTATTTTCTATCTGCTTGTAGATATGCCCTTCCCCCCACAACCCCTCCTCGCCCCCAGGAGGAAGGGTTTACAGCTTTCATCTGATTCTCAGAGGGATCTGCTAACTTTCAAAGTTGAGAACCACTGATTTAGACTTCTTAACTCTTTCAAAGACAACCCCATGGAAGAAAGCCTCTTACTTTACAAAGTCAAGGAAAATTGGGCTACTAGTTTCTAACCCACATACACTTGTGCTTGAAAACTTTTCTGAAAGCTCTTGCATCTTGATAATCTCCTATGTTCATTTTATTGTTCTTCTACCTGTTTATCCATTTATTCATCAAACATTGAGTACTTAATTATGCAAGTTTCTATAGAATACACAAAAATGTGTAGTATATAATTAGTGAGCAGATAGTCTTAACAGATGAGATAAATCATATGCTTAGATAACAATAATGTAGTAAAGAAATTGAGAAGTGCTGAAGAAGAGGTACAGATAAATTGCTTTGGGACTTCAAAGAAAGAGAAATTATTCTTGTCTGGGCAGATAGGAGGATAGAGAGGAACTGGGAAGATTATGTGGTGGATTTTGGATTATAGAAAATTCATGCTTTTTGGAGTAGGTCTTAAAAGATGGATAGATTTTAGATATGTGGAGATATTAGATACAGTGTGCCATCTCTGGCTGTTTATTTGAAAGACAATTGAGTACTACTGTGTGCCAGGCCTAGCCATGGGCACTTCATGGAGTTTATCAGGGAAGATAGACTCTGAACAAATCATTTCCTAATTTATTGTCATATTTGTTGACTCTGTTAGCATGTATTTCAGTGGCTACTAAATGCTGCTCTCAACTCAGAATACAGCAGTGAATAGAATAGATACCTCTATGTTCATGAAACCTATATTCTAGTTGGGGAAACAAAGTAAATAAGGAGATATATACTTTCAGATAGTGGTAAGTGCAAATGAAAATAAAGCTGGATAAGGCCAGGCGCAGTGGCTCACGCCTGTAATCCCAGCACTTTGGGAGGCCGAGGCGGGCGGATCACGAGGTCACCAGATCAAGACCATCCTGGCTAACATGGTGAAACCCCATCTCTACTAAAAATATAAAAAATTAGCTGGACGTGGTGGCTGGCGGGCACCTGTAGTCCCAGCTACTCGGGAGGCTGAGGCAGGAGAATGGTGTGAACCAGGGAGACAGAGCTTGCAGTGAGCGGAGATCGCGCCACTGCACTCCAGCCTGGGCGACAGAGCAAGACTCTGTCTCAAAAAAAAAAAAAAAAAAAAAAAAAAAGGAAAGAAAAGAAAGTAAAGCTGGATAAGGGGATAGAGAAATGATAGCAAGGTGGGGCTGTTTCAGTTACTGTGATCAGGGAAGCTTCTCTGACAGGCAGATATTTGAGCAGAGACTTGAACAAAATGAGAGGGCAGGCCCTATGAATAGCCAGGCAGAGAGCTTTCCAGATAGAAGGATAGCAAGTGAAAAAGCCCTAAGATGGAAGGTTGTAGTATTCTAGGAACAGCAAGAAAGTCTCTGGAGTTGGAGGGTCATTTGCAAAAGAAGAAACTGTAGAACATGAGGATAGAAAAATGTCTTGATAAGGCCTTGTAGCACGGCAATGGAAGGAGGTTGGAAGGCTGTTGGGAGAGTGACATGATCTGATTTGTGTTTTAAAAGAAACGCTCTAACTTTATTGGTCCAAAATGGAAATAAAGAGACCAATTATTGCAGTAATTCAGCATGGCAATAAAGGTTGTTTGGGTTTATGTAGTAACAGTGGAAATGGCAAGAAGATCCATTTAAAGGAAAGGCCACTGGGCTCTTCTGATCGATTGAATGTGGGGAATGAGAGGGAGAGAGTCAAGGGTAGTGCTGCGGTTTAGGGCTGGAGGAACTGGATGGAAGGTGATGTTATCTGCTGAGAGAGTATGCTGGGTGAGGAGCAGGTTCTAGTGGTGATCAAGGGTTCTCTTGTTTGAGATGTCATCTGGGCAATTGAATATAAGTCTGAAGATGAGGGGAAAGATTGAGCTAGGCACTTAACTTTGGGAGTTAATAGCATGTAGAGAGAGATTTAAAGCCAAAAGGCTGCATGAAATCACTTAAGAAGTGAGTATGGATGGATCCATCATTTCATCCCTAAATACTTCAGGTATCTCCAAAAGTTAGAGATTTTTGAAAAACAGTCACAAAAAATTAATGATATTCATTGTCTAATCACTATTTACATTTCTCAGATTTTTGTCTCTCCTCCTTTTTTTCCCTTTTCTTTTTTAAAAATACACGGCTGGGCATGGTGGCTCAAACCTGTAATTTCAGCACTTTGGGAGGCTAAGGTGGGTGGATTGCTTGAGCTCAGGAGTTCGAGACCAGCCTGGGCAACATGACAAAACCCCATCTCTAAAAAAAATACAAAAATTAGCCAGGTATGGTGGCGTGTGCCTGTAGTCCCAACTACCTGGGAGGCTGAAGTGGGAGGATCTCTTGAGCCTGGGAGGCGGAGGTTGCAGTGAGCCAAGGTAGTGCCGCTGCACTCAAGCGTAGGTAATAAAGTGCAACTCTGTCTCAAAAAAAAAAAAAAAAAACAGTTGGTTGGTTAGAATCAGGATTAAAATAAAGCCTACAAAATTGCTTTTTGTTGATATGTAACAAATATTTTAATCTATAGGCTTACCCTTTTTTCTTGCAATTTATTTGTTGGCAAAACTGGGTTATTTGTTCTACAAAATTTCTCACATTCTGAATGTGATTGAGTGTGCATAGTAGTGTTGTTTAACATGTTCCTGTGTTCCATTTCCCATATTGGATCAGGTTTAATTTTGGGGAAAAAAATACTTCGTAGGTGGTGATGTGTACTTCCTGATATAGTGAATCAGGAAGTACTTTGGTTCTTTCTCTTTTTATGATATGCATATGTATCAGTGGGTTCAGGTATTGCCTCTCTGGTCCATCCATTATAAAACTGGTCCACCCATTATAAAACATCCATCCATTATTATTACTTCTCTGGTCCACCCATTATAAAACGTTCATACGTTATAAAACTCCCCTCCATCAGCTTACGACTTACTGGTTTTAGCAACCATTGATGACGATTACCTGAATCCATTATTCAGTAGGGATGGCAAAATGGCGATACCAAAAGCCTTTTTTTTTTCTTTCTTAATTTAATTAACTGAAACACTTGTATAAAGAAAAACTTTACCTCATCAATTACTTGGTTACCTTGAGGTACAGTTTGTACAGGCCAGGTAGAATAAATCCGTAGAATTCTCCATAGTTGACCGGAGAAAGCCCCTTTATGATACTTCCTGCATCTTTTAGACAAGACACTAGTAGCCATTGATAGGTTTCTTGTTTTCCCAGTTTGACAGGAGGTTCCAGGGTTGTCTTGTCCGTTTCCTGCTCCAGATTTGAATTAGCCATTTCTCTAAGGAGTCCCACACCTTTACTTTTTTTTTTTTTTTTTTGAGGTGGAGTCTTGCTCTGTCACCTAGGCTGGAGTGCAGTGGTGCAGTCTTGGCTCACTGCAACTTTTGCCTCCGGGTTCAAGTTATTCTTCTGCCTCAGCCTCCCCAAGTAGCTGGGACTACAAGCACATGCCCCCATGCCTGGCTAATTTTTGTATTTTTAGTAGAGACAGGGTTTCGCCATGTTGGCCAGGCTGGCCTCGAACTCCTGACCTCAGATGATCCGCCCACCTTGTCCTCCCAAAGTGCTGGGATTGCAAGCATGAGCCACAGTGCCCAGCCTCACATCCTTACTTTTAACCAGTATGCAATATGGGATTGTTAGAGAGTACACAGGTTTTGAGTCCTGTGATCTCATAATGATCTTTTTCCCCCATACCTTTTGTTCTTTTCTTATGTGTCTTAGGATAATAACATAGAATAAAATACCTTAAAGAAGTAACACATTAATTTATATTTTAATTGCACAGTTTTGAATGACTTAATTTATTAAGTCCTGTTACCTCAGGAGTCTCCAACCCCTGGTCCATGGACTGGTACTGGTCTGTGGCCTGTTAGGAACTGGACCACATAGCAGGAGGTGAGCAGTGGGCAAGTGAGCATTACCGCCTGAGCCCTGCCTCCTGTCAGATCAGCAGGGCATTAGATTCTCATAGGAGCATGAACTCTACTATGAACTGTGCATGCAAGAGATCTAGGTTGCATGCTCCTTATGAGAATCTGTTGCTTGATGGTCTGAGATGGAGCAGTTTCATCCCATAACAGCCCCCTGCTTCTGGTCTGTGGAAAAATTGTCTTTCACAAAACCAGTCCCTGGCACTGAAAAGGTTGGAGACTGCTGCCTTATAGCATTTTTTGGTTTAGTAACTCAAAAGTGAATTTAGCCCCTACAACACTAATTCTTCAGTATAAACCATGAAGATTATCACAAAGTCAGATGTAGGTTAGTTTTTGAATATGCTCTACAGTTAAGCTTGCTTTACTCTGGTTGTTGCTTTCCACTGATCTTCTGTATTAGTCCATTTTCATGCTGTTGATAAAGACATACCCAAGACTAGGCAATTTACAAAAGAAAGAGGTTAATGGATTCACATTTCCACGTGGCTGGGGAGGCCTTCCAGTCGTGGCAGAAGGTGAAAGGCACGTTTCACATGGTGGCCTACAAGGGAAGAGAACTTGTTCAGGGAAACTCCCCTTTATAAAACCATCAGATCATGTGAGACTTATTCACTATCATGAGAACAGCACAGGAAAGACCCGCCCCCCGTGATTCAATTACCTCCCACCTGGTCCCTCCCATGACACGTTGGAATTGTGGGAGCTACAATTCAAGCTGAGATTTGGGTGGGAGCACAGCCAAACCATGTTGCCTTCTCTTCCCATTCTCTTCTTAAACTTCATATGCATGAGTCAAAGCATAAATTATTAAGTAAGTAGATGGGCAGAATCACGCTGATTACAATTTATACCCCCCCCCCCCCACACACACATATACATACATGGAGAGAAAGACCTTTCACTGTGAGAAAGTTCAGCCTGCAGATTGTATAACAAAGTCAGAATTCTGGTACCTGTGATATTTCTCCATGGTTGGTGGGAACCAAATCCTTTGTGGAACCACTAGTGGCAGAAATAAATACAAAATAGAAACTAAAGGCCTGAGCTCTTTGCATAATGTCTTCTTCTTTTTTTTTTTTTTTTTTTTTTTGAGACAGAGTCTCACTCTATTGCCCAGGCTGGAGTGCAGTGGTGTGACCTCAGCTCACTGCAACCTCTGCCCCCTGGGCTCAAGTGATTCTCTTGCCTCAGCCTCCTGAGTAGCTGGGATTACAGGCGTATGCCACCACACCCAGCTAATTTTTGTATTTTTAGTAGAGACAGGGTTTCACCATGTTGGCCAGGCTGGTCTTGAACTCCTGACTGCAAGTGATCTGCCTGCATTGTCCTTCCAAAGTGCTGGGATTACAGGTGTGAGCCACCACACCAGGCCCATAATGTCTTTCCAGGAGACTACCTTTTACCTGCTAGACCAGCTGCAGCATGACGGTTGCTTTCTTGCCCAGAACTTCTGGCTCTGAGATAAAGTATGTATGGGGATGATACAGGAATAAACCATTAAACCGGAGATTGTATATAGCCACCATGCTTTAGACATAGGGTATACACCTGTGCCTTCTACCTGTGCTTAGGCTGCTCTGACAGTACCCAAGGTTGTATTCGTTCTTTGAGGATGGTCAGGGGCAGATGTTCCTAAATATTTCTGAATTTGCCAGGCACATTTAAGGAGATTGAATGAATTTGTTGATTTGAGTGATATCGAATTCTTTTTCTGCCGTAACTTGTCAGTAAATTTTCTTATTTTTGGATGATCTTCTTTGGGTCAGTTATGAAAACAAGGCTTATGTGGTAAAGCAGAAGTGCAGATGGGAGAGCTGGTTTTTTAATTGTACAGGCTGTGTATTCCTTATCCAGAATAAGGAATTCTTATCCAAAAATAAGGTCCTTTTTGGGACCAGAAGTGTTTTTTTGGGTTTGGGATGTTTTTCGGATTTTGGAATATTTACATTATACCAGTTGAGCATCCTAAATCCTAAAATCTGAAATCTGAAATGCTCCACTGAGCATATCTTTTGAGTGTCATGTTGATGCTCAAAAAGTTTCAGATTTCGGACCATTTTGGATTTTCAAATTAGGGTTGTTCAACCTGTGTATCAGTGCCCTAGCTTTAGCTTCACTCACATGAGCTCTTGCAGGAAGGGGCCTGAGGGAATCTTTTTGGAGATTGCTGGCCTGGCCAGTAGAACTTTTTTGTAGTATTAAAGAGAGGGAGATGTGTCTGTTTCTAACTTCCCATTGACAGATGAATGGACAAATGAATGTATGAATCTGACACGAGTCAAAACAAGCAAAACAGAAAATTTTATTAAATGTACTCAGGGATTGGGAACTAAGTTTTAAAAAAAGTTTGCTCAAAAGTTTTGAGCACAATTTTACTCAAAAAAAAGGCATTGTTTACAAGTTTTTCTATTACTATATTTTTATGGAGTCAATTTTTACAAACTGAGGATATATACTTACCTTTATTCTGATTGTTAATATCTTTGTAATATTTTACTTTGGTTTTCTGAGTCGATGTTATAATATTAATTGTCTAGGGATGGTTATGTTAATTGAACCTACTGTATTAAAATGCTTTAGGAAAGATTTAATAACTTTTTCTCTCGTGTATAAGGTGAAGATCTCTCACTAAGCATGATCTTTGTGTTACTTTTAATTAGAACATTAGACCTATCAAATATAAACATGGTGAAACTGCTAGAGCTCTCTTACTTCATTCAGGTCTCTGCTCAAATGCTGCTTCCTCTAAGCAGTATTTCCTAATCGCCCTACTGATAAACTAGCCAAAACTAGCCACAACCTCTCCATTATTCTCTCATTTACTTAACCAGCTTTCTCATTCTTTCAATATATTTAATTGCGCTTCTCACTAGTCGACTTTAGATTGTGTTCACTGTTCTGCCCTTGGCACCTAGAACAGTTTCTGGCACCGTGAAAGGGACTCCATAATGACTTGTTGAATGAGTAAATTGTTCATCATTTGTCACCCCACTAGGATGTAGGACTCATGACGGTGCCTGGCACGAGGTGGGCATTCCAACATTTGTTTGAAAGAATAAAAGGAATGTTTACAAGTAGTGATCAAATTCATTTTTTATATTTATGTATATACATGTGATCATTTAAGTTTTAATTATATGTTTAAATTGAACATAGATGTTTATCATATAGAAATAGATTATTAAAAAGTATGTGGTATTAAGTAACATCCAGAACCTACAAAATCGGCTGCTTTTTTGCTAATGTGGATGGGCAGGTTTACATGTAGGGTCACAATTTTTTTCAGTGACTCAGTAACACCTGGTATATTTTAATATAGTGCCCATAGACATCAGAGTGCTGTATGTGACAAACTCATAAAATGGATTACTATCTGGATTGGTTTTTTATTTTATTTTATTTTTTTAGAGATAGAATATCCCTTTGTCGCCCAGGCTGGAGTGCTGTGGCGTGATCATAGCTTACTGTAACTCCTAACTCCTAGGCTCAAGTAATCTTCCCACTTCAGCCTCCCAAGTAGCTATGACTACAGGCGCCCTGTCCCCCAGCTCCGCCTGGTTGATTTTAAAATTTTTTTTTAGAGACAAGGTCTCAATATGTTGCCCAGGCTGGTCTTAAACTCCTCCTGCCTTGGCCTCCCATAGCTCTGAGATTACAGGTGTAAGTCACTGCACCTGGCCTGGATTTTTTTCCTCTACTTGCTTCATTAGTATTGTAGTGTAAATGTCCATCAGTGTGTGTGCTTTATACGTACATATGTATATATATGTGTATGTATATATATATACACATACGTGCAGAGAAAGACCTTTCACTGTGAGAAAGTTCAGCCTGCAGATTGTATAACAAAGTCAGAATTCTGGTACCTATGATATTTTCTCCATGGTTGATGGGAACCAAATCCTTTGTGGAACCATTAGTGGCAGAAATAAATACATAATAGAAACTAAAGGCCTGAGCCTTTAAATATATATATATATATATATATATATTTATATATATATATATAAATATATATATATATATTTTTTTGAGACGGAGTCTCGCTCTGTCGCTCAGGCTGGATGGAGTGCAGTGGCGCGATCTCGGCTCACTGCAAGCTCCGCCTCCTGGATTCACGCCATTCTCCTGCCTCAGCCTCCCGAGTAGCTGGGACTACAGGCGCCCGCCACAACTCCCGGCTAATTTTTAAATATTTTTAGTAGAGACAGGGTTTCACCGTGTTAGCCAGGATGGTCTCAATCTCCTGACCCTCAATCTCCTGATCCCAGCCTCCCGAAGTGCTGGGATTACAGGCTTGAGCCACTGCGCCCGGCCAATAAAGCTTTATATTTTTATAAGAACATTTTATAAACTCTTGTTTACACTTAATTTTGTTTTTTTCCACTTCATCTTGTATTCTTGTGGTTTCCTTGGTTTCCTTTAGGAACACTGTGGCATACTTTGTTGAGTTCTTTTATTATGCCCTAACTTACTAATTGTTCCTATATGGTGAGCGTTTATGAAGCAGCATGGTACTACTTCTGGTATTCAGGGCCTTTGGGGAGAAGGGATGAAAATGTAGATCAGAAATATGAGAAGTGGATAAGGCATTAATTTGGGGCATCCTGAAGAGCTGAGTGTCAATCTGGCTTTGCTGGATTGATTGTGTGCGTTAGGTGGTCTGTGCTTCTGGAAAATAAAGATCCTTTTTCGAACTACATGATTAGTGTCCAATACCATTAGCTTCTGAATATGCAGTTTCTTCCTTAGAAAAGAAAAATCTGCTCTTTTTTTTTTCTTTCTCAGTGATTTAGCAGAATTTTTCTGTTTTCTTTAGGTAGTTAAACCAGAGAGCAATGACAAAGAAACAGAAGCTGCGTATGAATCAGATATCCCCGAGGAGCTCTGTGGACACCATCTCCCACAACAGTCCCTGAAAAGCTATAATGACAGTCCTGATGTCATTGTAGAGGCTCAGTTTGATGGCAGCGACTCAGAAGATGGACATGGCATCACACAAAATGTGCTGGTTGATGGTGTTAAGAAACTCTCAGTTTGTGTTTCTGAAAAAGGTGAGTACTAGACTATTGTCTGACTTTTTTTATTAAGTACACTGATAAAGTATTGGAATTCCCTCTCTGCTACAGAGTAAATAACACAATGCAATTGATACAGTCCTAATTTTTGACCTGTTGCAGCTTTTAGAAAAGGGGGATCTTTGACAGGTTTAGCTGCTGGTTATGAAAGGCAGGATGAAAGTGCTTCCAGCGGTTTGTGTGGGCAGTAGTTGCAGTTGCCACATTCCTAATAGGCTTGAGCTGTGTTGCTGCTTAACGTTGACATCTCTTGCGATAGGCGCAGTCCTGTGGATGATGTGAACACAATTAAACTGGTATGTAAAATTCTTATGAAAAATCACTTTATTTTACTCTCAGTTTTACTTTAAATATCTTTTAGAAGTATTTCTGTCAGCTGGGTGCAGTGGCTCATGCCTGTAATCCCAGCACTTTGGGAGGCCGAGGCGGGTGGATCACGAGGTCAGGAGATCAAGACCATCCTGGCTAACACGTTGAAAACCCGTCTCTACTAAAAATACAAAAAAAAAAAAAAAAAAAAAAAAAAAATTAGCTGGGAGTTGCGGCGGGTGCCTGTAGTCCCAGCTGCTCTGGAGGCTGAGGCAGGAGAATGGTGTGAACCCGGGAGGCGGAGCTTGCAGTGAGCTGAGATTGCGCCACTGCACTCCAGCCTGGGCGACAGAGTGAGACTCCGTCTCAAAAAAAAAAAAATAAAAAAGTTTTTTTTGTCATTTCTGGTGGGCATGGATCACCCAAAATTTTATAAACAAATAGCCTTAGAAAGTATTTTGATTCTAAGCCTTTTAAAAAGCCAGTTTTGTTTTCTCTGATTGAAATCTAAGCCATGGTTCCTCTGGATGCAGAAAAAAAGCAGTTGTAAACACATGAGAGCTGTGACCACAGACCCTACCTGATCACACTCAGGAGACTTAAGGAAAGTATTAAGTACAATTTGAATATTTCAAGGTAGAGATTTCGAAGAGATTCTACGTAGAAGGAGTATATTTTCTAGCCAAATTGAATTTTATGTATACTATTAATGGAAACTGACCAACTCTGACCTGGCCAGGCTGACTAGATAATGTGCTTTGTTATCAAGAAGAAGTTTCTGGCACAGTTCCCACGAAAGGCTAGGAGAAATGCCAGAAGATTACTAAAGGAGGATGTTCAGCAGACAACTTGTTTGGGGACTGGTGAGCATATGTCCCCCCAGCGTAAAGAAAGCAGAAGGTATTTTCAGGACATGACTGCAGAAGGATGACTGCTTTTCTCCATTGCTGAGGAGGTAGTGATCTGTGAAAGAAAGCATTTTTTGAAAGCATGTGTCCTTTTTGGTGCCAAGTACTCCTCATTCAGAATGACTTTCCAACTTTGAAATTCTTCTTGACTGAAGAGGCTACTACTTCTGTGTCAGGTACTGCTATGGGTCCCGCCAGGTATCACTGCCTTCAGGGTACCCAGGTTCCTTTTGTTTGGGGACATGTTTAGATAACTAGTGGTTTCCCTGTTCAGAGCTCAGCCAGTTCCTTTTGGATGCTATTCCTTGACATTTTATTATTGCGATTTTTCTACTTTCTTTTCTTTAAAAATAGTTGAATACTGTGACATTCCTCTTAAAGTAAATGTGTATTATCGTAATCACATCAGTACTATGAGTCATGTATTTTCAGTGAGAAGAGTGGCAAATAACCAGGACTCTAAGTAGCTAAATCCTTCATTAACAAGATCAGCAAGGAAGAGAGATATTCACAGGATAAAGCCAGGCAAAAGAACACTTTAAAGCATATTGAGTATTTGGCTTAAAACTACTTTGTGGAAACCCAGCTCTGGTGATAGGCTTGGCAGATCTCAGCAGCCTCTTTTCCTCTGGGCTCCAAGTGAAGGGATAAGACACATTGATCTCTCATTAGTGGTTGGTACAAATATAAGGACAAGGAAATACTGATGGATGGAAGTGACAGCAGAATTGATGTCTGGGTTGGATGCTAACGGTTTACTTTGTTAGCATCCAACCCAGAGTTTTGGGAAACTCTGATGCTATACCTCCTCTTGATTCACCCTCTATTATAATTCTTCCCCCACACTCCTTTTGAGACAGGGTCTTACTTTTTCGCCCAGGCTAGAGTGCAATGGTGTGATCACAGCTCACTGCAGCCTTGCCCTCCTGGGCTCAGGCGATCTTCCTGCCTCAGCCTCCTGAGTAGCTGGGACTAAAGTGTGCACCACCACACCCAGATAATTTTTGTTGTTGTTGTTTTTTAATACAGACAGGGTCTTGCTGTGTTGCCAGGGCTAGTCTTGAACTCCTGGCCTCAAGCGATCCTCCTGCTTTGGCCTCCCAAAGCACTGGGATTACAGGTGTGAGCCATTGTGCCTGGCCCCTCCCTCTTTCTTACAAGTAAATATCTCTGAGTACATTACAAGCCCACTGTATGCATGTTTCTTTCCTTATTCTTTTTGCATCCTTCCTAGCCCACTGTTATTTATATTACTTCCTTAGTAGCCCTGACTGAGGGAACAACCTTAATCCTTCCCTCAGTATCTGGTACAGATTTCTCTTTCCTGCTAGCCTCTAAATAGGGAGTTTGTGAAACCACATTGCTGTTTCTCATTTCTTGCCCTCTTGATATTTAGGAAAATTGCAATTTGCTCTTTTAAAAGTCACAGCATTTTTAAGGATATTTAAACCAGCTTCTCTTACTTGGGATAATAAAAAAAATCTGGTTACCATTAGGATGTTAGTACTTTTTGCACTATTTAGGGTTTTGAAGTTTGTTATTGAAACAAACCATAACCTTAAGAATATCAAACTTTTCCTAAGACTTCTAGAAAGGTTCTTTGCTTTGTGTTGTACTTGCAAGTGGATTGTTAATCCTGGTTCATGCTTGTGTTCAAAAGTGTTTTTTTGTTTGTTTTTGCTTTAGTATTATGTTTCTTTGCCCAAAGCAAATGCTCTATATTGCATGTGTATTTATAGCATATACCTATTTGCTGAGGAAATATTTATATCTTTGTGATAACTATCAGTTTCTCTGGTAAGAGAGCACATTGCTCCCATTGTCTGTAGCAAGTGCCTGTCATTGCATTAAGAGAAACATGTCAGCACCTCAGACATTCATACAGTACTTTCTTTGAGGACGACTGCACAGGTCTGCATTATCCCCAGCCCCTGAGAGAGAGTGGGCCAAAGACCTGGGCCCCTTTTGGAGATCCACTCCCCAATCCCCCTTTGAGATTGAACTTTTACCACTTTACAAGCAGTAGCTTTGTTGTTAGCATAGAAAGCTGCCATCCATATGGAGCTTAGGGACAACCAATTAAAATTTTCTTGGTATCAAATGCATAAATGGCTTTAAAAATGTTCGGCTGTTGTGCTAGGAAATAGTAGGTCTTATTCATTCTTTGTAACTATCTTTTTTTACCCATTAACCATTGCCACTTCTCCCCACTTACTACCCTTCCCAGTCCCTGGTAATCATCCTTCTACTCTCTATCTCCATGAGTTCAATTGTTTTAGTTTTTTAGCTCCCACAGATAAGTGAGAACATATGAACTTTGTCTTTCTGTGCCTGACTACTTCACTTAACATAATGACCTCCAATTCCATTCATGTTGCAAATGACAGGATCACATTTTTTTTTTTTTAATGGCTGAATAGCACTCCATTGTGTATATCTGCCACATTTTCTTTATCCATTTGTCTGTTGATGGACATGTAGGTTGTTTCCAAATCTTGGCTATTATGATTAGTGCTGCGAGAAACATGCGAGTGCAGATATCTCTTTGATATACTGTTTTCCTTTCTTTTGGATATGTATGTAGGAGTGGGATTGCTGGTATGGTAGCTATTTCTAGTTTTTTGAGGAACTTCCAAACTGTTCTCCATACTGATTGTACTAATTTACATTCTCACCAACAGTGTATGAGGGTTCCCTTTTCTCCACATCCTCACCAACATTTGTTATTGCCCATCTTTTAGATAAAAGCCATTTTAACCAGGGTGAGATGATATCTCATTGCAGTTTTGACTTGCATTTCTCTGATGATCAATGATGTTGAGCACTTTTCTGTAAACCTCTTTGGCATTTTTCTGTCTTCTTCACTCAAGAAGTCTTTGCCCAGTCCAATGTCCTGGAGAGTTTCTCCAATGTCTTCTTTTTGTAGTTTAATAGTTTGATGTCTTAGATTTAAGTCTTTAATCCATTTTGATTTGATTTTTTATGTGAGAAGAGATAGGAGTCTAGTTTCATTCTTCTGCAAATGGATATCGAGTTTTCTCAGCACCATTTATTGAAGAGACTGTCCTTTCCCCAGTGCATGTTATTGGCACCTTTGTTGAAAATGAGTTCACTGTGGATGTATGGTTGTATGTATGGATGTATGTATTCTGGGTTCTCTACTCTGTTCCACTGGTCTGTGTATCTGTTTTTATGCCAGTACCATGCCGTTTTGGTTACTATAGCTCTGTATTATAATTTGAAGTCTGGTAATGTGATTCCTCCAGTTTTGTTCCTTTTTCTTGAGATAGCTTTGACTATTTTGGATCTTTGTGGTTCTGTATAAATTTTAGGATTTTCTTTTTTCTATGAAGAATGTCATTGGTATTTTGTTAGGGACTGCATTGAATCTGTAGATTGCTTTGGTATTGACATTTTAACAATATTGATTCTTCCCAGTCATGAACGTGAAATGTCTTTAAACATTTTTGTGTCCTCTTTAATGAGATTCATCAATATTTTATAGTTTTCATTGTATAAATCTTTTACTTCTTTGGTTAATTCTGAGGTATTAATTTTATTTATAACTATTGTAAATGGGATTACTTTCTTGCTTTTTCATATTGTTTGCTGTTAGCATATAGAAATGCTACTGATTTTTGTATATTGATTTTATATCCTAAAAGTTTACTGAATTTTCAGTTCTAATAGTTTTTTGGTGAAGTCTTTAGGGTTTTCCAAATATAAGATCATATCATCTGCAAGCAAGGATTATTTGACTTCTTCCTTTCCAATTTGGGTGCCTTTTATTTCTTTCTCTTGTCTGATTGCTCTAGCTAGGACTTCCAGTACTGTGTTGAATAACAGTAGTGACAGTGGGTATTCTTGTTTTGTGTTCCAGACCTTAGAAGAAAGTCTTTTAGTTTTTCCCCGTTCAGTTTGATATTAGCTGTGGGTCTGTCATATGCAGCTTTTATTAGGCTGAGATATGTTCCTTCTGTACCCAGTTTTTCAAGGGTTTTTATTATGAATGGATGTTGAATTTTATCAACTGCTTTTAAAGCATCAATTGAAATGATCATATAGTTTTCTTCCTTCATTCTGTTGATATGATGTATCACATTGATTGGTTTGCATATGTTGAGCCATGCTTGCATCCCTGGAATAAATCTCACTTGGTCATGATGAATGATCCTTTTAATGTGTTGTTGAATTTTATTTGTTAGTATTTTGTTGAGGATTTTTGTGTTAATATTCATCAGTGTTATTGGCCTGTAGTGTTTTTTTTTTTTAAATATATGTCTTTGTCTGGTTTTGGTATCAGGGTAATATTGGCCCTGTAGAATGAGTTTGGAAGTATTCCCTCCTCCTGTGTTTTTCAGAATAGTTTGAGTAGGATTGGTATTAATTCTTCTTTAAATGTTTGGTAGAATTCAATAGTGAAGCCATCAGGTCCTGAGTTTTCTTTGTAGGAAGATTTTTTTACAGCTTCAGTCTTGTTATTTGTTACTGGTCTGTTCAAGTTTTGCATTTCTTCGTGGTTCAATCTTGGTAGGTTGTATGTGTCTAGGAATTTATCAATTTCCTACATTTTCCAATTTATTGGTATATAGTTTCTCATAGTATCCACTAATGATCTTTTGAGTTTCTGCAGTATCAGTTGTAGTGTCTCCTTTTTCATCTCTAATTTTATTTCTTAGTCTGGCTAAAGATTTGTCAGTTTTGTGTAACTTTTCAGAAAACTATCTTTTTGTTTCATTGATCTTTTGGATTGTTTTCTTCATTTCAATTTCATTTATTTCTGCTCTGACCTTTATTATTTCTTCTACTAATTTTGGGTTTGGTTTGCTATTGCTTTTCTAGTTCTTTAAGGTGCATCATTAGGTGGTTTATTTGAATTTTTTCGTCTTTCTTTTTCTTTTTTTTTGATGTGAGCACAGCTTTCCCTGTATCCCATAGGTTTTGATATGCTGTGATTCTATTATCATTTGTTTCAAGAAATTTTTAATTTGTTAACCCACTGGTCATTCAGCATGTTTTTTAATTTTCATGTATTTGTATAGTTTCCAAAATTCCTCTTGTTATTGATTTCTAGTTTTGTTCCATTGTGGTCAGAGAAGATACTTGATACTATTTCAGTTTTTTTGAGTGTTGTAAGGCTTGTTTTGTGATCTAACATATGGTCTGTCCTTGAGAATGATCCATATGCTAAGGAAAAGAATGTGTATTCTGCAGCCATTGGATGAAGTATTCTGTAAATATTTATTAGGGCTATTTTGATCTATAATGCAGATTAAGCCAGCTGCTTCTTTGTTGATTTTCTGTCTGCGAGATCTGTCAAATGCTGAAAATGGGGTGTTGAAATCTCCAGCTGTTGGCCAGGCATGGTGGCTCATGCCTGTAATCCCAGCACTTTGGGAGGCCAAGGAAGGTGGATCACTTGAGGACAGGAGTTTGAGACCAGCCTGGCCAACATAGCAAAACCATGTCTCTTCTAAAAATAGAAAAATTAGCCAGTCATGGTGGTGCGCACCTATAAATCCCAGCTACTGGGGAGGTGGAGGTGGGAGGATTGCTTGAACCTGGGAGGCAGAGGCTGCAGGGACCCAAGATTGTGCCACTGCACTCCAGCCTGGGTGACAGAGCGAGACTCTATCTCAAAAAAAAAAAAAAAAGAGAAGAAAGAAAAGAAAGAAAGCCCCAGCTGTTATTATATTGGGGTCTATCTCTCTCTCTCTTTAGCTCTAATAATATTTGCTTTATATATCTGGGCACTCCAGTGTTGGGTGCATATATATTTAAGATTTTTATACCTTCTTGCTAAGTTGACCCCTTTATCATTATATAGTGATCTTCTTTTTCTCTTCTTATAGTTTTTGCCTTGAAATCTGATATTAATATAGGTACCTCTCCCCTTTTTTGGTTTCCATTGGCTTGGAATATCTTTTTCCATCCCTTTATTTTCAGTTGATGTGTGTCTTTATAGGCGAAGTGTGTTTCTTATAGGCAGCGGATCATTATGTCTTGTTTTTTCATCCATTCAGCCACTCTGTGTCTTTGTATTGGAAAGTTCAGTCCAGTTACATTCAGTGTTATCATTGATGAGTAAGTACTTACTCCTGCCATTTTGTTATTTGTTTTTTGGTTGTTTTGTGGTCTTCTCTTCTTTCAATCTCTTCTTTCCATCTTCTCTTCTTTCCATCTTCCTGTCTTCCTTTTAGTGAAAGTGATTTTTCTCTGGTAATATAATTCTTGCTTTTTAATTTTTGTGTATTTGTTGTATGTTTTTTGATTTGAGTTACAATCAGTATTACAAATGCTATCCTATAACCCATTATTTGAAACTGATAACAGCTTGCTACTGTTTTTATAAATAAATAAGCAAGAAGAAAACTAATAAAAACTCTACACTGTAACTTCATCCCCTCACTTTTTAAGTTTTGTTGCTTTTATTCACATCTTACAATATTGTCTGTGTCTTGAATAGTTGTTGTAGTTATTATTTGTAATTGGTTTATCTTTTAATCTTTCTATTTAAGGTAAGAGTAGTTTACACATCAAAGTTATAGTGTTATAATATTTCAATGTTTTTCTGTGTACTTACTGTTATCAGTGAGTTTTGTACCTTCAGATGATTTTTTATTGCTTATTAATGTTCTTTTCTTTCTAATTGAAGTACTCCCTTTAGCGTTTCTTGTAGGACAAGTCTGGTGTTGATGAAGTCCTTCAGCTTTTGTTTGTCTGGGAAAGTCTTTATTTTTCCTTGATGTCTGAAGGATATTTTCACTGGATATACTATTCCATGGTAAAGTTTTTTTGTTTTTCTTCAGCACTTTAAACATATTATGCCACTATAAGGTTTCCACTGGAAAGTCTGCTGCCACATGTGTTGGAGCTCCATTGTATGTTTGTTTGTTTCTTTCTCTCTCTTTTCTTTTTCTTTTTCTTCTTTTCTTTCTTTCTTTTTTTCTGCTTTTAGGATCCTTTCTTTATCCTTGACCTTTAGGAGTTTGATTATTAAATGCCTTGGGGTAGTTGTCTTTTTTTTTTTTTTTCTTTTGAGACAGAGTCTCGCTCTGTTGCCTGGGCTGGAGTGCAGTGGCGTGATCTCGGCTCACTGCAAGCTTCGCCTCCTGGGTTCATGCCATTCTCCTGCCTCAGCCTCCCAAGTAGCTGGGACTACAGGCGCCCGCCACCACGCTCGGCTAATTTTTTGTATTTTTAGTAGAGACAGGGTTTCACCATGTTAGCCAGGATGGTCTTGATCTCCTGACCTCGTGATCTGCCCACCTAGGCCTCCCAAAGTGCTGGGATTACAAGCGTGAACCACCGCACCCGGCACCTTGGGGTAGTTTTCTTTTAGTTAAATCTGCTTGGTGTTCTATAACCTTCTTGTACGTAGATATTAATATCTTTCTCTAGGTTTGGGGAATTGTCTCTTATTATTTCTTGAATTAAATTTTTCTATCCATATGTTTTTCTCTACCTCCTTTTTAAAGCCAATAACTCGTAGGTTTGTCCTTTTGAGGCTGTTTTCTAGATCTTGTAGGCATGTGTCATTCTTTTTTATTCTTTTTTCTCTTGTCTCTTATGTGTATTTTCAAATAACCTGTCTTCAACCTCACTAATTCTTTGTTCTCCTTGATCAGTTTTGCTGTTAAAAGACTCTGATATGTTCTTCAGTATGTCAGTTTCATTTTTCAGCTCCAGATTTTCTGTTTGATTCTTTTTAATCATTTCAATCTCTTTGTTAATTTATCTGATATAATTCTGAATTCCTTTTCTATTATCTTGAATTTCTTTGAGTTTCCTCAAAACAACTATTTTGAATTTTCTGTCTGAAAGGTTACATATCTCTGTTTCTTCAGGATTGGTCCTGGGTGCCTTAGTTTGTTTGGTGAGGTTATGTTTTCCCAGATGGTGTTGATGCTTGTAGATGTTCATCGGTGTCTGGACGTTGAAGAGTTAGGTATTTATTGTAGTGTTCGTGGTCTAGGCCTATTGTATCTGCCCTTCTTGGGAAGGCTTTCCAGGTGTTCAAAGGATTTGGGTGTTGTAATCTAAGCCGTATGTGCATTAGGGGTTACCCCAAGCCCAGTAACACTGGTTTTTGCAGACTTGTAGAGGTTCTGCCTTCGTGGTCTTGGATAAGATCTGGAAGAATTCTCTGGATTACCAGGCAGAGACTCTTGTTCTCTTCCCTTACTTTCTCCCAAACAAACCACATCTCTCTGTCTGTGCTGAGCCAGCTGGAGCTGGGAGTGGGCTGACCCAAGTACCCCTGTGGCCATTATCACTGGGACTGTGTTGGATCAGACCTGAAGCCAGCACAGCACTGGGTCTCACACAAGGCCCACTGTAACCACAACCCAACAACCTGTATTGCTGCTGAGCTGACTTTCAAACCACAGGATGCAGTCCTTCTCACCCTTCCCTCCCGTTTCCACAGGCAGAGGAGCCTCACCCTGTGGCTGTCACCACTACAGACCCATGGGGAGTACTGCCAGGCTTCCACCAATGTTCACTTAAGGCCCGAGGGCTCCTCAGTCAACTTGTGGTGATGAATATTGCTAGGCCTGGGACTTACCCTTCAAAGTGGTGGGCTCCCCTCTGGCCCAGGGCAGGTCCAGAAGTGATGCTGTGTAAGAGCCAACGCCTAGAATCAGGAACCCCAAGAGCCCACCTGGTATTCTTCTCCCCTGAGGCCAAGTTGGTATCTAAGTTGCAAGACAAAGTCTTCCTTTCTTTTTTCTCTGCTTTTCTCAAGCAGATGGAGTCTCTCGCAGTAGCCACCAAAGCTGAGAATATGCTATGTCTAACCTTAAGCCGTCATGTCTCAGTCTCACTCAAGGCCCATGGCATGCTACTTGGGTATCACGGCTGGTTATTCAGGGCTGGATTGCTCTTTAATTCAGCAGGTGATGAGTCCTACCATGACTGAGTCATTCCCTTCAAGGCAACAGGTTCTCTTCGGGCCTAGGGTGTGCCTAGAAATGTCATCAGTGGAAAATTTTGCTTCCCTGTCTTTTAGTCTGGGTGAACAATGTAGTCATACTAGGTAGGAGAGATGGTCAGGACCCACAGTGTTCTAAGACCCAAATCCTATGCTAGACCAGACATTCCTCCCTATGAAGTTTACAAAAGAAATATACACAGAGGACAAAGCAAGGCAGAGGAACAGCTCTTTTTTTATTAACTGAAGCTTCCATCTAAGCCAGAATGATTGTAGTGTACACTCCTACTTGCAATGTATGAGGCTTCTTGTATCTTCTCATCTCTGCCAACAGTTAGGATTATCGAGGTTTCTAATTTTTTTTTTTTTTTTTTTTGAGACAGAGTCTACTCTGTCACCCAGGCTGGAGTGCGGTGACACCATCCTGGCTCACTTTAACCTCCACCTCCTGGGTTCAAATGATTATCCTGCCTCAGCTTCCCGAGTAGCTGGGACTATAGGCACACGCCACCATGCCCGGTTAATTTTTGTATTTTTATTAGAGATGGGGTTTCACCATTTTGGCCAAGCTGATCTCGAACTCCTGTCCTCAGCTGATCCACCTGCCTTGGCCTCCCAAAGTGCTGGAATTACAGGTGTGAGTCACCGCAGCCAGCCCAGCTTTCTAATTTTTGTAATATAGATTAAATTCTGTAAATTGCTTTTTTATATCATTTGCCCATTTTTCCATCAGGGTGACTGTTCTCTTGTTGATTTACAGGAATTTCTTATCTTCTATCTAATAATCCCTTTTCTAACAGTTTTACAAACATCTTCTCTCATTTTGTCATTTAGTCATTTGTCTATTAACTTTGTGTGGCATTCATAGAACAAACATAGCCTGGACAACATGGTGAAACCCCGTCTCTACTAAAAATACAAAAATTAGTCAGGCATGGTGGTGCGCCCCTGTAGCCCTAGCTACTCAGGAGGCTGAGGCAGGAGAATCACTTGAACCCGGGAGGCGAGGTTGCAGTGAGCCAAGGTCATACCACTGCACTCCAGCCTGGGTGACAGAGTGAGACTCCGTCTCAAAAAAAAAAAAAGATATACCTTCCATTTAAAAATCTGTGTCTGTAAATTTTGATGTATTTGTATTTCTTACATTTTGATTTATTTGTATTTCCTACAGTCTTGTCAATTGTAGCTTGATATATTTTGAAGTTGTGTTGTTATATACATATGTGTATGCTAGAATATACCTAGATGTATTTTTGTATACATGCATATCCATATATGTGGATAACGATTTGTACCCATATTTATCATCAGTATTTAGTGAGCATTTACAATGTGCTAGGCCCTTTCTAAGCACTTTGTAATTCTCGTTACGTTAGTTAATCCTTAGAACATACCTAGTATAGTGTCTATTTTAGGAATATAAATAGTATCTGTCTCAGGAATTCCAGTAGTTTTTATTCCCAAGATGCAGAAAAGTTATGCAGTTGGTAAGTATACTTTAAGATCATTCTAATTGATCTGGAATAGGGCTAAGCATTGGTATTTTGAAAGAGCTCTTTAGAGATTCAAGGATTCTGCTACATACTCAGCATTGCTGCTATAGAATCAACCCTAGGCTTGTCCTCCCAACTATTATATTCTTTCTCCCCTAATAAATAGCAATATACACAATACAGCTTAGACATTCGTGGTTCTTTAACCCTGAGTTTAATAATTCAATCAAGAATCATTGCTGGATACTAAAACTATTGAGATAAAGGTTTTGGGGACCAAGATATTCACATGGAATCAAAGTATCATGCCACAGTTGACTTACTAATTAATTACACTGGGCAGAATGTCCTTTTATAGTGGACATATTTGGTAGTCACCAGTTTAACCAACTGATCAAGCTTATCATCATTAATTGGGATAGTCTGACATTTTGTACCTTCTGATGGGATGCATTATTGAATATCATTGTCTGTGAAGCATTCATGCTAAAAATGTTTCACCTGAATCAAGCCTCTAGCCCTAACCTCCAGTCTACTGGAAATACAGGGGATATTGGAATAAGTTAAATGACACCAAGGGAGAAATAATAAGATTAAATCCAGTGCCATGAAAAGCAAGGGGAGTTGTTCTAGTGAAACAAAAAGCAAGAGAGACATAACTAAAAATATTGTGTGAAGCTTGGTTAGAACCTGGGTTGGGGAAATAATATGGTAGCAACAACTGGGGAGATTTAAATTTAGAGTGGATATTAGGTGACATTTTGGAATTACCATTAATTTTCTTAGGTGCGATAATGATATTGCAGAGATACAGGAGAATGTCCTTATTTTTAGGAGATACTGGCTAACATGGTTGGGGTGAAGTATCCTGATGTCTTTAATTTATTTTGAATGGTTCAGAAAAAAGAAGAAACGAAACTGTGTGGTTGTGTATGTGTGCAAACACACGTGCATATACAAATCAAGAGAGAATGGGTGCAAATGTAGCAATATGTTAATTGGTGAATCAATAGGTGTTCATAATATCACTCTTTCAGCTTTTTAGTAAATTTAAAAATCTTTAAAATAAAACATTGGGTGAAAGAGAAAAATTGCTATGTTCTACAGTTTGGTGTGGAACTCAAGAGCTGTTATTGCTCATCCCATCTTTGGCCCCAAAGTAACGCTAAAGCATAAAATAATTATTGCTTATTGTTCAATACAAATATAGTCAGGACTGCTGTTTTCAGCTGGATATATTTTCTAAAAATTACTTTTATTCAGCCAGTCACAATTTTATTTCCCATTAAAAATGCCAATGTGTCACACAAGGTGGTAGTAAAATAAAAATCTTGAGTAAAGATTTTTAACTTATTTGAGTTAACAGTGGATTAAGAGAAATTCTTGTGAAAATTAATGAAGCCTTCAAGTAATTTTGTAAACATGATTGTTTTTATGAACCTCCTGTAAAAGTCAAACAGAATGACTTTTGCAAAAGTCAAACATTCATTTGCTTGAATGTTCTGATTATTTCTAATAATTTTGTAGTTGGTTGTTTTGATTTTCTAGGTTTAAAATAATTTTGTCTTTTCCTTTCTAATTTTGTACCTTTTATTTATTAACTTATTTCATTGGCCATTACTTTAAGAACTGTGTTGCATAATAGTGGTGATTGCCTTGTTCCGGACTTTAATGGCAATGCTTCCAATATTAAACCCTCAAGCACAATGCTGGTTATTGGCTTGAGACCAAGTTAACCAAATGTCCTCTTTTATATTAAAAGTTTCTGTTGGGAATAGATATTGAATTCTCCTCAAGTGCCTTTTGAGCCTCTTTCAAGATGCTGTTTTTCCCTTTGGCTTGTTAACATGGTGACGTATAATATTGAATAATTCTTGCGTTCCTCATCTGACCATGACCCTCATTTAGTCATGGTATGTGGCATGCATTAACATGTAATTCAGTTGTGTTTGCTAATAATTTATTCATGATTTTTGGATTTACAATAAAAGTGACATTAGTCTGCAGTTTCTTCTTGTTTTTGTAACTTGGTAGGAAGAATTGGGGAGCTTTTCTCATTGCCTTGGAATAGTTACAATAGCATTGAGAGTGATCACATGTTCTCAATGATTGAAGCAATTCAATAACTCATACTTGAAACATGGGCTAGAGCTTTCTTTAGTTGGCAACTTTCTCAATCTCTAGTGATTATTGATTTCTTTAAATTTTCTTTGCATGTATTTTGATAATTATATTTTCCAGGAAAATAATACATTTTGAGCACATACTGTAATGTATTAGAATAGAGCTATACGAAGTATTTTCAGTTGTTTAGTTTCCTCTGTATCTGTGATCATAACCCCTTTCAGGTCCCCCCCACCACCTTTTTTTAATACTAGCTAGTGACTTAATCTGTTTAATTTTTAATAGAAATAGATTTCTGCCATTTTTATTTATTATAAATAATTTCTACTGTTTTTATTACCAAGGAATTTCTTTTAGGTATGGTAAATCTGAGATGGTCATATTTAATTAAAAATACAGACTGAAGTTCATGATAGAGGTCTGTGAACTGGAAATGCAGTTTAATGAGTCATTAGTGTCAAATTAGTTCCTTGAGTAACTCCCGGATTCTGAGAGTTCTCTTAAGAGACTGTCAGAGGATGAGGGCCTACCTGTTCTCTTTTCCTGCCACCTGGCTTTCCCTCCCTGAACGCAGTAGGTATTGTTTATCAAACTGTCCCCTGCCCTGGAGTCTCTATAACACACAGAAACTTTTGTGGGTTAAATTTGTTTTTTATTGTGGTCAAAAAATTTGCCATTTTAGCAATTTTTAAGTGTACAATTCAATGTCATTAATTACATTTTCTGTGTTGTGCAACCACTACCACTATTTCCCAAACCTTTTCATCATCCCAAACAGAGGCTCTGTAACCAGTAACCAGCCACTCCTCATTTCTCCCCCAACCCCTGATAACTACAAATCTACTTCCTCTCTATAAATTTTCCTATTCTAGAGATTTCATGTAAGTGGAATCATACAATATTTTTTTGTGTCTGGCTTTTTTCACTTAGCACAATGTTTTCAAGGCACATGTATGTTGTAGTGTGTATCAGAACATCCTATTCTTTGGCTGAATAATATTCCATTATATTGTGTATACTGGATTCTGATATTTTTGTTTGTTTGTTTTTTGCTTTTGAGACAAAGACTCAGAGGGTCTGGCCGTGTTCCCCAGGCTGGAGTGCAGTGGTGTGATCTCGGCTCACTGCAACCTCTGCCTCCTGGGCTCAAGCCATCCTCCCACCTCAGCCTCCTGGAGTAGCTGGGACTACAGGTGGCACCACCACACCCAGCTAATTTTTATATTTTTTGTAGAGATGGGGTTTCACCATGTTGCCCAGGTTGGCCTCAAACTCTTGAGATCAAGTGGTCCGCCCGCCCTGGCCCCACAAAGTGTTGGGATTACAGATGTGAGCCACCATGCCCAGCCACACATTTTGTTTATCCATCCATGTTGATGAACACTTGAATTATTTCTACCTTTGGCTATTGAATAGTGAATAATGCTGAAATGAACATTGGTGTACAACTATCCGTTTGAGTCACTGTTTTCAATTCTTTTTATACCTAAGTCATATAGGAGGAGAATTGCTGGGTCATAGGGTAATTCTGTGTTTAGCTTTATGAGGATTGTGAGGTTTTTGAAAGAGGGATTTTTGTTGGTTATTAAATACTTGGTTATTAGGGGGGTTAACAGAAACTGAAAATTTTGATGTATTATAGAAAATCTTGAAATAATAATGATTACATCTGTTCTTTATTCAAATATAACTGGAGCTTGCCCAGCTCTTTTTCAGGCTTTTCCTTTTTACTTCTTTCTCTTCCCATTTTTTAAAATCCTGGAGTCATTCCTACCTACTTGCCTAGTTTCTCTTTGACACATCAACAGACCTAGGCAGCTTGGGTTTCAGAACATTTTTCTAACATTACAAAGAACTTATTTTATAGAATATACTCTGCCCCACTCTGCCTCTTCCAGCTAGCAAGAAGCATCAGCCTTGCTAACACTTATAGCACAAAATTATTGGGATAGAAACCTAAATAAAAGGAAATAATGTCTCACAAATGTTCATCCTGTTATCTGGAAACAGAGATTCCCAGGCCTCCAACAGGTCAGTCACTATGTGTGCCTATCCTTCTCCTTTGTTGGAGTTGAGTGAAGACTTGAAGGCCCCTGTGCCTATCATCCCCTTGGCTTTTCCGGCACCTTTTCCAATATGGTGTTCCTGACTCTCTTGCTTGCTCTGAAGTTTTAGCTTTATACCAGGCTCCCTGGGCTTTTTTATCATTCATTTTCCTTGGGTTTACTGGTAATGAAAAGGGTCTCTGAGTAATGGTATCATTTTCTCCTTACTTCCTTTTCCATGCTCTCTAGATTCTAGCCACTTTTGGAATCTTTCTTCCCAGTCCATCTACTGATCCCACTCTGTGGTACTTTCCAGGTCAGTCCAGTCCATGCTCATGACAAGGTATTGACTCAAGGGCCATATCTATTTACAATTACATTACATTGCCATAGAAATAATAAAATTCTGGCCCTGGTTGGGTCCTACGAGATCATGTACTCTTGTTGACATGTGATATTCTACCCCAATGGCTCTTAGTGGGGCACTTTATGTTATTTACAAATACTGTTTTATAATACTGAATGAAAATGGTAAATTTTAAAGGGATGGAGGAATATTTACCAAGCAAATGGAAAACAGAAGAAACCAGGATTGTATCCTAGTTTCCGACAAAACAGACTTTAAACCACCAAAGATCAAAAAAGACAAAGAAGGGCATTACATAATGGTAAAGGGTTCAATTCAACAAGAAGAGTTGCATTACATAGTGGTAAAGGGTTCAATTCAACAAGGAGAGTTAACTGTCCTAAATATATATGCACCCAATACAGGAGCACCCAGATTTATAAAGCAACCTCTTAGAGACCTTCAAAGAGACCTAGATTCCCACTCAATAATAGCGAGAGACTTTAACACCCCACTGACAATATTAGATTATCGAGACAGAAAATTAACAAAGATATTCAGGACCTGAACTCAGCTCTGGATCAAGTGGACCTGACAGGTATCTGCAGAACTCTCCACCCCAAAACAACAGAATATACATTCTTATTGCCACATGGCACTTATTCTAAAATTGATCACATAATCAGAAGTAAAACACTCCTCAGCAAATGCAGAAGAACTGAAATCATAACAAACAGTCTGTCAGACCACAGTGCAGTCCAATAGAACTCAAGATGAAGAAATTCACTTAAAATTATGCAACCACATGGAAATTAAACAACCTGCTCCTGAATGACTTTTGGATAAATAATGAAATTAAGGCAGAAATCAGGAAGTTCTTTGAAACTAATGAGAACAAAGATACAATGTTCCAGTATCTCTGGGACGCAACTAACGCGGTGTTAAGAGGGAAATTTATAGCAATAAATGCCCACATCAAAAAGCTAGAAAGATCTCAGGTTAACAATCTATCATCACGACTAAAAGAACTACAGAACGAAGAGCAGACAAACCCCAAAGCTAGCAGAAGAGAAGAAATAACAAAGATCAGAGCTGAACTGAAGGAGACAGAGGCATGAAAAACTCTTCAAAAAATTAACAAGTCCAGGAGCTGGTTTTTTGAAAAAAAATAATAAAATAGATAGACCACCAGCTAGACTAATAGAAGGAGAGAAGATTCAAATAAACACAATCAGAAATGATAAGGGGTAGGCTGGGCACAGTGGCTCACGCCTGTAATCCGAGCCCTTTGGGAGCCTGAGGTGGGTAGATCACTTGATGCAGGAGTTCAAGACCAGCCTGGCCAACATGGTAAAACCTCGTCTCTACTAAAAATAGAAAAATTAGCTGAGTGTGGTGGTGCATGCCTGTAATCCCAGCTACTCAGGAAGCTGAGTCAGGAGAATCACTTAAATCCAGGAGGTGTAGGATACAGTGAGCTGAGGTCTCGCCACTGCACTCCAGCCTGGGCAGGCGACAGAGCGAGACTCCATCTCAAAAAAAAAAAAAAAAAAAGATAAGGGGAATATTATCACCGACCCCACAGAAATACAAATAACCATCAGAGAATACTATAAACACCTCTATACACATAAACTAGAAAATCTAGAAGAAATAGATAATTTCCTGGACACGTACACCCTCCCAGGACTGAACCAGGAAGACATTGACTCCCTGAATAGACTAATACTGAGTTCTGAAATTGAGGCAGTAATAAATAACCTACCAACCGAAGAAAGCCCAGGACTGGATGGATTTATAGCTGAATTCTACAAAGAAGAGCTGGTATCATTCCTACTGAAACTTCCAAAAAATTGAAAAAGGGGAACCCTCCCTAACTTACTGTATGAGTCCAGCATCAACCTGATACCAAAACCTGGCAGAGTTAAATCAAAAAAAGGAAACTTCAGGTGGGTATCCTTGATGAACATCAGTGTAAAAATCCTCCAAAAAATATTGGCAAACCGAGTTCAGCAGCTCATCAAAAAGCTGATCAAGTAGGCTACATCCCTGGGATGCAAGGCTGGTTCAACATATGCAAATCAATAAATGTGATTCATCAGATAAAGAGAACTAAAGACAAAAACCACATGATTATCTCAATAGATGCAGAAAAGACCGTCAATAAAATCCAACATCTCTTCATGTTAAAATCTCTCAATAAACTAGTTATTGAAGGAACATAACTCAAAATAATGAGAGCTATTTATAACAAACCCATAGCTGATATCATACAGAATGGGCAAAAGCTGGAAGCATTCTCTTTGAAAACCCTCATAAGACAAGGTTACTTGAAAACCCTCATAAGACAAGTTTGCTCTCTCTCACCACTCCTAGTCAACATAGTATTGGAAGTTCTGCCCAGGGCAATCAAGCAAGAGAAAGAAATAAAGATATTTAAATAGGAGGAGAGGAAGTCAAACTATCTTTGTCTGTATTGCAGATGACATGATTGTATATCTAGAAAACCTCATTGTGTCAGCCCAAAAGCTTCTTAAGCTGAGAAGCAACTTAAAGTCTCAGGATACAAAATCAGTGTGCAAAAATCTCTAGCGTTCCTTTACACCAACAACAGGCAAGCTGAGAGCCAAATCACAAATGAACTCCCATTCACAATTGCCACAAGAAGAATGAAATACGTGGGAATACAGCTGACAAGGGAGATGAAGGACCTATTCAAGGAGAACTATAAACCGCTGCTCAGAGAAATCAGAGATGACACAAACAAATGGAAAAACATTCCATGCTCATGGATAGGAAGAATCAATATTGTGAAAATGACCATACTGCCCAAAACAATTTTTAGATTCAATGCTATTCCCATTAAACTACCATTGACATTCTTCACAGAATTGGAAAAACTGTTTTAAAATTCATATGGAACCACAAAAGTGCCTGAATAGCCAAGGCGATCCCAAGCAAAAAGAACAAAGCTGGAGGCATCACACTACCCAACTTTATACTACAGGGGCCAGGCAGTGGCTCATGCCTGTAATCCCAGCACTTTGTGAGGCCAAGGCAGGTGGATCACTTGAGGTCAGGATTTTGAGACCAGCCTGGCCAACATGGTGAAACCCCATCTCTATTAAAAATACAAAAATTAGCTGGGTGGCACACATCTGTAATCTCAGTTACTCAGGAGGCTGAGGCAGGAGAATTGCTTGAACTGGGGAGGCAGAGGTTGCAGGGAGCCAAGATTGCACCACTACACTCCAGCCTGGGCAACAGAGCGAGACTCAGTCTCAAAAAAATAAAAATAAATAAATAAATAAAAATAAAAATAAACTATACTACAGTGATTCAGTAACCAAAACAGCATGGTATTGGTACAAGACACAGACCAATGGACCAGAGTAGAGAACCCAGAAATAAGATTGTACATCTACAGCCATCTGATCTTTGACAAACCTGACAAAATAAGCAAGGGGGAAAGGATTCCCTATTTAATAAATGGTGCTGGGAGAACTGGCAGAAAATTGAAATTGGGCCCCTTCCTTACACTATATACAAAAATCAACTCAAGAGGAATTAAAGACTTAAATGTAAAACCCTAAACTATAAAAGACCTAGAAGAAATCCTAGGCAATACCATTCAGGACATAGGTACCAGCAATGATTTCATGAAGACACCAAAAGCAATTGCAGCAAAAGCAAAAATTGACAAATAGTATCTAATTAAATTAAAGAGCTTCTGCATAGCAAAAGAAGCTATCAACAGAGTAAACAGACAACCTACAGAATGGGAGAAATATTTGCAAACTATCCATCTGACAAAAGTCTAATATTTAGCATCTATAAGGAATTTAAACAAATTTACAAGAAAACACATCCCCATTAAAAAGTAGGCAAAGGACGTGAACAGACTCTTCTCAAAAGAAGACATGCATGTGGCCAACATTTGTAAAAAAAGCTCAACATCACTGAACATTAGAGAAATGCAAATCAGAACCACAATGAGATACCATCTCAGAATGGTTATTATTAGAAAGTCAAAAAACAACAGATGCTGGCAAGGCTGTGGAGAAAAAAGGAACACTTTTACGCTGTTGGTGGGAGTGTAAATTAGTTCAATCATTGTGGAAGACAGTATGGCGATTCCTCAAAGACCTAGAGCCAGAAATACCATTTGACCCAGCAATCCCATTACTTGATATATACCCAAAGGAATATAAATCATTCTGTTATAAAGACACATGCATGCATATGTTCATTGGAGCACTATTCACAATAGCAAAGATATGGAATCAACCTAAATGCCCATCAGTGATAGTCTGGATAAAGAAAATGTGGTACATACACACATTTTCTATGAATACTTTGCAGCATAAAAAGGAACAAGATCATGTCCTTTGCAGAGATGTGGATGGAGCTGGAGGCCATTATCCTTTAGCAAACTAATGCAGGAACAGAACATCAAATACCGTGTGTTCTCACTTATAAGTGGGAGCTAAAAGATGAGAATGCATGGACACAGGGAGGGGAACAACACACACTGGGGCCTGTCAGAGGTTGTGGTGTAGGAGGAGGGAGAGGATCAGGAAAAATAGCTAATGGATGCTGGGCTTAACACTTGGGTGACGGGATGATCTGTACAGCGGACCACCATGGTCGCCGTGTGACCAAACATGGCACATGTTTACCTGTGTAACGAATCTGCACATCCTGCACATAACGAATCTGCACATCCTGCACATAACGAATCTGCACATCCTGCACATGTACCCTTGAACTTTAAAGTTGGAAATTAAAATAAAAAAGAAAATGGTAAATATGCTTTTAATAAGACTGCAAGATCAACTTAGATTATTTTCTATGTGAATGGTACCAGCCCACTGTAGTTACATTGACTTTGCCTGCTGGCCAGAAGCTCTAATTAACAGTTATATGTTTTTGATATTTAAAAAGGGTAGGAAATTAATTATAGATGCAGTTGTTACTAAAATACTTCAAAATGTGAGATCCTGGGCAAATTTTTAAAAATCTTATTAAAAGACTGCTGTGCTTAAAAGTTTAGAAACAACTGATCTAGTTCATCCCTTCTGTTTTACAGACAATGAAATTGAGGCTCAGAGAAGTTCCTGGGCTTATCCAGTATCCCACAGGAAGTTAGTGAGTTCATTTAGAAAAATACTTGTACCTCTAGTAGTAGCAGCCAGTTTCTAGAATAGATCATATTTTTTAAAGAGCGCATCGTGGACATTGTTCATCTAATGTCTGCTTCCCTTTTCCCTTTCCCGTATGTATACCGATTTTTATCTGGATATCTGCTTGTTCCCCAGATTCCTTGTACTTTGGGCAAAGTTGATCCCAGTTGCCAAGCTGGGTCTTGGTTGCCTTATACAAGTTTTGCTTAGTATACTTCGTTGCCTGTACCACTAGAACTTTCTGTAGCAATGGAAATGTTCTAATCTATACTGTTCAGTACTGTAGCCACTAGCCACATGTGACGCTTGAGCTCTTGAATAAGGCTGATGTGACTAATAAATTTAATTTTTAAATCGTATTTAATTTTAAATAGCTACATGTGGTTAGTGGTCACTTTATGAGATGTCATAACTTGAGACCATTGCCTCTTCCCATAAGCCCATGACCTAAGCAGTCCAATCAGGCTGAATCCTGCTTGGAATTCTGTGGTGTAAGTAGTTTCCTGATGGATATGAACAAGGCAACACTTATTCCTTACTGCTATTAGCAGCTATCTTATGACTTGCTAAGTATTATACATAGAAGAGTAAAGAACCAGAAGCAAATCTGTGCTCCTACATTAGATCTAAGGCCATTAGTGAACCTTGGATCAACTAACTCTGAAGCCTTGCCTACCTTTGGACTTCCAATTACATGAGCTAATTTGTCACCTTTGATGTGTAAGTCAGTTGGAGTTGAATTTTCTGCCATTTCAGCCAAGAGCAACTAAGCAGATACAAAGGTACTGATAGGCTACCTTTGTTTTATATAAGGCTTTTGAGTTTCTGATGGGCATTGTCATGAACAAATTTTGTAGTTGAGGGAGAGGGCTTCTTTGAGGTAAAAGATGATGTGAACAACCTCTAGTTCGACTCTGCTGCTTGCTTGCCAGGTAACTTGGACAAATCAATTTTCTTCTTAGATCCCAAGGTTTTCATGAGGCTGGAGGCCATTATTCTTTAGCAAACTACATGTAAGTGAGGATTATGCTATTTTACAACTTTAAGAATAGGGGCCCAAGTGGGTTTATACACACACCAGGCTTTATGTTACTTGCTGGGGAAAGAAAGGTGAATACAAAGTAAAATCTGGATACTAGTCTTCGGGTGCACTTAGTCCTTAAGAGGAGAGACCATAACAGATGTGCTCTGGATCTTGCCTGCTGTAGCTCCTTCAGTGGGAAGTCCCCTTACTAAACTGGTAAATACGGTCCGCTCGTGTCCCCAGGGGCTTGCTTGGACCATAAGTGGACTCCTGTCCCAAGGAAAACCAACACATTGACTGGCCAGTGATCCACTAGATATTTTTCTTCATGGCTTGAGAGCTCTGGAGCTGAGATGTCACATGGAGTTAGGGCTGGAAACAAAGTTGTTAGGGAACAGAGGCTCTAGCAACTGTAGACAGTGGCATGTAGACAAGAGGAACAGATTTTCAGGGAGAAGGAGGGACCATTCAGAGAGGAAGGGGGACAAGGTAAAAGGAGGTGTGGTAGAAAAAGGGAGAGAAAAAAAAGAGGACAATGTATTTCCTGGGCCTTGAAGGGTGAGTAGGGCTTGCCAAGTGAAAGAGGATGAAGAATATTCTTGGTATGAACAGGGTCACAGAGCTGGATGGTAGGTAGAGTAATACCTATAGTGGGATTAGTACAAGATGCACAGTGGGGAGTCTGGAAAGGAGGCTAGAAAAAACAAATGGGCTGTGGTGAGGTTTTGCAGAATTATCTATGGCTGCTTAGAGCTCTGGATTGTGAAGAGTTATCCAAGGTTGTTACAGAAAGGAGACTTGTCATTAGAAAGGGGAGAAACTGGGTCATGGCCGGGAACCATTAAGACTAGAGATGCTGGAGAGAAAAATTATGCTTCAAAAGAAAAACTATAATACACCTGTTCTTAGCTGTCCTTGAGTTTTTCCTACAGCTTGGACTATATCCTAAATTCTTTGTGGGCTATAAGTCTCCAAATCAAAGCTTTCAAATCTTTACTTTTAAAACTGGGAATTGCACTGCTCATTCCAGTACTCAGTATTTACCTTATAGTATGCTGTTCCCTTATGCGGTACTAAAACTATAGATGGCGGTACTAAAACTATAGATGACAGTACTAACACCTTTGCCATGCAAGTCTTGGAACCCCAGCCAGGCCTGCATGAATATGCTTAAGACAGTTGCAAAGTGGTTCCACTCCTTTTATCTTAGGGTCTACACCTATTCCTACTATGCCCCTGATAGCAGGAAGAAGTTAGAATGGTCTTCACCCTTTTTCCATCTTCATTAGCCAACACCTTAAGATTAAGGTATTATAAAACCCAAAGGGAGGGATTGAAACCACCATTGCAAAGTTGTAACTGAGTCAGTGAAAGAGAGCTGACCTAACCAACTCCATCTTGCCTCTAACCTCCAAGCTATCCTTGTTCATTCCTGGGAGTGGGCTGAACCAGCTTTGGGAGGAACTTAGTTTACAGTTTAAAACAAAGATGATAACAACCCTTTCCCAAAACAAACCTCCTTCTTGCCTGAAGACTAGATTGTCTTTGTAGGACTAACAAGTTAGGCACAAGATTAGAAATTATGGTTTAGGAGTCAGGCAGCTGGAGCTACAGGATTCTGACCCTCCCTAAACTGCTCATAAGATCAGTGCTTGAGATATTTTGCAGACACTGCACTTGATGGATCAGCTGGCACCACACAGATTGATAAACTGGCTTATCTGATCTTGTGGCCTCCATTCAGGAACTGCAGTACTCAGGGCAAGAGGACAGCTTCATTTCCCTATGGTTTCATCTCAGACCCAACCAATCAGCACCCTTGACTCACTATTCCCTTACCCACCAAATTATCCTTAAAATCTCTGATCCCTGAATGCTCGGGGAGACTGATTTGAGTAATAATAAGACTCCGGTCCCTCCCATTCCCATCCCCCCGCCCCAAAGACTAGAGATGCTGGAAGACCTGACTAAGAGCAACAGCGCTGGAATAGAGAGGAAATAATAGATGAACAAGACATTTCAGAACTAGAATTGACATGGTTCCATGGCAGATCTGATATAGGACTTAGGCAGAGAAGGATTAATTAATGAGAGTAACTTGGTTTCTAGCTTAGCAACTGTGTGATGCTGATGTTCTTTAGTGAAAAAAAAAAAAAAAGAAAAAAAAAAGAAAAAGACCAAGGGTAAGAAGGACTGTGAATTCAGGTTGTGATTATATGTTGATTTGAGTTTCATAGGGGACATTCAGGTTATGACATCCAGTGGGCAATTGGAAATAGAAGTATAGACCCATAGGAAGGGTGGTGAGAGTTATACATGTGAATCTTGTCAAGCTATGGGAAATCAATGAGATTGTCGAGTAAGTGGACTATGATTGAATTACCCGAAGTAATCATTGTCCTATAATACCAGAGCACAAGCTGGAAGATACAGAAAACTCAGGCATAGGGGAGGGTATTTGAGAAGTAAATCTGATAAAGATTTTGAAAGCCTTGAAGAAAACCTAGAAGAAAAGTATCTGGAAGTGTCTTAGTCTGTTTTCTGTTGGTTATAACTGAATACCTGAAACTGGGTAATTTATTATGAAAAGGAATTTATTTCTTACAGTTATGGAGTATAAGAAGTCCAAGGTCAAGGGGCTGCATCTAGTGAGGACCTTCTTGCCAGTGGGGACTCTCTGCAGAGTCCCTAGGCAGCACGGAGCATCACATGCAGAGGGAGCTGAAAGTGTTAGCTCAGGTCTCTCTTCCTCTTCTTATAAAGCCACCAGTTCCAATCCCATGATAACCCATTAATCCATTAATGGATTAATCCATTCATGAGAGCAGAGCCCTTCTGATCCAATCACCTCTTAAAGGCTTCACCTCTCAGTACTGCCACATTGGGAATTAAGTTTCACCATGTGTTTTGGAAAGGGACAAATATTCAAACCATAGCAGGAAGTAAGAAGAAAGGGATGATTACTTTCAAGGAACAAAGGAATTGCCTCTGTTTCCCTTAGCAGGTGTCAGGTGATTGAAGATTATTTTTATAAAAAAAAGAAAAACAAACCTAATTCTGACAATTATTTGGAATCAGTCTATCAGCTCCTTTTGCATTTAATCTTTATATCATAAGAATGTATTGAAAGAGAAAAGTTAAATTTGGTATTTACTGAATGAATGTACAGTATACTCAGGAACCTGAGAATCAGCTCCATGTGGGATGTTTTATGTCTTCATTCTCACTTCTCTCTTCCTGAGATTCTGAGGCTGTTTTCCTGTGAATGATATGGTTTGGCTCTGTGTTCCCACCCAAATCTCATTTTGAATTGTAATTGCCATGTGTCGAGGGAGGGAGTTGATTGGATCATGGGGGCGGTTTCCCCCATTCTGTTCTTGTGATAGTGAGTGAGTTCTCACAAGATCTGATGATTCTATAAGTGGAAGTTCCTCTGTTGCTCTTCTCTCTCCTGCTGCCTTGTGAAGAAGCTTTGCCTTCCACTATGATTGTAAGTTTCCTGAGGCCTCCCCAGCCTACAAAACTCTGAGTCAATTAAACCTCTTTCCTTTATAAATTACCCCATGTCAGGGAAGTTATTTATAGCAGTGTGAAAACGGACCGATACAAGGCTGATGCAGTGGCTCACACACAGGATTACAGATCCTAGCACTTTGGGAGGCTGAGGTGGGCAGATGGCTTGAGGTCAGGAGCTCAAGACCAGCCTGGCCAACATGACAAAACCCTGTCTCTACTAAAAATACAAAAATTAGCCTGGCGTGGTGCCGGGCACTTGTAATCCCAGCTACTCAGGAGGCTGAGACACAGGAATCACTTGAACTCTGGAGGTGGAGATTGCAGTGAGCTGAGATTGCACCATTGCACTCCAGCCTGGGCAACAGTGTGAGACTTGGTCTCAAATAAATAAATAAATAGATAGATAGATAGATAGATAGAGCTGAGATTGCACCATTGCACTCCAGCCTGGGCAACAGTGTGAGACTTGGTCTCAAATAAATAAATAGATAGATAGATAGATAGTCTCAAATAAATAAATAGATAGATAGATAGATAGATAAATAAATAAATAAATAAAACAGATGAATATAGTGAAGTTAAGCTTCAGGTCTTCAGAGCCCAGGAAGGGAAGGCTTGAGTCAGTCAGGTAGCTCTTCCCTTTTCATCCCTCTGGTCAGCATATGCCGGGTTTATTCAGTTGAGTAATGAAGCCTTTTGGGTAACTTGGTGTTTTACCCGTGTCTTTAAGGTTTATGTATTTTTTCCTTTGTTAGAGACCCTTTCATGGTCACTATGTGGAATTATCTTTGCCTACAAGTTCATCCTACTGTCATTGATTCCTCTTTGGATCACTCTAAATAATTCCCGTTCTCCTTAGAGAATTCTCAACTAGGTTTTTCAAGTCATGCAGCAACATGCCAAGGGAAATCTTTGCCTGACTAATAGACTTGGAGTAATGATGGTTATAACCTGTTGAGATTTTTAAAAAGCTATTGAAGAGTCTAGCCAAGCCTATTGGCTAAAAACTGGGTCGTGTGGCTCTGAATGGGGAGAGGGAACTGACAGCTGCCCTACTCTGGCTATAGAATGTCCGCCATTAAGGACAGATCTTATTTAACATTTTACAATTGAAAACTGTCCCTGGTTTTCAGATAATGCTTAAAACAAACAAAAAACAACAACAAAAAACAACAACAACAACAAAAACCCCACCCAGCTCAAAACGTTAAAGAATGAATATGCCACCCCTGTTCCTGTAAGTGGAACCAGCTGTCCACACTTCATACCTTTTGTCTAGTCCCTTGAACAAAAGCTCAGCTGCACTGTGAAGTCCCACATCTCTGCTCCTCAGCTAGCTAACCCCCATGTGGCTGCTCCCCTTGGCTCTGACACTCATTTCAGCCCATTTCAGAGCCCCTTTGGTACCTGCTTCTGTACTTTAGACTACTGCACCCATGACTGCAGTTCACCCAGGCCTCATTGTACCTTTTCTTCCAGGTATGAATATGCTCTCTGGGCTGACCCTGGTGCAGTGGGGCCAGGATCCAAATCTGCCTGGCTAGCTCTGTTCACTTCTCCATCAGGGAAGGGGGATCCAACAAAATATGGCAACACTCTTAGTAGGACAAAACAGTACTAAACAAGAGCTTTTGCCAGTCATTCTTACCTCTTAGTGCTTCATTTTCCTTATTTGTACGAAACCTTCATAATAAATACTTGTCTTGGTTACTTCACAGGTTCTTACGTAAATCAAATGATTCTTGCATAGATCAAGTGAGGTAATGGAAGGAAAAGCACCTTAAAAAGAGTAAAGCATAGCATTTCATTATGGGAATTTTCCAAACCATTTTTTGAAGCCTGTTACCTCTTGAACTAGCAAGTGTCAAATGAATCTTCCTGCAGAGGTTCTCAGACCACATGGTGTCAGTGATGAGCTTTAATGACTCTCTGGCTCCCCTTGCCCACCAGGGGCCTCTTCCCTGCCTCTCCAACCTTTGCTCTTGCATCTGCCCATTTAGACCTCAGGGCCAGCCTAACCAGGCTCCGTATTGTTCCTGAGCACTCCCTTTCCTCTTCTGCCCTTGTGTGTCTGTGCTTTATCTTTTCTGACATGAATGCCACCTAGTTCCCCATCTCCTGTGAAAAGGCCTCCCATTCTTCAAATGTCAACTGTCATTTTAGGTGTGTATTAGGTATCTCTCACTGTGTAACAAATAGCCACAAACTTAGTGGCTACAAACAACACATTTATTATCTCACGGTTTCTGTAGGTCAGGAATCTGGATAGGGCCCTTCTGGGTCCCCTGCTTCAGAGTTCCTCACAAGGCTGTAGTCAAGGTGTCGGTTTTCTGAAGGCAGACTGGGGAAAGATCTGCTTCCAGGCTTTTGTGATTATTGGCCAGATCCAGTTCCTTGTGGGCTCTTGGACTGATGACCTCAGCTCCTTGCTGCCTCAGCTGCCTGCTCCATGGGACTCTCTATGTGGCCGCGTGCTTTATCAGATCCAGAGAGTCAGCTGGCAAGATGGAAGTCACAGTCTTGTGGAAGCTAATCATGGAAGTGACAGGCCATAATCTCTGCAATATTCTGTTGGTTAGAAGCAAGTCCCAGGTCCCGCCCACACTCAGGTGGGGGTGATCATACAGGGCATGAAGACCAAGAGGGTGGGGGATTATTGGGGACCATAGTAGAGTCTGCTTGTCACAGATGGTTCCTCTATCAGCCTTTACTTATTTCTTCAAACCAAATGTGTGATCTTTTCCTTTTGTGAGTCTTCTTTATAACAACGTATTTTTTCCAGTTTACAATTCATGGCTGGTGTTTTTACAGTTGACTTAAAAACTTTTTTCTCATTTAACCGTTTTTGCTCATCTTTAATCATCCACTTGCAACCCCACAACAGTCTTGTATTTAGCAACTGTTGTGCAGAAGGCACTCCTTCTTTCCACCCCTTTGAAACTAAAGAACGATCAAACCGGTTGCTCTCTTGTTTAATTCCTGAGTATTTTTCTCCACAATAGCCATATAGCATCCATTGTAAAACCTTCAGATTTGCCAATTTGGCATCAAAAGCAGTGACTCATTCACGTCTATATAACCTGGCTGGAGTGGTCCATGTTAGCCTGATTTGCACTCAGAGCTGAAGCTTGTTACCTTGTAAAAGAGAAGCAATTTTCCATCAAAGATGCGTCAAACATTAGCTGTTTCTGAGTGGTGCATTGTTGTGTTTTTCCTAGGGGCCTTCGTGGATCTCAGAAATGATGCTATCTGTAAAAATGAATTTATTCTCCTTTAATCTATCTAGTTTCTTTTCCCTTAATTCACTTGGTAGTCCTACTGTTTTCAGGTCACACCAAATGATTTGAAAAAGAGGACTGGCTCTTGGGGAAGTAGCATTTTAATTATTTCTCTTTTGTCGAGTAGTAGGCTGGATATCATTATTTCTGCTGGAGATGTTCAAGAGAGTGAAATAATGAATGTGCTTTAAGAAGCTTGGAACATAAGAGAGATATGGTATGTATTTCATATATGTGGGCTTGCAGACCCTATTTGACTCATCTAGTCTAGCTTCCCATGCTTTGAGGCCAGTCTCTACTTAACTGGCTCAGATGGCTTAACACCTTTTTTATTTTTTGCAGTTTTAATGGATAACTAGCTAGTCCTTAGAAGACAGGTAAAGAAACACTCATTGGACTTTAGTAAACACCATATTTCTAGTGTTGACATGATCACATCACAGTAAGACGTGAAGCTTGGCCTCTTTCAGAAAAATTCAGATGGAAGTCTACTTAAACTTGGAGGAATCATTCATCTGTTGAGTAAGATGCAGAATTAGTAAGTTAAAGCCAGCTAGAGATGGAAGCATATAAGTCTGTGTACCTACATTTTGGGTCTTTGGGGAGCCATCAGACTAAAAGTCAATTAAAACTTCAGTAGAGAAATTTAAAAGTGGTTTCTCCTGGGCAAGAGAAAGATTTGGAGCAGAGAGTGCTCAGGGAAAAGCAGAAGAGTGTTAAAGATGTAATTAATACAGTTAATAGCTGGGAATGGGAATCAGTGCAAAGCCCCATTTGAGAAGACCCTGTGAGGGACTCCAGTTTGGGCCTGAAAGCCACAGTATCCAAGGCTCAGGTCCAACTCAGGAATCTGAAGCGACTGCATGGCCAGCTTAAAGAGGAGGGTGACCAAATCTTGCCAAAATGTGTACCACCTTTCTTAATCTCTTACCAATCTGTAAATTAGAACAATGAAGGGAAATTGGGTAGTGAAAGGATGTTTTCCTCTCTTATTCCTTGGGTATCAGCTTCCTTTTCATTCCTTTATTCATCTTACACTCTAATATGTTAAGGCTTTTTTTCCCCCCGAGTCTCTGCCCGGTTTATCTACTCTCAGATGATGTTATCATAGAATTAATATACCCAGCCTCTACCATAAGATGTAGAACCATATCCCCGGCTTGGGCAGAGGACCTCATTATGCTTATGTTGCATTGTGACACCAAATTTGAAATGTGTTCAAAATAAAGTTGATTGACTCTTGCAGTATCTGTCACTCAGGCATATCTCTTAGGAATCATGTTTTCTTTTCCATTTTCACTCCCATCAATGCTGTTTGGATTCTGAAGATAGTGTGGCAGCGTGGAAAGAGGATGAGGTGCTGGCATCCATGAGATTTAGGTTCGAATCCTGCCCCAGACACTTATGAGCTGGTCACCATGGGCAAGCATGTTATTTGATATGTGTGAGCCTTTAGAGATAAGTTCCCTTATCTCTAAAACCAGCATGATAATCCCTGCCTACCACGTGGGACTGTTGGAGAATATTAAATGTGGTATGTATGTAAACCACCTAACACAGTGCCAAGTGCAGGTGACGGGCTCAATGACAAGCTACCAATGGTTAGTTTGAATGCATTGAGCACAGTGCCTGGCATGTTCAAGGACGTTGTTTTGGGATGTCATTCGCTTTCAGGCCTCCCCTGGCATTGTGGAACACAGAGCTCTGCACATAGTGGGTCTTCTCTACCTTCCCTAGCACTTTCAGCAGATGTGTTTGGCTTTGATGTTTCAGAGGAAACAAAAGCTGACCCCTTTGTGATCCCCTGCAGCTTACAGCCACCAGATTTACAAATGGCTTAAGTCTAATCTCCTCCCCTCCTGCATTTATTTCGATACAATGAAGTTGGCGTTTCTCTGTCCTTCTGCCGGAGTTAACCCTTCCCCTGGGTTCTGGATCACATCCCTTCCTGTCCAGGGACCCCTCCCTTTCCTAATTGTGCCCACTTCAACCACGCCTTCTTTACTGGTTCCTTCCCACCAGCAATTAACCATGTCCAGGCCTCCCTTATCTTAAAAAAATAAAATATTAAAAGCCATGTCATGATTTCTGTCCTCTCCCTACAGCTTCCACCCTGTATTATTCCAATCCTTCACAGCCAGACTTCCTGAGCTTCTTCCACACCCTCATTCCCACAGTCTGCCTCCCACTCAATTTCCCAGGCACAGCATTCTGACTTCACTTTTCCTTCATTCAGATTAGTCTCACTAGGGCCACCTGTGACCTTGTCACTAAGGCCACGCTGCTGACTACACTTTCCCTATTGAAATTCTTTCTTTCTTTGTCTTCTCTGATTCCATATTAGCCTGATTTTTCTCCTACCTCTGACCACACCTCAGTTTCCTTTGCAAACTTTTCTACTTTTGCTTTTCTTAAATGTTGATGTTCTCCACTGTTCTGTCCTAGGTTCTCTTCCCCTCTAATTCTGAAAAATCTCCCAGGGGAAGAGTCTACTCATTCATTTGCTGTCTGTACACAGGTGACTCCCTCATTTCTATTTCCAGCCCAGACCTTTCTTTGAAGTGCCAGATTTAATATCTGATACCTTAAACTAAAAACTGACTGAATTTACGTCCTTTCTTGGTTGTACTGAAATACTCTTCCTGGGATGGCTCCTCATCAGTCTATAGTGGTGGCTCACACGCGTTAGTGCGCGCTGGAATCACCTGGAAGGCTCGTGAAGCTACAGAGTACTGGCCCCCACCCCCAGAGGCTCCGAGTCTGTAGGTCATGGATGGTGCCTTTTATTTTGCATTTCTAAGAGCTCACAGCTCATGCCTATGCTGCTGGTAAGGAAGCTCTGTTATAAGGAAATCAGGTAGTCTTTCCCACACCCTACTCTACCTCATATACCTCCCTACTTCCCCACTAGCATCTAAATATTATAATTTTGCCAGTTTTGACTTCTGCATACCTCTCTAGCCAGGACCTTCCATTCCCTTGGCCACTAGTCTGATTTAGTGCAGTGACCTATTAACTGGCCTCCTGCCTCCAGTCTCACTTTTCCTAAATCTGTTCCCTGTTCAGAAACCTGTCTAAGCTTCCCAATACTTTAATCATGTCAGCCTTTTGCCACCATTCTCCTATAGCTCCCCATTGCCTTTGTGATAATCCAAACTCTTTAATGTTTAACTGGCCTCTGCCTATCTATGTAGTACCTTCTCTTGTTCCTCCTTACTCTGCACAGCATACACCAGGCACACAGAAAAATATCAGCAATTTATATATATAACAATTACTGAGTGCTTACTGTGTTTTAGCCCCTGTGGCACTTTAACAGACATTAATTTCATTTAATCCTCCTATTAACTCCTTAGGGTAAGTTACATTTTACAGACAAGAAGATGTGACCTATTTTATAATGCTGCCATTGTCCTGTAGACCAGTCCTGTCCTGCCAGTTGTGTCCAAAATAACAGGGTTGGATTCACTCATAACTCGCTACAGGCCAGGCACGGTGGCTCACGCCTGTAATCCCAGCATTTTGGAAGGCCGAGGTGGGTGGATCACCTAAGGTCAGGAGTTCAAGACCAGCCTGACCAACATGGTGAAACCCTGTCTCTACTAAAAAATACTAAAATTAGCCGGGCGTGGTGGCAGGTGCCTGTAATCCCAGCTACTCGGGAGGCTGAGGCAGGAGAATCACTTGAACCTGGGAGGCAGAATTTGCAGTGAGCTGAGATTGCACCCTTGCACTCCAGCCTGGGCGACAGAGCAAGACTGTCTCAAAAACAAAAAACAAAAACAAAACTCCAAGAGACAACAACAACAACAAAAACATTAATAGTATCTAACAGTTTTTTAAAAATGTACTTGTGCCAGGACACTACGTGTAAACATAACTCATATAAACTATTTCCGGTGTGCAAAGGAGGAAATTCAGAGACAAAGAGGAATTTATTTGTTCGGAGCCACATAGCTCAAGCTCATAGGATCTAGGTTTGAATTTAGATCTTGTGACTCCAAAGCTCATGCTATCTGTCATGCCTATGGATGGAAGCAGTGAAATTATATAAGGAGAGCTGTTTATCATTAGGCAGCTTTTCAAATTTAAAACCCATCACTGTCTATAACTGAATTATAAAATTTTCCACAACCCTCCCACCCTAATTGGAACCCACCCACATGCACCCATCTTTCTTCCAGATCCCATCGTACCTTGGTGGGAAGAGCTTGGACCTGGAGTCAGACTGGGTTCTGATGCCCCTCTACTAACCATCTCCTTGGATGAACCCTGGGATAAGTTACTTTACTTCTTTGAATTGCTGGTTGCTTTTCATTAAAACTCAGGATATTAACAAGCAATGGGTTTCTGAAAGAAAAAAAAAACCCTGGGATAATAATACTTTCCTCATGGGTTTGCTGAGACAAATGAATGTGAGTACCCACTTCTCTCCATCCTTGTGCCTTAATGAGATAGTACCTTATCCGACAGTGCCTTAATGGAACATTGGGTACTATTGTAATGGCTTCCTTACCATCTCCTTGCTTGTGCTTACACTGTCCCCCTCCCCTATTCTTACCCATGTCACTGCTCCCCATCTATGCTCTACACTGCCACCTGAAAAAGATTTCTAAGATCCAAATCCTAGGGACTTTCCGTTAATCGTTATGGTGGGCTATTAGATACACCAGGAGGAAACTACTGAAAACCAAAGGCAGATACACCCTCCTACTGAAACAACTAAAAATATTTGGATTAAAAAAAAATCTCAAAGCATTAAAGAACTGACGGGCATTACTAGGTTAAAACTGGAATTGATAAGACATTGTAGATTTGACCACCAGTTGCTGGGGACAGAAATAAGGTCCAGACTCTTTATAAGAAGCTGGAACCCCAAAGGGCTACACCATCAGGGTAGACATGAAACAGCAGCTCTCACATGGAAATGCAGCCCAGGTTCAAGCTGACTGGGTCAATCAAAGAATCTAAAGTCTTGAATTGGTTTAAGGACTGGTAGTGCCTCTGGATATCTGGCAAAATCAAGTGGAAATTCTTTCAAAAGAAAGGTTTCTTCAACCTAGGCCTCAGATTATTCAGTTACTAGCACATAAATATAACCAGGCATCCAAGGAAATCATACTTCAAAGACAAGAACCATAAGAAACCACAAACAACAGAAGCAGCTCTTCAAAAACATCATCAGGTACTAGAATCATCACAGTCTAAAAAATGTCTGTTTGAAATCAAACTTCAAAGACAAGAACCATAAGAAACCACAAACAACAGAAGTAGCCCTTCAAAAATATCATCAGATACTAGAATCACCACAGTCTAAAAAAAGTCTATTTCCCCTGTTTAAAGAAATAAAAGATAACTTTGAAGATAACTCTGAATTATGACATAGCAAATTGGAAAAGAAACCAAAAAATCCGTCTAGAAATAAACATTAAATTAACGAAATTAAAAACTTGTGGATGAAGAAAAGTGTATGTTTGATTAAATATTTTGAAGAGAAAAAGTCAGTGGATAGATTTAACAGCAGATTGGATAAAGTGGAAGAGAAAGTTAACAAACTGGAAGATAGTAAGAAAAAAATTGTCCAGAGTGTATTGTGTGGAGAGACAAATAGAAAATGCAGAGGAGAAGGCAAGAGACATAGAGAACAGAGTGAGAAGGTTTAAATAATTTGAATTAGAGTTCTAGAAGGAGATGAGACAGAAAATGGGCAAAGATGAAATTTGAAGACAATGGCTGAGATTTTCCATAGCAGGCAAGATACCATTAAGCAGATCAGTGACTGCAAGTCTCATTTTTTTAAAAAATCCAAATTTAGATATACCAGGAGGAAACTACTGAAAACCAAAGGCAAAGAGAAAAAAGCAGCTGGAGAAAAAAAAGGTTGTCTTCAAAGGAGCACTAGACCGACCAGGATAACCTTTTCTCATTAAATATAATTTAACCATTTCTTATTAAATATAATTCTGATCATATTATTCTCAGAATTTGCAGTGGTTTTCCATCACTAAAATGTAAAATAGATACTCTTCAGAATGTCGTATGAGGCCTTTCATGGTCTGGTCCCTGCACCTCATTTATACACACAAGGCTTTCCTCCTACTGAGTTTACTCTTGCTTGTGTGCCTTTGCACACTCTCTTCTCCCTTTCTAAAATGCTCCCTAGGCCCATCCACCTAGCTATTTCCTACTCAGCCTTTCCATTCTCAACTCAAGAGTTTAGCCGCTCTGTCAAACTGCAGGGCTCCCATCTCATTGCCCTTAGGCACACTGCTTGCCAGCAGTCGTGAACAGCATGTGCTTTAAAAATTTGTTTGCATTTTTGCCTCCCTTCCAACATAGGAGCTCCCTGAGGACAGAGCTTGATACTCCATCAATATTCAGGATGCTCACTGGGTTGACTCCAACATTTCAGAAGGTCCCATTTCATTTAAATAATATCTTGATACAGGTTTTCATGGCTCTTTTCATAGTGCCCCAGTTCTTGCTAGTGTGGAGAACAGGTCACCACCGTCAGCACCAGCGTCCTGCATGCTGTCATTGACTGGCTCCCCCTCTTCACTACTCCTCTTTCCTCAGTGAAGCTGGAATAACAGTACCCACTTTACCCATAGTATAAGTTGTAGGTTAGAAGAGGTAATATAGGCGAGCATGCTGTGAAAATTCTTTGGCATCATACATTTTCATTAGCTCTATATCAGAGTGAAATTTGGTTAGGCCTAGGGATTTTGTGAAGAAAGGAGCTTATTGGTGCTCCTGAAGACTGTCCCTCCCAAGTCTTGCCTTGACAGGAGCTAGATGTGGGGTCCTAGAATGATCATAAGCACTCGTTATGCCCAGCAAGCTTGCAGCATCACAAATGATTATTCACAGTGTATGTTACCTTGCCCCTGTGAGGGCTTGTGTTTTCATTTCTACATTTCACTGGAGAGAGGGGGGCCCATAAGATAAGTTTTCCTAGTTGGTTTTGAGAGATCCAGAAGGGACATATTTTCATTTACAAATACATACTGCATTCTTTTCATTGAACTCTTTGGAAATTGTAAATTTCTGTGGCCCTCCATTCAGAGATTGAACAAGCTTAGATTTGTCAGCTTTGGACTTAAATCACTGCCATTATCTTAATTTGGGTTCTGATTGTGTCTCACCTATATTCTAACCTCAGCTTTCTAAGATCTCTGCTACCAATGTCTCTTCATTCCAGGGTGCTATCAAATTCATAGCCCTAAAATATGTGTGTGATATATAACTCTCAAGAGAAGAATTGCCCTACCGTTTATAATGCTTTATAGGATAGTGTCCTAGCTTGTCAGTTTCATTGTCTGGGCCTGTATGTTAGAAAGTATATTCTGTAGAGAATAGCATTAAATCCTAAAATATCAGTGGCTTAAACAAGAAAGAAGTTAATTTCTATCTCACGTAGAAGAAGATCAGAGACAGGCAGGCCAAGACTTGTAGGATAGCTCCACAGTCTTCAGCTCATTCTGTTGTACTGCTCTGCAGAGTAGAAAACACCCTTGACCTCTGGCCTCCAGGACCAGGATGAGTGATCAAGGTCCAGCTATCAAATCCACATTCCAGCCCACAGGATTGAGACGAAAGAGAAGGCTGGGCTTCTGCCTTGTAAGGTTACTCCTGGAAGTCACTAACAACACACTTTCCCCAGAATCTTAATGCCTAAAATGTAGACATGCAGGGATGTGGCTGAGGGATGTGGCCTTTTAACTAGGTGGCAGTATGCCCAGCTAAAAATTGGAGTTCTTTTTACTAGGAAAGAAGAGCCTGGATAATTGGGCAGTAACTAGTCCCTCCGACAGGGCCATTCTACCAGCGTTATTTCCCACCTATTCTAGTCCCTCTCTACCCAGCACTGTGTCCCCAACCTGTTAGTAGCTACAGTAAATCTTTTACTGGGCCTTTACCATGGCAGGTCCACTCACAGATCTAGGCCTTTCACAAGTTCTGGCCGTTGTCTGGAGTGGCCTTCAACTTCCTTATTTCTCTTTGAAACATCTATATCTATATATCCTTCAAGGCTCAACTCACTTCCTCCGTGAATTTTCTTCATTAACAGTGACAGAACATTATCCCTTACTTTTGCATATAGCAGTGTGGTGCACTGGAGGAGTTTCATGGATTTAGTGGTTGTGTGGACTTGCATTTGAATACCCTCTCTCCACCTTGGGCTGGAAAGTTTCTCAGCATGTAAACTGTTAGTAAAGCAACAGCCCAGGTCTATCTTCTGAGTTCCAGACCTTCATTTTGAATTGCTTACTCACTTTCTTCACTTAAAAGTCTCATATGTGACCTATCAAATAGAACCACCTCCAAAATAGAATTATTGATCTTTACCCCTTCCTCTCGTCTTTTCTGTGCCATAAGTGATGCCACTATCGACCAGTTACTGGTGTCAGAAAGCTGGAAATAATCCTTGACTTCTCTTAACTGATCATCCTTAAGCTCTCATATGTAATTATCACCAAGACTATTCAACTCCCAAATATATCTTAATTCCATCTCCAATGCCTGCATCACAGCTGCATCCTCTCATGCCTTGACTATTGCAGTAGCTTTTAACTGGTCTCCCTACACCCACTCTTAGTCTGCTCTTATCTTGCCCTGGGCAATATTGCTCTCTTGCACAGAATCCTTACTCATCTTGCCATTGTACTTAAATTCTGGCTTCTTATATTCTGCAAGGCCCACACCTGACTTGGCACCCATCTACCTCTCATTCTCATCTCTAGCCATGCCCATTCTTGCTCACTGTGCTGCAGCCATGCCTCATGGTCTTTGTTCTGGTCGTTGATTGTGTGAAGAACTTCCTGCCTTTGCCCTTTCCTGTGTGCTATTCCTATCCTGGGTCTCTCATTCTCCTCTTCACTCCTGTATACACTGTCCTCATGTCTCAATTTAAATTCTTTCCCTGATCTCTAATCTAAATCATATGTCCTTTCCCCCTTCTTTTTGGGATTATTCTTTCCTTCTTAGCATTTATCATGGTTTTTATTTTTTTTGAGACGGGCTCACTGCGTCGCCAAGGCTGGAGTGCGGTGGCACGATCCTGACTCACTGCAGCCTCCACTTCTGGGCTCAAGTGATCCTCCCACGTGAACCTCTCAGGTGGCTGGGACCACAGGTGTACACCATCACACCCGGTGGATTTTTTTTTTTGTATTTTTTGTAGAGACAGGGTTTTGCCATGTTGCCCAGGCTGGTCTTGAACCCCTGGGTTGAAGTGATCCTCCCACTTCAGCCTCCTGAAGTGCTGGGATTACAGGTGTGAGCCAACATGCCCACCCTATAATTTTATATTTATTGAGTGATTATTTATATAATATTCCCACATTAGTCTGTAGGGCTGGGATTATATTTCTTTTAACACTGGGTCTTCAGTGTGTTAATGTGTTCAATAAATACACATGGAATAAATGAATAATAAGTGATCTTGTGATTAAACAATGTAGTAGAGTCTCATTAAATTGACAACTTTGCTAATTTTTTTTTTTTTGGAGAGACAGGTTCTTGCAGGCTGGAGTGCAATGGTGCAATCTTGGCTCACTGCAGCCTTGAGTTCCCAGGCTCAGGTGATCTTCCCACCTCAGCCTCCTGAGTAGCTGGGACTATAGGCGAGCACTGCCATGCCCAACTAAATTTTATATTTTTAGTAGAGACAGAGTTTCGCCATGTTGCCCAGGCTGGTCTTGAACTCCAAGGCTCTAGTGATCCTTTTGCCTTGGCCTCCCAAAGCACTGGGATTTCAGGCATGAGCCACCCCAGACCAGCCGACAACTTTACTATTCAGTGTGGCAAGGCATGGTTGTTGGAAATGTATTAAGGTGATTCACCTTTTCAACCTGGCATTGTGTTTCTTTATATCCATTGACTGTTATCTATGATTCTCACCTGTAAGACTTTAAACCTTGGTTTAATTTATTAGAATGTAACTTTGCCTGAACAAAGCCTCGTTTCTTCCAGGATATCCTTCTGAATATAGAACCTGAAAAGGTCATGTTCAGGTCTGATAGAAAATCATGATTGGGCCCACTTCTATGGCTTGCCCTCTCTCTTAAGATGTAATTTGGTATAACATTTTGAACAGCCGACTTGCTGTTGTTGGGATGGAATCTGAGGTAACAGTCATTTGAAGATGGAGCCATCAGTGATCATCACAGAAAGCTGTTTGCCCAGGATTTAGGCTGCCTTGGAAACCCAGTCCTCTCACTGCGATGTCTTGATTGCTAGCATTTGAGACCAAACTAGTTGTCAAATATCTAAGTAGAGGATACTTATTCATGGTAATTCCACACTTTGATTTTTTTCCTCAGTTACTTTGTTCTGCAGAGCACATTGGTGAGGTATGTTATGGAACAAACAGATCAACAACTTGTGTGGTTTTTTTTCTCTCTACAATTATAAAAAATGTTCTAAAAGCATTTGATGATTTTGGAATCCTGAATTATGGGTTTAAAAGAAAAGATGAACCTTGCTGCTGTCCTCTTTCACTGATAGACAGGGCAATCTATAATAGGAAAGTTTATGTTTGCTTTTACTTTTTGGAAAACAATGAGGATTCTGCATTCAGAGGGCACTTCAGTAGGTAGATTTCAGCATAGATGGAAAAGCAAACAGTTGATCATTCTTAAACCCCGGTAGGTCAGATCATGTCAGTGTTTCCAGAGTACGCCCAGAATGGTAAAAGTTGGCTTTAAGCTGAGTTTTTGCTAAAAGGCAGCCAGTCCTGAAAAGGATTGATTTATTTATTTTGGCCTTGGCAACATCTAAATGATGATAAGTGCAAGTTTCTCTTAGCTCTCTGGAGAGGCTCCCATGTAAATTGGTTGTGACCCCTAGAATCCAGAATCCCTAACATAGTTGGATAAGAAAATTTTGTGGGGAAATCTAACGTAACAAGTAAAGATTCAAAATTTTAAATGTTTAGAAGTGTGTAATTTGCTGCTTTTGTTCATGAGTGTTTTTAATACTTCTGGTAGAGAGCCTAACTGCCTCTTTCCTCAGGAGATGTGGTTTCAGTTTCTTGGGTGAATGTGCATTTTGTAAGTTTTTTAAGAAAGGAAATTAAACATTAAAAGACTTTAAGTACTTTACTCTTTATATAATGTCACTAAGAAAAAGCCAGGAAAATCAGGGTTGGGTTTTTTAATTTATTTATTTAATAAATATAATCTATTTTCCACCATTTTGTTTGTTATGGCTGGTACCAAAGTACTTTTAAAAGTTAACATTTATTATGATTTTGTTTTATTTCAGCAGATGTGCATAATAAATTAACCTATCTATTCTTCATTTTGGGCTGGGGCAGCATTTAACATCTAGTTTTTTGGAATTTCGACACAGCTATTTAGTTTAATTCAACATAGTTTGATGCTCTCCGCTTGTATGATATTTATGATAGTATGTGAATAATGTTATAAGTAGATAAAATGTGGTCTGCTAAGGCTGAGTGCTCAGCCTGAGTATAATACTGGTATGTGACAGGTCCACTGGGGGCCTGGGGTTCTTCTGTAAAGTGAGTAGTTTGGGGTAACTGGTATCCAAGCATCTTTCTAGATTGAATTTTAAAATCCCACTAATTGATATGCATCTGGTTGATGACTCCTCTTCTCTCTTTATTTGTCTTTTTAATGTAGGAAGAGAGGATGGTGATGCACCGGTTACAAAAGATGAGACCACCTGCATTTCACAAGACACAAGAGCTTTACCGGAGAAATCTCTGCAAAGATCAGCAAAGGTCATTGCCTACAGATTTTCTCCACATGTCCAAATGGCTTTCACCTGAGCTACTTGTTGAAGATCTCATGTGATTCAGTCAGGACTGTATTTGGTCATTTAATCAGAAAAGTTAGAGCAGAGAATCATAAAAAGTGAATTAAAAAAAAACTTTAAACATATAAATACGAATCCATCTTCCTGCCTTTGGATAAGAGGTCAAGGCCTTTTCTTTGAGTGTGGGTATGTTGATTGGAGTTCTGTGTTATCTTTCTTGCTTAAACCACACTTGTAATGCAGCATTTATCACTTCCAGTTTTGGTGGAGTGAGTGGAGTGAGAATTTAGACAGTGGAGAAGCAGTATGAATGTAGACTCTCTTCAGATTTGTACAGTTTTTGCTCCAATTTTTTTTTGTTGTTACCATGCCCATACCTAATTTAAAAATAATTTTAATGTCTTTTTTTAGTTTTTCCAAAGTATTCAATTTAGTTATAGAAACAATTGTTTTTATATTCCTATTTCACCATTTTGTACAATTCACTTGTATTCTTTAATTATATAAGCTAGTGTCATTTTCAGATGTGGGATGAAACAGCAGACTTCTTTTTTTTTTTTGAGATAGAGTTTCACTGTTGTTGCCCAGGCTGGAGTGCAATGGCACGATCTTGGCTCACTGCAGCCTCTGCCTCCCTGATTCAAGCGATTCTTCTGCCTCAGCCTCCTGAGTAGCTGGGATTACAGGCGTGTACCACCATGCCTGGCTAATTTTTTTGTATTTTTAGTAGAAATGGGGTTTCGCCAGGCTGGTCTCGAACTCCTGACCTCGTGATCTGCCCGCCTCGGCCTCCCAAAGTGCTGGGATTATAGGTGTGAGCCAACATGCTCGACCAAACACAGCTGACTTCTAGCTGTGCAGATAGCTCATAGTGGCAGAAATGGTGAAGGGCAAAGTATAAAGTGGCATAATGTCATGAGACTTTATGTTTCAGAAGCATCCATCAGTGTGTTTCATATGGGAATGCAGTGTGCTTACTCTACCCAGCAAGTTGGTTAATAGAGTATTGCTCTTGCATACTGACATGAGGAATTTCTAAATTATACTCTATATATTTGAGTACTAACTGTGCTCCAGGCAGCATGCTAAGTGTGGGAGATTTGAATGAATGGAAAGCCTGGGGATGGATCTGGCTCACAGACCTATTTTGTTTGACCTGTGCAGTATTTAAAAATTTTGACTTCATGGCTTTCAGCAAAAAAAAAAAAAAAAAAAAAGAGTTGTCGGTGGGCAGGGGTGGGGGTGTTCACATTAAAAATTAGACTTTTGGCTTCTCTTGTCAAAACAAAACATTTGGTAACACTGGGCCAAATTTCTAAATGACTGTAGTCAGAACTGAGTAGAGGCAGCTCTGGAACCTGTGTTCTTTGATTTGCTACTGCCCTCCAAACATGTTTTCCCTCTCCCTTCTCCCTTCTCCCTATCTCCCTTTCTTTTGGATAATGTTTTTAATGGATTCAACCAAAAATTACAAGGCAAACAGCACTTGCCTGCGAAACTTATGCTATGGTAGAGTAATTTCCATGACAATTAACATTATATGAATTGCAAGTAATGTAGTAATGCCAGCCTACTTTATACACTTCCATGCTGTCAAACATTAAAACAAGAAACAAGAATTTCCAGTTCAGACAAGATGGCATAGACCTATTTTTTTTGCTCCTCCCACTGAGGATAACTGTAAACCCTGGAAAAAACAAGAGGCAACCAAAGGACAATTCTGAAAGTTGAAAAGAGGAAGGCAAACTAGTTACGTCAGTACTAGAGAAACAACATAACAGCAGGGACCTCACAACCCCCCACCAACAACAGCAACAACAGAAGGTGGCCCAGGCCCAGTGTTTCTGAATGCCAACCTAGCAATAGAGGGTGGCCCAGCTAGACTAATTCTCACCCAGATCTAACGGAAATCCCTCCAGCAACATCCACAGCACCTGTAAAGAGCCCTAATGACCGTAAGTGGTTAAGAGAAGGGCTTTCCTTCCTCCCTGGACCTGCAGCTTCTTTCCCACCAAGAGACATCAGGTATCTGAGTGGCTCCAACAAGAAGGATTCTAGAAGTGGCCCAGCCCAGAAAACCTCTTTGTTTCTGTGAGTCTGAGACTCTCGTCTACCCAGAGGCACTGAACATTCAGAGACGCTGGACATCTACCCAGAAAACACCAGGAAAGGGGATCTGGCCACAACATGCAGTCAAGTATGGGAAGCCCCTGTGTTCTCACAGGCAAGAGAACTTTGCTTCTTCACCCAGAGACACCAAGCAGCTGAGTGGCATTAGCAAGGGAGATCTGGTCATAATGGGTGTGTGGTCCAGGAAGCCTCTTTATCCTTGTGGGCCAGAGACTTCCCTCTTCCACTCAGAAACACTGGGCAGCCCGGTAGCACCAGTAAAGGAGATCCTGCCACAACAAGAAACCCAAAATGGGAAGCCTCTTTGTCCTTGCAGGCTGGAGATCCCCATTCCGTACTTAGACCATGTAGCCTGGCTTGGGGAATTTCTTGCCACCCACATAGGCAGTACGAGTAGAGACCAGCGGGAGCCCCAGTGATACCATATAAACCAAACATACCAAGATAGCACTGCAAAGACTGTTTTCCAAGGAAATTGTCATTGAAACTACAGCCCACAAAAGTAGGTCAGGACCTGCATGTTAAACCTCAACAGGGTGTATGACTGCCTTCTAAAATAAAAGATTTAAATGAGACCCAGAGTGTCTTAACATGATAACCAAAAGGTCCAGGATACAATTGGAAACCACCAATCATTATCAAGAACCAGGAAGAGCACAACATGAATGAGAAGACAATCATCTGATGCCAACACTGAGCTCTTGCAGTTACCCAACAATGATTTAAAAATAGCCATTATAAAAGTGCTTTAATAAGCAATTAAAAACTTTCTTGAAACCTTTGAGAAAATAGAAAATCTCAGCAAAGATTTAGAAATTATAAAAAGGCGGGGCACGGTAGCTCACTCCTGTAATCCCAGCACTTTGGGAGGCCAAGGTGGGTGGATCACCTGAGGTCAGGAGTTCAAGACCAGCCTGGCCAACATGGTAAAACCCTGTCTCTACTAAAAAAATACAAAAATTAGCTGGGCGTGGTGGCACGTTCCTGTAATCCCAGCTACTGGGGAGGCTGAGACAGGAGAATTGCTTGAACCCAGGAGGCGGAGGTTGCAGTGAGCCGAAATCGTGCCACTGTATTCTAGCCTGGGTAACAGAGCAAGACTGTCTCAAAAAAAAAAAAAAAAAAAAAAATTATAAAAAGGACCAAATGGGAATTATAGTCCTGAAAAGTACAATAACAGAAGTAAAAACATTATTGGATAGGCTCAGTAGTAGAGATGACACAGCAGAGAATCAGTGAACTTGAGGACAGATCAGTAGAATTTACCCAATCTGAACAAAGAAAGTATAGACTGAAAAAAATTGAACAGAGCCTCAGGGAGTTGAGGGACAACAAAAAGATTGAACATTCAGACAACTGGAGCCCTAGGAGAGGATCAAGAGAGTGAAGATGAAAGGAGAAATTGTGCAGAATGGGGATAGGTAAAAATATATCTTCAGAGAATTTAAGGTTCTAGCAAAAGTTGTATAACAATGCATAATGCTGTCCATCTGTACAATTGTAATTTCTTTTCTGATCAACTCTATACCTTGAGTTTAAGGTTAGAGAATACTGGTGGCTGAAATGTTCCAGGACTGAGGGTTTTTAGGGTGGGGTTAGTGGAAGGACCAGAAGATAAGGCATTTGACAGCTTGGGTAAGAGGACTTGAGGTGATAGAATATGGTGGTTCAAGGCTGGATGCAGTGGCTCACGCCCATAATCCCAGCACTTTGGGAGGCTGAGGCGGGTAGATCTCTTAAGATCAGGAGTTTGAGACCAGCCTGGACAACATAGTGAAACCCTGTCTCTACTAAATAAACAAAAATTAGCCAGGCGTGGTGACTGGTGACACACGCCTGTGGGTCCCAGAAACTCAGGAGGCTAAGGCAGGAGGATTGCTTGAACCTGGGAGGCAGAGGTTGCAGTGAGCCAAGATCACACCACTGCACTTCAGCCTGGGTGACAGAGCAAGACTGTCTCCAAGAAAAAAAAAAAAAAAGTGTGCGTGTGGTATTGGTATTGTGTGTACACACACACACACACACGGTGGCTCTGGGAAGGGAGGAAAGGGTTCGAGGCTTAGACGTAGATAACAGACTTGGAGAACAGGCAAGGGTTAAAGGTGCTAGAAGTCTTGATGTGGTGAAAAAGCCTGTGGAGTGCAGCACTGGAGAACAAGCGAGCTGTGTGGTGGATTCGTCGGAGAGGAGGTGTTGGAGTTGGAATAGTTCCAGATGATGCTGAGGTGTGGCCTTGAGGACGAGTTGCTGAAATCAAATAGAAGTGAAGGTTGCTGGCGTTGAAGGGATAGGGGAACGGTGAGGACAGGATGTTGACTAAGTTACTCACCTGGATGGAAGTGGGAGGGCCAGACTGTAAGCCAGGTTTCACAGAGTAACCAGGAGGCCAGGAGATGATAATAATAAGAGGGGGACCACCTGAACCAGAAGAGGGTGCACATACATGCATGAGGCTGGAAGAGTAAAGGTCTGGGCATGGCAGTGCAGCATGGGAAAACACAGACACCCATTTCAGAGGCTGTATGTGGGAAAAGGAGCATCCTCTTCCTAAATGGGCTGGGGAAGGCAGTCCTTAGGACAGATAGTTACATGCAAGGGAGCGGGGGGTGGGGGTCCCACAGCCTTCTTGAAAGAGGGCACAGCAGTTTGTTTAAAATAGCTGTTTTTCAGGGAAGAAGGAAGAGTTAAAAGGAAGAAAGTAGAGCATGTTTTGGGACTGAGCTTGCATGAGAAGACGGGTGCCCTAAGGTACTTTCCTGTGGGGTAGTAGCTGGGAGTGACTGGGGGAGAGGTGTGGTGCACTCAATTGGTTTGGAGGTTTCCTGCAGACGGGCTGAGATTCCACATGGGGTCAGGGACATGGAGAAGAGCAGCAGCCAGCTCTACTGCAGGCTGAATCTTTGTTCAGGGGTCTGGTGGGATGTCAGCAAGCAGCTCTGAGGAAGGGATGAGCCTGCAGACTGGCTATGGTGGGGAAAGGAAGCACTTCAGGAAGAATGTGTTGAGGAGGGGGTGGTGAGGGAGAAGACTCACTTTCTCAGAGAATACTTCTCTCTTGATGGAAATCCCATGTGTATGTGGTGGAGTGGTGGCCTCAATCTTCATCTAGTCAAATTAGAGCTTGGGTTTAATCTTGGAAAGAAGGAAGATCAAATATTTCTCCTTTCAGCTATTCAAGACATAATTAAGAGAAGTAATTTATGTCTAATAACCCTTTTTCTTTTACAAAAAGCACCTACCGTGTTGTTTGTGTGAGATACTAGTATTGTTCATGTGAGAAAAATATAATGTGAAACAAATACCTGGAGCTATACTTCCCTGCTGGAGTCCCACATGTCTTTATAAGACACAGGTCGTGGTAATAAAAGCACTTTGATTTAATTCATCCATGTATTGCATAATTTTTCTTGGATATATATGCTTACTAGATACTTGTTGCAACTTAAATATGGATTACTAAGTCACAGATCATCACTGAGAGGCACTTATTTTGATCTAGAAAAACTGCTGGTTCCTGCTAGTTGATCAAATTATAACCTGCTCACCTCTCCCAAGTGTAATTCAGTTCTGCAGATAAACAACATTGACTATATCTTTGGTGTTTTTAGGTGGTTTACATCTTGGAGAAAAAACATTCTCGAGCAGCAACTGGCTTCCTCAAACTCTTGGCTGATAAGAACAGCGAACTGTTTAGGAAATACGCCCTGTTTTCTCCCTCAGACCACCGAGTGCCTAGAATTTATGTGCCTCTCAAGGACTGTCCCCAGGACTTTGTGGCACGGCCTAAAGATTATGCCAACACACTGTTCATCTGCCGCATTGTGGACTGGAAGGAGGACTGCAATTTTGCCCTGGGGTAGGTGATCTCTGGTAGGAAAAATCACAGGTCACAGGCAGAACTCAGTTTAGGTGGTCTTTAGGTAAACTTTTTGTGTATTTTAATTATTATTTCTTTATTGAAGCATGGTTTCTGGTGTATTTTGGTCCTGATTCTTCAGAAGTCACTCTTAGCTGTCACCTCAACTGGTTGCCTGTATGTTCCTTGAATTACCAGGCAGTCACATTCTTGTTTTTGTTTTTTGGGTAAAACATGAACATTCTGAGCCTCTACTTATTTAGTTATGTCATGTGTCCTATTTGTACTTGTGTACCACAGATAATTCATTGCATCAAACAACCAGTCCTCTCCTTGCAGATGCTAGTGTTAAACCATGCAAAGTCTAGGCATATTCAGGAGACCTCAGGCTGCTTTGCTTTAAAATATGAACATGAAGGTATATTTAAATGGCATTCTTTTTCGGTATTGATTTTGCATATGGCATTAAAAACTGCCCTATTGTAAGAAGGAAAATGGTACCATGTTTTTGTGGAAGCTGTCAGAAATCAATCTAACTTAAATATACATGACATAGTCCAGGAGCATCATGGATGGCCACTTCATTTTCATCTAAAGAAACTGCTGGACCCAGTTGTTTGACCAAATGCTATGCCTATTTTCTTCTTAGAACTGGTATTCATATTGAAAGAAAAGCAGTAAGTTTTAGCTATGTTGTTAAGTGTCTTTTATAGATGATGTCTGGTTTATGTTTCACAGGAAATGACTATAAAGGTATACAATCTAGAAAAGAGCTTGTTGATTTACTTTTAGTCTAGTTTAATGACTTGCTTGTTGGTCATCTAACTTGTACAGGATGCACCCTCCTGGGAATGTCCTATGGTTAGGAGAGTCAGCACTGAATGGATGGCTACAATGTGCTGCTTTTATCAGGTTAATTCTATACTTAGCTTGTTATGCCTAGCAAAATAAGCCAAATCAAATGTGTGTGTCATATATGAGAGTGTTTCATATGTAAGAAACACTAGCCTGTGCCACTTTTTCAGTTTTATGAAGATTGGTGTGATTTAAATGATCTCATAGCTACTTAGGAACAGTTGTACTTTCTTTCCTCTCAAGTGGTGTGATTGCAATGTCATCATTTTTAAGCCTAACTCATTATCCAAAAGTGATGTCAACCCCTTGAGCCCTAAATAGTCCTTCTTACAAGCTTGCCAGTTTCTCACCATCAAATCAAAAGGCCCAGTAACGGTTGTGCCACCTGGTCCTGTTGATTGTGCAGCTACACTCTGTTTGGCAGTAAAAGAGGAAGACTTTCACATCAAACCAGGAAATCCAGCCTTGTTTTTTATCTGTCTTTCTGTCGTATCCCATTGTGTGTGCTTGATTGGACTACTTCCTTAGTTTTCAAGTTTCAAGGGTGTAGTCAGGAAATCTTCATAGTATGAGTTTCTCTTATTACTTTCATGGCCTTATAGGTCTTTTTTAATTTTTATTTTTTTATAGCTGAGCCATTACTTCATCAGGAACCCTTTTCTTGAAGGTAAAATACAACAAAAAGGGAGTCAGGTCTTTGAAGCCTCAAGCACATTTGCTGGGTTTAAAGAAATAATATTTAAAAATGATAGTCACATATTAATCATGTAATTTTCAAAATAAAAAATGAAGATAATCATATTTAGATGGAAACATCATGCTTTTTCTCTATCTTCTTAATATAAGGATATAAAAATTGTCATTTATGGAAATGTGCCTTTTAAAATCTTTGTGAAGAAGAGAAAATTTATTTTAAGAAATAAAACATGGTAGGTTTTCCTGATGAATTTCTCAAATGACGTCTGTTGTATGAGGGGTGAGGGCTGCAGCTGTTGAGTATGTTGGTGGTCGCCTTGCCATTTTGTTCTGGTTATCTGTTACTGATCTTTAAGAACTGAGGTCACTTTTTCTTAATCAGTACATGCTGTGCTATGACTGCCTAGGTTTCCTCCCTTATCTTTGCCAGGCTTTGACCAGGAGTGTGACGGTAATACCTGCTGTGGGTGCGAAAGTGTTATGGTTAGCTTCCACATAAACTATCCCTAAAAATCAAGTTTAGCTTGATTTTTCTTCCTTCTGAATTTCTTCCCAACTCCTATACCTCTCTCCTTAAAAGTATTGGACTTCCTTTGCCTATGTAATTGCTTCTAATTATTCAAGTTCAAAGTCATTTACCTCTTCTGTAGTTACGTTTAGTTCACCAGACAGGTTTTGATCCAACTATGTGTAAAGTACTATGCTATATTATCTGAGAAATACAATGGTAAACAAGCTATGGATTCGTTATTTAAGGAACTTATAGTCTAACGCAAAAGGATTTTTGCATGTATATATCATAGGGATAATTTGATTCTAAGAAGTGGAAGCCCACTTGAACTAATTTAAATAAAAGTAGAGATTAATATAAGAAGCTGGTGATTCTTTTAAAAACCAGAGCAGGAAATGGAGGAAGTCTCATGAGAAAATCAGAACTGACAAGGCCACAAAGGAACCACAGCTTCTCTTTCACCCCTGTGACTAGCCCAGCCACCACACAGTATCTTTTCTTTACCCCTTTTTGCACATGAGCTGTGTTATTCTGCTTCTCTCTGCACAGTAGTCTTCTACCTGCACAACAGCACACGTGGCCCCAAAATGGCACTGCCAGTCCTATGGCAGTTACATACTAAAGTCTAGATCATAATGCATAATTTCTGTGGTGGAAAATCTTACTGGTCTAGCTTGAGGCAGGTATTTTCCCTCGTCAGTAGTTTCAAGCAGAGGTGGGGGGTCCAGAGTCCCATCCACGACTCACACCCAATTTGCAGCACTGTGGGACTCTCTGGGAAAGAGCGTGGATAAAACAGATGGCTTGAATGGCTTATCTCTTTGAGTTCTACCTATAGTACAAAACAGAATGTTCTAAGTTCTTCCATAGAATAAAACAATTTGGGGGAATTTAGAGGAGGTAGGTGAAGGGGGAAATCCAGGATCATTTCTTACAGGACAGAGGCCTCTTTGCTAAAAGATCACTCTGACTGAGAGTAAAGAATAGATGAGAAGGGACATGCCTAGCAGCAGGAGGTCATAATACACTATTGCAGTAAGACAGATGAGATGGGAGAACCTGAAATAAAGGGTTGCAATGGAGGAAACAAAAGAAATGAAAAGATTCAGGGGAGATTAAGAAGGTAAATTCTCCCAGATGTGATGACTAATTAGAAATAGGGCATGAGGGAGAAGGATGGAATCTTGGATGAACTTTCAGGGCTCTGACTAGGGGCAGTGGGTGGATGCTGATGGCATTTAACCACAATTTACTGGGAGCCATCTCAGTTCCTTCTGTGGTCTTCACTATCAGAAATCAAACTTGCCATTTCCCAAACTGAGTGTGTATGTTCATAGTTCCAAACTTTTGCACATTACACTTCCTTTCCTAACAGTGGCTTTCTCCTTTCTCTAGTGTTTGCTTGGTGAAATACTCAACTTTTAAACTCAACTCAGTTGTCCACTCAAAAAATGTTCCTTGACTCACAGGCCTCCCTTCTGGTGCTCCCATAGCTTCTGTTAGTACTATTATTATAGCTCTCATCTGTTTGGATTGCAATTGCTTGTTTGTTTTACTTGGCCATGAGCTCCTTTAGGACAAGGACACTTGGTGAACATTTGCTAGCTGGTCAGATGAGTAGATGGAAATGGATTGATGACCCCAACGTCTTGAGCCAGGTTGACTAGGAAGATGTTGCACCATGAGTCAAGCTAGAAAACACACAAGGAGTAATTTGGAACAGAAAATGATGAGAACTAAGGTTCTATGACTTCAAAGTCCATGCTTGACAATGGCATACAACAAGTATAAAAACTCAGGTGGAGAACGCCAAATTGAGAAGGCACAGATATTTAACAGAAAGATTGAATAGAATGCACACATTAATAGAATATATGATGTTAGTAGCTTTGGAAGGATCCTTAGGTAGGACACAGAGCTTGGCCTCCCCTTTGCTGTAAGCATTGCTTCTCTGACACCCTAGTGCTGCCTTGGGGCCACCATGTAGGGGCAGCTCAAAGAGTATTACAACATTGGAGACTTCCAGTTGTTATAAAGTTATTTTCTATCTTGTTCTTAGAATTGTTATGAGAGATCTCGGTCGAAGCTTGTTCACCTCTCTATACATCACATCTCCCACATTTTTATGAATCTTAGTTCTATAATGCTATCAAAACCCAGGTGAACCCTTGCTAGCTTTTAGGGATCACTGTTTTTTGTTACACATTGCAACATATTTAGTACCTTTAATATTTAGTACTAGACTCTAGTCCAGGATAATTAAAAAGCCACATTGGCTTCTTCGCTGGAATGATCTGCAATTACATAATCAGATTTACAGTTTTAAGAGCTTCCCAACCTCTTAAATCATCTTTCCCTTTAGAAACTCTTGCAGTGGAATTCATGCCTATATTTTCTCAGACCTTTGGGAAATCTGGTATCCTAAGTCTAGGGTTTACAGTTCCAGCTTCTCTTTCCAGGATGTCTTGAGCGTAGAGATAGCATGGTCACTTTCTCCCAGATTTGTCATGGTTTCTTCTTGAATATTTAAGGGTAAATCTTGAATAAAATGGGAACGTTTTACAGCAGCTACTGTGAGGAACTTAATAGTGTTTCTTGGCAACACTGAAGGCTAGCTGAAGATATGTGACATGAACCAACCTAGAGCAAATTGACATATTTATATTATTTTATCAAGCAAAGTCTGGTGGTTTTGAGGGGTGGAGGAGGAGGAGGAAAAATGAATAGGTCATTACAGGCTGAGAAGTTCTTGGTTGAACATGGGATTGCCTAGGCTTAATGGGAGGCTGTGGAAATGAGAAACAGAGAATGGGTCACAGTGCTGCTGGCTTTAATGAGTGTGAAGGACAGCAGTTTCCATTGGAGCGCATAACGGAGTGAGGTGAAAGCAGAGGAAGGGAAATTCTGACCTTAGAGGACTGTGGTAGAGATGGGAAGTAGGGGGTGGAGGTCTGTTCTGGTATCGCCTTTGTCTCCTAGCTTTGCACCTTATGGTTGTTGTTAGCCAGTCAGCAATATTTATTGACCCATGGAAGCAAATACTTTTACATTCCATTCAGTTTTGATAGATACTCAGTTTCTTACAGGGTAGATAGGAATTGAAGAGGTGGTCATTAAATTACATTAAATACATTGAATTGTAATTAGTAGGAAAATTAAACCATGACTAGATTGATAGAAAAAACAAACAGAAGAAATTACTTTGTTTCATTGAAGCATAGGCTCCAAGATTAGCAAACTGAAAAATAACTGTATCCAATCTTTCCCTTTGCAAAAGGAATGTTTCACCTTTTTGAGAGCATGTTCTTTAAAGATAGCTCTGAGGGAGAAACCAAGTTATATAATGCTATGGACTCGCATTACCAAATCTATAGAGTTTGTACGTTCTTTTCAGGGGTTATGGACCTGGCGGGCTAGGAGGCAAAAAGCCAATCAGGCTGAGTGGGGGGCTCTTTTTTTGTGACTGTTGGGCTCCACCTGGTGGCCTGTAAGGATCAGCTTTGGAAAAAGCTGTGTCTTCAACACAGAAAATCCTGGTCAAGGCAGAGCAAAAGTTAAAGGAATGGAGGAGAATGATCCTGATCCAGGCTTAGGTTACCAAATTGTTCCTTTCCTTGATGAGCACTGCATGCAGTTTTGGCACTTCTTCCAAAGTCGCCATCTTCAACTGCAATTTCTAGTGCACCTTCTTGAAAATATTACGATGTTAGAGGACCTTAGATAACCATCAACCTCCTCTTATACTCATTAAATCCTTTCAGCTTCCTCTTTGCTTTCTTCATATCAACACCAATTCACTCTTAAATTTCAAGACCTTTTCTTAAATAACTCAGTATTGTTGACTCTTACTTCTTTTCTCCATGCTTTTATCTATTTTCACTGATTAAAAACACCGTTCCTGAGGTCCCTATTCCTTAAGTGCTACTTTCTGCTATGTCATAGTACTGAGCCATAAGAAGCGAAAATAACTCGTTCTCTCTCCTGATTATAGAAAATAATACATAAAATATACAGCCAAAGACAAGTGTATTTGCCACACTTTGTTTTTACTTTGTATTGTTGGAGGTTTGGGCCCTCGGTGTAGTTGATGTTTGATTGTTCCCCACTTGTACATTCTCAGGGCTGTGATGCCATTATATCTGTTTGCATGGAGTTTCCAACATTGGACCAACACGTATGAGAGCATGTATTTAAGAGTAGTAATATGATAGTGGTAATCACTGCAAGGGTGCATGACTGTCTTCTAAATATCGTCTAGTTGTAAGTCTAGGAGTTTATAAGAGTATTTAGTAGAGGAAAGATGATGAATGGCTGAGAACACTAATCTTGACTATTTAGTGTTCCTGTTTTCTTTAAGGCAAAGAGGCCAATTTGAAGGACTTTCTTGTTATATTTTTTTCTGTCTGTAGCTGGTCCCTTCCCTCAGTACATTTTTAATGGGCATATCACCCAGGATAGTAGATCTGATGCTTATTTATATAGAATGTTTATATGTCTCCCAAGGCCCCCACCTATCATATGTAGGAAGTTGGGAATATTGTTTCAGTGCCGTTCAGATTAATTTTACAGTAGGACTCAGTTGGAATGTCATTCGTTGTGAATGGGAGCAGTATTCATAGAGAAGCTCTAGTGAAGAAAAATTGAAGTTATCATTATAAATAACTCTATGGAGGAAAACTTTCTCTTTTACAACTATTATTGAAATATCAAATTAACAAATATTACTAAATTTTATTTTTTCCAAATACATACATATTGAATATTTACTGTTAAATTTATTCAAATGTGTACTATAGAAAATGAAAATTTCCCAGAGTTTCATCCCCGGAAATGATCACTATTAAGGTTTTGGTATACATTTGACTAAAATATTGTTTTTAAAATATTTATCAACTTTAATTACAAAGCATATTTCACAGGAAAAAGAATATATGTAACACTTCTATAATTTTTGAAACCTAATACTAAAACCAACCCATGAACTCATGAACCAGATTAAGAAATATAACATCACCAATACTGTTCAGGTTTCCTGTCTGTTCTCCTGTATCCCAAACCATAATTTTTTCCCCAGAGGTGACCACTATCTCAAATATACTAATGAAAATGTATTTAAAAAAATAATTTACCCATATTTATAACCCTAAATGTCATTTTGTTTTGCTTATTTTTGAACCTTATACAAAATACCGTGTTATATATATTCTTCTATCACTTGCCTTTTTTCATTTAACATGTTTCTAAAATATACTCACATATTTCACTCATTTTAATCCATAATATTTCCATTTTCTGAAATATACCGTAATTTAGCAATGTACATTTGGGTTGAACAGAGAATTTTGCTCCTGCAGACATCCAGTGCTCATTAACTAAAGTTTTTCTAGACTCTACTTAAAAAGGAAATTACTGAATCATACATAGGTACATGTTTAACTTTACAACTTTCTAGCCAAACCATTCCCAAAGTGATTGTACCCATTTTTAGTCCTACCAGCAGTGTGTATGCAGTTCCATTGCTCCACATTCTTATTAACACTTGTTAGACTCATTTTTGCCAGCCAGGTGGGTAAAAATAGTGATAATTGTTGGGTGATTTTTGTTATTTTTTTCCTAATTACTGATGAGGTTGAACATCTTTTCATATACTCATGGTCACGTTTCCTCTTCTAGACAGTGTTTTCATGTTGTTACCCATTTATTTTTAACAGTTAATTATTTATTTAGATAATTTTGATTACAGAAATTGCAAAAATGGAACAGAGAGTTCCTGTATATCTTTTAACCTATCTTCTCCTTATGTTAACATCTTACATGACCATGGAATACTTATCAGAAGTAAGCAATTAATCTTGGTACAATACCATTAAAGTATAGGTCTTACTCAGATTTTATCACTATTTCCACTAACGTTCTCTTTCAGTTCCAGAATCTGGGTCCAGAATCCCATAATACAGTTAGCTGTGTCTCTGTAGTCTCTCCAGTTTGTGACATTTCTTACTCTTTACTTGTCCTTCATGAACTTTACTCTTGTACTGGCCAGTGATTTTGTAGAATGTTTCTCAGTTTGTGTTTGTCTAATGTTCTCTCATGATTAGATCGAGATTAGGCATTATTGGGAAAGATACCACAGAGGTGATGTGCATCTTATTGGGGGCACATAATGTCAGTAAGTAATACTGGTGATGTTCACCTGGATCACCTGGTTAAGGAAGCATCTGCCATGATTCCTAACTTACTACTTTTTTCCCTTGTAATTATTATACTGTATTTTTGGAAAGATTTTTGAGTCTGTGTAATATTCTGTTTCTGCTTAATTTCACCCATTCATTTTAGCATACATTGGTGCTTTTACCCATTTTTAATTGGGCTGTTTGTCATTTGATTTTTTTGGAGTTAAAAAACACATATTCCAGAAAGTAATCTTTTTAGCAGTCACTGATATGGAAATTATCTTCTCTCCAGTTTGTGAGTTGTCTTTTCATGTTATTAATGGTATCTTCTGAAGAATAGATGTTTGAAGTTGTCTTTTCTGTTTGCTGCTGATATGTAGAATTACAGTTAATTTTTATACAATATCCTATATCCAGCCATCTTGCTATATCCCCTTATTCATTTCAGTACTTCAGATGTAATTTCCTTTGGCTCTTCTATGTAGATAATCACATCATTGGTAAGTAATGAGAGATTTATTTCTTCCATTCTAATCTGTATGACTTTTATTTCTTTTTCTTATCTTGAATTGGCAACTCACAATTGGAGAGGAGGTATTTTCCACACAGTAACTGATGAAAGTTCAGTTTTGAATAAAAGCAATAGTAGCAGGCATTTTTTTTTCCTGATTTTTTGATGTGTTAATAAGTTTGCTAATGTGGCAGCTAATTATGGTAGGACTGGATAATTTACTGAAGTACTTATCTTTGAGTTTTATTTGTTTTTTGCCATCCTCAGTTTTCTTAGCTTTCCTTTGGCATTTCAAGGAAGAATAGTATGCCTCTCTAATAGGTTCAAAGCATTAATTTGTTTATTTACATATTCAGTCACCAACATGTGTTGGACACCAAAGGCATACAAGTCTCAGTGGTACACAGAAATAAAGAAATGTTTATTCTTTTTATGGATGATCCCCCCCATCTATTGATAAGGAAGAGGCATACCTAAAGCACCATGACACAGCTAGAAAGTGGCACATGCAAGAAAGAGGATATAACCAAAGGATAGGGACAGTACTAATGAGGCAGATCCACTCTAGGAGACAGGGATGGCTTCCTGGCCTTGCTGCTCTATTCCATGAAGATGAAATGATCTGGGTGTATGCTTTGTGGGCCTAGTTCAACATGGAAGTTATAAAGGGAGCACCTTTAGGATAGAATTATGTTGCCTAAGGAAGGGCCATTTATAGTATTCTTATGCTCTGGAACCCAGCAGTTGCATGTCAGTGTGTAGTGAATACCTCTACAAGATCTATGATGCTAACAGTACTAAGATTTTATTTTTGGTCGTAAGAGCTTTACATTTTCTGTTGCAGACTGAATGGAGGGAAAGGGAAGTTTACTTCTCATGGATGATCTTTTTAAATAGTTTGTAGTAGGATGCTTTTAGCAGCAAATTATAAAAATGCCTGACTCAGAGTGACTTAATAAGAGAAAATTTTATCTCACATAGGGGGAATTCAAAGGTTGTGCAGCTGCAGACCCAGTAAAGTCAGTGACTGGATGATGTTATCAGGTTGTCTTTTGCTGTCCTCAGCAATCCAGTGGTGGTTTCTCTATGGTTGTGAAGATGGCTGCCAGTACAATTAGGCTACCTGCTTTCTTGATGACATGTGACACAAAAAGGGAGACCCTGTCTGCCAACAATGCTATTGACTACAGTCACCAGGGGAGGCCATACACTGAATTTATTAGAATAATTAGTATCTGTCATTGGAGCTGAAGGTGAGATGTGTTTCCTGTATGAAAACTAGATTTTTATGAGGAAGGAGCAAGACGGAAGTGAATGTTGGGTAGCAAACCAATATTGGGCACTCTAGTTTTTGTTATAATTATTTTTTGTATAATTTTTAAATTAAAAAACCTCCAACTTTGTGATATTAAAGGAAGCTTAGAAAATAGATTAAAAAGTCACTCAGAATCCTCTCTCAAATAATTAACACCATTTGTCCCTTTCAGCATTTTCATAAATGTTTTTACATAGTTAAATTATACTCTACATACATCTTCGAAATTCTTTTTCTGAAATACATAAAAAATTGAAAAATATGACATGGTTTAGTTTATCATTTATCTGTTGCTTGACATCTAAATTACTTTTACTCCTTTTCTGCTCCAAGATTTTAAAAATAAACTTAATTTTAATTAATTAATTAATAAATAGGAATGGGGTCTTGCTGTGTTGTCCAAACAGGTCTCGAACTCCTGGGCTTAAGTGATCCTCCCACCTCAGCCTCCCAAAGTGCTGGGATTACAGGCGTGAGCGACCATGTCTGGCCCATAAAAATAAACTTTATTTTTCAGAACAGATTTAGATTTACAGAAAATTGTCAAGATAGTACAGTTCTCACCTGCCCCTTCTCTCCTCCTCCAAAACTAGTTTTTTTCTCTTAACCAATATTGATACATTATTAATGGAAGTCCGTACTTTCTTCAAACTTTCTTGTTTTTAAAAATCTAATGTCCTTTATCTGTTCCAGGATCTCATATTACATTTAGTTGTCTTGTCTCTTTAGATTCCTCTTGACTATGAGAGCTTCTAAGTTATTTTTGAAGGACATATTTTAATGCAGAATAGGATGAAATGTGGTTTTTAAGAGAATCACCAGATATTTTGACATAACATTGAATCATAGTTGTCCTAAAGCAGCTGTTATCTTTTCAGACAGTAAGCAGAAGACAGAAACTACTTAGAAAGTTGTAACATTTGAACTACATTACATAAAAGGGAAAGTTACTTTCATGATTCATTTTAAATAGAATTTACAATGAAATTAAATTTAAACTATAAAAATAAACCCTTCTGCAAGACAAATACACAATGTAAAAGTCAGTTCCCTAGTAGAATTTGGCTTTGTTTATATACCAAAGAATTCTGGTTTTCAAGGTGACAGAAGAGTTCATGATTAAGTAGACAGGATAGGATTCTCTTCTCTTCTCTTCTCTTCTCTTCTCTTCTCTTCTCTTCTCTTCTCTTCTCTTCTCTTCTCTTCTCTTCTCTTCTCTTCTCTTCTCTTCTCTCTTCTCCTCTCCCCTCCCCTCCCCTCCCCTCCGCTCCCCTCCCCTCCTTTCTCCTCTCCTCTCCTCTCCTCTCCTCTCCTCTCCTCTCTTCTCCCGTCCCCTCCCCTCCCCTCTCCTCCCCTCCCCTCTTTTCTTTTGACAGAGTCTCACTCTGTCACCAGGCTGGAGTACAGTGGTTGGATCTTGGCTCACTGCAACCTCTGCTTCATGGGTTCAAGCGATTCTCCTGCCTCAGTCTCCCAAGTAGCTGAGATTACAGGCGCGCGCCACCACGCCCAGCTATTTTTGTATTTTTGGTAGAGACGGGGTTTCACCATGTTGGCCAGTATAGTCTTGATCTCTTGACTTCATGATCCGCCCGCCTTGGCCTCCCAAAGTGCTGGGATTACAGGTGTGAGCCACTGCGCCCGGTCAAGATAGGATTCTTTCTAGGGCATCTAAGGCCCCCAAAGCATGAGCTCTTTCAGCATGCTGATCTGTTAGATTTTTATCTGCCATAAGCTGTCCAGTCTATGCTGCTGTAAAATAGATCTCCAATGAAAGTCCATAATAAATTTATTTAAATAAGGAACTTGAGAAATGTTCTCTGGAACTCGTAAAATAAATGTTAATTACTACTAACAGGAACTTGGAGTCATTGATCACATTTGGAAACCATAACTAAAATATAATTTTGTCTTTATGAGCCATGTTGTAATTTGAGTAAACAAATTGAGACTCTTTGGACTCAGAGTATAACCTGGTAAAATATTGTGTCAGAACTTTATAAAGCTCCAAAAAAGATGAAAAATTTTTTTTTCTCCTTAATTTTCTAAAGGTCCAATAACTGGTATGACAGGACTGTTTTAACAACTAATATCAGGTCCATCACTTCACTTGCTTCCTTTTGTCCTCCCTCCTCCTCACCCTCCCACCACTCCATTCATGGATCTAGTGCTCAGCGCCAGTCTTTGTGGAGGAATTTCTCCATCTCTTGGTACACCTCAGTTAATCACTTTGCAGTTTTTCAGAAAGGGCTTATGAGAACTATATTCCCTGAGTTCTTGTATTTAGAAATCTTTATCTTTGAAATCCAGTAACTCCACTAGAATATATTTCATTGGTGATTTTCTGTAATTTTCTTTTCTGAGACTTACCCTTTCTGTAAACCTAAATTTTCTTTATTTCAGAAAAGTTTTCTTAATGATCTTGGAAAATGTTTCCTTTTCTTCATCTCTAGCTCCTTCCTTCAGTTATGCCGAAGGAAGGATCTAGAGATGAGGAATAGAAAATGTTTTCTGGCCAGGCGTGGTGGCTCACGCCTGTAATCCCAGCACTTTGGGAGGCCGAGGCGGGAGGATCACGAGGTCAGGAGATCGAGACTGTCCTGGCTAACATGGTGAAACCCCGTCTCTACTAAAAATACAAAAAATTAGCCGGGTGTTGTGGCAGGTGCCTGTAGTCCCAGCTATTCGGGAGGCTGAGGCAGGAGAATGGTGTGAACCCGGGAGGTGGAGCTTGCAGTGAGCCGAGATCGCGCCCCTGCACTCCAGCCTGGGTGACAGAGTGAGACTCCATCTAAAAAAAAAAAAAAAATGTTCTCTATTCCAAAGAATCTTAGAAAATGTTTTCTATTCCTCATCTCTAGCTCTGTATTTCAAGGATGCCTGGAACTCCTTGGTCTGCCTTTCACATCTGTCTGTTTTCTTTGTTATCTTTTTAAACTCTACTTGCCCAGTTTCATTTTCCTCACTTTTCTCAAGATTTTACTCTATGATCCTTATGGCTTTCAAATAGTGTCAGTTCTTCATTAGGTACTTCCAGTATGACTTTCATTTTCTGTGATAGTTTTATCATTCTTTTCTACTTATTTCCTGAGGTCTAAAAACCTAGTTTTTGTTTCCTTTCATGACTTATTTATTCCTTATGCACTTGCATCTTTGCTTCAAGCTCTTGTTTTATAAAGCTTATATTTTTGGGAGTTCTTGAGAGTATCTTTGGTCATTTCTGTGGTTATATGCTTATAGAGATTGTTTTGTCCTTCTGCCATTTCTTTTTCTTGCTCCCTTTTTTCCTTTTAAATGTGGGTTGTTTTTTTTTTTTAATAGAATGCTACTCTCCCTCCCTGAAATCTTTAAATAGTGAGTTCTTCCTGGACTTTAGTATTATATTTTAAAAACTGGACATTATAAAATGCCTTTTGTCTAAGTTTTTAGTCCCTTTCTATTTTAGGCATAAGACAATCATTTTGGGCCATATTGTATCCTGGAGGATAGCATTCTAACTTCACTCACTCTTAACTTCAAGGCGAGAATAGTATGGTCACTGTGTTCTAGGTCAGCCTCACAAACACTGAGACTCCCACCACATAGAAGAATTTGTTTCTTTTCGTATTAGTGTAGTTCTGTAATAAACTGTATGTGAGATATCTCATTTTTATACTTCTCCCAGAAGCTATGTATGCTATCTAATTAATGGATGGTTAGTTATTTTATGTAACTTTTAATACTATTAGGTAGAATCAGAAGAAACTGTGTTTTATATGTTAATAAATGGTCAAATATTGGCAATTTTCTATGCCTCAAAATAATATATTATTAACTTCTTTATATTATTATTGCCATTCTTGAATTATTACTTCTGAGTAACCTCTCAGTTGGCTTGAGTTGCACATAAGTTTTTTTTGGAAGGAAAGTACATAGCATATTTTCTGCCTTTTAATATCAGTCAGGGTTCTTGTAGTCTTAGATTCCAATTCAGAGGAATCATAATTATGTCCCCAGAGGTACTAAAACCTTTCAACTGTAGAGATGAGCATTATGTAGGCAAAACTAAATATTTTATGTGTGGGTCTTAAGTGTGATATTGAAAGGCCTGACTCCTTCCTTGCATTCTTTCTTCCCAAACCATGTACACTGCCTGTAGGATGCTAAATCAGAGCACCAACGCATCCTGGAGGATGGCACTCCCCCCTCACAACTGATGCCTCCTGGTTAGTCCAACAGCTTAGTAGTCAGATCATTACATCATGCCAGTCAGTGAAATGTATGGGCTTTACTTCTTCCAAAAGGTGAAGTCCTTAATTACAAACAATGTTGAGTGCGATAATAGCTTAAAAGATATTTCGTAAATCTGAGGATTGTGGTGTTTACATAAGCAATATAGGCAGAAGAAATGCAGATAGCAAACCTAGAGTAAGTGTCTCTTTTAGTGGAGGAATTACTGCCTTTCCCATCCTAAAAGAGCTCAGTGGATGCGATCTGATGTGAAGTAGTTGGGGGGCGGGGTCCTCCTGGCATGGCTGTGTATCAGGTGCTCAGAGTTGGTTGCTGCTGCTGGCAAGCTAGCATCCTGCAAGAATGGTATTCAGGTCAGCATTAGTGAGAAGTGAATGTTGTGGAGTGCATTTCCTGCTGCCTTGTGCTTTGTTCCTCTGTCCCTTGAGCAAGCACTGCAGTGATGGGGACATACACGGGCACAGGCCATCCTGCCTCCACAGTGGAAGCCTTTCACTGTGCACTCTCATGGAGCACAAATAGTTATACCCTGTCTGGACTCATTTCAGTGGGCCCATTTCATCCACATGTCTTTTCCCTAGATGTGCTTGTCACCAGTACTCCAATCTTTCTTCTTTCAGGTCCCTATCCATCTGGCTAAACTTGTAGTCACTGCCTATCAGCATATCAGGTTGTCCTTCCTCAGCTAAAGTGGACCACGGACATATGGCTTGAAGTTCTGCCCACTGGGAGAAAGTTTCTGCTATATTGTCTTTTCAGAGACCATCCCTTACAATGGATTTAGTGCTATCATGTCCATTTATGACTCATGACAATGGAGGGTCAGTTGGAACTAGGCATTCAAGGTACTCAAACCTTTCTGCATCCTCCTTTATATCGCGCGTGTGTATGTGTGTGTTTGTGTGTGTGCATGTGTGTGTTCGGGTTCTCTGAATCTTACTCTCTCTGATTAGTGTCCTGCTTTTCACCTAAGTGACTTAATGAGACCTTACATTCAATGGTGTAATGATTCATCACCCTTTCAATTTGTTTTTTCTGTCTTAGCCTGGCAGCTACAAGAGATTCAAGATACTTTTTTGATGGACATACTAAGTCCCTGACTTTCAGTCTTAGAAATGAAGAATTTAGAATGAAGAATTTGGAGATGAAGCATGTAATTCTTTGTTTCTCCCCCTTTTTCTGGCTCTCGAAGCTTCTCACTGTTTCTGTGAGCCCTTTGATATCCTTTCAAGAAATTTTTTTTTTCTTTTCCAAACAGCACTGGTCTTTTGTGCTTACAACAAGAACCCAGACAGACAGTTAAAGACATTGATATTAGGAGACGAATGTAGGAAACAGAACCTCAGGGACCTGTGAGAATAATAAATGAGTTAGATGGGTTGGAAGTAACTCAGGTTCCATTAATTTTCAGAATACAAAATAATTTTTAAAATTACTAATTATTACCTGTCATCACCAGAATAAAGCTGTTTTTAAGCTAAACAACATTGTTATAAGTATTCATCTTGTACTCACAGTGTTGAATTCCTGTGTCCTTCAAATTTCAAAGGTTGGCATAATAGGTCCCCCATATCTTCAGTTGGAACTTCATTCTAGTGAACACAGGTAATAATTTAGTCATTTTGAAAATTAATGGGACCTGAGTCTTTAATTGTCTGGGTTCCTGGTTACAAGCAAGAAAAACCAACTCTGGGAAAGGAGTTTATTGGGAGGATACTGAAGAGCTCACTGAGCAAAAGACTTGAATGACCTGAAAAGGGATGTGAACTAAGGCAACTCTGGAAAGCCAAGAACAAGAAGCCCAACCATCATCTTTTATCAGGATTAGTTTGGCTATAATGCCAGTTATTCTCTTACCACCACTCTTGCAGGACACCATTTTCTCTGGATGGTGCCGCCACCACTGCTGTCACGAGAAACCATTCTAGCTGTCATGAGTGAATCCTAAGCAGCCTTTTGTCTTTGTATCTCTGTCTTCACACTCAAAGTCTTGAGTTGAGGCAGAGTTTAAGTCACATACAGTGTACTGGATTTTGGTTCTCACAGAGTGAGAGGAGTCTTGTATAAAGAGAGGCCAGGCATTATGTAGTAGGAAGCTGGTCACTTCTATGGCGGGAATTGTAGTCCTTTGTCCTGCTTGTAGGCAACATGCAATTCTTCCTTTCCAATTTGTATGCCTCTTCTTTTTCTTGCTTTATGGCATTCACTAGTACCTCCAGTACAGTGTTAAGTAGTATTGGTGAAAATGAACACTTTGTCTTCTTTCTGCTCCAAGGGAAAGCATTTCACTTTTCACCACTAAGTTTTACATTAGCGCTAGGATTCTCATAGAGGCCTTTAACCAAGTTGAAGAAGTTCCTGTTACTCATGTGCTGAGGGCTTTTATCTTAAGTGAACGTTGAAATTTTGTCAAATGCTTTTTCTTCATTTACTGAGATGATGATATGTGTTTGTTTTTTGTTTGTTAATATGTTGTATTGATTGATGTTTCAATGTTGGACAAATCTTGCATTATTTGGTCATGATGTATTACCTTTTTTGTATATTACTGAATTCTATTTGCTAATGACCTTGTAAGAAGTTTTAAATTTTCTTTTTCAATAACTTTGATATACCTTTGTAAGAATTTTAAGTCTATGAGAGGTATTGATCTCATTAATCCTTTGGTTTTGATATCAAGGTACTGCTGTCTTCATTAAACTAGTTGGAAAGTATTCCATCTACCTCTTTATTCTAGAAGAGTTTATGTAGAATTGGCAATAATTCTTTCTTAAATACTTGGTAGAATTCACCAGTGAAGCCATCTGGGTCTGGAGTTTTCTATGTGGGAAGGTTTCAAACTGTGAATTCCGTTTCTTTAATAGATACATTAGATATAATAGATAATAGATATATTAAATAGGAATATTCAAGTATCAGTTTATTTTAATTATCCTAGGCAGTTTGCATCTTTCAAGGAATTTGCTCATTTCATCCAAGATGCTGAATTTATTGTCTTAAAGTCATTCATTATTCCCTTATCCTTTTAATGCTTGTGGGATGTAAAATGGTGTCTCCTCTCTCATTCTTGATATTGGTAATTTGTGTTTTTCTCTCCTTGTTTTTCTTGATCAGTCAGGCTAGAAATTTATCTGTTTTTCTCTTTTCAAAGAATTAGCTTTTGAGCCAGGTGTGGTGGCTCACAGCTATAATCCCAGCACTTTGGGAGGCCGAGGTGGGCAGGTTGCTTGAGCTCAGGAGTTCGAGTCCCAGCCTGGTGACATGGCAAAACCCCATCTCTACAAAAAATACTAAAGTTAGTTGGGCCTCAGCTGCTCAGGAGGCTGAGGTGGGAGTATTGCTTGAGCCTGGGAAGTCAAGGCTGCAGTGAGCCATGATCGTGCCACTGCACTTCTGCCTGGGTGACAGAGTGAAAACCTGTCTAAAAAATAGAATTAGTTTTTTGTTTTATTGATTTGTTTTCATTATTCATTCTTTTTTTTTTTTTTTTTTTTTTGAGACAGACTCTCACTCTGTTGCCCAGGCTGGAGTGCAGTGGCGTGATCTCGGCTCACCACAACCTCCGCCTCCCGGGTTCAAGCGATTCTCCTGTCTAAGCCTCTGGAGTAGCTGGGACTGCGGGCATGCACCACCACACCCAGCTAATTTTTGTATTTTTAGTGGAGATGGGGTTTCACCATGTTGACCAGGATGGTCTCAATCTCTTGACCTCGTGATCCTCCCACCTCGGCCTCCCAAAGTGCTGGGATTACAGGCATGAGCCACCGCGCCCAGCCTATTTGTTCATTTTCTATTCATTGATTCTTGTTTCTTCATTATTTCTGTCCTTCTTCTTACCTGGAATCTAATTTGTTCTTCAGTTTTTTAACGTAGAAGCTTGATCACAGATTTGACACTTTTCTTCCTTTCCGATGTGAGCATTTAATGCTGTAAATTACCCTCCAACCACTATTTTAGCTACTTCTCACAAATGTTGACGTGTTGTGTTTTCATTCAGTTCAAAATTCCCTTCCTCCCTCCCTCCATTCCTTCCTTTCCTGTCTTTTTTGAGATAGCATCTCGCTCTGTTGCCCAGCTTGCAGTGCAGTAATGCCATCTTGGCTCGCTGCAACCTCCATTTCCTGGATTTAAGTGATTCCTTTGCCTCAGCCACCTGAGTAGCTGGAATTACAGGTGTGTGCCACCACACCCAGCTAATTTTTTGTATTTTTAGTAGAAACGGGGTTTCACCATGTTGGCCAGGCTGGTCTCAAACTCCTAGCCTCAAGTGATCCACCCGCCTTGGCCTCCCAAAGTGATGGGATTACAGATGTGAGCCACCGTGCCTGACCCCAGTTCAATTTTTTTTTTTTTTTTTTTTTTTTTTGGGAGACAGAGTCTCACTCTGTCACCAGGTTGGAGTGCACTGGCACAATCTCGGCTCACTGCAACCTCTGACTCTCTGGTTCAAGGGATTCTCCTGCTTCAGCCTCCTGAATAGCTGGGAATATAGGCATGCATCACCACACCCAGCTGATTTTTGTATTTTTGATAGAGACGGGGTTTCACCATGTTGGCCAGGATGGTCTCAATCTCCTGACCTTGTGATCTGCCTGCCTCAGCCTCCCAAAGTGCTAGGATTACAGATGTGAGCCACTGCACCTGGTCCAAAATATTTTCTAATTCTTTTTTTATTTCTTCTTTAACCTATGGGTTGTTGGATTTCCACATATTTGGGGATTTTCCAGATTGCTTTCTGTTAATTTTTCTCTCATATTTTTGCTGTCTGGCTTTTTGATGTGTTTTATGGGAGAGACCACCCATTTGTGGAGAAAGTACTCTTCTGAGCCCACATTATATGGGAGGAGCCCACAGGTCAGTCTGCAGGCTGCCGGAATCATAGGCTGGTGGGCGGGTGCACAAGTAGACTGGGCTGGTCTCTCTTGACTAGTGTGAGAAATGGGGCCAGCCCTGCTGCCATCACTGCTGCATTCCAGTGGCAAGTCTGAAGATTGGAATTTGTTAAAAGTCTGCTTATGAGGCAACCACCTCCCCTATTCCTCTTTACCACTGTGCACATAAGAACTCCAGCAGCTAAGCATCTACCCTTATTTAGGAAACAGAACCTTTTTCATAGAAATCAAATAGCCCCAGAGAATGTCCTGATGCCATAGCTAAATTTCTTGCAGGAAGTGCTGAGGGCGGACTCTTGGAGCACCCTGGTAGATAAGTAGACTTGTACAACAGAGGAGATGGCCATTTTTGGTCTCCACAATACCCTCTACAAAGGCAGCCAAGGCCCATAACACATCTCCTGTTGGCTGCCTGTATTCAACGCACAACTTTAGACTTGTGATCTGTATGTGGCATGACAATGCTTATGAGAATAGAGAGCTGTCAATTTGGTAAGGAGTGAGATCTGCCTTCTGAAAGGTGGAACCCTGTTCATAATGTTAGCATTGTCCTGTTAAATGCAATTTTATTTTTAATGGGCCAGTGCCCTAAAATGTGAATGGGTGACTGGTTTACAGATAATTTTAATTTTCTTTTCAGTGGATTTTGTGTTTTCTAACTTCTTTGCAATGAACATATATTACTTTTGTGTTTAGATAAAATATTTTAAAATTTTAAAGATAAAAACTGGTAGAGTTGTGAAATAGGAACATCAGAATTAATCTAGTAAGCATTACTTAATGTACAGGCACTCTGAAACTAATGATTTAATAGCACACTGGGTTGATCATAATATCAATTTTGACTTCTCTGTGAAGAACAATTGGAGGGGTCCTGAGAAAAGCCTTCTGGCTCTGTTTCTGAAGTCAGAATGTCAAATAAAAAAAGGTGAAATTACACTGTAGTTACAGATTTAACAGGACAAGAGCATTACTGTGTCTTCTGCTTTCCTCTTGCCCATGATTTGCAGATGATCATGTTTCTACTGGTGGAAGGGCAGGAGATTTTAAACTTTCCCACTACCTTACTTTTAGAGAGGAGACAGGTACCTATGTTCCATTTGTTCGCTAACCCAGTTATTCCATTTCTGTTCTATCCATAGGCAGCTGGCTAAGAGTCTTGGGCAGGCTGGTGAAATTGAGCCTGAAACAGAGGGAATACTAACAGAGTATGGCGTGGATTTCTCTGATTTCTCTTCAGAAGTTCTAGAATGTCTTCCTCAAGGCCTGCCATGGACAATTCCACCAGAGGAGTTCAGCAAGAGAAGGGATTTAAGGTAAGCACCTGAAACCCTTTAAGAATGTATATCTCCCTTTCTGCCTTAACTTTCCTAGGGGCTAGGCTTAGATGTTTTCATCTTTCCACGAACATTCAAGTTCAGTTCAGTTGGGAATAGGTGCTTCTGTACCACAGTTGGCAAATTATGGCCCACAGGCTAAATCTAGCCCGCTACCTGTTTATGTACAACCGATGAGCTAAGAATGGTTTTTACATTTTTAAATGGTTGGAAAAAATTAAAACAAGAATAATGTTTTATGAAAATTATATGAAATTCAGATTTCTGCGACCATAAAGTTGCATTGGAACATGGCCGTGCTTATTCATTATCTATGTTGCTTATGGCTGTTTTTTGCCCTACAATAGCCCAGTTGATTAGTTGCAACCAAGACCATATGGCCTGCAAAGCCAAAAGTAGTCACTGTCAGCCTTTTACAGAAAAAGTTTGCTGACCCCTGTTCTAGACCATTCTAACTTCAAAAGCTACAGTGCCCATCTTCTCATTGCCATAGATCTGGTCAAGTACAGACTGTTATCTAGTGAGAAATGCCTTCCTTTAAATGGGCCTCTTCAGGCATAGAGCAAAGGATTCAAGACTTCTGTACTTGGAGCCTCATTTTAAAGCCTTACTTTTAGGTCTGGAATTTGTTGGAAAGTACTTTTGTGGTATTTTTATAACAACATCTTCTTTGAAGATGTTTCTTCATTGTGGGATGTTAGTTCTTTTCTGATATTTCTCTTCAGAATTTGGTTTCAGTACTGGCATTCATTTTGGATGCCACATGGAGATATTTAGAACCAAGAAACTTTTCATACAACCCACTGAGGCTGTGGAAGGTTTTTGGTAAGGTCATCCCATGTCAAAGTCTTTTCCACCACACTTGCTCGCTTCATGCAGCTGAACTTATGACATCTTCAGCTCTGGGTGCCTGTTACCTGCCTAGTTTGTGAATACTCCCTCTCTGTACCTTCTTACTATTGTGTCTTTTAGTAATTTACTGCCATTTTCTTTTCTTATTGAGGTTAGGCAAGGAAAAGGAGACGATCATTAGTCCCCTTTCCTACTTGTTAGTATCTCTCATAGAACACATATTACATTTGAAGTCAGTTAACCCATATTGCATTCCTGGATTTTCATAATAACCCCTCTATCACTGAACCCCTGCTAGCACATGGGTGTGTTATCTCTTCAGGGGGCTCCGAGGTCTTGGGCCCATAACATTAACCTCTCTGAACCTTTGTTTTCTCATATACAAATTGAGGGGTTTGTTTTCTGAGGTCATTTCCTTAATCTAGGAATCTATCTAATGATTTAATGGGAAAAGAATGCTAGAATAAATGGCTGAACCTTATTGTTTAGTAGAATTTAGTGTAGCCATGCTGCAGTATCTATCAACATTTTAAATGTACCTACTCCTGCACCCCAAACTCTACTCAAAGAAGTATACAAAAATACATGTACAAGAATGTTCATTGCTGTCTTGTCATAAAAGTTAAACATTAAAGACACTGCTAATGTCCATTAATAAAGGAATGGTTTAGTAACCTGTGTTATGTCAATATGATAGTATTCCTTGCAGCTCTGCAAAAAGGAGCTATATCCATGTTGACTTTCCTAAAAGAATGGCTATAATATATTATTAAGTCAAGCAAGTTTCAGAACAATATGAATATGAGCCTATATTTTGTAAAGTAATACAAAAACTACATAAATATACACATATACATATATGTGCATATACGTATACACATCAAAGTATATATGCATAGAAAAAGGCCTGGAAGGAAATAAACTGTTAACAGTGACTACCATGGAGAGTGGATTCAGTGGAGTGGTAAGGCAACAGGGAAGTGAACTTTGACTTCTCATTTTGCATACTGCTATACTATTCAAATTATTATTATTATTTTTAAGACAGCATCTCACTCTATTACCCAGGCGGGAGTGCAGTGGTGCAGTCATCGTTTGCTGCAGCCTTGAATTCTTGGGCTCAAGTGATCCTCTCCCTTAGCCTCCCAAAGTGCTGGGATTATAAGCATGTGCCACCACACCCGGCTAATTCTTTTATTTTACTTTTGTAGAGATGGGGTCTTGCTATGTTGAGCAGGCTGGTTTTGAACTCCTGGCCTCAAGAGATCTTCCTGCCTTGGCCTCCCAAAGTGTTGGGATTACAGGCGTGAGCCACCACACCTGGTCCAAATTTTTTTTAAAGTAACCTGTATAACTTTAAAAAATTATAAATGTGAAAGTCACAAAATAGAAGTATTCCATTTTTTCCAGCCTTTTAGCCTACTGGTAAATACTAAGCACGTTAGTAGTTATGGGGCCCAGTATTGCTGTCACTTCCCCTTTCATGGCTCTGTCTTGCCGTTTATCTGACCTTTATTGCCTTCTGGTTTAGACCATAGAGTAAGAGGTCCTTAGTGAGAGCCTGTCTCTACAGTAAATAAATAAATAAATAAATAAATAAAATATTAGCCAGGCATAGTGGTGTGTACCTACTTGGGAGGCTGGGGTGGGAGGATTGTTTGAGCCTGGGAGTTTGAGGCTGCAGTGAGCTATAGTCATGCCGCTACACTCCAACCTGGACAACGGAGCAAGACTCTGTCTAAGGGAAAAAAGAAAAGAAACCTTGCTCTGCAGAAAGCCTTTGTTAAAATATATATCAAATACACACACACACACCACACACACACACACACACGCACGCACGCACGCCCTGTGAAAGGGTCCAAAGACAGAAGAAGTTTGTAGGGTGCTCTCTGCTATTCATGAAGTTACAAGGATTTTTTAAAAAATTACTTTTGGCTGGGGCACGGTGGCTTACGCCTGTAATCCTAGCACTTTGGAAGGCGGAGGTGGGCAGATCATGAGATAGAGACCATCCTGGCCAACATGGTGAAACCTCATCTCTACTAAAAATACAAAAATTAGCTGGGCATAGTGGTATGCGCCTGTAGTCCCAGCTACTTAGGAGGCTGAGGCAGGAGAATCGCTTGAACCCGGGAGGCGGAGGTTGCAGTGAGCCGAGATTGCACCACTGCAATCCAGCGTGGCGACAGAACGAGACTCCATCTCCAAAAAAAAAAAAAAAAAAATTACTTTGGGCTGGGCACAGTGGCTCACACCTGTAATCCCAGCATTTGGGGAGGCCGAGGTGGGTGGATCATTTGAGGTCAGTAGTTAGAGACCAGCCTGGCCAACATGGTGAAACCTCATCTCTACTAAAAATACAAAAATTGGCTGTGCGTGGTGGTGGGTGCCTGTAATCCCAGCTACTCGGGAGGCCAAGGCAGGGGAATTGCTTGAACCCAGGAGGCAGAGGTTGCAGCGAGCTGAGATCATGCCACTGCCTGGGCGACAGAGTAAGTCTCAGTTAAAAAAAAAAAAAATTACTTTAACCTTAAAATATGTTATCCTTGCCCATTATCCTCAGGATTATGTTTCTAAAATTCAAATCTGATTTATTTTACTCCTTTGGATTTAAAATTTTTCTAATGTTTCTTAATGCCTAAAGTAGTAATGTCTGAAGCTTAGAAATTACTACTTTAGGCATCAAGAAATAATATAGTAAATTACCACTAATGCTTGTCTTTATTTTAAAACTATACATGAATTTACTACATTGATAGTCTATTATGTACATTATAAATGTAAGTAAAAATAGAAAAATAAAAATGTAATGAGAAATAAATTTTTAAATATTTTCATTTTACTTAAAGTATAGAAAACTGTTTATATAGTAATTTTATTTTTGGTGAAAGCAGTATGGTTGAATAATATTCTTTATTTATTAAAATTTTACTTTAACAACTAGTAATATGGAAATTCAGAGATCTGATTCTAAGTTCTGTATGTTTTGGTACTTGGTTTTAATGATTATCATAACTGAAAATGATATATGTTTAGAAGATGTGAGCTGTGCTTACAAAATCCTAATACTCATTTCTCAGTCCTATTCGCCAATTATATTCCAATTCATTTTGAAATTCAGCTAGTAAATTTCCGTCTTTTCTGATGTCAGTTCTTGTGGATTCATTGAAAGGTGCTGCGTTTTTGGATTAAAAAATAGATTTATAATCTCCAGTTACTCTTTAGTTGTTATCTGTAAAAACTAGTTAGAAAATTCAGCCAGGCATGTTGGCTCACACCTGTAATCCCAGCACTTTGGGAGGCCAAGGTGGACAGATCACCTGAGGTCATGAGTTCGAGACCAGCCTGGCCAACATGGTGAAACCCTGTCTCACTAAAAATACAAAAATTAGCCGGGCGTGGTGGCAGGCACCTGTAATCCCAGCTGCTCGGGAGGCTGAGGCAGGAGAATTGCGTGAACTCGGAAGGCAGAGGTTACAGTGAGCTGAGATTGTGCCACTGAACTCCAGCCTGGGTGACAGAGCGAGACTCCATCTCAAAAAAGTAAAAATAAATAAAAATAATTCTATTAGGAAGTTTAAGTCTATGGATATGAATGTTTTTGTAGTTTATACACTTACATCATTTTAGGCCCCAAATAATATAACGAAGTATTTCAAAACATCCATTTAAAAAAATGTTATCTTTAAAATTCGAATTATGTTATTTTGCTTTCAAAATGCAATAATTTTTTTTCTTATTGTTAAAATACCACCTTTACCTTGAAGGGACAGATTAAGCATGTTTAATTTTCCTAAAGTATCTGTTAGGTAACATATGACTGATAGCCATTGTTTTGAAATTATTATGTGGCTGGAGATGAATTCATATTAGACACAGAAGAAATGTCAGTGTTGCCATTTTTCAAGTGTTAATGATATTACTAGGAGTATTAGTGGTTTAGTATTATCTTCAATATATGGACCTTTGAGGTAATCTTTTTTTAGCCAGTTGCCTTTTTTTGCAAGGATTAGTTTAGCCAAAACTAGACAATATCCATAAATCCATGTATCTGGGCATGAGTAAAGACCCATTATTTGCACTTGGCAAAAACATAGGAACCAAGAGTGCCACTGTCATTGCCTTTGTGTTCCAGAACGCCAACTTTTTCATCTGTACACCTCACCTACCACCTGACCCACACATAGTGAGGGTGCCAGGGTTAATTCATGTAGTTATGTAGTGTCAGTTAATTCCTTAGTTTTCACACACATAAAGAGAAGCCATAAGTGTGTGGAATGAGCTCCAGTGATGTAGTTGGTTAGCGTGCAGTACTGTACAGCAGTAGGTAAGCATGTGGAGGTATTTGGATCTGATAACCTTTTCCTTTTCTTTGACTAGTTTTATGATGGATTTATTCAGTTTTTATACCAAAAATATTTATGGAACACCAACCATGGGCACTGAGGATACAACAGTGAACAAAAATAGATGTATTCACTCCCCTTGTGGAACTCTCAGTTTGGTGGCAGAAGAACACGAATGAAACTACTAAGCAGTAGTCAAATGTGGAATTGTAATGAAGGAGGGGGTGCTTGGTGCAAGTGTTTGTGATCATGTGGTTTCTTCTGCTCTGAGGTCCACTGCCTTCAAGGAGTTTTTAAAAACAGTATTCATTTTCCTAGGAATGTCAAAAGAAGTAGGATTGAGTCCCAGCACATGCTGAAAAATATGTGCTATATTGAATAAATTAATATATATTTTGTAAACTAATAAAATCAAACCTTTTTCAAACATTTATTTGCACATATTGTTTATATATAGTATATGTCATATATGCCATATATCATATATATATATATATATATATATATATATATATATATATATATATATGCCAAGTACTGAGTTAGCCACTGAAAATGCAAAGACAACCAAGGGCCAGCCCCTGTTCTTCAGGGAGACAGATTCGTACTCAGATAAATTACAGTAGACAATGGCAAATGCTGTAATATAGGTATGAACAGACTGCCAGGGTCATTGGTGCATGAGGTGAGATCTGAGAAATGAGCAGGTATAGAGGGAAATAGAGTGACTAAAGTTGTCTTCATTTTAGTGATAGTCCATGGCTGCAGAAAGGCAGTATGTTCCCTTCAGACTCTAAGATCCTTCTGTAACAGGGCTTGCAAGTCCTATGGTTTGGTCACTTAATCCCCTGTCCTGGGTCATCCTGCCTCAGAGCCTGCAGTGTTACTCTGGCTCTAGCTACGTAAGAACTTCTACATACCGGTTTAGGTTTGGTATTTGAACAATTATATTTGGAGCAGAAAAGTTCCATCAATCTTTAAACCTCATAATCCAATTATGTCAGTAAAATTCCAGTTTTTTGGTCCAATGGAATTGGGGTAATATTTTGCAAACTGGAGTTGAGAGAAATAGTGTTTATTTTGAAAAGAAAAATGGTTGGTTAGCAATTTTCAAGAAGTTAGGCTTGCATGAACTCCTAGGGGTGATATAGCCCTCCTGATTGGGGTCACCATTTTTCTGGACCTTCAGCTCTAGTCTCTGGAGAGTCCCTGCTTGCATGGCCTAGACCTGTAGCTGTCTTTAGCAGGGCATCTGAGGCTTTAAAAAAGAAAAGCAACATAAATACTGCAGAAATTTGAGGATCAGGAAGATAATATGTCCAAGGAAACTGCTTAAAGGGGGGTTGCACCAGAAGCTCAAGAAACCCAGAAGTTATTTCTGAGACTGGCTCCAGTTATTTCAAATTTCATTCATATTGTTTTGTTTCCTTTGTTGCTAAACTGGAATAGGAAACCAAAGCCTAAAAGCTCAATTAAAGTGGAAAATGAAAACCTAAATATTGGAGGGGGAAAATACCATGCTAAACCGATTTTTTTGTTTTTCCTCTAGTTAGTATTATTATGGAAGTTTGAATCATGTCACTTTTCGGTAAAACCATGAGTTTCATTGAAGTGGAGGTGGTTTCTATAGCTTTTTACGAGAGAACTTGTGGGTATCTATTTCTTTACTATTCTCTCAATAAAAAGGAAGCCCAGTGACCTCCACCAGACCATTACAAATGTGAAACTTGGCACTTAAAATTGCTTGCTCTAAATTTTCCAATTGCTTTCTCTCTTTTTTTTCCATTTAATGTCGTCCTGCCAACTAGTGATTTTATTATTATAAACAGGACATTGTATTCACTTTTAAGAAGAAATATGAAGCTGGAGGTAAAATTACAAACTGCAGCTTCTCGGCTGCCAAAATAGAAAACAATGAGCTAAAAATACTAAGCACAGAAAGGGGGTTGTGGTAAGAAATACCGAAAAATCTTCAAGATGGAGCTGTTCCAAATAGACAGAAATTTCCTCTCACTCCAGGTAAAACCAACCTTGAAATAGCAACTTGAAAGGAGAGTCATATAATACTAACCTCTTTCAGGTCAACCCTTTTGTGGGAAAGCTTTCAAACATAACTAACATGAAATGACTAATGATCTTGCTGTTCATCAGGAAGTCCAATATGATTAAATTGCCATTTAGAAAAAGGTGCCCCTGGTAAGACAGTGTGGTAGCATTGAAGGAGCGCTAGAAGTTAGTCCTAGTTCTCTCCAGGGCCTAGCTAGGTGATTTTAGGCAAATCAGTTAAATCTGGGGAAGTGGAGAGAAGTGAGCAATTTGATCTTTCGTGAAATGGATTTTTGACCAGATTAGGATTTTTCAAAACATGTTGCTAGGTCATGAATAGGTGTCATGCAGAAAAAGGATCTGTAGGCAAGTATTTTTGGAAAACAATGGGTTAATAGATTTCTTAGAGTTTCTTCTCATGGATTATCTCGTGGAACTAGTGTTCCTTAGAATACATTTTGCAGCTTTCTGAACTAGGTATTTCAAACCCCTGTAGCTCTAACAGAGCATGACTTTGTATTTGAAATGTCTTTTCTGAGTTATTTAGAGCTGTCTCATTCTTGGATTTGAAAGAAAATGGTATCCCATCAGTGACTGTCTGCCGCATTTGTCTGACAAATAAATATCAACTGTGCCCCACCATGGGCCACCCAGGAAGGATAATTACGCAGGAAATTCAAGGGTTGTACTTTAAATCTCAGTTCTTCGTTGGCCAAGGGAACCCCTTCTTCCCTTAGCTGGAGGGAAGCAAGATTAAATTGTTTGGCATCCAGTGGGGAAGCTGTCATTGTCATTTGAAACGACTGGCAGTAGTATTCCTTTCATGTAAATCCTAACTCACTGTGAAATTACAGGAAATGCATAGATAGTAACCAGGATGAATGGGCCCTAAAGTAGATAGACAACTGGACATTCTTAATTGTAAGTATTTAGTACTTCGTCAGCCCATAAAATTCATGTTGATAAATAGCACCACTGTCAGAGAAGACAAATACTCAAAGATCAATAGATTTTTGTCTGAACAGGAGGAAAAATGCCTACTGGCAAAAGACAATATTTGAAGTTATTCCCTAGAAATATTTTTATAGCACTGTAGAAATATGAATGCATGGGCAAGATAATTTCTACATCTTCTAAATAAAATCTGTTTGGAAATTATACTATAATGATATTTTAAAATTTCATTTTGTGGTATAGATGGCCTAAGATTTTGAATAAACTGGAGTATAGAGATAACTAAATGTCAGAGTGGCAAAGTCTGTTTTTTATATTGAGATATTCAAATACCACAAAATTAATCCTTTTAAATTCAGTGGTTTCTTGTATATTGGTAGACTTGTTGAACCATCACCACTATCTAATTCCAGAACATTTTTATCACCCCAAAAATAAATTCCATTAGCAGTTACTCCTCATTCCCTCTCCCCCCAGCTTCTCACAACTACTCATCAGTTTTCAGTCTCTGTGGATTTCCGTGTTCTGAACATTTCATATAAATAGAGTCATACAGTAAGTTGCCTTTGGTAGCTGACTTGGTTTACTTGACATAATGTTTTCAAGGTTCATCCATGTTGTTAAATATATCAGAACGTAATTCCACTTTATAGCTGAATAATATTCTGTTGTATGGATATTTCACGTTTTGTTTATTCATTAGTTGATGGACATTTGGGTTGATTCCCCAGCTTGACTATTATGAATAATGCTGCTATGAATATTTGTGTACAGATTTTGGTGTGGACATTCAGTTATCTTGGGTATATACCTAGGAGTGAAACTGCTAGGTCATATGGTCAGTCTACTTTTAGAGTAATTGTGAAACTGTTTTCCAAAGTAGCTGTACCATTTGCACTCCCTGTGGCAATGTATGAGGGTCTCAGTTGCTCCATATCCTAACACTTGTTATCTGTATTTGTGATTATAGCCATCATTGTAGGTGTAGGGTAGTATCTCATTGTGGTTTTGATTTGCATTTCTGTCATGACTAATGAGACTGAATGTATTTTGATGTGCTTGTTGGTCATTTGTATATTATCTTTGAAGAAATATCTACTCAGTATCTATTCAGATCCTTTGCCGTTTTTAAAATGGATTGCCTTTCTATTGTTGAGCTGTAAGAGTAGTTTCTGTATTCCAAACACTGGTCATTTATCAGATATATGATTTGCAGATATTTTCTCCTACTTGTGGGGTGGCTATCTTTCACTTTCTTGATGGTGTTCTTAGAAGCACAAAGTTTCAAAATTGGATGAAGGCCAGTTTAGTCTGTTTTTTCTTTGGTTGCTTGTGTTTTTGGTGTCATATCTATAAAAACCATTGGCGAAGATCACAAAGAGTTAGACATATGTTTTCTTTTTGTTTGTTTGTTTTGAGATGGCGTCTCACTCTGTCATCCAGGCTGGAGTGCAGTAGCGCAAGCTCAGCTGCAACCTCTGCCTCCTGGGTTCAAGCGTTTCTCCTGCCTCAGCCTCCCAAGTGGCTGGGAGTGCAGGCACCGGTCACCACGCCCTACTAATTTTTTTGTGTTTTTATAGAGATGGGGTTTTGCCATGTTGGGCAGGCTGGTCTCCAACTCCTGACCTCAAGTGATCCACCAGCCTCAGCCTCCCAAAGTGCTGGGATTATAGGCGTGAGCCACCGTGCCTGGCCAACATTAAGTTTTCTTCTATGAACTTTATACTGTTAGTTGTTATATTTGTGATCCATTTTTAGTTAATCTTTGTAAATGGTGTGAGGTATGGGTCAAACTTCATTTTTTTGCTTGTGGATAACCAGTTGTTTCAGCACCATAAGAAAAACTTGTTGACAAGATGATTCTTCATGAAATTGTCTTGGCATTTCTTGTCAAAAATTATTTGACCATAAATGTATTGGTTTATTTCTGGACTTTCAATTCTGTTCCGTTGATCTGTATATCTGTCTTTATGCCAGTACCACACTGTCTAAATTATTGTAACTTTGTAGTGAGTTTTGAAATTGAGAAGTGTGATTCTTCCAACTTTGCTTTTTTTTTTCTTTCAGATTTTTCCACTATTCTGGGTTCTTTGCATTGCCATATAAATTTTAGGATTAGCTTGTCAATTTCAGGAGGCACTCAGGATTTTCATAAGAATTGCTCTGAGTCTGTAGATCAATTTGGGGAGCATTTCCATCTTAACACTGTTAAGTCTTCCAACCTGTGAACATGGGATGTCTGTCTATTAATTAGGTCTTTAATTTCTTTCAATGATGTTTTGTAGTTTTCAGTATACAAGGCTTCTTTGTTAAACTTAATCCTACATATTTTTTCTTTTTGATGCTGTTGTAAATGAAATTGTTTTCTTAATTTCATTTCCAAATTATTAATTGCTAATGTTTAGAAATACATTTTATATTTATGTATAGATCTGGTATCCTGCAACCTTACAAAAATCATTTGTTGGCCGGGCATGGTGGCTCATACCTGTAATCTCAGCACTTTGGAAGGCCAAGGCTGGTGGATCACTTGAGATCAGGAGTTTGAGACCAGCCTGGGTAACATAGTGAAACCCCGTCTCTATTAAAAATACAAAAATTAGCCAGGCTTGGTGGCGGGTGCCTGTAATCCCAGCTACTCAGGAGGCTGAGGCAGGAAAATCGCTTGAACCTGGGAGGCGGAGGCAGCAGTGAGCAGAGATCACACCACTGCACTCCAGCCAGGGTAACAGAGTGAGACTCCACCTCAAAAAAAAAAAAAAATTTTTAGCTCTGTTTTTCGTGGATACCATGGAATTTCCTGTATTTAGAAGTTCATGTCATCTGCAAATAGGGAAGTTTTACCTCTTCCTTTCTAATTTGGATGCCTTTTATTTCCTTTTCTTATCCAGTTACTCAAGCTAGGACCTTCTGTAAAGTGTTGAATAGAATTAATGGGAGTGTGCCTCTCTTGTCCTGATCTTGAGGAAGGAAAGCATTCAGTCATTCATTTTTTTTTTGTTTTGAGACAGCGTCTTGCTCTGTTGCCCAGGCTGGAGTGCAGTGGTACAATCACAACTCACTACAATTCCAGGCTCAAGTGATCCTCCCAGCTCAGCCTCCTAAGTAGCTAGGACAACAGAGTGTGCCACCACACCCAGCTAATTTTTGTATTTTTTGTGGAGATGGGGTTTCGCCATGTTGCCCGGGCTGGTCTTGAACTCTTAGGCTCAAGTGATCTGCCCGCCCCAGCCTCCCAAAGTGCTGGGATTACAGATATGAGCTAAGCACTCAGCCCAGTCTTTCAATATTAATTGTAGTGTAAGCTTTGGGGGTTTTGTAGATGCTCTCTATCAGTTGAAAGCTTTTCCTTCTAGTCCTGATTTATTGAGTGGTTTTCTCATGGAAGAGTGTTGGATTTTGTCAAATGGTTTTTCTGTCTCTTGAGATAATCCTGTGATTTTTGTTCTTTATTAATCTGTTTCATTGATTGACTATCATATGTTGAGCCATCACATTCCTGGGATAAATTCCACCCTTGTCATGGTGTATAATCATTTTTACATTGCTAGATTTGGTTTACTGGATTCCTTTTTAGGATTTTTGCTTCTATATTTTTAAGAGATTTCAGTCTTTAGTTTTCTTGTGATAACTTTGGTTTTATATGAGGATAACACTAGCCTCATAGAATGAGTTTTGGAAGAGTTTGTGAAGAATTGAGGTAGAATTTTTTTTCTTCTAGCTTTTATTTTAGGTTCGGGGGTACATGTATGTACAGGTTTATTATATGAGTAAATTGCATGTCTCTGTAGTTTGGTGTACAGATGATTTTGTCATCCAGGTAGTAAGCATAGTACCCAATAAGAGGTAGTTTTTTGATCCTTATTCTCCTCCCACTCTAGAACTCATCAGTAAAGCCATCTGGCCCTGTGCTTTTGTGTGTGTGTTGGGGGGTGGGGGTTGTTTATTAATTCAATATCTTTTTTTCTTATAGATCTATTGAACTTTTCCATTTTTAAGTCCTCTGCAGTTTATCTTCCTAGAATTTTTTATTTTTATTTTTTAGACAGAGTTTCACTCTTGTTGTCCAAACTGGAGTGCAATGGTGCGATTTCAGCTTACTGCAACCTCCGCCTCCTGGGTTCAAGTGATTCTCCTGCCTCAGCCTCCCAAGTAGCTGGAATTACAGGTGCCCATCACCACACCTGGCTAATTTTTTATATTCTTCATAGAGACAGGGTTTCATTATGTTGGCCAGGCTAGTCTTGAACTCCTGACCTCAACTGATCCACCCACCTTGGCCTCCCAAAGTGCTGGGATTACAGGCGTGAGCCACCGCACCCAGCTTCTTCCTAGAAATTTGTCTTTTGCATCTTGGTTATCTAATTTCTTGGCATACCATTGTTATTAGTATTCCCTTATAATCCTTATAATCCTATTGTTTCTGTAAGATTGTTAGTAATATTTGCTCTTTCATTTGTTAATTTAGTAATTTGAATCTCTCCCTCTCTCTCTCTCTGTTTTGGTCAGCTTAGCTCAGGGTTTGTCAATTTTGTTGATCTTTTCACATAGCCAGCTTTTATTTTCTTCTTATTCTTTTTATTTCCTTCTCTTTTTTTTAATTCTCTTTTTCATTTATTCCTACTCTAATCTTTGTTATTTTCTTTTTTCTGCTTGCTTAGGTTTAGTTTGTTCTTCTTCGGTTTCTTAAGGTGGAAGTTTATGTTATTGAGTTCAGATCTTTCTATGTTTTGTTTTTTTTTCTTTTTTTTCTTTTTTTTTTTTAATTTTTGAAGTATTTATTGATCATTCTTGGGTGTTTCTCGGAGAGGGGGATATGGCAGGGTCATAGGATAATAGTGGAGAGAAGGTCAGGAGATAAACACATGAACAAAGGTCTCTGGTTTTCCTAGGCAGAGGTCCCTGCGGCCTTCTGCAGTGTTTGTGCCCCTGGGTACTTGAGATTAGGGAGCGGTGATGACTCTTAAAGAGCATGCTGCCTTCAAGCATCTGTTTAACAAAGCACATCTTGCACCGCCCTTAATCCCTTTAACCCTGAGTTGACACAGCACATGTTTCAGAGAGCACGGGGGTGGGGGCAAGGCCATAGATCAACAGCATCCCAAGGCAGAAGAATTTCTCCTAGTCAGAACAAAATGGAGTCTCCTATGCCCACCTCTTTCTAGACAGACACAGCAACAATCTGATCTCTCCTTCCTTTCCCCACACTTCCCCCCCTTCTTTTCAACAAAACCACCATCGTCCTCATCGGCCGCTCCCGATGGTCGCTGTCTCTTCGGAGCTGTTGGGTACACCTCCCAGACAGGGCGGCCGGGCAGAGGCGCTCCTCACCTCCCAGACGGGGCGGCCGGGCAGAGGCGCTCCTCACTTCCCAGACGGGGCGGCGGGGCAGAGGCGCTCCTCACTTCCCAGACGGTGTGGCGGCCAGGCAGAGGCGCTCCTCACCTCCCAGACGGGGTGGCGGCCAGGCAGAGGCGCTCCTCACCTCCCAGACAGGGCGGCGGGGCAGAGGCGCTCCTCACTTCCCAGACCGGGCGGCCGGGCAGAGGCGCTCCTCACTTCCCGGACTGGGCGGCCGGGCAGAGGCGCTCCTCACTTCCCAGACGGTGTGGCGGCCAGGCAGAGGCGCTCCTCACTTCCCAGACGGTGTGGCGGCCAGGCAGAGGCGCTCCTCACCTCCCAGACGGGGTGGCGGCCAGGCAGAGGCGCTCCTCACCTCCCAGACAGGGCGGCGGGGCAGAGGCGCTCCTCACCTCCCAGACAGGGCGGCGGGGCAGAGGCGCTCCTCACTTCCCAGACGGTGTGGCGGCCAGGCAGAGGCGCTCCTCACCTCCCAGACAGGGCGGCGGGGCAGAGGCGCTCCTCACTTCCCAGACCGGGCGGCCGGGCAGAGGCGCTCCTCACTTCCCGGACTGGGCGGCCGGGCAGAGGCGCTCCTCACTTCCCAGACGGTGTGGCGGCTGGGCAGAGGCGCTTCTCACTTCCCAGATGGGGCAGCCAGGCAGAGGCGCTCCTCACTTCCTCCCAGACGGGGTGGCGGCCAGGCAGAGGCGCTCCTCACCTCCCAGACGGGGCGGCCGGGCAGAGGCTCTCCCCACTTCCCAGACACTGGGCGACTGGGCAGAGGCGCTCCTCACTTCCCAGACGGGGCAGCCAGGCAGAGGCGCTCCTCACATCCCAGACGATGGGCGGCCAGGCAGAGACGTTCCTCACTTCCTATACGGGATGGCGGCCGGGCAGAGGCGCTCCTCACTTCCCAGATGGGGCGGCCGGGCAGAGGGGCCGGGCAGAGGGGCTCCTCACATCCCAGACGATGGGCGGCCAGGCAGAGACGCTCCTCACTTCCTAGATGGGGTGGCGGCGGGGCAGAGGCTGTAATCTTAGCACTTTAAGAGGCCAAGGCAGGAGGCTGGTAGGTGGAGGTTGTAGCGAGCTGAGATCACGCCACTGCACTCCAGCCTGAGCACCATTGAGCATTGAATGAGCGAGACTCCGTCTGCAATCCCAGCACCTCGGGAGGCCGAGGCAGGCAGATCACTCGAGGCCAGGAGCTGGAGGCCAGCCCGGTCAACACGGCGAAACCCCGTCTCCACCAACAATACAAAAACCATTCAGGCGTGGCGGCGCACGCCTGCAATCCCAGGCACTTGACAGGCCGAGGCAGGAGAGTCACAGGAGCCCGAGGCAGGGAGGTTGCACCGAGCCGAGATCACAGCAGCACAGTCCAGCTTCAGCAACAGAGGGAGACCGAAAAAAGAAGGAGAGGGAGACCGAAGAAAGGAGGGAGAGGGAGAGGGAGACCGAAGAAAGGAGGGAGAGGGAGGGGGGAGGGGGAGGGGGAGAGGGGGGAGAGGGCTGTTTTTGTTTTTTTCTTGAGATGGGAGTCTCACTCTGTCGCCCAGGCTGGAGTGCAGTTGTGCAATCTTGGCTCACTACAACCTCCGCCTTCCAGGCTCAAGTAATCCTCTTACCTCAGCCTCCCAAGTACCTGGGACCACAGGCATGTGCCACCATGCCTGGCTATTTTTTTTTTTTTTTTTTTTTTGAGACAATGTCTCACTCTGTCACTCATGCTGGAGTGCAGTGGTGCGATCTCAGCTCACTGCAACCACCACCTCCTGGGTTCAAGTGATTCTCCTGTGTCAACCTCCCGAGTAGCTGGGATACAGGCGTGCAACATCACACCCAGCTAATTTTTGTTTGTTTGTTTGTTTTTTAGTAATGATGGGGTTTTACCATGTTGGCCAGGCTGGTCTCGAGCTTCTGACCTCAGGTGATCTGCCCACCTCAGCCTCCCAAAGTGCTGGGATTACAGGCATGAGCCACCATGCCTGGCTGCCTGGCTAATTTTTGTATTTTTTGTAGAAATGAGGTTTCATCATGTCACCTAGGGTGGTCTCGAGCTCCTGGATTACAGGCATGAGCCACCGTACCTTTTATAAAGGCATTTACAGCTACTCCCTCCCTACTTCCCTGATTGCTTTAGCTACATCCCATAAATTTTGATAGGTTGTATTTTGTTTTCATTTATATCTAAATATTTTAAAATTTCCTTTGAGATTTCTTCTTTGACATATTTTTTATTTAGGAGTAGGTTGTTTAATTTCTACATACTTGTGAATTTCTCTAATTTCTTTATGCTATTAATTTCTAATTCCATTCTATTTTGGTCAGAGAACATACTTTGCATGATTTTAGTCCTTGTATATTTATTGAAACTTGTTATATGGTGTGGTGAATGTTCCATATCCACTTTAGAAGAATATGTTTTCTGCTGTTGTTGGATGGAGTGTTCTGTAGATATCTGTTAGATCTAATTGATTTATAGTTTTGTTTAAGCTTTCTATTTTCTTGTTTATCTTTTGTTTATTTTTTCTCTCTGTTACTGGATGTTGTGTATTGATATATATTACAGTTGAATTCTACATTTCTCCCTTAAGTTCTGCCATTTTTTGCTTTGTGTATTTTGTGGCTTTGTTGTTAGATGCATATATGTTTATATTTGTTTCATTTTCTAGATGGATTGAGCCTATCATTGTTATAAAATATTATCCTTTGTCTTTAGTAACACTTTTTGCCTTGAATTCTATTTTGTCTGCTATTAGTTTGGCTACTCCAGCTCTCTTTTGTTACTGTTTGCATGATATATGCACATGCATACACACACAGGCACACACACACATACAATTAAATACTATTAAATAATAATATAATGTGGCAACTCCGGAAATCATCTTGCCTCCCTTCATCTCCAAGGTTTGCTGTTATTGCTGTTTGTTCTTTCTGCTGTTCATTTTCTGACTTTTTTGAACTAAGTCTTTTGAGTCTGTGCTGTGATCTGAATGTCTGTGTCCCCTCTAATTTCATAGGTTGAAACTCTAACCCCCAAATTATAGTTTAGGAAGGCAATTAAGTCAAGGGTAGAGCCCTCATGAACGGGATTTAGTGCCCTTATAAAAAGAAGCATGAGAAAGAAACCTCACCCGTTTCACCATGTGAGGACACAGTGAAAAGGTGCCATTCATGAGGAAGTGGGCCTTCATCAGATATTGATTCTGCTAGTTTCTTGATCTTGGACTTTCCACTCTCCAAAACTGTGAGAAATAAATGTTATAAGCTACCCAATTTATAGTATTTTGTTATAGCAACTCAAACAAACAGAGACAGTTTGTATTCTTTGTTATTTGAAGCTACTGAAATCTCTGCTTGGCTAGCTTAGTGGTCAGCTAATGAATAAACAGAGATTTCCTTAAATATTTGAAAACAGTAAGTCTCTTAGCGTTTGTTAAGAGGCTCTGTGTCGACTAATACCTTTAATGCTTAGGCATGCACTTTACAACTCTGCCATAGCCTTCACTTCCTGCTGTTGCAGAGCTTCAGGGTCAGCCAGAAGTAAGAGTGGAAGACCCTTCTTAAGTCTTTCTTGAGCATGTGCACAGCTCTATGCGTGAGTGTGACCATCTTGATCCCCAGGAATGTGTCACACCTTTTCACAGCCCTTTATAGATGCCTCATTCTCCAGCTTTTCCTTTTAATGTTTTTGGTCAGTTCTTGTTGACCAGTACTTTAGCTCACTGTTATCACCATCTCAGACAGCTGCCATGTTAAATAAATACTGCTGAATGTTTTTGATGAACACCCCTGGGGCTATAAGGCTGTTTGCAGTGAACAAGGTTTGATGAAGGTCAAATTAAGCAAACCCTGTAAATGGGGGTTTTCAGAGAACTGCTGGATAGGTCAAATAATGACATTTCTCCTGTGATGCTGTTTTTAGGGTGCTCTAAACCTGTTCTGGCCACTCCAGTGACTGCTAGGCCACTGGCTTTCACCATGATTACAATGCTGTTGATTTTAAGGCTACTATAGAGCTGGAGAGAGGGATCTGGGAATACAGAAAGTAAAATAAAGTTCACTGTCCTTGTTGATATTTAGCCATTTTTCTTGAGTAATTGCATCTCAGATTGTTAAAAGCCTGTGGTTAATTTCCAGAGTTACGCAAAATTTGATTTTGACAGTTTTGTCCGGTGTTGTTGTTACTTATATGAAGTAGTAGCTTTTCAGAGGAGGTCTCTACTTTGCGAGTCCAACTGATGTGACCCTCAAGTCTTTTCACTTTTGTTGCCTGAGTTGGAGATAAAAGAAGACAGTGTCCTGCAGAAAAGCTACAAGCTTTCCTGGGAAAATAACAGAAAGAGTGAAAGGAAGATAGAATTTGAAAATAAGGTCGGATGTGTGGCTCACGCCTGTAATCCCAGTACTTTGGGAGGTCCAGTACTTTGGGTGGATTGATTGAGTCCAGGAGTTCCAGACTAGCCTGGGCAACACAGCAAAACCCCATCTCTACAAAAAATACAAAAATTAGCTGGGCGTGGTGGCATGTGCCTGTAGTCCCACTACTAGGGAGGCTGAGGTGAGATGATCACTTGAGCCCAGGAGGTTGAGGGTGCAGTGAGCTTTGATCGCACCGCCCGGGAAACAGAACAAGGCACTATCTCAAAAAAAGAAAGAAAAAGAAAAGAAGCATAGAGTAGTCAGTAATGGTGTGGGCAAATTATTCCTAAGATTAGTAGTGTTGGGTAGCCTGACATTCATATTAGGGCAGGTCAAAAATGAAATGGTCAACTCTGTTGATAGGAAAAGAGGAAAATAAATTTCTTAGCTTCCTATACAATATCCTGTTCTGCTTTCAGCCCTTCATCTTTCCTCAGTCTTGCTCTGTCATAGTTCTCTGTCTTACCTATGCCTTGCATTGTACTTCATCCATTTTCCAGGGCCCATCTTAAATGCTGTGAATCTTTTGTCTTCTCACTCTAGAAGAATTAGCCTTGCCCTTCTCTCTTCTCCTGAGGCAGTCTGCTCACTTGCCATAATGTACCTAATTTACTTAAATATGACTCTGTCTCTCTGATGGGTAGCAAAGTTCTCATCAAGAGCAAGGACTGGGTGTTACTTTTCTGTTTCTAGGTGCTAACTCAGTACATGGCATCCAGACCCAAATAAAGTGATCATGGAATATTCACCAAGACAGACCGTATCTTGAGTCATAAAACAAACTTCAGCTCATGTGAAAATGAAGTCATATAGGGTATGTTTTCTGACCATATGGAACTACAAACTAGAAATCCATAACAGGACAATAGTAAAATATCTAGACACTTGGAAATTAAACAACACACTTATAAATAATTCACTGGTCAAAGAGGAAATCTTAAAGGAAATTTTTAAAAAATATGTAGAACTGAATGAAAATGAAAGCACAACATATTAAAATATGTGAGATGTCGCTAAAGCAGTACTGAGGAAAATTTATAGCTCTAAGTGCTTACATTAAAAAGAAAAAAGGTCTCAGCAGTGAGCTATGTTTTTACCTTAGGAATTTAGATAAAGAAGAGCAAGGCTGGACATGGTGGCTTATGCCTGTAATCCCAGCACTTTGGAAGGCCTAGGCAGGTGGATCACTTGAGGCCAGGAGTTAGAGACTGGCCTGACCAACATGGTGAAACCTCGTCTCTACTTAAAAAAAAAAACCAGAAAACCCCAAAATTAGCTGAGTGTGGTGGCTTGTGCCAGTAGTCACAGATACTCAGGAGGCTAAAGCAGGAGAATTGCTTGAACCTGGGAGGTAGAGGTTGCAGTGAGCCAAGATCGTGCCACTGCACTCCAGTCTGGGCAACAGAGTGAGACTTCATCTCAAAAAAAAAAAAAAAAAAGAAAAAGAAAAGAAGAGCAAGATAAGCCCAAAGTAAGCAGGAAGGAAGAAAATATAAAGGTAAGCACTTAAGTCAATAAAATTGGAAATTGGAAAACGGTAGAGAAAAATCGGTGAAACAAAAAGCTGGTTCTTTTTTTTTAAAACTTTGACTTAATTTTTAAAAGAGACAGGGTCTCATTATGTTGCCCAGGCTGTTCTTGAACTCCTGGACGCAAGCAGTCCACCTGCCTCAGCCTTCCAAAGTGCTGGGATTACAGGCGTGAGCCACCATTCCCAGCCAAAAGCTTGTTCTTGAAAAAAGTTAATAAAACTGATAAGCCTTTAGTAAGATTGATGGATAAACGGAAGACACACATCACATTAGAAGTGATATGGGACATCACTACAGATACTGCAGCCATTAAAAGGATAATAAGGCATATACAAATGGTTTTTCAAGAAGTTAATAATTCAACATCTTAGAAGAGATGAGTCAAAGACTACGAACTTTCATCATTCAACCATGTCACATAGACAATCTGAATAGTCACAAAACTATTAAAAATATTGAATTCATAATTTAAAAGCTCACAGAAAGGAAATCTTCAAGCCCAGATGGTTTCACTGGAGAATTCTAGAAAACATTTAAAGAAGAATTAGCAGCAATTTTTACACAATCTTTGCTTGAAAATACAATAGGAGAGAACATTTCCCATCTTATTTTATGAAGCCTGATACCCAAACCAGACAGAGATCATATTACAAAGAAAACTGTGGACCAATATCCCTCCTGAGCTCAGATGCAGAAGTACTCAGCAAAATTTTAGCTAATCAAATCCAGCAATGTATAAAAAGAATTCTATTGCTATTACAGAAGTGTCTAAAAAAAAGTATTCTAAACCATGACCTAGTGTGATTTCTTCCAGGCATGCAAGACTGGTTCAACATTCAAAACCAATTAATGTATCGTGTGTACAAATTAATTTAAGGTGGATCATAGACCTGAATGTAAGGGCTAAAACTAGAAATCTCTTAGGAGAAAACAAAAGAGTAAACCTTAGTGACCTTGGATTGGGCAAGGAAGAAGTGACAAAATAAAAAAATAGATAAATTGGACTTCATCAAAATTAAAAATTTTGTGCTTTGAAGGACACCATCAAGAAAGTGAAAGCATAACCCTCATGGGAAAAATTGTTTTGCAAATTATGTAGGTTAATATATCTAGAATACATAAAAAACTCCTACAACTTAACAATAAAAAAGACAAACAATTTTAAAATGGGCAAAAATTTTAAGACATACAAATGGTCACTAAGCATATTAAAAAAAGCTCAGCATCATTGATCATTACAAAAATGCAAATCAAAACCACAATGAGATACCACTGTACATTCACTAGGATGGCAGTAATTTAAAAAAAATACAGATAACAAGTGTTGGTGAGGATGTAGTGAAATTGGAACCCTCTTGTACTGCTGGTGAGAATGTAAAGTGGTGCGGCCATTTTGGAAAATAGTTTGGCAGCTCCTCAAAGGGTTAAACATAGAGTTACCATATGACCTAGCAATTTTACTCCTGGAGAATTGAAAACATAGCCACACAAAAACTTGTACATGAATTATTATTATTATTTTTTAAGGTGGAGTTTTGCTCTGTCACCAGGCTGGAGTGCAGTGGTGCGATCTCGGCTCACTGCAACCTCCGCCCCCCAGGTTCAAGCGATTCTCCTGCCTCAGCCTCCCGAGTAGCTGGGACTACAGGTGCGTGCCACCATGCCCAGCTATTTTTTGTATTTTTAGTTGAGACAGGGTTTCACCATGTTGGCCAGGATGGTCTCAATCTCTTGACCTCGTGATCTGCCCACCTCGGCCTCCCAAAGTGCTAGGATTACAGACGTGAGCCACTGCGTCTGAATGTTTTTATCAGCATTATTTAAAAAATGGAAACAGGCCAGGCTTAGTGGCTAAAGTGAGGCAGAGGGAGGAGGATTGCTTGAGGCCAGGAGATCGAGACCAGCCTGGGCAACATAATAAGATCCTTTCTTTATTTTTAAAAAGGCCCAGCACTTTGGAAGGCCGAGGCAGGCAGATCACTTCAGGTCAGGTGTTGGAGACCAGCCTGGCCAACGTGGTGAAACTCCGTCTCTACCAAGAATACAAAAACAATTACCTGGGTTTGGTGGTGTGCGCCTGTAATCCCAGCTACTGTGGAAGCTGAGATGGGAGAATCACTTGAACCTGGGAGTTGGAGGTTGCAGTGAGCTGAGATCGCGCCATAGCACTCCAGCCTGGGCGACAGAGCAAGACTTTGTCTCAAAAAAAAAGTGGAGGGGGAGGGAGGGAAACAACCCAATCAACTGTTGAATGTATAAACAAAGTGTTTCCCCTCTCTGCAGAGAGTGATTGCCATGGGTATGGAGTTTCTTTTCTTGGGTAATGAAAATATTCTAAAATTAGGTAGGGATAATGATTATACAACTCTGTACATATTCTAAAAACTTGTGAATTGTATGCTATAAAATGATAAATTTTATGGTATGTAACTTTTTTCTCAATAACGGAACAGAATAGAGAACCCAGAATTAGATCCACACAAATATGCCTGACTGATTTTTAACAGAGGAGCAAACGCAGTTCAATGTAGGAAGGATAGCCTTTCATAAAATGGTATTAGAGGAATTTGCCATACATAGGCAAATAAATGAACTTCGATCTAAACCTCATGCCTTATGCAAAAGTTAACTCAAAATGGGTCATGGGCTGAAGTATAAAATGTAAAAGTATAAAACTTAATAGAAATGAGCATAGAGGAGTACTTACAGGATGTAGGACTAGAGAAAGAGTTCTTAGACTTTGACATAGTACAGTCCACAAAAGAAGAGGTTGGTAAATTGGATCTCATCAGAATTAAAAACTTCGTCTATGAAAGATGCTGTTAAGAAAAGAAAAAGATGAGCTGCAGAAAGAATTTTCTGCAGCTGGGAGAAAATATTTGTAAACCACATATCCAACAAGAGACTAGTATCTAGAGTACGTAAAGAACCTTTAAAACCAAAGCAATCCAATTAGAAAATGGACAGAAGACATACACTGAAGAGGATATACAAATGGCAAACAAGCAAATTAAAAAATGTTTAACATCACGACCCATTCGAGAATGCAAATTAAATTCACAATATCAGTACACATCAATCAGAACGTCTAAAGTAAAATAATGAAAAGGCCAAATTGGCAAGAAGTTCTAAGCAATACCAAGTGCTGGCGAGGATGCAGAGAAAGTGGATCACTCAAACATTGCCGGTGGAAATGTAAAATGGCACAACCACTCTGGAAACACTTTGGCAGTTTCTTAAAAAACTAAACACAGCCCGGTAATTGCACTCCTGGGCATTTATCCCAGAAAAATGAAAACCTACATTCTCAAAAAAACCTGTACATGAATTTCTATAGCAGTTTTACATAGAATAGCCCAAATACTAGAAACAGCCCAGATGTCCTTCAGCAGATGAATGGTTAAGCAAATTGTGGTACATCCATATTACTGAATGGTACTCGGCAACAAAAGAGTGAACTGTTAATATGCACAACAGCTTGGATGGATCTTCAGTCTCAAGGGTTACATACGTACTGTATGATTCTATTTAATCTTTTTGAAAGTACAATTTTAAAAAGTCAGCTGAGTTTAAGATTCAGAAAAGGCAAATTTTAGAACTGTGGAACAGATTTGTAGTTGCCAAGATTGAGGGAGGCAGGACAGGAGGGAATTGGGTGCAATTGAGGGATCCTTGAGACAATAGTAGTGTTCATTATCTTGATTGAGTGGTATTTACATGAACCTACATATGTAATAAAATTGTATAGAACTTATACACTCAAATGAGTATGAGTAAGTGAGAAGTCTAAATAAGATTGGTGCATGGTATCAATATCAATATCCTGGTTTTGATATTGTACTATAGTTTTGTAAGATTTTACCATTGGTAACTGGGTAAAGGGCACACAACATCTTTATTATTTCTTATACTTGCATTTTAATCTACAATTATCGCAACAAAAGATTCTAAAAAATTTAAAAGGAACCAGATTAATAAAGTAATACAATGTGAGGCACTTGGAAACTTTAGAGCAGGTGAAGTTTGAACTCGGCTTTGAAGGAGGAATAGGATTTTAGTATGCTTTTGTCTTATTTTTTTAAAAAGGGCTGAGCATGGTGGCTCACGCCTGTAATCTCAAAACTTTGGGAGACTGAGACAGGAAAATTGCTTGAATGCAGGAGTTCGAGACCAGCCTGGGCAACATGATGAGACCCTCATCTTTACAAAAAATTTAAAAAAATATTGGCCAGATGTGGTGGCACATGCCTGTGGTTCCAGCTACTCAGGAGGCTGAGATGGGAGGATCGCCTGAGCCCAGAAGGTCAAGGCTGCAGTGAGCTTTGATCATGCCACTGCATTCCAGCCTGGGCAACAGAGTGAGACCCTGTCTCAAAATAGGAAAAGAGAAAGCAGTTAACATGGTTACCTCATGCTCTGAGAAAACCTCTCAGTTGGGGGATATGTCTACGTGGTCCTTGAATTGCATCAGTAACTATAGGCCAAGGTGAAATTCAGAAGACTGAGATTTGGCTTTAAAGAACATGAACAACGCAATTTTTGGATTGGGAAAGATGAGTAAAATTTGGATATTTTGTGCCTAGGTTGTCAAAAGGAGATGAGATAGAGAGAGAAAGAAAGAAAAGAAGAGAGAGAGAGGAAGGAAGGAAGAAAGGAAGAAAGAGAAAGAAAGAGAGAAAGAAAGAAGGCAGGCCTGGCACTCAGGGAAGAAGTCTAGACTACAGATACCTGTTTAGGTGCCTGAAGGTAGTAGTTACGGGCACCAAAGTGAATGAATATACATAGGGTGAGCATATAATCTGATGAGGGAAGAGGACAAAGGATAGACTGTGAAGAGCTCCAAAATATAAAGGGTGGAAGGAAATTTCTTAGGAAAAGGTGGTGTTGGGGGCACAGAAAGGCAGATATTAGAAGAGTTAAAGAAAAGACAAAGGCAAAGTCGGTGACAAGTTCCAAACAAGGGTGAGTTACCCTGTGCTCTGCTGCAGTGAGGTCAGCTGGGGCAAAGCTAGAACAGAAGTCACTGTGTTTAGCCATGAAGCTCTTTTCTTTGTCCTTTGGATATCTCAAGAGTCGTGTCAGTGCAGTGATTAGAGCAGAAGCCAGATTATAGTCAACTGAGGAGGTGAAAAAGTGGGGATCCTAAACGTAAACATCTCTTTTGAGGAGGTTTGCTTTGCAGAGGAAGTGAGAGGGAGCTTGAAAGAAGCAGGGTCCTGAAGATATTTGTGCAAATTGGAGAGATTTGAGCTTGCTGGCAAAGTGGTGGGTGAGGAGCCAGTGGGCAACATACACATTTTTGGACTCCTTTTTGGAAATTGCCTTCAGAGCCTGAGGCACATTTTCAACAATGGCAAATCTTCATCTTTCGAGGGTGGATTTAATTTTTGGAAGCAGCCAAGTTAATTCAGAGCCAAGGGTGGTAAATCAGGTGGGTGATCAAGTTGGATAACACAACTTCAAAAAAAAAATTATAATTATAAAGTAGTAACACTGATTTGCTTGTGAAGCTCATGAATTGGCTTAGAAAGTAATCCTTAAAAAATCACAAGAACCATTTGAGCAGTTGTAGCATTCTCTGAATAGTAGGTGTATGGATTTGTAACTTTGAGGACACTCATTTGTGTGGAAGTTCTATTATATATGAAGAAATTGGCCTAGTTACATTTGTTTACTCCTAGTGCTCAAATGTAAAGTTGCCATGTAGTCTTTTTGCCTGAGAGGTGACTTAGTGGAGATATAAGTTTATATATGGGAGAATCAAGAGTTTCAAATTGTGATTGTTTAAACAGTTCTGTGGTCTTACAGATATAATTAGAATTCCTAGGATAGGAGTGTTCCCACAAGCATAACAGTACTTTAAATGTGTGTTCAGTTATCCCTTTCTATAGTCATATTTCATCGTTTCTTTTTGAAATAGAGTTATTTTGAAAATATTAAGTTGCTACTCTAATCTTGAATGTCTGTCAGACCTGAGACAGAGCTGGGCACATAATAGGCACTCACCGAACATCCCTTTCCTGTCTTCTCTATCCTGGTGTTTGTTATATACCAGGGGTCACACTGAGAGAAAAATCAGTTCCTAGCTAGTAGATCATCTTCCGTGGTGTTTGGCCAAAAATATCCAGCATAAAGAAAACAAATGTGTACAGAAGTTTGAAGTTTTTACTTACCTTTGTTGTTAATGGGGTATATATTTATATACCAAAAGATATTTTTGAAGGCTTATGTTATATTTTTATATACATATTTATCATCTCCTTTAATCATTGAAATAACCTTGTGAAACTTGTCCTTATTTTTCAGATAAAGAAACTGTGGCTCTGAGTAGTAATCTCTTGCCTGAGGTCACATGACTGAGGGGGAAGAACTGGGACTTGATTTCAGGTCTGCAGTTTTGGAATCTCTAACTCACAGTCCTCATATGTCTCCACCTTCTTAAACCTGTGCCCTTAATTAAAAAAAAAAGTTGATTAAAAAAATAAATCAGAAGCGCTTCATACTTCCCCCTTCCTCATACTGAGAAAATAGAAGTTAGAGCCTGTCTTCTTTAAGCTCCTACTGGCTAAAAGACTTGATAGCATTGTACTTTATGTCATTCTAATTACCAAAGCAATAGTTTTTAAACTTCTAGAAAGTCACGGCACCCTCCCTCTGCCTCCCCACACCTGGAGCTCTCTGAGCTCCCCCAGCGGGCAGTGTGGAAGTGGTGACTGTAATGTCCTGTCATAGATTTCGATAATGATAAAGTGTTAGAGAAAGCCAGGACAAGTTAGCCATTCTAGGAAACTTTCCACAGCTGTTGCATTAATTAAGACTTTTTTGGTCCCAAGTAACAGAAACCACTGGAACTCACTTAAGCAGAAAGGGGAATTTGTTTTAAGGATCCTGTGGTGTCTCCCAGAATCCAAGGGCAGGGAACCAGGGACTGCAGTGAGGCAAGAAACCCAGAAAGACTTCTTTCTTCCTCTCTGCCTCTCCTACTCCACACACTGGCTTCCTTCCTCCCTTTCACTCAGACTAGCTCCTTTGCTTCCTCTTTCTTAGTGGGATGGCTGCTATCTACAGCTACCAGGATGCTCTCCGGGCCCATCCAACCAAAGAGAGACTGATTTCTCTCTTTCCTCCCTGCACACTCCTTCCTTGTTTCCCATCCTTTGTCCCAATTTCCAAATTCTAGGCAAGGATCAGATTATTCCATTTTGACTTTACATGCTAGTTTGGGTGAGTGAGTGTAAGGACAGACAACCTAATGTGACTAGCACAGCTGCGTTCACTCCTACCTTTGGGAGTTTTAAATGCTGCTATCACAGGAGTGAAATACAAGAACATAGGTTTTAGAGGCATAGTCTGCCACTTACTAGGTATATAATCTTGGGCAAGTTTTAGCTCCTGTGAGCCCTACTTTCTTTAAAGTTAAAAGGGATATACAGATAATGTCTTTCTCATGAGGCTGTGGCAGAATTTAATGTAATAACAGGTATAGTGCTTAGCACAGGGTCTAGCATACATTATGCCTGATAAAATATTGCCCCTTTATTTCTGATGATGATTAAGGCACATTGCCTTAACAAAAAGATATTTAAATCATATGAGGAATAAAAATTTTAAACTGCCTTTTCGTTCAAATTTCTGCTTCCTCTTGCCTCTTTTATGTCCCCATTTCATCTATCATTGGGTATTAATATATTCATAATCCAAAGGACTTTGGTTCTAAGAAACCCCCAATATTCTCTAGGAAATAGTTGGAGGTCCCAAGGTATCACCCAAAGTAGTTTCACAAATATGTTGGTACACAGACTATTAGGTGAAAAACATTCATGGCTCTACTAGCCTTTTTTTCCAGTGATTGGAGTTGGAAGACCCCAATTAAAGATTCAATTCACGGCGAGGCCCAGCAGTTTGGGAGGCCAAGGCAGGCGGATCACTTGAGACCAGGAGTTCGAGACCAGCTTGGCCAACATGGCAAAACCCTGTCTCTACTTAAAAATACAAAAATTAGTTGGGTGTGGTGGTGCTCGCCTGTAGTCCCAGCTACTTGGGAGGCTGAGGCATGAGAATTGCTTGAACCCGGGAAGCAGAGGTTGCAGTGAGCCGGGATCGTACCACTGAACTCCAGCCTGGGTGACAGAGTAAGACTCTGTCTCAAAAGAAAAAGAAAAAGAAAAAAGATTCAATTTAGTAAATGTTTATTATCTCTACTATATATATCTTAGTATATATTAATGGGAATGTATCTTGCAAATATTAATGTATATAGATATATATGCTACTTCTATGTGTGTGTATACACACTAATATTTGCAAGATACTGAAATAGATATTGTTGGAATTAAAAATATGTATAATATATATTTATATAAATAATTGAGAGAAACAGTCCTTTCCTTTAAAAAGAGTAAAGTCTAGAAGAAAATACTGTGAATCTACAAAAATCATGAATTCAGGGTGTTTTGGCAGAACTGGTTTACCAAGGTCCCATGTTAATGAAGCTAAGTCACATTAAGTAAGAATGGAGAAATAGTTTGAAGCCAAATCATGGAGGATACTGGATGCCAAGCTGAGAATTATAGTTCGAAGATAGCTATAAGCCAGTGAAGGTTTTTGAGAAGGAGAGTATAATGTAATTGTACGTTCTAAGAATTGACTTTGTCCTAATAGCCAAGTGGTAAAGGACTTGAAAGGCAGGAAAGAAAGAGAGGAGACTGGAGTCCATTTGAAGAGAGCTGCTTTAGTAGGAATGGAAAGTGGGCTTTATGAATTCAGAGCCAGTCCAGGGCTTGGTAAGGACTGGGTTATGGGAGTTGGGCTGAGGTAGAGAGTGTGTGCTGGGTGACCCGCAACCTGGAAGCGCAGGAGGAGGTGTAGGTTGCATGAGGGGTCACTTGGGACTCCTCCTCTCCTGAAGTTGATGGGAGTAGAGAAGTAGCACTCCATGCTTCACTATGTTCCAATTCTTGATTTGGAAACTCTCTGAAACAAACAGTTATTATGAGCATATTTTTGACCTAGAATCTAAGTATTTAATATTAAAATCAGCCAGGAAGTCATTTTCAGCCTGCTTTTTAAAAACAAAACAAAAAACTATAGAACAAGCTCTGAATGATACAACAGAGTTTTGGCCCAAAATGAATACTTAAAAGACATATAATTCTAAGCTTGGCTTTCTCCATTAATGAAAAGAAGGAAATTCATACTTTCTTCTGTTAAAAATTACAAAGTCATACTCAATTTAATAATAGAATCCCTGATTATCCTGAAATACAGCTGAAATTTGTTTTGTTTTGTTTTTGAGACACTGTAACTGCCCAATGGGTTCTTCTTGCCCACTGCCCAGATAGAGCCAATTAGTCAAGACAGGGGAATTACAATAGAGAAAGAGTTTAATACATGTGGAGCTGGCTAAAACAGGTAGAGTTTTATTATTTCTCAAATCAGCCTCCCTGAAAATTCAGAGGCTAGGGTTTTTAAAAGATAGTTTGGTGGGCAGGGGCTGGGGAATGGGGAATGCTGGTTGGTTGGGTTGGGGATGAAATCATAGGGAGTTGAAGCTGTCCTCTTGTCTTGAGTCAGTTCCTGGGGTGGTGGGGTGGGGGTGGTGGGCGGGGGTGCCACAAGACCAGATAAGCCAGTTTACAGTTCTTTTTATTTTAAATAGAGATGGTGTCTTGCTGTGTTGCCTAGGCTGGTCTTGAATTCCTGGGCTCAAGCTGTTCTCCTGCATCAGCCTCCCAAAGTGCTACGATTACAGGGATGAACCCCCGCGCCCTGCCTTGAACACCAGCCTTAGGTTTGATAATAATAATGTTATCCATAGGAGCAATTGAGAGGTGGGGAATCTTGTGGCCCCTGGCTGCATATCTCTTAAACCATTATATTAAATCTTGCTAATTTATTAGTTTTATGAAGGCAGTCTGGTCCCCAGACAAGGGGGGAGTTTGTTTTGGGGAGAGGCTTTTATCATCTTTGTTTTAAAGTTAAAGTATGAATTAAATTCCTCCCAAAGTTAGTTCGGCCTATGCCCATGAATGAACAAGGACAGCTTGGAGGTTAAAGGCAAGGTGGAATCTTGGAGGTTAAAGGCAAGCTTGAATTCTTTCATTGTCAAACTTTTCTCACTATTAGAATTTTTATAGTTATAAATTTTATACTATTATACAGGGTCTTGCTCTGTCACCCAGGTTGGAGTGCAGTGGTGCAGTCATAGCTCACTACAACCTTGAACTTCTGGGCTCAAGTGATCCTCCCTCCTTGGCCTCCAAGCACTGGGATTACAGGTGTGAACCAATGTGCTTGGGCTGGTATTTTAAACATATATTCATGTTATTATTCTTTATTTTCAGCAGCAAATTTATTTAATTAAAATGTTTGTATGGATCTCGTACACAAGTCGCTTATCTCACTAAACTGAGACCCTAGTAAATAATCTCCATGTTTTATAAACGGCGCCAGGCCTGTTATGCATGATTTATGATGCTTCAACAATAGTATCTTTCCACATCATCATCTTAATAAAAAACATTCATTTTGAGAATACATTTTCCAGGCAGTTCCTTTGCCTCCAGGGGGAATATTTTGAGGCCTCCCAGTGACCATAGGATTAAAAGACTTGACAGGAGAGCCCTAGAATTCTTGAAGAGCAAGCCTTTTGAAAGATTCATTGTTGTGGAATCTCCCTTTGAAAGAGACCACTTTATCTTGCTCCTAAACATCTATAGGACAGACATAGCATTTTCTGAAAAGAAATTCTGGGTAATGTAGAAGAACAAATGTAGGTAGGTAATCTAGTATGGGTAGTGTGTAATGTGAAGAATGATAGTTCCATTTTTATGGTTGCCATAACAATCATACAGTTGTGCAAAAAATGTGTATAGCTTTTATAGAAGGGAGCTGGCACCATTGTAATGCTTCTTCTCATATCAGAACAACTGTTTTCAGATCTGAAAAATAGGGGTGGCTTAACCCTTCCCCAGTTAGCTCAGCATGTTCCCTGAGAAGTCTCTTTGGAGCTCCAGGGCTGTTGAAATGCATTCACCACTTGCATTTGCATTTTAGCCTGATAAATGGATTGAGAATTAAGGATGATGATCCTTTCAACAGCAGGTTCTGAATTCCTAACTTGGGAATTCAAAGGATGAGAAAAGAAATACATTGTTCCTCAAATAGAAATCTAGGAGAGATGTCTAGACATAGTAAATTCTTTGACTTTGTGACTGTTCTTAATTCTGTCCACTAGAATTTAAATCCATTAAATGCTGTCCTTTACCCCACTGTGCTTAGTCTCAGATAAAGTCATATTAAAATTTGGTTACTATTTCTGTTTTATTTTTACATATTAACTATGTCACTTCTGGAAATCAAGAAGCAAATTTTAAGCGTAGTATATTTAAGTGAAAATATATTCACACATATTCTTTCTTTCACTATTGTTTTCCTATTTTTATATATCCTTTCCTAAGGAAAGTACTTGGGACTTGACTTTCTCAGTCATACTAAGGAGTGTCCACTGTGAAGAAACTATATCAGAACTCTGGATGGAGGTTTTCAGGTTGAGGATGGGAAGTTTTCAGGTTTGGATGGGTACCTAAAATGAAGTCATTGTCAACCTAGTCAACCACAGAGAAACTTTTTCTTGTAGAGATTTGGGATAAGTTATTACTTTTGCCAAAATACATCCAGAGTTTTTAAATCTTAAGATAAAGTCTGGAATTCTGGCTGGGCGCGGTGGCTCACGCCTGTAATTCCAGCACTTTGGGAGGCCGAGGCAGGCGGATTATGAAGTCAGGATATCGAGACCGTCCTGGCCAACATGGTGAAACCCCGTCTCTACTAAAAATATAAAAATTAGCTAGGTGTGGTGGCACGTGCTCCTAGCTACTTGGCAGGCTGAGGCAGGAGAATCGCTTGAACCCGGGAGGCGGAGGTTGCAGTGAGCGGAGACCGCACCACTGCACTCCAACCTGGGTGACAGAGTGAGACTCCATCTCATTAAAAAAAAAAAAAAAAGAAAAGTCTGGAATTAAGGGAAGAAGTAGGGGAGATTTCAACTCTCATTGAAATAGAACTTGGTCTAATTGACTTATTTGGTGAATTCCTGTCCGTTTGAGTCATAGCTCTGTAGTTCTGTGACCTTGGGCTTCTTTGACCTTGAGCAAGTCACTTAATGCTTCTGGGCCTCAGTTTCCCCACCCACAAAGTGAGAGTAAAAATAACACCCACCATTGTTATAATTCTATCCCCTTAAGGGTCATCTCTAGGAAATAGAGAGAAAAAAAGTGTTTTTAATGAGAATAAGATTTCTTATATATTGAAGACCTCTCCTATGTTTATAAAATCTGAGAAGATTTTATAGATTGTATAGAACTTTTTATACTTTAACTCTTAACACTTTATATTTAGGGGCTTAGGTATTTGATCCTTCTGTGGTATTATTTCCTGGAAGCTTACAGCCCCTTTGTTTTGTCTGATTTTAAAACTTAATTTGTATTAATTAGTGTTCTCATAGGCTGTTTTAAAGTAACTGCAATCTGATATTTTAAATCTGGATTATAGGTAAACTACTACCAGAGATAAAAGAAGAAAGAGCTGTTCAGAGAGAACTTCGGATAGAGAGACTTTCTGGCCCGGTGGGACTCGGCTGCCCTCATTGCACCCTTAGGCATGGAAAGCTGCATTCTGAACACCAGCAAGCCTAGCTATAAATCTTCTTGGACAGGAAATAAAAGAGTCAGAGACCAAGCCATCTCTGCCCTGCATACAAACTCTCTTGGTTGAGTTGTGCCCAGTAGTTCAGTGCTTTCAGGTAAACTAACTTGGTGGATTCTGGGCCTTTGCCCAAGTTCTTCTTCCCCAGATAGCCCAGGACTTACTTCTGCACTTCCTTTGAGTCGTCTTCACATGCCATCTTCTCAGTGAAGCCTACCCTGTCTATCCTATTCATAATTGTAATCAGTACTTTCAGTGCCCCTTACTGCATTCTAATGTTTCTTTTTTTTCCTCCATAGCAATGAATTTTAGTACTGTTTATTTTCTGTCTCCTCCCCGTAGAAATCTTTGTCTGTTTTCAAATGTGTCCCAAACCCCGAGAGCAGTAGATAGCCGCTAAATATTTGTTGGGTGTAGCATTTCTTCTTTCTCTTGACCTCTGATATCTTCTTCACATTGATGTTCACTGGTTCCTACAACTTGGACTTGTTCTTGACACTAAGTAAGTGAAAATTTATGAAAAAGGCTACAATTATTCACAGTTATAAACAGTTTAGAAAAGAAAGGAATGGGCATATTTCTTGAAAAAAGTCATGTTTGAAGAGCTGTATGGTATCAGAGGGAGTCAGCTAATTCTTTGTGGCCATGAAGGGCCTGAATTTTGAAGTTTCTCAGAGTCAGATTTCAATTCGGTGTGTAAAGGTGCTTCCTAACAGGTAGAGCTATCTAATATTGCCTAATGATGCAGTAGACTCTTCCTCTCACCTCCCCATCCCAGCTTTCAAGATGTGGGTTTATCTGTGTGCTTGGTTTTTGTTTGGGGACGTTCAGAGGATAAGATTTGGAGTAGGGTAACCTTCCAATTTGATTATTCTGTGATTCTGGTCCCTGAACTGATACAGAGTGATTTCTAGGATTTATTATTAAGTGCAAAAAGCAAAATGAAAGAGAAGTAATAGTATTTGATTATTTGTGTAAGAAAGAAGAGAAAATGAGAAAAATGTATCTATCTATATATGTATCAAAAAGGAAAACAAACACAGAAAGGGTAAACCAGAAAATGATGAAAATAATTATTTATAGGGGAGAGGTAAGAGCTGCGGGAATGATAGAGATGGGAATGAGACTTCTCTTGAGTATACTAACTTTTGAACCATTTAAAGTTTTAAATATTCAGTAATATAATCTAAAAGGTGGTAAAAGCAAAATTTCTGAAATTGAAATCAAGCAAAAACAAATGGGCCTAATGTTTTTCAAATGTGTAGCATCAGCACCTACAGAAAAAAGAATTCAAGTAACTTTTAAGCACTCAAACTATATACCCATAGTGAGTATATTCTAAGGATAAACCACCAAATAAATCAAACTTAATAGGTTTGTTGTTGTGAGTGGTGTTGGCGTTGTAATTCTGAAACAGTTTTGAATATCAAGGCCATTGGGAACTGGAAAAAGAAAGATATAAATATGGAAATGGGGGAGATAAGAACTTTATGGTATTAGATTTCAGTTGGGGATGTCAATATGAACTCATGATTTTTAAACAGCATTTAGGTTGAACCACATGAAATTGCCAGTTTTTAGGCCACAAATAGTCAAATATTAACAATTTCATGTGATTCAACCCAATATTTTCTAACTCTGCTTGCTGAAAGGGCCTGGAGGCAATGAGCATATCTTATGCCCCACCCTGGTTTCTAAATGCCATTCCAACCAGAAGGAATTTGGGCTCCTTAGGGAAGTCAGTAATTATAAACCTGGGGCAGAGATTGTACAGCTTGTGAGACTTGCCACAGGGATATAGAGGCTCACTTGAAAGGGCTCCCACCAGCCTAATTTGGGAAAATGTATGTATCAAAAAGAATAGTAGTGGTAGTTGTGGTAATGGATTATAACACAGTGAATTTTTTTAAAAAATCAATGAATTTGTAATGACACTAAAAAAAAAAAAACTGGGGGCAGGAAAAAACTTCTTTTAATAGAAGATAGCCAGCAAATGTAGGAGATATTATAGGATTAGCAAACATTTTATAATTTACAAGGCTATGATTCATTCAGGCAAAAGTCAAGTCATCTAGATGCTGAAACCATTGACCAAAAGGTTTTTTTTTTTTTCCTGGATGGAGTCTTGTCTGTTGACCAGGCTGGAGTGCAGTGGCACGATCTCAACTCACTGCAAACTCCGCCTCCTGGGTTCAAGCAATTCTCCTGGCTCAGCTTCCCGAGTAGCTGGGATTACGGGTGCCGACCACCACGCCTGGCTACTTTTAGTAGAGACAGAGTTTCACCATGTTGGCCAGGCTGGCCTCGAACTTCTGACCTCAGGTGATCTGCCCGCCTCGGCCTCCCAAAGTGCTGGGATTACAGGTGTGAGCCACCGTGCCCGGCCCCAAAAGGGTTTTTGAGAGCAGGATATTCACGTGATCTCTTAAGTCTCATTCCATAGGTTTCTTATTATTTACAAAGGGTAAAAGGTAGCCTTAACATACACAGTTCTAGCTATTAGCACCTTAACCAAGTAATCCAACCTGGCAGCCTAACATTTTGTGCCTTCTGAAGGTATGCACACCATCACCTGTGAAAATTTGAGGCCAGAATGTTCACCATGAATCTAGTCAAGCCTTTTTACCCAACTTTCCATTTATAGGAAATACAGAGGAGATGAATTTTGTCACATTTGATTTATTTCTGTCTATCCCTTTCTTCCTCCTTCTGTGAGGAAACAATCTAATAAATCCAGAACATAAGACGCTTTACAAGACAACTGACCTGGACTCCTTGAAATAAAAAAGCAACGTTATATTTGAAAAACAAAAGATAGTTGAACAAGAAACAGGCTAAGGAGACATAGCTACCAAATACATTGTGGAAACTTTGATTAGATCCTGGATCAGGAGGAAAACCAAAAGCAAAAGAGACTTTTTGGGAACGGTCAAAGACATTTAAACCTGGTCTTTGAATTGGGTGATATGAAAGTATTAATCTTGACTGTGGTGTTAGTGTTGTGGTTCTATAGAAGAATGCCCTTAATTTTGGACAATGCATGTTAAAGTATGGAGAGGGAAAGTATCACCATCTCTGTGACGTAGTTCTCGGTAATTCAGATGTCAAAAATAAACACACAAAACAACCAGCTAGACACAGGAAGGGAGGGATGGAAGGAGGAAAAAAGATAAAGCCAATATGGCAAAATGTTGAAATTTGATGAATCTTGATGAAGGGTATATGGATGTCCATTTTACTATTCTTTCAACTTTCCTGAAAGTTTAACATTCTTCAAATGAAAATTGAGGGGAAGAAAATGAATTTGAACATATTTTCTGGGTTTAAACCATGGCTTTCCTGGCCCATCCCTTGATCTCTGGCTCCCACAGTCCTAGACCCGTCCTGTCCTTTGTCGTCTGCTTCAGGATGTTGTTTTTTTAAAGTATAAAAAGAGGTGCGATGGCTCACGCCTGTAATCCCAGTACTTTGGGAGGCCGAGGTGGGTGGATCACGAGGTCAAGAGATTGAGACCATCCTGGCCAACATGGTGAAACCCCGTCTCTACTAAAAATGCAAAAATTAGCTGAGTGTGGTGGCATGTGCCTGTAGTCCCAGCTACTCGGGAGGTTGAGGCAGGAGAATCACTTGAACCTGGGAGGCGGAGGTTGCAGTGAGCTGAGATCGCGCCACTGCACTCCAGCCTGGCGACAGAGCAAGACTCCATCTCAAAAACAAGCAAACAGAAAAAAAACATAGAATGATGAGAGGTTCACTGAACCGGTGAGTAGAACCAATGAGTAAAGGGACGTAACATGGCAGAACATTTCAGTTTGTTTGGATTAAGTTTCATCACTATCCTTTAAAAAATAAAAGAACTTAATAACCACATTCACTTGGTGTAGAATTTTGCTAACACTTGAGTT